>NC_082681.1:97901592-99101592 GCF_025265405.1 Mesoplodon densirostris
TACAATGATTATAATATGCAGACAAATAGAAAAGTAACCATTTTATTACACTGCCTTTAAATGCAAATCAAGGTATTTTAAGCTATAAATTCTTTAAAGAGGACTTGCTGAACAATCACAAACAATTTATATAATTTTACTTTCATATCTTAAGTGGAACCTGTGAATGAACTCTTTGAAACTGTAATGTAAATTACTACCAATCTGTATTTCCTTCCATCGTCACAAACTAAAAAGTAGATATACCAAACAGGTCTATCAATGGTTTAGTTTTCATTACAACTTGAGAAAAATATTTGAAAAGGTTTGCATAAGACAGTATTGAAAAAGCCTCTAATTATATTAATACCAGAGATAGAGGCTCCCCAGCTTTAGCAGTCATGCAGCATCCTCATTTGGGAAACCTCTGACTTAGAATCAGTTCAACAGAGTTTCTTAGACAACTTTCCCAGCTGTATTACCTAAATTATAAAGCTCCTATGGACACTGACCTTGAGGAGCCTGCAAAGCAAAGGCTGGGGCTCTGCCACTTAGTATATAGTCATGTACAGAGGCTTCATGGCCTGTAAACTGAGGGTTCTTTCTCTAGAATTGTTTTTAAAAGACAGCAAATTTCCAAAGTAGGGTTAAGGGCGTATTTACTGAAAATCTCAGCAACTAATAAGCAAGTCAGAGAATTAGATGTAATAAAGAAGAATAATAGAATTATAAGTTACAATCATAACAAAGGTTCTCATTTATTAACTACCAATTATACCTTAGCATTATAGGCATTCTAACAAAAATCTCATGTTATCCTTTTAACAATCCTTTAATGTTTAAAGACACTGAACCTCCAAAATCCCATTCTCTCACCAACCCAAACAATTCTCTCCTATTTCTCCTGTGTTAATTTCCTCACCTTACTTTCTCAACCTATAACCATTATTTGATTTACACTTTCATCATACCCTCCTCCTGGAAAGACTTATTCACTTGGCTTCAAGGGCATCCATCACTCACATTCTCCTAGATCTACTACTACCCTCACAGGTCACTCCTCTTCTAGTTTTCGTTGCTAGTTCTTCAATTTCCTGACCTATTATACTGGAATGCCCCAAGGCTCAGTTTTGAGTTCTCTTCTTTTCCCAATCTATTCTCACCCCTTGGTGATTTCATCCAGTCTTGTCCATCTTTCCTAGTTGATCAGGCTAACTTAGTCTCCCTCTTTCTCAGCTAATCCTGTTGGTTCTACCACCCAAATGTACCCAAAAGTTGACCACTTCTATTGCTGCCACTCTGGGTCGAGCCGCCACCACCTCTTACATGGATTACAGAAGTAATCACCAAGTGGGTCATATCATTTCTCCTTTTGCCTCCTTTAGTCTATCCACAGAGTACCAGAGAGCATCCAGGCGGATCACCTCACTCCTCCATTCAAACCTCCCTATAGTTTCCCATTTAACTCAGAATAAAATCCAAAATCTTTACAATTGCCTACAAGGCTGAACATGATTTAGCCAGCCTGTTTCCAGCTGGACCACATTTACCTCTCTTCTCACCCTGCTCAGCCATGCTTGCCACCTTGATTGTCTCTGAATATGCAAAACACACTCCTGGCCTTAGCGCCTATTGCTCCTTTCTGCTCCCTAGACGTGGAACACTCTTATCACAAGTATCTTCAAGGCTCACTTCTGTAACTCAGGTCTTTATTCAAATATCCCCTTCCAGTGAAATCTTCCCTGATATTCCTATTTATAACTGCAACTCCTCCTCTACCACCAGTCTCTAGTACTCTCCAGCTGCGGTTTCTAGTATATTTTTCCAGAGAACTAATTGTAACATTACCTAATATTCTATATGTAATGCTTATTTACTGTCTGTTTACCTACATGAATTAACATTTTAAAAGTCTTAGAAAAAGAACTTATCTCAGTTTTATCAATAATATAAAGCTAGCCAGCAATAAGTCAAATATTTCCTTAGAGCTAGTAAAAGTATAAGTAATTTGGCAATACGTATTCACAACATTTTTTTTAAAATGCTCTTTGACCCTTCAGTTCTGCTTTGGAGCACCCGCTCCATGGAAACAATCCAAAATAGAGGGAGACTATGAGGATAAATATTCAGAAGTAAAAGCTTTTTCTCCCACCAGAGTGAATACTTACCACTTAGCAAAGCACCTGATCTTAAGAAGGTACTATGTGCAGAAATGAACTAAGAAACATCACCATAAATTGCTTAAGATGCCACTGTAAATTAACAGTGGGTTTTGGGGGAGTTCTATGATCTTTTTTTTTTTTTAGAAATTTCTAACATTATCTGTGTAAATCTTATATGGAAAAGAAAATATACTCACATACATGGATACCGAGTCACAATGTAGTAATAACATTGTAGTACTATAAATGCTTACAAAAACAGTTCCTCAAACTTTTATTTCTTCTTCTCTCAAAACGCATAAAATCAAATGAAGACAACTATTATGTGAGAAGCCAACAAGGCAGTCAGTCCTTCTTATTACCTGAGTGGAGTTAGATAGTTGGTTTTTCCACGGCTCCTCTGCGCTGCTGGTCAGGTTTGTGCGGTTATGAGGTAGAGTGAGTGCGTTTCGCTGCAGGTAAGGCACGTTTCCATTACTTCCACTTCCTGTTATGTGATTATTGCCTATCAAAATAGTGTCTGTACTTCCTAGCGTTCTTGATGTGCTACAGGGAACATGGCCTGCAGAAAAGGGTCCATTGGCCAAAGGCTGCCCAGGGCAGGCAGGGCGGACTCCAGGCTGAGAGACGCTAGGCACTCTGGTCAGAGCAAGCTGTGGCTGCTGGCCAGAGACTGAGTTTGTAGGCAGTGATGAGTCAGCTGTTGGCCCATTAGGAATCCCAGCAGATCGTACCTGTGCAACTCCTGTCTGTCTCATCTGTCAAAAAACAAATGAAAAATAAATGCTGCCTGTGTGGTCCATAGGGGACAGAATCAGAATATGAAGAATATATAACTAGGTAATCTCTGATTTTACCCTAACATTTAATTTCTCTAGGTTAAAAAATACCTTTTCAAAACAAGAAATTGTTTCTTCACATTTAGATTAGCTTCCTCGGAAAAGCAATAACCTACTTAATTTTTAAAGAAATATCCCTTTAGTAATGACAAAAGAAACCAGCTGAAAATTATGGAAAGGAAATCAAATTTACAGGTCTTTCCCCCATGACAAAATAGGGGATCTCAAAATTCCATTCTATCACATTTATATGCCAGATTCTCTGAGTTAAACAAGCTTGAAAGAACCCCACCTAAGTTTAGGATGTAGCTTGTTAAGTATTAAATAATATAAATAAAACTCATGCAGAATAACATGTAAATAAATAATAAAATACTAAGTCATGTTCAAAATCAAATTTATTGCTGTTTTTTCCTAAAAATCTGTCCATTATCAGTATTTTAAGAAGCACAGATTATTCAATTCCACCAAATACCGGTGGAAAGTAGAAGTGGGCATGAACATACTCTAAAATGATGTTCCAGTCAATAGAAATATTCGAAATGGTAAAAAATTTTAGGGGGAAAAATGCTATACACACTTGATGCTGCTGCATTAAGACAAACTGACTTTCCAGCTGTTCCAGCATCAGTTTCTGTGCTGGATTTAAATTATTTCTATTTGCACGGAGCTGTTCCAAGTGCTAGAAGAAGAAGAAAGGAGAATACAGTCAAAGACACATCTAAGAAACAAGCTCACTATTCTAAGCAACCCTTTCCCTTGAAATGAGTAGATAAAACTCAGAATGCTGTCTAGTCAAAGATACTGATTTCTGACCAATGACAATCAACCCCAAGATGAAGTCCTTTAAGAAGTTTGAGAAACCTCAGAAGGTTGACTGTAATGTGATCTTTGAGATAAGTGTGCATGAAATTCTACTCATCAGTAATTTTCAGGATTTACACAGAAAGTTCTTTGAGCTTAAAAATGCATTGTGGGCCTCCCTGGTGGCGCAAGTGGTTGAGAGTCCGCCTGCCGATGCAGGGGATACGGGTTCGTGCCCCGGTCTGGGAGGATCCCATATGCCGCGGAGCGGCTGGGCCCGTGAGCCATGGCCGCTGAGCCTGCGCGTCCGGAGCCTGTGCTCCGCAACGGGGGAGGCCACAACAGTGAGAGGCCCGCATACCGCAAAAAAAAAAAAAAAAAAAAAAAAAAAAAAAAATGCATTGTGACAAGTACACTCTAAGAAGCACTGTTTGGAATAGGAAAAGTCTGAAGACAACCTGACTGTCCAAAACTAGTGATCTGCCTAAATAAGTATGAAACCTACATAAAGAAACATGATGTAGTCATAAAAGAATAAGGAAGCCCTTAATACACTGACATGGAAAGGTCTGTAAAATATATTATTAACAGTATATATAGCATTCTATCATTTGTATAAAAAACGGAGAAAAATAGTAATATATGAGAGAAAGGATGCATATTTGCTTGTACATGCATGATATATCTCTGGAAAGACAGATAAGAAACTAATAACACTGGCTGTCTATTAGGAGGGGGAACTGAGTGGGTAGGGGCAGGAATTAGATGGAGAATTTACTTTATATACCCTAACCTCATACTGAGGCAGTCTGAACCATGAGAATATATTTGGCGGGGGGGGGGGGGGGGGGAGAGGGGGGGAGAGAATGAATTATCTCTATTACTCTGGTAAATGTGGGTTCATTTTACTTATGCGCCTATTTATTGAGCTTACTGCCATTAAACTTTAAGAATTAATAGTTAAAAAACTTAAAACTTAGTACCTCTACTCTTCTTTAATAGGAAAAACAATCTGTCAAAAGCATATCTTACATACCTGTAATTTCTGTGGTGTCAAACACCATGAATGACCTTGTTGCTGTACTGGAGGATGTGACACTGCATGGCCACTACTCCAATTATCAGAAGTATTCTGAGGAAAATTGATAAAAAAAAAAAATTAAAGAATATTTGGTTAAATCCATAGAGTTAACAATAATGACTAATGGAGGCCAAATGACTTTGAATTGGAATATTTATATATAAGAAAGATGTTATGACATTTAGTTCTTTTAAAAATACTTTTACATGCATAATAAATTTGGAAAATCATAAATTAAGAAAATATTGATTCTTTAATAAGCCACCCAAAAAGGCCCACCCCTAAACTATGGCCCAAATGGCTAACCTAAATACCACACTGTCCACTAGGTCCAACATTAAGTTTATTTCAATGTCAGTAGAAGGTGATGATGAAAAGTGTGTTGAGATCTTAACAGCAGGGAGATGAATAAAATGATTTGATGAATGCAAATTTATCCCTACTTTCTATATTTAATATGATGCTAAGAATTTGGGATAGAAAAACTCAAACCTTTCACTCTTTGATGTCCACAGATTTAAAGTAAAGGACAGGAGATGTTCAAACTGCACAAGTTCAGGGCAGTTAGGAGTTTCTTTTTTGACTGGGATTTTTCTATTTCTCTAAAATATATACCTTTGTTGGACTAGATGTTCTTTTCCTCTTGGCAGGACTGGACAGGTCATCTACTTGACTAGAAGGAATCATGTGTAGTGGCAAGGATTGCTGTGAAATTGGTGTTTGACTGAGGCCTAATACAGGTTCAGTATTTGGATGATGAGGTTTACATGCCTAAGAATCACAGAAGGAAGACAAAAATAGGGTTCTATATATTCTTAATTCATTCCTTCAAATTTTAAAACTTTACAAGCTGCATACTTTTCAAAGCTATGTGGACATCGCTGATGGCAATTATTGAAAATCAAAATCAAATGAATCATCAATGGAGGAATGTGTACCTTCCTTTGAAAAACTTGCTTTAAAAAATAAACCACTGCAGCATTACTTTAAGAAACCTCCTTCAAAATCATGAAAATGCACAAAGGGTCTAAACTGGCACCCCAAAATTTCTTCCCATATCAGAGGGAGTTTTAATTTGATCTAGATTCCCTTCACAATTAAATCAAGAGGCTTTTCATTAATGAAAGCCTCCTGTGCTTAGTAAAATACGCTTGACCACTACAGATTGAAAAGAACCCTTAAAGCTGGGCACCTGCAGAACATAACCCAACTTCTCACCTGCTGTGCTGTGTTCATGGCACCCTGCCTGGAGGTAAGCTCTGCGGGGATTGGTAGGCTCCACGCCTCCTCAATACTAGGAAGTAATTTAGTTTTATTCTGTAGACTACCTTGTGGAAGGTTACACAACTGAGCCTAGGAAAAATTATGTAAAAAGCAAATTTAACACAAGCCTAATTGAGTAAGAGCAAGTCCACTAAATCTTCCTAAATGCTATAACTAATTGTTTTTAAAAGAAAATAGATTCTTAATTTGGGGTTTCAGAAAGATACTAAGTATAATGAGGGAAACCGGAATATAAACCTTTGTGAGAATTAAAACAAAGCTGAGCTCTGTTTTCAGAGTTCTTATAGCTGTCTTCTCATGAAACTCCAAGCAAGAGTGAAAGACAGTGTTTGTGTCCTTTTCTCTAAAATGCTATGACAACTTAAAAATGTAGACAGTACATAGAAAAAAATTATGTAAATTAATATGCATCAACAGAGTAAATGTGCAAAAGAGCATCTTTCAAAATACTGCATATCTTACTTAAAATGAAAAGTAAAATAATATTACAAGCTATGGTATGTTTACAAAATATGGAAACAAATTATAGACATCAAAACACAGCTAGACAAACTTCCCAGCCACCCTCCTCCTGCCTGAGTGTCATGGGGAAATATGTGCCTTTAAAAAACTGCCATTTAAACATTTTACCTGTAAATACTTAATTCGTGCTGCAAGTGCAGAGGTATTACTACAACTTTTGCTTCTGGTTGCATTTAAGTAGCATTTAATGGCATCCTGAGGCTGGTTGCAGGATTCGTAGAGTGTGCCTAGGTCCATCCAGGCTGCAGCATGGCCATGGTCCAATTGTACAGCACAAATATAGGCCTGTAAAGCATCCATAGGCTGATTTTGCTGCTGATATAGCACGCTGGAAAGAGATATTAAGAAAAAATAAGTTGACTAAGAAGAACTGCTTAGCTTCATAGCATGATATAAGCCATGAAGTATACTATATGTGATGCAACCATCTTTGTGTATCAATTATAATACCATTATTTTTATACAAAGTCTTACCCTATTGAACACCATGTATCTGCACTTGCTTCTGATTTATCAATAGACTGCCTGTAAGATATAAAGGCATCCTGAACTTTCCCAATACTTGAATAGCACCTGAGAGGGGAGGGAAAAATCAAGAAAATATGATTAATACTGATTAATTAATTTGCTGAATGGATGGACTATATGTCAAAGCAAATAAAAACCTAATAAGCTGACATATTTATGTGAATGTGTGTACATACATGACAATAATAATGTACATTATAATTAACCTTTCAATAAACTATATTATAGTCTATCTGACAGTGTTTATCAATACAGCATGCTTTAGCACCTATTAAAATAATTAAAGGCCATATCACTTCAATATTATAATACTGAGTTACGCACACACACACACCCACTACTCTACTTATACAGCTTGATCTCTGGTTTTCTACACAGTAAGAACATAGAGTTAAAAACCAAGAAAAACACTCTATGTTGGTAAGACTTGCTGAATCAGATTTCAATTCTCCTTTCTTAAATAATGAGGGCAAAAATTCTTTAATTCATACAAAATACAAACATAAGAAATACTATCAAGCTAACTATCAAAAATAGTATAAAATAGGATTAAGTACAGAATTTAATGACTAGTAAGGGTAGCAAGGTATGATTAAAATTTCAAGGACCTGCCATTTTCTTAATGTAGATGTACCTGATGGATACACAGAACAGCAGCTGAAATTATAAATACAGAAATTATCTTTAGTGTTTGGCACTAAGGAAAAAAGAAAAAACAAAATCCAGTTCGTCTTCAAGGAGCTTACAATTTAGTTGAGGATTGAAGACACATTATAATTGTCATGATGCCATATCAAATGGCTAGCACAGACAATAACTGGTCTGAGAATTTAGGGTAGACACACTACCGGGGGTTTAGGAAAGACAAGAAAGGGAAGGGTAAGAGTAAATAAAGGAACTGAATATGTGTAGATGCATACTGTTTACATCAGTGATACCCAATTACCAGCCAGTATATGGCAATTTGGCCAAGCAAACGAAATGGAAAAACAACATACACATACATATATAAATTTTCCATTAAACTAATATTTGTATTGTAATTGACTTATTCTGAAATACTATTGACTGAGTAAACAGCAAAAAAAAAATTTAAACATCAAGTACTCCAAAAGTGTGGGAACCACTGATTCTGGCAGAGAAGGTGAGAAAAGGCATTTTGAAATGCTGCTTGAACAATATGAGCAAAACTTAATATAAGATAGCACAGATACAAACAGTAGAGGATTTTAAATCCAACCCAAGAATACCCTGAAGTTTGTTCTTCTAACAAAGGGAATGGCACGATGAAAGTACTTTATAGGAATATTAATCTGCTAACGACAAGTAGGGATAAACTGAAAGGAAAATAAGTTATGGACGGTAAAAAAGAAGGGAGTTATATTCACTGGTTTGGAATACGCCAAAATTAGGATGAAAGTAATGCAAGTAACAACAAAGAGAAAGACAGGAGAAACAATAAACCAAAAAAACAGATAAAGACTTTGTGACAGAATGATTAGTTATTCATGGGGGTGGGGTTATAATTTAGTTTTTAAGCCTGATTAAATAGAGGAAAAAAATGGTGATATCATTGGCAAAAATAAAGCAGAAGGAGCTGGTTCAGGGAAGAAAATGATGAATGAGATTTGAAACATGCTGATTTTGACATGAGGTGTGGACACTAAAATGGGAAATGTTAGGTAAAGAATGGGAGATGTGGTCCTGGTGTTTAATACCTTGAAGTGTAGAAATCTAGATTTGGAATTCATCCATATGAAAGAGAGGGTATAAGAACATAGGATACCAACAAAGGAGAGGTAAAACTAAGCCTAAGCAATCACTAATATTCTGGTTGGGGCAATATTAAGAAAGGTGAGTGACTGAGACAGAGAAGGCAGTGTCAGAGAGCATCTGCAAACTGTTTTATGAGAAGGGAATTCAGGACAAGAGGTCATTAACAATGCCAAACAGGGACAGACACCACAAAGAAAGGGAATGCTTAACAGATAGTAGCAAACATGCTCTGTTTGTTGTTATTAAATCAAAGCCAATCTCAGATTTATAGACAAATTTGCCTAACCGCTGGGAGGAATAAGCAGTAATTCCCCAAACCAATGTTTTCATACTTGATTCCTACAAAATGAAAGTAGGAAACCAATGTGCCCAAATACAGATGTCCCAATCCAACTGCCAACCACTTTTCCTCTAATAAAACTTAACTAGGTTCCCCTGAGACAGAGCTGTGTAATTGAGAAAGCACTGGGTGTTGAACCTAGGATCTAGTCCCTGCTCTGATATTAGTTACCTGCTTGACTGTGACCTTGGACAAAACATTTTACTCCTCTGAGCTCACTTTCTAAAACATCTGCAAAATGACAAGGTTTACAGGGTGAACTAGGTGACCTCCTGGTCCTTCCCAGCTCTAACATTCTATAGTTCTGGGATAACAGAGTCAATGATTAGTACCAGTTTAACAGCATTACCACATTACACTTTTGTTATGATATACACATGCCAAATGACAAATTCAATCTTCAACACAGACCTGAATGCAGAGGTAAGTAATAAAATGCCTCAGAAATATTAGGGTCATCAAATCCCAAAGTTGCTTACTGACACTTGAGATCTTCCTTCAGAACTTTAATAACTTCTAAAATACAACTTATTTATAAAAATTTTCTCACAACAAAACAGATTTGAAGCAACACATTAAAAGTCAGCAAGAGAGGGTAAGAAAAGTAAACGTCAAAGAAAAAAAAGTCTAAACAGTCCTCAAATTATATTACAGATAAAAAATAATGAACACCAACATGATAATCTTGAACCCCAAAATAAGTTAAATTGTAGTAAGTATCCTTTAATTGAGAAGTCAGTAAACTATAGTTGGAAAATTTTACCCAGAAAGATTCAAATAAAAGCATCTCAATGATTTAAAATGTAAAACCAGTTAATGCGGGGCGGGGGGGGACGGGGGATGGGGACCTCCTATGGAACAGTGATCACTGAGCTGAAAATTACAGCATTACTAAGATAGTAATTTTTGGGAATTCCCTGGCGGTCCAGTGGTTAGGACTCAGCACTTTCACTGCCAGGGCCGGGGTTCAATCCCTGGTCAGGGAACTGAGATCCCGCAAGCGACGCGGCCAGGAAAAAAAAAAAAAAAGTAATTTTTGATGTTTCGTTATATATTAATTTTCCATGCCTAGAATTAAGAAAAAATTATATTAAAAAGACATCCACACTATTGCACTGTATTAAACTACTGATCTTTATCTTAGGTCAAAAGGAAAATACTTTCTAGTACACATTCCTTTTAATCTATATTAAAAGAAATTTTCATATATAAACTTTAACACTAGAGGCAATGACTAGGCAAGGCCCTACTTCCCAGTACTAGACCTCCTTTCTGGTCACTGTATGAAGCCTATCACTGCACAATACTTAATAGTATTATTAGTAATAATAGTATAAAACTAATAGTATAGTATACTGACAGAGCTAGCTCCAAATGCAAATGGTGTTCAGTTAGTTCATTTATTCCATTTACTGAATAGCCACTTTGCTAGGCAGACAGATACAAAGATGGTAAGATCCAGTTTCTGCTCCCAAAGATCTTTAGTGAAAGAGACAATGTTTGGACTCTCAAGCTTTATTAATAAGCAACCCAATTTACATGATTTTACAAGCTTGGGAAGGAATCAGAAAACCCCTACTAAAAACAGCAACTTTTCCACTCAACTCTTATTGTATATTATTAATGAATAATCAAATTTTTTTCAAGAAGGAAACATCTTAATATTATTCCCTCTCATACAAATATACTTTGCTATATTTAAAGAAAAAAATGAAACCATACAAAATACTAAAATTTAACGTGACTATATGGCAAACTCACTTCAAGTAAAATACTATAGAAAATAGAGGAAAAAAGCTTAAAATGAAAACAAAATAGGATAATTTCCGAAGAATTCATAAAATTAAAACCTTTAGAATGGGAAGGTACCTAACAGATAATGTAACCCAGGGCTTCTCAACCTCAGCACCATTGACATTTTGGGCCAGGTAATCTTTTACTGTAGAGAGCTGTCCCACTAGATGCCAGTGGCACTCCCCATAGTTGTGATAACCAAAATGTCTCTACAGACATTATGAAATGTCCTCTATGGGGCAAAATGCCCCCCCCCGGCATTGAGAACCACCAATCTAATTCTCTTATCAATAGAAAACTGAAGCCTCAGAAGGTTTAACTGTACCATCCGTAATTCCACAAATAGTAGCCTAGCCAAGACTTGAATCCATGTATCTCAGCTCGTAGTCGAATGATCTTTCCACCATACTGCAAAAGCTAAAACCAATTAGGAACCAAAAAACAATCTGATAACGGTCCAAAAATATATTCTATCAGATTAATACACGAGGTATGTTTCAGATAATCAGTAAGCAAAATTCAGACATTCAAAGTACAAGAGAAGTTTATAGGCTTGCAAAAAACTATTTTCACTACATGTCACTTCTCCTTTCCAACAAATCCAATAATAATGTATCTACTTTCGACTGTGATTTGAGTGAGATCTACTATTAATGTCCATTCTACGGTATATAACACTAATCAAAATGATAACTAGCAAAGTTCTACTGACTGACTACTGGTAGTCACCAGGTAGAATGAAAAATTCTCTGTTCTATTAAACAGACATATAAAGAAAACACTAGAAATCAAAAGGAAAGGCATAAATAGTTGAATGAAAAATTACTATCTGCTATGACTTTTTAAAAACCAGCAATAATTTAAGTCAAATGAAAATTCAATAAGCAAAATAAGAAACGTCCTAATAGACCAGATGCTGCTGTAAGAAAACCACCACATTCAGAAGCTTTCATTTTTTAACTTCTAGAAATCTGTTATAGAATACTTAAAAGAGAAAATACACTGATCAAGTTATTAGTAAACTAATATTTTAGATCATAATTCAAAACTCTTAGCTGGAATAAACAAAAGCAAAGCCTAAGTGTCTGACAAATCAGTCTTACCTTCCGAGGAAATACCAGGACTGGCCAGAATTAGGATCTGCTTCCAAGGACTTTTGGAGATACTGAATAGCATAGCTTTCCTTGGTGGCTTTATCTCCCAGGAGATCCACAGTATGATGCATCCAACCTATAGTAAGTGATTAAAAATATTTACCTAAATGAGTTAATTATTCTTCTATTTTAAAGAATACCAAGCAGAAAACAAACAAGTAAAAATACTCTTTACAGTAAATTTATTCATTTAGCTTGGCATACACACTCCCAAAATTTACAACTGTCAATTCTGGCCTAAGAAAGTCTGTTTTTAAAGTACAGTCAAAGCTATGAAGAACTTCCATTCCAGAGAAATTAAAACAATTTTAAGCACTGACTTATCACTTAGTAGATTGCAAACTACAGTTCTTTTATTCTCTGATTTTTGTATTTGAAAAGATTACAAGGTATAAAACAAAGAATATAAAGATGTTAAATCTTATTCATTGTTCTGTGTAAAAATTTATGTGCATTTAAGAATCTCCAAGAGAGTCTATTAACCCAATGTTTATTTCCAAGGAGTAATTATAAGCTATATAATCAATGATAGTTCAGAGTAAAACACACACATACAATCCCACCTTATTGGCACTGGCTACATATTTTCACACCTTATAAAATAAAAACTATAAAGCATTTGACAACTTTTTAAAACCCCAAGGCTGTAAGAAAAGTCCATTCAAATGGTGCAAATAAAAACGGTACAAAATGGGTAACACAAATGTTTAATAAATAAATTTAGATAGTGCATAATCTCATATGTGGAATCTTAAAAAGTCGAATACACAGAAGCAGAGAGTTGAATGGTAGTACCAGGAGCAGTAAAGTTGGGGAAATGGGGAGATGTTGGTCAAGGTTACACAGTTGAAGTTATGTAGGATAAGTAAGTCTAGAGAACATACAGCATTACAACTGCAGTTATTAATATTGTAATATATACTGGAAACTTGCTAATAAGAGAGTAGATCTCAGGTGCTCCCACCACACAAAAACAAATGGTAACTATGTGAGGAGATGCATATGTTGACTAGCTTGACTGTAGTAATCATTTCACTATGTACAGGTGTATCAAAACATCATCTTGTATACCTTAAATACAATTGTTATGATAAATAGACAAACAAGCAAGCAAGCTGGCTATGGAAGTAATCAAAAGACTGGATCATGGACTAGTGTATTCTATACCTTCAAGGCACACAGGAATAACGTGATTTAATTTGCCAGGGAATCATATTTCAGTTGTGGATCAATTCAAGTGCATAAAACCAGCTGTTCTTTGTGTATAGTCCACAGTACATAAAACAAATAAGGACCCTTATTTTCTGGCATTTATTATAGTTGCTGTGCTCCAAAAGACATTTTAAAAGGATTGAGTTACCATGTTTTACAGAAATATAAGTCAATCACACATCTATTCATCTGTTCTTCCCTTACCTCTCCTACTATTACTAGTAAGAACAGGACCCACAGTAGCAGGCTCTAAAATGAGTTGCTTAAGCAACAGTGACAAAGTAGGAAGGATTGATGTGCAGGCATAAATTAGACTCAATTAGGGGAAGTACCTTCCTTTTCAAAACCATGAAAAGTTTACCTATACACCCTGCCAAAGAAGACAGGTAATTCAAACGATTTCAATCCATTTCTTAAATTTAAAAGGTATATATGCATTTTTGCTATTGACACATTCCTCACTGCAGCTAATTAAAAAACAGCTTGTATTCAAATATTAGCTGAATGAGTAAGCTGTCTGAAGACACCACTTTGTTCTTTTTACTTAAGAACTAACACAAAAGCTTTTTTGCTGTACTAATAAACTTGTTTTAATTTAAAGATACAAATTCACATTACTCAAACACTACATGTAATCATTAAAAACAAAACTTTACTATAATTTTTAAAAGTATGGATAACTCAAGGAAAATTCTAACCAGAGATTAAATTAAAAACAAAGCTAAAAATAAAACTTTTATATGAAAGCAATGTGTTTATTTTGTATAACTGATCACATAATATGCATTCATATCATGAAGATAAGTGATAAAGTCTAAGCTTAAATAATTTTAAAATTACACTAAAAATAGTCACATCATGAAAACATTCATATTACTACAACGGTGGCTGAAACTTAAGAGTCAATTATTTGCCCAGACCAAAAACAAATTTTAAAAAGCTGGGGGGGGGGGAGCGCGCACCAAATAAACCCCCGAAATACCAAATGCAGGCAAGAAACATGACTCAATAACCAAGCAACAAAATTAAATGTTGGAGAATTCCATCATTATCTTCTTGGTGATAGTGACACATTATATCCAGACGACTACATTCCTTCATCTTCAACATTACAACAGAACTGCATGTGTAGAGAAACTATATATAGTGTTAGATGTTCCACAATTCTTACATAAAATGCTTTAGTTAATATTATCAACAGAGCTATGAAAGCAAGCTCACCAACCACTAAGAGACTTTAGGTAAATCACTTAACTTCATTGAGTACTAAGCATATCTGGCACAAAGAAAGTATTCAGTCCCCCTCACCCATGGGTTAAGTACCAGAGTATAATTTTGAGAATTTAAAAGGACAAGTTGCACTAAAGAACTGTAATGAGATTGACTGTGAGATAGACAATGCTCGGCAGAAGGTGGAAACATGATGGGTTCAGATTAATTCTATCAACTCTGGGGAAAAGGAAAGAAAAGAAATAGGGTACATGAGCCACGTATTTACCATCTGTGACATGTAAAAAACATAAAGAGATATACTTATAACACACTAAATGTATATTATTACATACCCAACTGTTGTAAGACAGTTGCTTTTACTTGTGCAGAAAGGTTTTCTGTCTGCAAAAGTTGTTCATAAGCTTCCTTTGCAGAATGATACTTCCTCTAAAGAGCAGGAAAAACAGATTTAAAGAAAAGAAAATTAACATCTTTAAAGAACTAGCTCATATGTTAAGTTTTATATGGTACTGATATTTTAGCGTATTTTAAAAAATCAACTGAAAGAGAAAAGTGCCTTACTGAATGTTTCTCTAACTCTAGACAGTTGGGGTTAATAGGCCATGTTTCAGAGTATCTAACGCCAGTAAAACATTCAATATAAAAAAGTATCATTAAAACATGACCTTTAAGAATTTGCCAAATCTCAATATAGTTTAAAAAAAATCTCAACCTATTTAATAACATAAATGATTTCAATTTTACTTAATAACACTAATGAAACCAGAAAAGTATTCTACTTCCAAGTGCATCATCTGTCTACCTAGAAATACAAAGTTCCAAAGCAACTTAACAGGAACAATAGAGCACATGTCAAAAGTGCTTTAAAAAAACTAAGTGCAAAAATAGTTAAAACCTAAGTTTAAAAGATATAGATACTGGTATATAAAATATCCTATGAAAAATTTTAGAATACATATATGATTTAAGACAACAAACCTCCCATAATTATAGCCTAATAATGTTTGCAATATTTAAGGTTCCTTGGACAAAACTCTAAATGAAACCATTTACCCACAGTTCTCATCCCAGAAGTACTAATATGACTGAAAGCCATTATTGCTACAGTCCTAAAACTTAAGACAAAACCTCCCCACCACCACCCCCAAAAAGGCGAAAAGCCAACAAAAGAAAACCTCATAAATACTATCTTTAAAAAATACTTGGCAGAACAATGAAGTGGCTTTCATTCATATCACTGACAGTACACAGCTGCCTGAGCAAACAAATCTTTCTCCCCCAAAACATAGGTAGAAACACGAAACTAGCTGTGTGAGCCTCAGGCAAATCACTTGAACTATGATTCAACATCCACAAAACAGATGTAGTGCCTGATCTTTCTATCTAGAGTTGTTCTAAGGATCAAATGAGATTTAAAAAGAGCTATGGAAACAAATAAGGAGCTCTATGAATGCAGTATGTCAACATGAGGAAGATTTGAAAGAACTGTCCATTGAGATTAACAGTAGTTATTACATAAACTTTTATTCATCAAGTAAATGAGTTCCCTTTAAACATTAATCTGGTCTGAAAAAGTAAATTAGACAATTAATGAAGGATAAGGATGAAGTTATTCAACTCAATTCCTTCAAATGATAAATATTTGTTGAACACCTACTACATAACAGGAACTGCTGGGACTACAGTGTAGTCAAGAATACAGATATAAAAACAAATAAAACATACTGTACTGTTAAAAAAAAAACATACTGTACTGTGTACAGTAACAGTACGATATTTCCCAGAGGAAGAAAGAGCATGTGGTAAATTGAGAGTACTAGCACACTGGGCAGAAAATGCAGAGACAAGCAGACAACTTCACAAAGACCTTCCTAAACCATGTGAAAAGACTATAGACTGTATCCTAAGACAATGGGGTACCACTGAAATGAGTTCAAGCAATATGATCAAATTTATATTTTAGAAAGAGCCCTTTGTGGAATTACCTCAACAAATGCTAAAACATACTTCCAAACACTAGTAACAATAATAATAAAAAAACCAACATACTTGAAAAGCTGGTTGCATCGTATTGAGAAACATGAAGTTTGATTTCTACCTCCTATTATATACAAAAAACTGGCATCCACATTAAAGACCTAAATATGAAATGTAAAAGTATAAAACTAAGAGAAGAAAATGAAGAAGAGTATTTCTTTGAGATGTGAAAGAATTTATTCAACTTGGCCAAAATGGCACAAATAAGGAGGAAGAGTAAGGATCTGACTTGAAACACATAAGCAGAAAAATAGGCAATGGACATAAAAACCAACACATAAAAGGTGAAAAACATGTGAAGAAGTGTACACCTCTAGAAATCAGAAAATGCAAGTTTAAATGATATACTGCCTTCTACCCATCAGATTGGCAAACATAAAGTTGGGTAGTTCTTAGTATTGTGGGGATGTGAGTAAAGGAAAATGCTCATGCCTTGCCTGAAGAGAATTTACTCATGAAATTAGGTATGCAAATATGCTCCAATCTAACAATCTCACTCTTGGGATATATATACCAAAGGAACCTTCCCAGAGGTAATGTTGTAAATGGTACTATGTGTAGTACCAAGGAGATGGACAACCTAGGTCTATGTCACTAGGTGAGTGGAAATATAAAATATGATGGATGCTTACAGCAGAACATTAAGTAGCAACTATAAATAGTATATAAAAGCAACATGAGTTTATCTGTAAAGGTGTTTAGTATAAAGTTAGTATAAACTTTTGTCTCTGGTAATGCTGAAGTAACACTTCAGACAGCTTTAAATTCTGGATAAAATATAAAAGTTAACTATCAGAAAGTACTGAAAAGAAACCAAAATCAGGCAAAAACAGAGAAGCTAATACTTAGAGGAAGGGAACGGCACTGGTTTAGTAACCCCATTTTTCTAGGATTTTCACCTGAAGGCAGGCCCCAACTGGTGTCTGGTTGGCTAGAACTCAAACAGAAATCAGCAATCTTACTAGCTTGAAGAATCAGAGGACAGACTTTGTAGCTACCACAAGAGCTGCAAGTGCGGGGAGAAGAAATCCCAGAAAGGAGAGGGAGAGAAAGAACAAATTCTGCAGTTAAACTGCTCAAATCCCTGGTTGACCACTGAACTATGCATAAACACAACAGATGTTCAGCAGCCTAAAAGAACTAAAGAAAGAGATTTAGCTGTTGCCAACCACAGGGATGACAAAGTTTCGTGTGTGACTTGAGCAAAGTTAACCGGCTAATAAAACAAAAATATCATCTTCAGAAAAATATAACAAAATCACTCTCCACAACGTATTATTCATGATACCCAGAATAAAATTACCAGACTTGTAAGAATCAGGAAATTTTTACTCATGTTGAAAAGAATAGGAAATTAATGAAAACCAGCCATGAAATGACTCAGATGTTGAAATTGCAAATAATTTTAAAGCAGCTATTTTAACAATGTTCACAGATGAAAAGGAAAACATAATCATAAGGAATGAATGGACCAAAAATCAGAGCACGTAAAGAGAAATTAAAAGAGAAACACAAGGAAATTCTAGAACTGAAAAATACTAATTTGAAATTTTTAAAAAAAGTTACTGGAAGGACTGAATAGCAGATTAAAGACTTAATTGGAATCCAAGAAGGAGAAGAGAGAAATGGGGCAGAAAAAATATTGACAATATAATGGCTGAGAACTTTCCAGAAGTGATGACATCAAAATCCCATATCCAAAAGACTAAAAAAACCACAAGTAGTATAAATATAAAGGAAAAACCAATACCTAACTACATCATAGTCGCATACTTAAGAACCAAATGTAAAGAGAAGAACCTTGAAAGCAGCCAGAGTAAAACCACAAAATACAAAGGATACAACAAGAATGACAGCCAACTTTATGTAACCATATCAGTAACTGAATTAAATATAAATGGACTAGATATTCAAACAAACAACAGAGACTGGCAGACAGATTTACAAAAGTGAAAGAAAGCCAAAACCACAGTACTTGTAAGATATGCACTTTTTCATATAAGGATTCAAAGAGGCTGAAATAAAAGGATGGGAAAAGATACCATGTAAACTGTAAGTATTAGAAAGCTGAAGTGACTAGATTCAGATCAGATTAAGAAGGCTTCAAGGCAAAGAGTATATTACAAGAGAGAAAGAGGAATATTTCATAATGATAAAGGACATATCAGGATGAGATAACAATAACAAAGCTTCTAAATAAATGAAGACTGACAGAATTAACACTGATAAAATACAAAATCTACATAATTTCACCAACTGTCCCACTTATATCCTTTTTCTGGTCCAGGATCTAACTCAAAATCCCATGCTGTGTTAAATTAGCATGTCTCTTTACCATCCTCTAATCTGGGACAGATACTCAGTCTCTGACTTTCATTACCTTGACACTTAAAGCAGCGGTCCCCAACCTTTTTGGCACCAGGTACCGTTTTCGTGGAAGACAATTTTTCCACAGACCGGGGGTGGGGGTGGGTGGGTGGGGTGTGTTCCCAGGCAGTAATGCGAGCCATGGGGCGGGGGGGGGGGGGGTTCAGGCGGTAATGCCAGCAATGGGGGAGCTGCAGATGAAGCTTCGCTCACTCGCCCTGCTGCTCACCTCCTGCTGTGCGGCCCAGTTCCTAATAGGGGTTGGGGACCCCTGACTTAAAGTACTAGCTAATTATTTTGAAGAATGGCCCTTTCAAATTAGTAAGCACCTTGTGGAAAGATATTCAACATTCCTCATACATTAATTAATTAAAATTCTACAGTAAGAAAAAAGTGACCCCTTTCCCCATTTATTTATTCAATTATTCATTTATAGCAATATGAATATATTTTATTCTATATCTTATATACCATTATTATAATTGTTTCTAAACTCATGTCAGATTTGGTGATTAGAAACCCCGTTTCCCTCAAGTTGGCTCCTTCATCTTTCCACGTGCCCATCATTTTTTGAGTACTTCCTTACTTTTTGGCATCACGAAATGATTCAGGGCTCATCTAGTAGTTTCCCTGCCTAAGCCCTGGAATCACCCACTTCTCCCCAAGAATTCCTGATTCCTTTTATTGAAGAATTGGATTTAGAAACAAAGATCTGGGTGCTAGTACGTTCACTGCTGCCAAGGTGGGTCACTGCTTCTAGGCCCTTGCAGCAAACAGAGCTAGGAAATATATTAATGTATATACACACACACACACACACACACACACACACACACACACACACGTCTCTATTTCTATCCAACTCTCTATTTCCATAAATAACCTATGTTCATAGTGATCCCTCCAATTCCAATCCAATAACACAGAATTCAGTCTAGCCTTTCTTCTTTTCTTACTTGTAAGTTCTCTGACACTGAAAATCTGGTCCTCACTATCCACAATACATTTACTTAATTGTTTACCCTTAATATTTACACAAAATAGTCGCAGAATTTCTATTCATATCCCTGTGAGAAAGTAATTGTAGTGGAAGATTTGTTTACAGTTCTTTTGTCTCTAGCTTTACACTATACAGTCAAAATACTATTCTCCAAAGTTATTTAGCTTAGTTCTTTTCATCCCTCCCCCTCAGTATACTTATGTTATTCATTTGTAATACAGTTAGGTTCATTTGTTACTGTTTACATTCTATTTTGGGCTAACTCACATTCTGGTTGGTAATTATTCAATGAATTTTGGGGTGGGTATGTGAAACATAACCAGGTTCTAGGAGTTAGAGCTACATAAAAAGTATACTCAAGATAAGTTCTACTCCCTACTACCCCATTCACAACCATTCCTGGGTAGGTAACCAACCTCACTTGTTTCTGGTTTATCCATTTTCAGTATTACCTGTGCACAAGTGGGACGTGTATCTTGCTTTGCACATACATAGTTTCTTTCACAAAGGGTAGCATATTATACTTTTATACTTCACATTTTTTCCACTTAACAGTATATCCTGGAAATCATTCCATATAGTGATTTACCTAGGTCTTCCTCATTCTTCTCTAAAGCTGCATGGCACTCCACTGCCTGAATGTACCATGATTTATACGTACAACCATTCTCCTATGTATGGACATTTAGGTTGTTTCCGATGTTTTGCAATCACAAACAATGCTCCAAAAGATATCTTTGTGCCTATATATTTTCATATTTCTGGAGGTATATTTTCAAGGCAGATTCCTAGATTTGGGATTGTTAAGTCAAAAGGTAAGTGTATATATAGTTTTGCTAGATTACTGCATGTAGTTTTGTTAGATTATTTTGTTCTAGATGGGGTGTACCAGTTTGCATTATCACAATGCATGAGAGTGCCTGTTTCGCTACCATAGCCACTTACACTTTTCACCAATCTGACAGCTAAGAAACTGTATTTCAGTGTGCTTTAATTTGCATTTCTTTAACTGGGTGCGTTTGAACACTTTTTCACATGCTTAAGGGCTGTTCTATCTTTTTTGGAAAGTGTCTGCTCATGTCATTCTTCCCAGTTTCCTATTGGGTCTTGTTCCATTGTCTGTCAAATTTTAAGTTTGTTATATATCAGGGGTATTAGCCCTTTGTGCTATATGTTGTAAACATTTTCTCCCAGTTTCATAGGTGTCCTTTGAATGTATGGTTTTTTTGTTTTGTTTTTTTGCCATGCAGAAATTATTTTTATGTTGCTCAAACTGATTGGTCATTCTTTTTATTGCCTCTGAATTTTGAGCCATAGTTTAAAAAGCTTTTTTCCTACATCAAGGTTGAAGAAGAATTAATGTTTCTTCTAGTACTTGTACAATATCAATGTTTACATTTTGATCCTAATTCATCTGTAGTAGTTTATTCCTGTGAATAGTTTGTGTTACGGGTCTAATTTTATCTTTTTCCAAATGGCTACCTTATTGTCCCAGAACCATGTATGAATAAATCTACCTTAGCTAAAGGAATGTAAGATATTACCTTTATCATATACTCAATTTCTCTATGTACACTGGATCTATTCCTGGCCTTTCTATGATATTTCACTGGTCTATTTGTCTAGTCAAATGCCAGTACAATACTTTTAATCATATAGGTTTCATTGTAATATTTTAATATCTAGTAGGGTTAATATAACCCATATAATCCCTACCATCACCACCAGTGTTATTCTGGCTATCCTAGAATGTTTTTCCCAATCAACTTACCTAATTGCTTTAAAAAGTTTATTAGTAATTTTTATTGATGTTGTATTACATTTAAAAACTAACCTAAATTCCCATGAACATCTTTATACTATTGAGTCATAGTATCTCTTTTAAGTTTATTGTTAAGTATTTAATTACTTTGCTGTTATTATAAATGGCAATATTTTCTAACAGTGTGTGTTCTCTAATTATTGTTGCTGAAAGCTATTAATTTCTGTATGTGCCTCTAATTGATTTTTCTTGTCTAACTGCATTGGTTAATACCTATAGTACAATAATGAGGAGTAATGAAGACAGAGGGCATCTTTTGCCTTGCTCCTGATTTTTGTGAAAATGCCTCTAGTGTTTCCCTTTAAATAAGATACTGACTTTGGAATTAAAGTACATGAATTTTATCATGATAGGAAAGTAACCCTTAATTCCTATGTCCAAGAGTATTTTTAATTGGGAATGGGTATTGAGTTTATCAAAGGCTTCTTCAGCATCTATGATGATAGTGACTTGTTTTTACCTTTAGCTCTATTATTATGATGCATGATATTAATAGATTTCCTAATAGTCAATCAGCCTTGTATTCCCAGAATGAATACCACTTGGTCACGGTATATTATTTGCTTAATGAGGTAACAGATTGTTTGCTAATATTTTACTTACTATATTTATACCAATATTCATCAGTGATAATAGTTTGTATATTGATTCTTTTTTGTACTGCCTTTATCAGGTTTAGGCATCAATGTTACACTTGTTTCAAAAAGGAATGGGGGGAAACAGTATGTCAGTTCCTCAAAAATTTTAACAGAATTACCACATAACCCAGTAATTCCACTTCTGGGGGTATATATCAAAAAAAATTGAAAGCTGGGACAAAAACAAATATTTGCACACCCATGTTCACAGCAGCATTATTCACAACAGGCAAAAGTTGGAAGCCACACGAGTGTCCACTGACAGATGAATGGATAAACCAAATGTGGTGTATACATACAATGAAATATTATTCAGCCTTTAAAAGGAATGGAATTCTGGCACATGCTACAATATATACAAACCTTAAAGACATTATGCTAAGAGAAATAAGCCAGACACAAAAAGACAAATACTGTATCATTCCACTTACATCAGGTACCTAGAATAGTCAAACTCATAGAGACAAAAAGTAGAATAGTGGTTGCCAGGGGCTGGGGGGAGGGAGGAATGAGGAGTTATTCTTTAATGGGTACAGTTTCAGCTTGGGATGATGAAAAAGTTCTGGAGATGGATGGTGGTTAGTTGCACAATAATTCAAAAGTACTTAATGCCACTGAATTGTATGCTTAACAAATGGATAAAATGGTAAAGTTAATGTCAGGTATATTTTACAATTAAATAAAAAAGAAAACACCAAAGAACTGTGGCCTGTAGTTAATGTTTAGAAGCAGATTTTTGTTTCCATTATATTGTAAAAATATGCTATAGAATCAGTAAGTGCAGAAAGGACTTTAATTATTATCAAACACATAAGTCTCTCAAGGTCAGATTAAAAGCTGTTATAAGCCCCCTATCCCTCTCAAAAAAAGGAAAAGAAATGAGAAAGTTTCTCTCCATTTCTAGTGGTCTGGCATAATCTATAGAGTGCTAGAATTATCTGGTATTTAAAGGCTTGGTAGAATTCCCCTGTAAAACCATCTGGGCATGGTACTTTCTGTAGGGCATTACTTAATTTTCTGTTTCTTTTTATGAAAATTGGCTTTTTATAACTTTCCTAACTCTAATGAGGTCAATTTCTCTAATCTGTATTTCCCTGGGCAACAGTCCACTTTAAGTTTTCAAATTCATTTGCATACAGGTCTGCTAATCAGTCTTGTATGACTGTACTAATTTCTTCTGTTTCCATGGTTATCTTACTTTATGTATCTGTGCTTTATCTCTCATTTATCCTCCTGATCAAGTTAGTTTGTGGTTTATCTATTTTGTTAATTTTTTTCAGAATATTAAGGTTTTGACCTATTAATTAGATCTACTGTTTTTCTCTCCTTTTCACACTATTCATTTCTTTCAAAAAGAAAATCTTTCTTCCTCACAATGTTGTTTTCCTTACCATGATTTTTGTTTGTTTTGTTAACATATTTCCTCACACTGAACTAATCTTGAATTCATGGAATAAACCCTAGGTAATCATGACATACTTACTGCATCTTTAAATGTCAGCTGGAATTTATTTTTCTTTCTTTAGAATTTTTGGATTTGTACAATATGCATAAATGATACCAGCCTATAGTGTTTCAGTAATAAACTACTGCTAGTTAGAAGACAATGTTAAAAATGAAACTAGTAATTCTTATCAACAGTGTTATTCATAATAACATTATTTGTAACTATCTCTCAAGGGAGAATAGTTAAATTAGCTACAGTACATCTCTGCAAAGGGATATAATACAGCTCTACATGTACTGATAGGGAATGATTTCCAAAATATAATACTAAGTTAAAAAAACCAATTTAAACAAGATCAAGAGAGAACATATATAATGGGTTATTATTTCAATAAAATAAAGAAAAACAAATATATGTGCAAACATATATATGGATTTGCTTATATATACACTGAGATTCTCTGGAAGGATATAAAAAACACTGGTTATGGTGGTTGGTGGCTTTCGGGAGGGGAATAGGTGGCCAGGGAAAAGGAGGGAGGAGGATACTACACTGTGTATTCTTGCAGGCACTTTCATTTTGGATTATCTACTCAAAAATAAGCAACACTATAATAACAAAATTAAAAGGGAGAAATTCTTTACCTTTAATCTTTAAAGGTTATTTAGAATTTAGATGGTGACTTGTTCAAGTTACTTCATTAAAATCAAGAAAAAGAAATGAAGGCCAGTTAATACTATTATTACTATTAGGAAAAAAAATGGTTCTGGGGGTCTCAGCTAATAAAATGGGAAAGGTAAATTAAATAATTGATATAAATATCCAATAATTCATAATATACTTACTTGGAGATATGACATTATACAGAGAAACAAAATTATCTTTATTTAGATAATCTAAGAATGGGTGTGGGTGAGTTGACATGACATCTCATTAAAATTACCCAAACCTAAACAGAACTACCATATGATCCAGCAATCCCACTTCTGGGTACAGGTATATTTCCAAACGAAACAAAACCATTATCTTGATGAGATATCTGTACTCCTATGTTCACTGCAGGATTATTCACAAGAGCCAAGAATGGAAACAACCTAAGTGTCTGTCTCCAGATGGATCAAGAAAATGTGGTATATAAATACAATGGAATGATATTTCAGCCTTAAAAAAAGAGGAAATCCTGTCATTTGTGACAACCTACGTAAACCTGGAAGGAATTATGCTAAGTGAAATAAACCAGACAGAGAAAGACACATACTATATGATATCACTTATATGTGGATTCTTTTTAAAAAGGGGTGGGGGTGGGGAGTTGAACTCATAGAAAAGACAGTAGAAAGGGTTGCCAGGGGGTGGGGTGGAAGAAATAAGGAAAGGTTGGTAAAAGGGTACCAACTTCCAGTTACAAGACGAATAAGGTCTGAGGATCTAACATATAATATGATGACTATAGTTGATAACACTGTATTGTACAATTGAAGTTTGTTAAGACAATCAAACTTAATTGTTCTCACTGCCCCCACTTTAGAGATGTGAGGTGATGGGCATGTTAATTAACTCAGTGCGGGAAATCATACATATATCAAATCATCACATTGTACACTTTGTAGGTAAGCCTTTTGTTTCCCTTAATTTTTCACCTGAAAATAAAAATCCTTGTTATAAGCACTGGAGTAGAGATTTTTTTCAGTCCTTTCATATGCATACAGTGTCATCTTCCTGTCAT
The DNA here is from genome assembly GCF_025265405.1 of Mesoplodon densirostris. NCBI lineage: Eukaryota > Metazoa > Chordata > Mammalia > Artiodactyla > Ziphiidae > Mesoplodon > Mesoplodon densirostris. The sequence goes on from NC_082681.1 coordinate 97,927,338, forward strand.
CTAATAATTATATACTCTGCCTAGCACAAATTTTGTTCTTTTTGTTTTGCTTAATGGGCACTAAAATTTATTAAATGAAAGAATCAGTGGGGGGAGGGTTCTGTACCCACATTACCTTCACGAAATTAAAAAAAAAATTAACACCAACAGACAACTTCTCATCAGAAACAATGAAAACTAAAAGACAATGGAATGTAAATTTTAAAGCGGTCAAATAAAAATAATCAAATAGAATTCCATCTCAAGCAAAAAACATTCATTAAAAAGAAAGGCGAGATAACATCTGCTTTACCTAATGACAGACCAGGGAAATCTCACTAAGAACTAGAAAAGCTGGGAAAAAATCAGAGCTCATCCTTTTGAAGACAACAGAGATCTCCTGAGGTAATGAAAACAGAAGGAGTTAAGACTCCAGGGAAAGAACTTTGGAGAGGAAGCTTATTTCTATAGCTGCTTTCACCCTGGGGCCTTTACTGATTTGGCAAAAATCAGCAGTTGGCAGGAGGCTGGGATTAGCGTTGGCAGGTAAAGACTCTGATCCACAACATGAATGTAATTCTCAAATGCATCCTCTCAAGGTGCATAAAATCCCTAGATTAGTAGAGTATCCAAACCTGAGTGTGCATCAATTCTGAGTCAGTGGATGTGCGCGCATGTGTGCGTGCGAGTACGCACGGGGGCGGGAAGGGTGGGCGTGCGCACAGATGGAGGTGTCCAGGAAACAGATGTTAATTGTTTAGACCACCCCATGGTGGCTCTGAAACAAAACAGACCTTAGAAATTATGTAGAAATATAACAGTATTTCTTTTCTAAAAAGCTGTTATAAAAATTGTTTTTTGGGTAAACTATGATTACCTAATATTTAGCCTCATACCAACTTATGCCTGATTTTCCATACCACTGCCTACCTAGACTAAATGTCTATGTTTTATGTCCTTTACCATATAACTAAGCAAAATCTGCCATACATAAAAATAAAATGTTCTAAAATTAAACTAAAAAAGTTTTTTAAATACAGCAGCCATAAAAGTAATGGTAATGACATCAAGAGGTTACTAATATGCCTTTCAAACAGTGATATGTGGAAGGGATATTTTAATCTTAAGAAAAAGTGAAACTAAAAACAATGCATTATAACAACCATCTATAAACATTTCGAAAAGAAAACTAGGCATTTCACATCAAGAATAAGAGAAATCTTCTTAAATACAGCCATTTAAGCCTGCAGATAGTTTGAGTTTAGAGGCAAATCTTACTGAATGAAACGTCTTTGTACACAACAAGCACTTTGTATAATAACTGTAACACTAAAGCAAAATCTTAACCACATTTAATGAGTATAAAATGTATGCAAGAAGTAATGCCCAGAACTCCATTAAATTATCTGTATATCTGATTCCACTTAAAATGGTATGGGTGGGCTTCCCTGGTGGCGCAGTGGTTGAGAGTCCACCTGCCGATGTGGGGGACACGGGTTCGTGCCCCGGTCCGGGAAGATCCCACATGCTGCGGAGCAGCTGGGCCCGTGAGCCGTGGCCACTGAGCCTGTGCGTCCAGAGCCTGTGCTCCGCAACGGGAGAGGCCACAACAGTGAGAGGCCCGTGTACCGCAAAAAAAAAAAAAAAAAAAATGGTACGGGTGATCATTTTTGTTTGTTTTAAGTAAGCTAAGTTAAAACACTTACCTGGGTTTCATATAAGTGGGCAATGTGAAATTGAACTGCAAAGGTGATGGAAAACAAAAATCAATAATAATACAGCAGTAAATTTAATTAAGAATGTAAAATATAAGCACCATCTCTACTACACAGATTTAAGTAATTATAGAACATAGCTTTTATTTTTAATAACACAGTATATACAAACAAACATACACGAACATGATAAGAAACCACATGTATTCACTGTTGGCCATTACTAAATTTTGTCAATGTAATTATTAAAATTAATATTAAAATCTATAGCAAGTGGGTATACTTCTTACAAAGTTCAAAATGGCAACATTAAGCAAATGAAGAAAACTTTTATAACCTATACATTTCAAAACATGGTATTTAAAACCTGAGTTACAAGTCAAAAAAGAAAAAGTGTTTGATTAAAACAACAAAAATACCCTCCAATTTTTTCCTTATACCATATTTCATATCAATATTTATAAAGAAGTCACAGACAAGGATGACACAAGTAATAACACACAGAGGAAATAAGTTGCATTTCTCTATCAGTTCTCCATAATCTTTTTTTAAAGTCAAACCACTTGGAAGGCAAGAATAGTAAACAATCTCAACATTAACAAGTATCTCTTGAAAATCAAATAAAAATATACGTATTGCAGCTTTTATTTTCAGCTCTTCCTGATACTGCACCACCAGAATATGAATGATTCAACAAAAGCAACAATGAACCAGGAATCAAAACTGGATTCTGGTTTACTTAAGTAATATGATTTTCATCCTTCAATGACAAATCTTTTTTTTTTTTAATATTCTATCTACCTGGATTTCATAGTTGAATTTCAAGGAGTCTGGGAGCCTTTCAAAATTATATGCATAATATATATGTGGATCTTTAAAAACAACGTCCACAGCTATCATCAATTTCTCATTGCCATCATAAACTAACTCTCTCGCTGACTCCCATAACTGTAAGAGTCACCTGGGAGGCTTACTAAAAATAGAGATCCCTGAGATTATATTCAGTGATCCCACTGGAAAGGTGCCTTTTTATTTAGTTCTGCAAGGGATTCTGATACCTGTTCCTAGACCAGCACCTGGGAACAGCTGAAGTAAATAAACATAAAGACCAAAACAAAATATATAATGAACTTTAATATCAAACAACATTTTTGGACCAAAAGTAAAGTACTGCACTCTCCATATATAATCATTAAATATCGTATGTTAAATAATCAGAAATGAGGCAAAATAAAAACATCACCTTTAAAAGTTGAAAACCAACATTTTGTGAAAAGCACACAAAAATAATAATAAAAGTTCTACAGATATAAATATCCCCTTTACCTATATCTGTTTGAGGGTTTTTCTTATTTCCTAGTCCCCTTTTCCAACACAGCTCTCCTTGAGAGTTCCAGTCCATCTCACCTCACTACATCATTAGAGGGAGACCCGGTTACAGGTTAAGAGAATGAGGAAGAGATGGAAAATCTATGCCCTTCTCCCCTCAATCTTCCTACTACTCCTCTAACAAAGGTGACATGGAAAGGTCACATGGAAGAAAAGATCAGCAGCACGGTGGCATTCTATTACCATCCCAAACTTCCTCCAGGCTCAGCAAGGGCTTTCCTATCCTATGAGTTACTAAATCCAGTATCATCTTTTGTGGTATGAAAACCAATCTATATTTAAATTCTTAAAGTCGTCTTCAAAGTGGAACATAACCATACAACTAAGAAAAAGCTCCACCTGGCAAGTCTCAATTAGAAGTAGAAATTTTTAACAAATACTGCCACAAAACGTTCTGAAATTAAACTTTTTTCAGAAATACATTATTTTTAGAATTAATAGAATTAAATCTAGAAGGAACAATTTTATCCCAAGGGGCAATCATATAATGAGAAGTCTCACATCACCATGATTCTACTTTCAAAACACAAACTGTAATTAACCCCTCTTAAATAGCTCTAGAAGCGGCAAGTGTATCTACTTATTTTCTTTAATTGCATAAATGAATTGTGCCATAAAACAGAAATCTCATACAGACTTTTTTTTAAAGCTCACTTTACTTTCTAAAATCTTCTGAACTTTGTAGCATGACAAAGTAACAAGGAAGATTTCAAAAAACAGTCAACGTCTGTGGCATATCTAAATAGGTAATGATATAAAAAATTCATAGAGAAGTAAGCTTTACAAAGAAAATAAAGAGCCTGATGTTTAAACAGTAATAATATCTAGCTCAAATTAAGTAGTCTGTGTTTGCTAGTGCTCTGTGAGACATCAGCCATTATTACCATGGTTATCAAGTAGCTATGTTGATTGTCAAAAATAAACTACCCAAATCAACTGAACTATAATGGCCTAATGTCTCTAAATAAAGCACATGCCCTTCCATTAGAGTGACCACCAACCTTTTAGCACTCAAAGTTCTGAGTCTGGGGAAACACCTCAGTCCTGTGCAAAACAGGACATTGGTCACCCTCCCTCTTATTTCCCTTCTCAATAACCAACAGAAAGAGAGTCGTGGTAAGCTCGAAAATGTATTCATGACTGTTCAAACTGTCCTCTTCAAATTCAACAAGATCTGCCCTGTGGTACTCATTCTACATAGGTGTTTTCCTTCAGGAGCAATGATCTACAAGTAAGATTTAACTTCAACAGAGTAGAATAAAATGAGGATTTACAAAAATATTTAGTTTGAAGTTTATATAACGTCCCTCAAAGGTTATCATTCAAACTGACAAGTACGTATGAAAGTTAGTTTTCAGGCACTAGCTACAATCAATTAAATGAAAATCAGATTTTTTCTTATTCCCATAAATTAATTTTAAAAGGATTTTAAGGGTTCATATTCTGGATGGTTTATATAACCTGGATATATAATTAAGGAAAAAGTATAAAAAATTAATACTTTATAAATTAATATATCAATGAGTTAAATCCTTTTTCTAATTTATCCTCCTCTTAGAAACTAAAATATTGCTGCATTTCTTACCTTCCCACTATTTGTTCTGGAAGTACACTGATCAGTACTAAATCCTGGGTCTCATTGAAAGAAAATAGAATTCTTTTTAAGTTTTCTCAGAAAATTACATTTAGTAGAATTATGAGATAATTAGTCTGGTCTAAGATAATGATTTAATCCACACTATGTCTTAATTCATGTTATATGCAAGTTATAGTCAAATTTCTACCATTTTTTTCACTGATTCAATCATTTGGGGGCATTTTTACCACTGAGACTTCTCTTCACTAAACTCCTTTCTATATGGTTAAAAAATGAAGTCACTTACAGCAAAATACTGACTCTGTAAAACCTAGAATCTTTTGACTGATATGAAATTTTCATGAAGAATGACTCAATTTTTCATACACTCTAATTATAAATTTTATTGTTCAAGTAAGAAAGTTTTAAAGAAATCCAGCTTGAATCCAATGCATATTCTTTAAACTTTTATTGGCTACCTTAAAGTACACTAAATAAATATGCCAGCACATACTTATTGATAAACACATGATAATCAACCCAATCTGCTTTTGGAAACAAACATACATAGAAGCAGAAAATAAATGTCTAAAGAAAACCACTGTATCAGAACATGCTTCACACATTCTTTTTTAATTAACTGAAAAATCTCACCTCAATCTTTATGTATGATGCTTAAAACTATAATAGAAAGTCAAAGTATATCTTCATAATTACCAATAATTTTAATACCACAAAGCCCGAATCAGAGAGCTAACACATATGAATCTTTGTATACTCAGTTCTCCTAAAAGATTGGCAAACCCTGTTTTTAATCCCCCCAAGTCATCTAAAATGTAATTAATACACAAATAATCAATCTTGTTCACTAGCACAGATAATTTAATTCAACAACCCAGTTCACTGGCATATCTATTTTAGACACAGGCTGCTGCTCATAATAACTGGTCTCACATGTTCCATTTGTACAAGTAGCCATGGCAACAAATACAGTTAGATTCAACAATTCCAGGGAAAAAAATTACACAGGGTTTATGACTATTATTATTATTACTATTATTTGCCATGAAGTGATCTGAACACATGCAGAGAACTATGGTACTTAATAATACTTACTTTCAGCATTGGACAAAGTGCAGGGATTACAGTCAACCAAAGCTAACTGAAAATGCTGCAAGAAGAGATTGAGAAAATTAATGCACTAAATTCAATCATATAGATGTATTTTAAAATAATTTTCAGGCATATAAGGTCTAATATAATAATGAAACTATGCTATGCAAATAAAACATACTAGACAACCAACTAGCATTACCTTGAACATTTATTGCTGGCAACAAACATGTTGCTGACTATTTTCTTCAAACAGTTGAGAATAGAGAATTGGGATAAGAATTAACTTGATACCAAGTTATCCTACATAAAATTTTGTTTATATGGAAAAAGAATCAGGTTTTTAAGTCTTCTAGTAAATAGGAAGTATTAGGTATAGAACACATCATTATTTTAAAAACTGAAAGTAAAAGTTCAATGGCATTAATGTATTAAACACCACTATCTCAAAATGATGTGAATTTTTTAAAAAAATGACTATGAGAATTATCATAAAGGGTAAAACTATCTGCCCTTACTGATTCTTCAATTATTACTGTATTTAGTGTCTTTTAAAAGTATCTGAAGTACCACAAAGAATGCATCAAATAGCCACACAAAACCAATGCACATAAAGAAAACCACTGATACACATTTCTGCAAACTAAAGGGAGATGAGGGAGTAGGGTGGGGACAGCATGACCTCAGTTTCATTTCTAGTATCTAAACCAGATGCAAAATAGATGTACCTATTAAGACATAAATCAGCAGAAATAACTATCAATTATGATCATCAACCCCCAAACCTGAAGATGCCATAGTAAAATATCTAGCACCCATCCATCCTTGCAACCAACAGAAATGAAATGCCATTATCCTTTCAGAATGTACATGCTCTTATATGTGTAGGCAATAATAAACCACTAATAATGTACAGCATCCACTTGTAATAATGTCATATAAGCCTGCCCACCCCCAAAATACATGTCAAACCCAAGGTGTAACAGTTATCTTTAAGAATACAAATCATCATCAAGAACACTGGATGCCATCTGGCATCTAGTGTATCAACATTAAATCTGCTATATAAACTAAGAGAAGGCATACAAGTACTAGAAATGGTATAAAATATTTAAAATTTAAAAAAAGGTAAATCTCTTTGAAGTCTTCTAAAAAATATTTTCAGGAATGTATATTCAAATTTTCTGAGTCTCCACAAATTTTTACCATTAAAAGTAATCAAAAGCCAAAGTATACACCATTTTCTAAAAATTACCACTCCTATCCACAATCCAAATGCCTAAAGAGTTATATTTTTTTAACTGCTGGATAAACTGAAAATTGATATGTACAATGACAACTTCTAGATATAAGCCCAAAAAGAACTTTCTTTATCAAAACTTTCTTATCAAGAGAAATCATCATCAGCAAGCTTTTAGTACTGTATTTCAGAACAGAATCAACAAAACTGCACTTGGTCAACTAGAACCCTCAATTAACAAAAATAAACTAATGTCAGCTACCCAGTGTTACAATGAAAGAAAAATTAGAAGGCATAATTTGCTATGAATCAGTTGTTATTACATTCATTCACAAATGTCTGTTGTGTGCTTGCATAATTAGGCTAGCCTACATTTGCAGTATTTAAGGGTTGTAATATTCTGAATGGGCAAGCTACTAACGAAATGACTATGACCCTTAAATGTTAAATATTTAATCCATTCAACAAATACTTCAAGACCCTATAATGTCCTTAGGACAATGCAGATACTAGGGACACAATGATCAACAAACCAAGAGTGAAAAATTATTTGCCGTGATTGACCGAATGAAAAAAAAAATCCAACATCTGAACACTTCAAGAACTGCTTTTATTTTCCCCTGGCCTACAAAGCAGATTGTATGTCCTCAAACATCCTTTTAGTGTGCTACCATAGCAATAGAAAACAGACTATTTTAAAAAGTGAGTAGTATGAAAGCAAAGCACTCTTTATAACCAGTTGTTTTCCTCTAGACAAAAAGAGGCAGAGCAGCCACACATTCAGACTATACTACATTTCTAAGCCTAATCTATCCTGCCAGCGTAAATTAATATTTAGGTAAAAAAAGACAGACCTTTCCTAGCTGAGCCAAAGGATACAAACTGAACTGCAAAGAAACATCCTTTAAGATGGCAGTATTTTAGTTTTGCTATTTCACTGAAATCCCACGAAGAGCAGAGATGTGTAATTCGAATTGCCCAACCTACATTTCATCTATCAATATTCAGGGTCCTGCAGCGAAAACTGGCAGAAGTAGTTCTGGACCATGTTTTATATAATTATCAATCAATCTTAAAATCAGCAATGAAGTCACTGACGCACCATTTCAAACCCAAAATATCATGAAATATTAAACATTTCCAAACCACAATGATGTCTAAAAATTAACTCAGCAAAAGAGTACATATTCAAAAACAGGCATGTGAGAATCAAAGAACTTACAGAATAACTACTTAAGTTTAAGAAACTAAGAACAGCCACACAAAACCACCCCACATAAAGAAAACCACTGATACACCTTTCAGTAAACTAAAGGGAGATGAGGGACTAGGGTGGGGATGGCATTACTTCACAGTTTCATTTCCAGTATCTAAACCGGATGCAAAATAGATGTATCTTTAACATATAAATCAGCAGAAATAACTATCAACTATGATAATCAGCCCCAAACCTTGAAGATGCCATGGTAAAATATCTAGCACCCATCGTTGCAGCTAACAGAAAGAGCTAGGAAATAACTGTACCTCACACCGAAATATTGCAGTACTGAAACTGACTACTGCTGTGTGAAATACTTACTGCACAGTAGAGACTTCTGCAGTTCAAAGACTATATACAAACCTCAAGGCAGAAAGCATTCTATAGAAAATTAATTTCCAAGCAAAAAGATTTACCTAAGACTTTATTTTTCCTAATGTTAACAGTGATTTCCTTTTTAATAGCACTTCTGGTCCAATTTAGTACAAGGTTCAATTCATTACAATTTCTGTTGACATCTTTATCACCAAAGTCACTTTCTCTTTAAAAGGTTTTGACTTGTTCAATATTTCAAAATAACTTTATAGTATTTCGCTTTCTATACACTAAGGAACTTGATTTCTATCTGGAGGGGGAAATCTATATTGATGTAATTAACACACAAAACTTGAGTTTCAAGACTTTATTTCCCTTTAAAGAGTTTTACTTCTAGTTATATAGTCTGTGATTATCTCACAATCTTTTCAACTCTAGAACCCTCCAACTGTATTCCCAACTCTGAAGACAAGCAATGAGATAACTTTTCATAACTGACAAATTATGGTTGTATGTATAAATTATTAATATGGAGCAATGTTTGGATTCCAGATCCAGTCTTGGATTTTCTGATTCAGTGGATTGGGGAATCACACCCTGTGAACCAGATTAAAGCTTCTACAAATTATTCCAGTGCACAGTCAGGGTTAAATGCCAATATTTAAAACTTGTAAATTGTGTGCTTACCCCCAAAAGCCCTACTTCAGTCTATGTAGACAAGGTATGTGTAGTCAATACTGCTGTCTATATTCAATTAAAGCAGACACAGCTTTTTAGGAATAAAATGTTGGCAACCGGTTTTTACTCTATGCCAGGCACTTTGTTATGGCTATGCATCTATGCAACTGAATAAAAGGCTCACTGAAATTAATGTCCTAATAGAAGTTTAAAAGACAGTTCCATAGCAGAGTCCAAAAGATATAGCTGAGGGAAGAAAAGAGGTCCTTCAGGCTGAGGAAACGACTTATGTGTACACAGCCCTTATGAAACAGGGTTTTATGGACAGTTTAAGTGGGAGAAGGGAAGGTGTCAGGCACTCTTACAGGTCAAAGGCAAATTATTTTTTCTTTTTCATTTTTACAGATTGCCACAATTTTGAAAATATGATTTAAAACCAACAAACTTCATTCCTAAAACTAATAGTCTATGATAAATGAATGAAACTAGGGAAATGCCTTAGGATGTGATGGTACTTACTTTAGGAACTTAATCTCTGAAAATAAGATACAGAACTAAAACTGATAAGTTCTGGTAACGTTTATGAGCCACGATGCCTGGCCAAGCTGATCTGATGGAGATTCTCTCAAAGCCCTCAAACTCAGTTCTTCCATTCTCTTTGTAATACAAGATTATTACAAGAGTTTCAAGGAAGGACTCTACTGCACCAATGACTAATAGTTAATGGATCCTAGCAATCATGACTCAAAAGAGGCTCCTTCTTTTCAAGTTTACCAATCTGGTCTCTTCCAAGACTTTCTTTAACAAAAAAGTAAGACAAAAGACATTCTATACTGAAGATGTTCAAAATCTTATTTCTAGCCCTTCTTTTCAGCTCCAAACTTATACCTGTCTATACCAACATCTGATATCCCTCAGGTACCTCCAACTCGATAAACTCCCAAATGACCCATCTCCATTCGGAGGCTTTTCATGTCCCAATCCCAAAACCTGCTGCTACTTTCTTTATCCCCTACTTTAGTTAACAGAAAAGTGATTCAAGCCAATAAATGGGGAATCTCTACCCACATTGAATCTGTTAATAAATTAACTCCTTTATTAAAACTCCTTAAGACCTCTAGGATGTGTTACCTTTTATCCATCCATCCATGCAGCCACCCTATGAGAGCCCATTTATTCTACAGATCTTGCTCACCTTTCTTCCTGTAACTGGGTCCTACCTAGTCTCCCAATTCCTCCTTTCTACCACATTTTATAAAAGTACAGGTATGCAACCGATTAGAAATTCTAAAACACTGGTTCTAGTATATGTCTAATCTGTGTACACAAATGATCAGAATATGTACTGACTTAAATTTTCAAGTTCTTTAAATCTAGTGTACAATTTGTGTTCATATCAAAATAAGACTGATATGTACACAAATAACAAATACAAAGCAAACATAACATATTGTATAAAGGGGATAATGTAACAATTTGCATTGTAAAATGCTATTTTGGAACGTAACCTTTAAAAAAAAATGTGACATTGGATAAACTGAATGTTTCATAAAGCTGCATTTGAAGATCAAATATTTACAACCACAAATTTAAGTAGTTATCAGTAAACACCAAAAAATGTTTTTTGATTAGAAACAACTTCTTGTAGTTAACATGTATTTGAGGAGAGAAACCTGACACGGGAAACCTGGACTCATCGCAACCCCTCAGTATCAGAGAGGATGGCTACTGCACATCTATGAGCAGTCATGTCCTTTTCAAACACGTATTTGAGGAACTGAAGTACTTCAGCTATTTACACTACTTCACACTTGAAGGTATGTAACAGAACTCAGGGCAGAAATAAATAACAAATGGAAAAACAAAACTGGGCAGGCAGAGTGAAGTGGAGAAAGCATTATTAAGTGGTTAGATAAACCAATTAGCCGATCACCTCATACCAGATAATATCTAGAAAAGATTAAAAGGTAAAGTATAAGTTGATGAACAGCAGAAAAAGGAAACATCAGGGAAAAGATTTCTGTCCACAAATGAGGAAAAATGGACAGAAGACAAAATAAATAGCAGTGACCATCCTCTGCCAAAAGGAACAGGGACATTACACTCAGGTGAAACCAAGTTCCATTGCCAAAGTGGGAATTGGGGTGGTGATGTTTTATGGTACAAACATGAAATTAGTAGATAACTAGATCTAATGCACAGCATAGAGATTACAGTCAACAATACTGTACTATAAACTTCAAAGTTGCTAAGAGACAGATCTTAACTGTTCTCACAAAAAAAAAAAAAAAAGATAATAATGTGACATGGTAGAGGTGTTAGCTAATGCTATGGTAATGTTCATTTTGCAATATATAAATGTATCAAATCAACACATTATACACATTAAACTTACTCAAAGTTGTATGTCAATTATACCTCAATAAAAAATTAAAAAATTATAAAAGCCTCGAATTTTCAAAAAGCCAGCTGGCAGAGTTAAGCTATTGAACATCATGAAGGAAACAGAGCAGGAGTGGGTTTGGAGAAATAATAGCAACTTCTATTATCTTTAGACAACTGAACTAATAAAAATATGCTGTTAAAGCTTCAACAACAACAAAAAATATTACAGATATCTTAGAAACTTAAGGCCTGGTTAAAATTAATTTAATAGCTAGTATTCAAATTCTCAGCAAGTATTTTTATAATACATGGAGTTCATAGTATCTTAATTAAATGAAACAAATGATTTATACATTCCACATTAATTAATAAAATAATAAAAGACGAGGCATTTCACAGATTCCAAAAGTGGTTTCTAAAAGGAAGTACATATCATCATGCCTTATTCTTTCTGCCTTAATATCTTGGCATAAAAAATATGACAATAAAATTCCTGAGTCTATATAAAGGATAGGAGATTAAATCAGATACCTGGAAATGTAGTTTTCTAGAGAAAAGTGTAAAAAAAAAAAAAGTCGAAATGCTATTTCACTCAGAAGTTTCATGACTGGTGGCTGAATGAACTGGTGGACAGGGGGCATCTAGAGAAAACTGCACTGTCAGTTTGTGTAGAAAAAAATTCTGTTAAGAGATGACAAATAAAATCAGCCTCTTATTTTTCTCCCCAACGTTTCCAGCCAATCCTATGAGGCATTTTGTAATTTTATAGCCTCTTCCATTTCATTAATCTATCCATTCAAGAAACACTAAGCACCTGGTAAAATGCCAAGCTAACACACAAGTCTCATTTGAGCTTAACCCATTTCCTTAGAATCATCTCTTGTATTAATAATTCTCATCTTCTTAACCCTTTCATATTAGTCCCTTCAATCAGCACTTATCATCTTCAAATATCAAATTATAAGGGGACTTACATTGGTATCCCAGCCAACTATCCACAAGTTCCCATAAAAAAGCCACCCTCTTTACCTTTAAAAATCCAAGAGGGCTTCCCTGGTGGCGCAGTGGTTGAGAGTCTGCCTGCCGATGCAGGGGACACGGGTTCGTGCCCCGGTCCGGGAAGATCCCACATGCCACAGAGCGGCTGGGCCCATGAGCCATGGCCGCTGAGCCTGCGCGTCCAGAGCCTATGCTCCGCAACGGGAGAGGCCACAGCAGTGAGAGGCTCGTGTACCGCAGGAAAAAAAAAAAAAAATCCAAGAAAGTTCTAATGCTGACATATTTTAGGGAAACTTAAATATGTAAATATTAGGAAGAATTTTTTAATAATCTTCATTAAATTAAATAAATGCATTGGCATTAACTGAAGTATGGGTATTATCGCATCTTATTTTGCATATATTAGCTTCATATGAGGGAAATAATTTTAATAGTCTGCCAGGGTGTAAAATTTAGAGGCATTATATAAAACTACTTGTCAAAATTGGTGTGCTTTTACTGAAGTAATGATAGCACACTGCCTCAAATACATAACAAATGTAAGCAATTATCATTAATATCATTAAAAAGTAATAAAATAAAATTCTGAATTATATGGAGGTAAACAGGCAACCAATCCCACCTGGGGGGATATTATCTGAAGTAGGAAAGATAAACAACAAAATATCATGTAGAAATGTCACCCTGAAATGGACTCTGGTTCAGATAGTACTAAACTAGTTAATAAATTAAACATTGGTACCTCCACCACTCAACTAAACACATGAAATCTTTATTGGCCAATTTAATGGAAGAATAACACCATCTGATTGAAAAGTAAGCTGGGCATTAACTTCACATTTCTGAGGATGGGCAGGGTGACAAAAATACAAGTATTCAATTCTAGGACAGGAAAATGGATTTCACACAAACAATATCTATACTGGCCCCAAATCAGAGGAGTTTTAGATACGGCAGATAAACTGAGAACTAAGAAAGAAGGGCTGAAAAAACTTATTTGTCAGATACTTTGATATATATATTATTTCATCTTTTAACAATCTTGTGGAGTAGGTACAGTTATTTCAGTTCTACAGACACAAAGAGGATCAGAAAAGTTAGGCATCTTGCCCAAAGTCACACAATTAGTTTACTGGCAGGGTCAAATTTTAAAACCCAATTTACCTGCTCTGAGAGCTGTTTACACAGTACCAAAACAGAATGAATCTGCTTCAGAAATACATTTGGGGAGAAAAGTTATTACCAGAGATAGAAATAAAACAGGAGGCCCTGGAATGCATTTCATGTGTGGGTGAAAAGAAGGAATCTATTATGAAAATAAACTGTATTTTATTTAAATATTTTACCATCTAAAACATACTGTATATGTTGTATCTCTCCATCCCAGAGGGAAAGGAAATGAGGCAGAGAAGACTAGATCTGTAATGGACAGATTGTACGCACCACTCCCATACCAAAATACTTTTTACCCACCCCTCACTCTCTATTAGAAAAGAACAGCGTATTTAGGAAATCAAGCTCTGCTCAAAAACTGGGCGTAGCTGGTCTAAGAATAACCACACCTTTGATAAGGAATCACTGAGAATAGCCACGTGGTCTAATTCTGGCCAATGAGATGCAAAGTGAAGTATTCTTGAAAACATCAACAGGAAGTCAGGATCTTTCTCCTCTATAACATGATAAATCAGGTATTTACTGAGCACTTACTATATGCCAGCACTATACTAAGCACCTATACCACTACTCTACATTATAGAGTAACTCTATAATGTAGAGTAGTGGTATAGGTGCTTTTCTTTATGAGACATTGAAAAAGAAATCATCTCACTGTGCACCTGGCAACCAGCTTTAAGAATAAGCCAACACAGGGGCTTCCCTGGTGGCGCGGTGGTTCAGAGTCCACCTGCCAATGCAGGGGACATGGGTTTGTGCCCCGGTCTGGGAAGATCCCACATGCCATGGAGCGGCTGGGCGCGTGAGCCATGGCCGCTGAGCCTGCGCGTCCGGAGCCTGTGCTCCGCAACGGGAGAGGCCACAACAGTGAGGGGCCCGCATACCGCAAAAAAAAAAAAAAAAAAAAAAAAAAAAAGAATAAGCCAGCACAGAACAGAGAAGAAAATGAATCCTTAGTGAAACACTGGATCAGCTAAATCAACCAATCCTGAAGGCTGGACTTTACATTATATGAGCTACTTTTTTTTTTGTCATTTTAACCAGCTTCAGTTGGAGTTTTCTGAGGTTGCAGCCCATAGCATCTATACCAATACACTGTGCTAGGAAACAACTTCATGTAGTGGAAAAGTCACCAGAGGCTCCACATCTATCCATAAAGGTAAAGTGCTAGCCAGTCCACTGTAGGAAAACTGAAGGCCACCTAAGGGGAATGGGGCATATCATTCCTTCTGATTCCTACCTTCACTTACACTAAATGCTAAGCACTTACAGTAATATACTGAAATACCTCCTCTTCAACTACAAATGTCATGCCTAAAATTCTCCTGAAAATAGACAAGGAATACTGGAGAGAGAAGCCTTAAAAAGCCAATGTCAAGATGAGATAAAAATCAAATGAAACCTTCTCATTATGGAGAAGAGAAATATCAAGGACTCCTGAAATTCTTTTCTATGTTCATGGAAATGAAACAAACATCAGAATGGTATCAAGTACTTTAAATAAATGGAAGAAAGGCCCCAAACCAGAAGACTGCACTTACTTAAGGCAATCTTGCTAAAATCGTTATGACTTGAAAGTTTGTTAGCCTTTACGCCTGAACAAATTAAAAGTTGTATACAGGAAGGTTTCTGTTGAACAGTAGTAAGCCAGAACACTTTGAATTAGCCATGAACACTTCTCAACACTGAGTCAACACTGATTAAAGGGGATTTTAAATATTGCCACCTTCATGGAAAGAGAGTTTTGCATCCATAGAATTGTTTAAGGTACCCACTGTACTGATATTCAGAGATAGCCATATTCCATAATTTGGGACAAATCTCATTACTTTTTTCCTCTCAAATATATTTCCTGAGCAACACTTATACTTCTGCAACACACAATAACCATATTGTGACAGTTCTGTAAAAAGCTCAAATAAGTTGACTTTGTATTATAAGCATTTTAAGAGTCTGGTTTGCTAGTATACACTGTGAATGTCCAAGAGGAGGTCAAAATATGTAAGGTGGTATATCTGAACTTATTTTCCATTTCAAGTCCACTCACATGCGAATGTATAGTTTGAGACATGCTGCTCTAAACTTGAGGAAAATTGGTAACTTCTAGGCATCCCTTAGTCTCCACATTACTTACATTTGCCCTAGGGCCTATTTCTCAAATTGCACTTACCTTTGAGAACTGTGTGATCTGAATACTTTCACAATCTACTTATTTTAGTGTTTTGGACTGTACACCTTTCTTTCGTACCATCAGCATTGTTCTTTATAAACTCATGAAAGATAGAAACAGTATTTGAAAAACTGTCTACTTTAAAACTCTAGAACAATTAGGCACTCCTAAATACAGTTTTATTTGTTTTTTTTTTTTTTAATTTCAGTAGTTCCTTACTAGTGAATTCAAACTACAACCTACTGTAAGGTCATTGTTTATCTCCCTCCTGACGTTTCAGAATGAAGATAATCTGCAACGGAGATATTTAGAACATGGCAACCATTATAAATAGTCATAAGTTCACAAAAATTTAAGCTTCTCCTAGAACTTCTAATCCTTTTAAAAAGCAATACTTTTGTCGAGCAGGGAAGCACTATCTTCGTGAAAAGCCCAGTAAGATCTAAAGTGATGGCATAGATAGCACAAGAAACTAAATGAAAAACTTGAGAAATGTTAAATTCTATAGAAAGTAAAATATTTAACCAACAATGTTATTTTGCCCAACAATGTTTATACTCACAAACCAGCAGTTCAAATGACTAGCAAAGAACACACGTTTTTATATTTAAGATATGAGACGTGCTTTGCTGGTAGAGGTGGAAAGATTTCTAGTGAGACCAATACAAGTAAACTGTCAATGATGGGGTCACAGATACAGAATCAATAAGCAGCTGCTTCTGACCTCTATGGTTGCCAATCACTAATAGCAGAGTGATTCAGATGTCCAAATTGAGACTGAAACCTTCACCCTTTCCTGATAACAGACCACAATTAAAACTCAAAAAAAAAAGTTTAATGATATAATTAGAAACCCAAACTTATGTATCTTCCAGTTCACAGCTGATAAACAGTTCTTTCATCTAAATTTTCAAATTTTCTTTTGAAGTACCAAATAAATTCCAACATTTCTCAATGTTCTAATATTTAACAACCCCCCCCAAAAGACCCCACAAAAATGAAACATTGTATCTCAGAAAAAAACCCAACAACCTACCTTTAAACTAGACTCATAGTCTGTGTTCACTTTGAACATAAGACCAAGCCGTAAATGAATTTCCTTGGCTCGACAAAAGCTGGGATCAACATAAAGCACCTCCTGAAATGCTTTAATTGCCCTGAAAGAACACAGACATAAGATATCTTTACTTTTTAACACTTACATGAATTTTTGCTTGGTAGAACAGTAAAACTTCTCTTTTATTCAATTCTGTTTTAAAGGAAATGCCAGTTTTATAAAAAAAGATGTGAATGAATAGCTTTAACAAAAAAAAGACTAGGAAGGGGTGCCTGGGTCTTTTATGTAATTGAATGTGTGTAATATAAAAGGAGAAAAGGAAGATCAGTTGAATTTACTCTCAATTATTCAATTTTTTTTTTTTCTGGTTGCACTGGGTCTTTGTTGCTGCACGCGGGCTTTCTCTAGATGCAGCGAGCGGGAGCTACTCTTCGTTGCAGTGCACGGGGCTTCTCATTGCGGTGGCTTCTCTCGTTGCGGAGCATGCGCTCTAGGTGAGCAGGCTTCAGTAGTTGTGGCACGTGGGCTCAGCAGTTGTGGCTCACGGGCTCTAGAGTACAGGCCCAGTAGTTGTGGTGCATGGGCTTAGTGGCTCCGCGGCATGTGGGATCTTCCCGGACCAGGGATCGAACCCATGTCCCCTGCATTGGCAGGTGGATTCTTAACCATTGTGCCACCAGGGAAGTCCCTTCAAATAATATTTTATGGATTAATAGAATTGTCAGTGTAAATAACTGATTTCACTGTTTCTGGAATTTCCTAGGGGAGAGAGGGGTGGGGCAGATAGTTTTGTTTTTAAGGGAGGAGAGATTAATCCTGCCTCTAGTCTACTCCATAAAATGAAGTCTTTTTAAAAAACTTTATATTTCTATTTTTCATATTTAGGTTTACAATCCATCTGCACCTTATTTTTTATATGATGTGAGGCAGGGGTCAGTTTTCATTTTTTTCAATACAGATATCCAGTACCCCCTACATCATCTGTAGAAAAGACCATCCTTACCACAGCTCTACAGTGCCACACTGTCCTAAATCAAATGTCCATATCAAACGTCTTGGTCTGTTTCTGGGCTCTCTATTCTACTATATGTCACTTTGTGTCTAGCAGTCCATCTTTGCCCCAAATTCACATTCTATCTTTCATAAAAAGTCTTAATTACCAGTAGAACATATACAAGGATGAGGAAGGAACACTTTTCACTGAATACATTTTTATATCACTTAATCTGATCATATGAATGTACTATGTACTCAAAAATGAATTAAAATTATGACAGAAAAACATCTACTTTGAATTTTGAAAACTATAGTATCAGGTATAACAGTATTTTAGGCATCATTTTAAATCTCTCTACATGATTTAAGGCTTATCCCAAGTACAGCTAATATATTCTTTGCAAAGCTTTTTATCAACTATTCTCTACTTCTATTTAATCTTAAAGGAGGTTACTTAGAATCTTAGACAATTCCAAAACAAAAGTGAATCTTTATAAAAGTTCAAAATATATACCACAAAATAGAGCAAAACAACATGCCCTATGTCTTTAAGTAACTTTGACTTGTATATTATCTATTTCCCCCCCAAAAAAAACTGTGTGATTATATATTTATTATAAAATTATGGGTTCTAAAAGGTAATATTTACTGTGAGGAGCATCAGATACCTTTACATCTGGTTAAATACTTTTTTCCTGAAGAGGAACTCGGCATCTATGTGTTAAGATGGCATTTCAAATGGGTGGGGCTATGTATGTGTTTTATTATTTAGTGTGTGTATAGACAGCAGAGGGGAGTCAAAGGCCTGATAAGAAAGAATCCGTGTAAATTACCTTTCTCATTCAAAGGTGACTTCCTATTTCTCTCAATCAGACTTGATACTCATCGGCATACTGCTAAGAAGTTCTCTGTACTTTTCTCAAACCTTTCTAATAAGAGGAGGTGCAGCTTCAGCCTCTATATTCTCTTGGTCATGTCTAGAGCGTCACCTTCTAACAGAACAGATTGTGTGCACAGGTGTGTGTGAATGTGTGTGTGTGGGGGGAATACAACACACACATGTTGGGGGAGGGGCATAAAAAAGGTTAGGAAGAGAACAACTGCAGCAATAAATGATGTCAATTAAAAGATAAGATGTGACTGGGAAACGGTATGCAGGGGCTTTTGGAAGCTTCTGGGATGTTAGCAATTTTTTATTTCTCGACCCAAGTGATAGCTATGAATGTTTATTTTATAAATAACATGTAAAGATGTATACTTATGTTTGTTTAATTTTCTTTAAGTATGTTACATTTTTTAATAATAAAAACTGAGGATAATGCTTCATAAAGTCCTAATTAACCTGACCTTACGAAATGGGTCAGAGAACTCCTATGGAATGGGTCAGAACTAAGCAATGTCCACACATGCCAATTAAAAACCCAGGCAAGGAAGAGTGGATATAGGTATATGTATAACTGATTCAGTTTGCTGTATACCTGAAACTAACACAACCTTGTAAATCAACTATACGCCAATAAAAATTTAAAAAAAACAAAACAAACAAAACAAACCAAGGGGGGTGGGGGGTGGGGACAGGCAGGCCTGAGTCAAATACATGAAAGAAGAATGGAAGTGGTGAAAGATAGCAAAGGAAAGATGGAATAAAGGAGAAAAAGAAGATAGGAAGAAGAACAGTCTAAGGAAGGATGTATGCGAATGGGAAGAAGGAAAACACAGATCATCAATAACAACCCCACAGGAGAAATATTTCCTACTCTGTCTCAGTTTCTATTTCCAGTCTTTTCCCAACCTACTGTTCATAGATGTGTTTTACTCCATAGGTGCCTTTAGTTCTTATCCACTTAGTTCACAATGTCACACAAGTACAACAAACACAGGTTATTTTACAAAGTTCTCTACACATGTTAACACACTGGAAATTTCTTTTAAAAAATTATTAACCTACCAGCAAAAACACATATTACAATACACTAGTCTGGGCTACACTGTGCCTGCTCTTTAAGGACTACTAAAAGTGCCCATGACAAGGGAGGACAACATACATCTATTCATCAAGTTCTCCAGGTTGTTTCAAAGTTTCCCTCAAATTCAATACTTGCAGACTCAATCTTCAATATCTCATTATCAGATAACTGAAATAGTCTCCTTAAAGACTTCCCTTGCTCTCCTCTGGCTTGTCTATGCTTCCTAAAATATGTGGCTCCTGTGATTGCCTACTAACCATGATACTCTTTTAAGTCAAATCTCCACGTAGCATTTAAGGTTTGTGAGCAGTTATACCCATTGCCAGCCATGCCCTAACATTGCTCCTCCTCAGCTGTGAGCTGGCATATCTTAGGAATTCCTTCATGCAAATACTGGCCCTCTTGGCTTCACGGCTTCTCCTCAGGATAGTCTCCTGACCTGGAATATTTTCATTCTTCTGCTTCACTCTAAATCCACCATTACCTTTAAGACTCACCACCCAAACTCAACATCAACTATTTTTTGCTTAATGTTAACCAGCAGTTAGGTCCACTTTATAATCAAATCATTTTACTCTTTACCTGTCAGTGTGCTGTCTCTAGTTTTTCCAAGTAGTCTATTCCTTGAGGTTTACATTCCTCTTTTATTTTTAAATACTCTAGACATTATAGGAAAATGTTTAATATCTGTTTACTGATGTCATCACTCTTTATAATTAACTGACTGGACTTCTTGTTGAGGGGGTGGGAAGGGATGCTCCAGAGTCTCTTTACTGATCAGTTCTCCTCAGCTAACAAAATAGATGCAAGTTCATTTTCACTTGCTTTTCTAAAACTCTTACCATCTTTTTCTCCTATGTGTTACATCCACCCCTTGGGAAGGAAAAAAGAATGTGTTTATGTGTTAGGAGGGGGATAGTGTGTGGAGAAGACAGGTACCACTCAGACTACATCCTAATTTTGGTCATCATTTTAATGCATTCATATCTCACCAAACCACATGTAGCCAGAACATGATCTGTGTAGAAGAAGTTAGACTAAACCACCAACACATACAAGTTCTGCTGATGTCAGTATTCTGACTGACAGACTATTTTAGAACGTGAAAAATGGCTACCTAAAACAATAAAATACTTTTAATGATACAATGCCTGGAAAGGTTTACAGTTTTCAAATATTAAAGCACAGTCTCTACTGAAATTTTAAACAAGTGCATATCGCTATGCTTGAGTATCCATGTATTTTCTTAAAATCTAAAGAATGTTTTTAATATCACCAAAATTATTTCTATAGATTTTCAGTTTAAAATTTTTTGCAATTAATGTTTGCCATTGTTAACAATTTTTAAAAGGAAATGATAACTTCAATAGCACTACCTTCAAAAAACACACACATGCTGAATATATTTTAAAACAATGGTCATTTTTAAATAAGATTTCTAGAGCCATTTTTTAAAAAGCCTCCTTTAGAATTTTACCAAACTATAGAAAAATAATATTAACTAATCATCCTAGCACAGTTTTAGTACATTTGAAAAGAGACATAATAAAACTTTAAGTTCTCTGAAGCTAATAAAGCTGAGTCCAGAGGTTTCCCTCAGGGATATCTGAAGAGATAAAGGAACTAATTCCACAAATTTTCATACTAATAAAAGGGAGCATATTCTAGCTCTAAATCAGTAATAACATATATACACAACAGATATACACACTTCTATACACACACACATATATATATATATTTGGAAATTTAGAGGATCCTTCTAAATGAGACAAATAGATTTGATTAAGAACTCAAAGAGACAGGTAAGGTAAGGTAAGGTAAGAGTTTTAAAGTGGAGATGGAAGGAGAAGGCAGACCAAAGAGAGTAAATGGCACAAACCAACTTGCATAGGTAAAAAAATGCTCACGACATTTTCAGGGAAATGTTAATACAGTAGTGACTGACACAAAGAATATATTTAGGGGAACAATAAGTCTAGAAAGATCATCTGAGGTTGAAACAGAGAGGACCTTAAATGTGAGGCTAAGTTAGAAGTATCACACACTAGGCTATTCACATTGACGTTTGCTAATATATTACCTCCTGGTTCTTTTGCCCTCTCCAGCCATCTTCATTTCATCACTGCGGACAGTGGGATGTTTTCTTCCCACCCCTATTGTAAAATTTATGTTTTTATTCATAATTTCCCTGAAGCTTAATCAATCCAAACCCTTCCAAATGCTCTCTGGCAATCTATGTGTCACTGGTAAGCATAACTTTACCAAAACTGCCTTAGTTATCTGCTATTTTCTTCAAAACAGCAGCGAACAGAATAAACTCAACATATGTTAACATGAACTGTTTTATTTTAATAGAAAAAAACTTTTGATCTAAGAGCATTAGTTTGCAAAATGATAGCTCAAAAGCATACATTAAATATTAAGTTTTTGCCAGACTCCATGCTAAACAAGCCTCAGGATCAATGGAGGTTATCTCAAACTACATTAAGTTTATGTTTGCACCCAAAGCAGTGATTTTACAAGGAGAGCAGAGATTCCTACACCCCTAAGAACACTTGTAATTGGTACACGCTAGGGAAATGAGTCCTGGAGAAAGTTCACTTGTAATGTGTTAACATTTCTGTCTTTTTAAACTCACCTCCATCTCATTACCCTACTCCTTGCTGATGTCAACATAATAAGGTTTCTTACTACAAAGGCAAGGAAAAGCTCAGTTCAAGGTACCCTTAGCAATATGCCACCTGCATGAAGAACAAGTGAAGGCATGGGCATGCACTCATGCACATGGAAAGGAACAGCTTTATAGATACTGGTTCTAGCTCTCTGCTGCATGCATTTTACTATGTGCTTCTATGTCTTCCTTTCTCCTTATATTTATTTTAAGTTTGGTCACAGATTACTGTGTATGATAATAGTAAAATTAAATAATTATGATAAATCCAGTGAGGATGTAACAGTTGCTCTACTACTTTCTGACATGGGCTCCTCTAAGACGCTGAAATTGAAACTGGAAAAACTGACCAAATAACTGAACTCATCCAGAGGCTAACAGTAAAATCAACTCACCCCCCAAAAAGGGGGCGGGGGGGAGCATAATATGGTAAGAAACAAGACAAACAGGTTAACAGATAAAACCAGTTAATAAAATTGCTCTTAATAATTTATTAAGTCGCCATCACTAACCCCAACACACATGGTGGTTGCACACATTATTCTCGAATACTTAATCTAATTAAATAACAACAGACACCACTTACAAATATTAAATTCTACTTAAATTATAAATGTACAAGGGATAGAACATTCTGAGCTAACAATACAAAAAAGGCATACCACTCTCTTCTCTGGAAATATTTTTTCAACAAATCCCAAAGAACTTAGTATGTGTTAGGGGTGGAGGTGGGTCTGTTCCCAGAAATTAATAGCCACCTATAAGTAAAACTAAATAAAACACAAGTATAGTTTTAACCTAAGGAAGTTCCTATTCGTTAAGGCTATACTCTAAAACTCTCACCAAGCACCTACTCCATGCTTTCTAATTTTGTGGCTGTTCAAGAAATAGCAAGATAAGTGAAAGCAAAAATTGGGGCACAGAGTTTGTGAAAGAACATTTGACCAGCAAGACAGGAAACACACATTCATGATGGATTAAGAGAGGGTGTGAGATATGTCATTTTAGGCAGCAGCTAGAGCTGAAACTCAAGACATGAGAAAATGGTAGTAACCAGGACAGGATCAACAGAACAGAAGGCACTTACTAATTCAGACATTGCATCATTCTTATATCATTTCAGTTTCATTTCTTAAGTCAACTGAAGGACACAGAAATCATATGTAGATAAGGAATCAAAAGATATAATTTTCCACACTACAAGCCCCCTAACTTGACATGGTCACATACTTTTTAATGCAATCCAATTTTCAACTGATGATGGCTTCACCTCACTACTGATTTTATGCTTATATCTTCAATCTACAGGGAGTTCACAAGTTATCACAGGTAGGTGAAAATTAACTGGTGTGAGGTATACATGTTCATTTCTAAACTGCAGAGTTCCTTGCCTTGAGTTTCATCTAAATTATTTCTCGCTGGCCATAAAGATTTTACCCATGTGCCCAGGAGAACAATTACAAATACTGATTAAAAAATAACCACCAATCAATCTTCAAACTTGGGGACAGACTACAACAGACAAAATAATTAGACTGGGAAATCTGAGCATAAGTTTGCTTCTGCCACCAATTAAACAGTTATATAATACTGAGTTACACACACATACACATCCCTTGTTTTCTACGTCTATAAAATTAAGGGAAAAAAACTAAGTTATCTCTTAAGACCACTCTGGTTCTAAAAGTTTAGAATTGTGAATTCTATGAATAGCATCTTCAAGAAAGTAAAGAGATTTTAAAACAGTCCTAATCTACTCTTGATTTTACATATGATACACTGGATATAAAGTTAGGAGGCTTAAATTTAAGCTTGCTCTACAACAATGGACAATTTAAAAGAAAAATATTACAAAGCTTCTTTATAAAGATCAATTATAGCTTTGTTTACAAAGAAAATGAGTGATTTGAATGATTATAATAGTCTATCCACACAGGTGTTCTCTAACAATGCAGTGCTTCCATAGATGATCAAAACCCAACAGGACCAAAAGCAAACGGGAAAGAAAAGGCATCTGGGAAAAGTCATTCATGTTTTAAGTTTCATCTTTAGAGAAACCATATCAAATCATTGCCAATGCATATTTAAAAGCTCTGTAATAAATATCCAGGATGCGCAACAGGTATATGACAGGGTTATAACCTTTGGTCAAAATGTTCCTTTGGACTTTCTCAGCACTCACTCAGCTTAAAATTATGGAGAATAGAAGGCACTCTGACGAAGTCGAATATATTTCAAAAAAAATGTCTACATAGGGCTTTACAGTTTGCAAAATGTACATTATCTCATGTGATCATCAAAACTCTGTAGAGTAGAAAAGGCAAAACCGTGATGTACCTAACACACACACACACACGCACACACACACAAAATGAGGAAACACATCAAACTAAGTGGCAGTGCTGAGACCAGAATACCAATCTTTCAACTATGTTCTTTCCACTAGAGAATGTTACTGTCTTGTCTGGTAAACAGAAAAACAACAAGGGGGCAAAGGCCACAGTAACAGGGACCTATACTTTACCGTTTATAAAATCGTATATATATTTCTATCATATTTAATGTCTGACTCTGAAGGTGGTACCATTACTCCTATTTTATAGAAGAGAGAATTGAGAGTTTATAATCTAGTGCCTAGTTACTAGAAATTGGAAAAGTACTAGCACACTCGTGTGTGTGTGTGTGTGTGTGTGTGTGTGTGTGTGTGTGTCTTTTGGTGAAGGAGGAAGGGAAGGAGCAGTCAGTATATCTAAAAGTCTGAAAAGGAAATACTGCTCATCACAGACCATTTACCAACTTGAGAAGAGAGAGTAGAGTCATTCCCCAGTTCAAATAACCTGGGGACCACCAGTCCATAACAAGTGACTGAGAAATTCCAAAAGTTTTCTAATCTAAGTCTTCTTTAATCAGAATCTTATACCAGATTCTTTTAGGAACACATATATTTCTAATAATCTAAGGTAGGTCAATATCCCTGAAGGAACAAACTAATAATTTCAGGAGATTATTGGAAAATGTAGGCTTAGTGATATTAAAATATTTTGTATTTATTACACACACACACAAACACACAGAAAAATACAAACAAAATAAGCTATTTACTGGAAACAACTGGAGTTATTAGTTTTATGTCAACTTACCACTGAAATGCATTGTAATGGAAGTAGACCAAACCAAGACCATATAAAAAGGCAGCATTCTGGAAAGAAAGGGAAAAAGAGACTTTTAGGAAAAGCATTTATGTCTAATACGTATGTTACTAATACTATAAAATATGGTATCCAGGATGTTTTATGTTATTAAAAATCTATCCTGCATTACAATATAGTCACAATGTTTTTTGTTTTTTTGTGTGTGGTACGCAGGCCTCTCACTGCTGTGGCCTCTCCCGTTGTGGAGCACAGGCTCCGGACGCACAGGCCCAGCGGCCATGGCTCACGGGCCCGGCCACTGCGCAGCATGTGGGATCCTCCCGGACCGGGGCACGAACCCCCGCCCCCTGCATCGGCAGGCGGACTCTCAACCACTGCGCCACCAGGGAAGCCCTACAATGTATTTTTAAAACACCAAAATAACTGATGAGTCAACAGATGGCACAGAATCCAATCAACTTGGACAGATTCTGTGGTTTCTTTTTAATCAAACCTGCCCTGAAATAAAAAATGTCAGCACATACAGATGGCCAATAGGCACATGAAAAGATGCTCAACATTGCTAATTATTAGCGAAATGCAAATCAAAACTACAATTAGGTATCACCTCACGCCAGTCAGAATGGTCATCATTAAAAAGTCTACAAATAACACATGCTGGGGAGGGTGTGGAGAGAAGGGAACCCTCCTACACTGTTGGTGGGAATGTTAAGTTGGTGCAGTCACTATGAAAAACAGTATGGAGGCTCCTCAGAAAACTAAAAATAGAATTACCATACCATATGATCCAGCAATGCCACTCCTGGGCATATACCCAGACAAAACTATAATTCAAAAAAATACAGGCACCCCTATGTTCATAGCACCACTATTCACAATAGTCAAGACATGGAAACAACCTAAATGTCCACTGACAGATGAAAGGATAAAGAAGATGTGGTACATATATACAATGGAATACTACTCAGCCATAAAAATAATGTCATTTGCAGCAACATGGATTCAACTAGAGATTATCATACTAAGTGAAGTCAGTCAGAAAGAGAAAGACAAACACCATATAACATCACTTATATGTGGAATCTAAAATATGACACAAATGAACCTATCTACAAAGCAAAAACAGACTCACAGACATAGAGAACAGACTTGTGGTTGCAGTGGGTGGGGGTGGACTGGGAGTTTGGGGTTAGTAGGTGCAAACTATTACATACAGAATGGAAGGACAACAAGGTCCTACTGTACAGCACATGGAACTATATTCAATGTCCTGGTATAAACCATAATGGAAAGGAATATTAAAAAGTATGTGTATGTATGTATGTATGTGTGTGTGTGTGTATGCATTAACTGAGTCACTCTGCCATACAGCAAAAATTAACACAACATTGTAATTCAACTATACTTCAATTAGGGCTTCCCTGGTGGCGCAGTGGTTAAGAATCCACCTGCCAATGCAGGGGACATGGGTTCAATCCCTGGTCCGGGAAGATCCCACATGCCGCGGAGCAACTAAGCCCGTGCACCACAATTACTCAGCCTGCACTCTAGAGCCCATGAGCCACAACTACTGAAGCCTGTGCGCCTAGAGCCCGTGCTCCACAACGAGAAGCCACCGCAATGAGAAGCTCACACACCACAACAAAGAGTAGCCCCTGCTCGCTGCAACTAGAGAAAGCCCGCACACAGCAACAAAGACCCAACTCAGCCATAAATAAATGAATGAATGAATGAATAATAAACTATAATTCAATTAAAAAATATCTGTCAGCAGAGTTCTATCGGTAATCTAAGAGAAAAACCTATTTTTCAGGAATAAGAAAATGCCTATGCTATCCTATTCTCTCTTGCTTATTATTATCTCTGTATTCTTCCTCTAGTTCTTTCTGTTTCTTGAACTGGATTTAATTTTATGTTCAGTGTTGCCAGGAAGGTAGTCAGAATTCAAAGTAAATGCACAATACAAACGTAGAACAAATTTTAGTATTAAAAAAAAACCCACATGCTAAAATGACACCTAGCCATTTACATTTTGAGCTATGAACATCAGTGATTCCTTTTGCAGTACAAAACAGAGATGCCTATCCAGACTCAATCTGACCTCTGGCCCCCATATGGGAAACTAGCTAGCTACTCCCTTTTTTCAAAAAGGGCAAACAGTTGAGTCCCTACTATGTGTTCTCCGAACTTATGTTCTAAAACTTAAAAAATTTCAAACTCTTACTAAAATGTTTCTTACTGTATTATTTTAGGTTGTATTTCCCCAGAAGTACACCCTGAGACAAAAGGTTTTAGTATACGTGGTTTATTTGGGAAGTTACCCTAGGAAACACCAGTAAGGGAGTAGAGAAGTGAGGCAGGGAAGAGAAGGAAGCCAATAAAGGGTGCAGCATGGCTGACTATGCAGCTGTGGGCAACTGGGACTTAATACTGCTGGGGATTTCTCGGAGACAGTGAAGAACATTCCTCAGTCATTTTGCGCTAGGTGTGAGGGAACTACAGTACTTATCCCACAACTGCTGTCATTCAATGACTGGAGAAAAAGAATCAGTGATGTTTAAAGACCAAAGTGTAATAAATAGCTGGGTGACTTTTTGGTATGCAATTATTAGTTTTAATACTAAAACTTGTTTTAGGGTTATATTGTGCATTTCCTTTGAATTCTAACCATACTTCTGGAAACACTGAAAAAAGGTTTCTTAAGTAGATCTTAAAATGTAATAAATATGGAAATTTAATTTCATTCAATCCTCAATACCCTCAATTTTCTGAATGAGAAAATTACATGCTACAAGGGTATTCACAAAGATCTCAGACAACATCCATTTCAAAAGTTCATATTCAAAATTTTAAAATTTAGTTGAAACTGGCTTCAATCAGGATCATTCACTTACGACCCCACCCTATCCCTGAAATAAACTGAACTTTTACTAGGTATTGAGGACAATACTCAAGGGTTGAACAAGCCAAACTGATTAAAATGTACTTCCCCGCACACTACTCTGTGTGTGTGTGTGTGTGTGTGTGTGTGTGTTGGGGGGGGTGGATGATGTTCAGAACACAAGAGTAGTTAAATTCAGAGTTATGAAATGTTCTACCCAAGAAAGTTTAGATTTGAAACACAACTGTCTCCCTAGGTGGGGGAGATGGAGGGGAGGAGAGCATGGTTGAATAACAATAGACAGCATCTTTCACCAAATTAGGTAATTGCCCAGAGAAGGCAGTGTAAGGTGTGGTGGAAATATGAGTCTACTGAGGGACATTTCTGCTTTCAGTACACATCCTGCATTCTCTCAACTTCTTTTGTTCATAGCTTATCCTTCCCCCTCTAGGAAATCTTATCCCCATCCCTGCCACTGTATAAATTTTATCAATCCATCTAGATCCATTTAAATGCCATCTTCCCTATGAAGCTTTGCCACGTCTCCCACCTCAAACCAGAGGTAATCTTTCCAACCTCTAAATTTGGCCTTAGCATAATGTCTCTAGCATGTGACATTATGGTATAATAGTAAGAACTTAATTTTATGCAAAATGCTAATATCATTTCTTTTAAAAGGTACTAACAACCCTTTGAGGTGGCAGAAATTTAAAGAATGAAGAGATATTAAGCAACTTGCTCAAAGAGACAGTTGCAGACATAGGAACTGAATCTAGGTCTGCCTCCAGAGCTCACTCTTAACTACTGATAACATATTTTTGCTATTTGTGTATTGACTAAATTCCATCCAATCAGACAAAAATGCAACGAAAGCAGGAGTGCTAATCATCTGTGTATATTACCTAGTATACACAGTGCCTTCCACATAGCAGATGCCCACAGGTTTAGTAAATTGAACCACCCAGTATTTAAGCTCAGTATTAAATTCAGTTTCCTGGGTGACACAGAATTAGTATGAGGGATGGTCCCTATTAAACAGGAGCTTATAAATCTCACCAAGGAGGTAAGTCTCATTTTTCCATAACAGTAAACGATGTAATTTAAACACTTACTGAGCACCTACTATGAGTCATAACAGTAAACGATGTAATTTAAACACTTACTGAGCACCTACTATGAGTCATAACAGTAAACGATGTAATTTAAACACTTACTGAGTACCTACTATGAGTCATAACAGAGTTATCAGCACTGGGAAGAAAGTAGTAAGCAAAAAAGATAAAAATTCCTATCCTCAATGAATTTACAATCTAAGGACAAATGATTATGAAATTAAGTGCATAATAATATATTCCTAGCTGCAACCATTTAAGAGTTAATGAAGTATAATAAGGACTAGGAAAAGAGGTAGAACTTGGGTATTGCTGGGAAAGCAGAAGGAAAAATAAGCCATCTCAGCCAGGGGTTCTAATCCACACATTTTTGGAAATAATGACCTGGGGGTGTGAATGGCTATGTGCCCTGATAAAGACGTGTTCCCTCCCAATGTACAACCTCACCAAAAATGCCAACAGCATCCCCATTGAGAAACACGGGTCTATGCAGAAGGATGACCCAAGCAAAGGCACTGATATGAAAATGAGTTTAAATGTGATGTAGTCATTCTTCAATCCACTGTGAGAAGTTAGGGGAGTAACTTTCTGGGAAATGTATTATTTATAAAACATACTCCTGCTTCAGTCCAAATCCTTAGAGGTTAGAGAGTATATATTAGGTGTCATCAAACTGGCACATGGGCCAAATCCAGCCAGCCACCTATTTTTATAAAGTTGTACTGAAACATAGCTACCCCCACTCATTTACTTATTGTCTATATAGCTGCTTCCAGTTCCAAGAGAAGAGCTGAACAGTTGCAACACAGAGACTATCTAGCTTACAAAGTCTAAAACAGTTACTATGTGGCCCTTTACAAAAGAAATATGCCAACCTCTGACCTAGACTGCATCACAGTACCCATCATAATCCCAAATTAAGAAATTATAACTTAATAAGATTACAATCAATTTATATTGAAGGCAGGGTGTGGTTCATTAAGTTAGCAGTTCACTAATGCCAGAGAGTCCCATGAAGGTGTTTTCACTGATCCCCAACATAGTTCTTAAAGAAACTCCTGGATGCCCTATGCTCTGTAATCAGAGCTCCAGGCTGTACAACCCCAGATGTGAGAGGGGAGCACTGTACAGTCCTCTGGAGGACACTATAAGCTTTGTTCTTTCCAGCTGTTCCTGGTTTCTCAGACTATTTCCAAATTGAAGGAAAGGGCACTGAGGGTTCTGCTTCTATTTTCATGAACATATATATGTAAAAGTAGACTGGAAAACAAGAATGGTAAATTAAACTATACAAAAACAGTGTGAGCCTTAGAACAACACAGATAAAATAAAAGGTTGGCAACCTCATATCAGACCCTCTTACTGCCAAATTTTCTTAAATCTGTCTATGAAATCCCATAGAAGGCACTGTTATCAACCCCCCTTTTTCCCAGCTACTTCCAGTGAGAAAACGTTGGTGACATAACAGTTCTAGCCAGTGAGATTTCTACCATGGGGTTTCTGGGAAAGCTTTTGCTTTCTTTGCATAAAGGTTTCCTTTTTTCTTCTTCCACTTCCTGTTAGTATGTCATGGTCACCAGAGTGATGAAGGTATTAATAGCCAACCAAAATGGTATGAAAATTACTTTAAACTGAAAACATCTGAACAATCAAAAGCCACAGAAACAATCATTATCTAAACTTAGGCAGAGCATCCTGAAAATACAGCTGCCAATGACCCCTCCCCACCCACCCCCTTCCAAGGGAGTTTACTAACTGGGAAAATACTGACCCTTAGCATTGAGAAGTGTGAATTCAGCTGCCCATCAGCATCAAAACCTCCAATAGAATCTTCCCTACTTTCTCAGTGAAGCCCAAAACCCTGAGACTGTTTTGTTAGGTTTATATATAAACCTTTATCTCTGGCTATTGAGGGACTTACTCATTAGAGGGCAACTCCAGCATGCATGTGTAAACACACTTTGTCTTTTCTCCTGTTAATCTGTCTATTGTCAGTTAATTTGCAGGCTCCCAACCACTGCACCCAAACTACAAGAGGGAAAAAGCATTTCCTCCCAACAGTGACAAGCACCAACCCTGTATGAAAATCAGACTGGGCAGGGACTAGAATGGCCATCATGGACATATCATGATTTTGAAAGAAAACAAGCTTTAAAGACAGCAGTAGAGTGCCAGTAAGTTTAAGATCAGAACACTGCCCCGCCCCTCCCCCCCTTTGAAGACACGGCAATTTCCTATCTAGCATGGTTTGGGTTTTTTAAGGGAAGTTTAAGCATGCAGCAGTAAGAGGGTAGCTGTTTCCCAAAGAAAGGGTCAGCCTTAACAAAAGAGAATATTAGTAAAATATTCAAGCTTTAAAAAAAATTTTATTAGACAAAACTGACTAAATGATGAGATTATCAAGATATTGTTATACTATTGCCAATATTTGGGTAGAATAGCAATCTGATTGTAGCACCTCCAAACATCCAGTACTCACATTTGAAGACAATTTTTTATGCAGAGATATCATTAAGAAATAAAATCAATCCAGACTATTAGAAAAATATAATAGTATGAAGGCATTCCAGAACTCCAGAAATGAATTTCCAAATGCCTTCTGGGTACTCTCCACCTGTTGAATATACTACAAATACCTGAAATCCCATGTATCTTACACCGCAGAGGAGAGTCTGATGCTCTAATGGTACTGAAGATTTTAGATAGTGGTAGCAATCTCACCAGTTAACCAATCCAAAAAGTAATCCTACTTTTCTTGTCTCAACTCTTCCCCACCAATAAGCCAAATTCATTCTATTCACAAAGCTCATTTTACAATCAAAAAGCCTTTGAATCTATCCCCTTCTCCATTCCTACTGCCTTTCTCTAGGTAATTTAGGACCTTGACTTTGTCTACCTGGCCTGTTTCAATAGCTTCCTAACTCAGCTCCCAAACCTTCGCCTCCCCTTCCACGTCCCCCCTTTCAATATACCTTCCACACCATTGCCAGTGAACTTGTGAAAAACTCAACCATGACACTTTCTCTATTTTAAACTCCCCTGAAGATTACCTACGACCTAGCCTGACTATAAATAAGGGTCTTGGTTATATGACTCTTGCTCAACTTTCCCAATCTCACCGCCACCACTCCAGTCAGGACAAATGACATGCAGGCCTATGAATAAAATATGCTCTTATACATTTCCATGATTTTAAACATGTTTGCTTCCTCTGCTGAAAAAGCCAATGCCATCTTTCCTTCAACTCATTTCTCAATCTAGCAAATTCCTAGCCATCCTTGGGACTTCCCTTGTGGTGCAGTGGTTAAGACTCCGTGCTCCCAATGCAGAGGGCCCAGGTTCGATCCCTGGTCAGGGAACTAGATCCTACATGCATGGCGCAACTAAGGAGCCCACCTGCCGCAACTAAGACCCGGCGCAACCAACCAACCAAATAAATAAATAAATAAAATTCCTATCTATCCTTTAACACATCACTCATCTCTTCTTTCCACAAGTATTACCTGACACATTCCCAAGTGCAGAGTTAGGTTTTTCTGAAGCAAGTTTCCAAATGAATATTCATGTCTATTACAGATATGCCCTTCATCTCCTCTACTAGAATACGAGCTTGTAAAAAGGTAGAGATAGAGCTCAAGTCATCTTTTGATCCCTATGGCAAAGTAACTAGCATATATAAGTCATTGAGGAAAGGTTTACTGCTAATAAATCAATCTCTTACAGCCTTAAATAACCTATTAGACATTTTTATCAAAGAATTTAACACTGTGCTGATTCAATTTATACAGAATCACTCCCTTAATACAATCCAAACTACCTTTTGGACACTTATAAGAGTTTCTCCTAGTTACAATAATATAGCAAAAGAGGTTGTCAAAGCTCATTACATCGATCAGATCCAAAGTTATAGCATTAGAGCAGAAGTTCTGCTTCCATGAAACTAATACAACATTGTAAATCAACTATACTCCAATAAAATCCTTTTTAAAAAAAGAGAATAAGAAGTAGTTCTGCTTCCAAAATCTATGCATACTATTGCATAGCGATCATGAAATCAGGCTACAGAGGCCATCAGACTTGGCTTGTCACTTACTATCGACTCACAAAACAAGTTAACCGAGTCTCAATTTCATAGGGTTGCTTTGAGGAATTAAGATCATACATGTAAAATACTTAAAATAATAACCTGGCACTTGGGATTTTTGTGAGAAGTAAAGGAGGTAATGTATCTACCACCAACAAGAAAACTACCTAGCACAGGGTAATTGCTCAATGGATACAGTATGACAGATAAAATTCTTGGGAAGTCGCACATGCTGTAAAAAAAAAAAAAAAATTACGCATTAAAAACAAGAGGATTTAGAAATAAAAGAGAGTTGTGGACAAGACTGCTCAAGACCTATGCAACATTATAACCAGAGGATTTCAAAAGTAGTAACTAGTACCTGGGACAGCCTGAACCACTCAAGCAAGAAGCTCAGCATGATGATAGGTTGCCATGGTCGATATCAAAAATGAACAAAACAATGAAGTTGCAATTCTGGCAATCCTTTAATTAGAGCAGAGCTGGAAGGTGCTGAGACAATGAAAATAGCAGAAAGCTGTACAAAACTGGGAACGTGCCTTTCTGAGGAAGAGCCCTGGATGAAGGTACTCATGTTTAATTTTCTTAAAATCTAGACTACAGAACTCCTGCTACCAGTGCTGCAGTCAAGCTGAGAGAACTTTTCCCTTTCCTACTTAAGTTTATAATTATACTCCCCATTATCCAGAAAAAAATTTAAATGAAACAGTAAGACTTTCACATCATACAACATAATTCCCTTATTTACCAATAACATGAATTAATTTCTATTAGTAGTACAGTCTATTTTGCAACAACGTGTATCTTCTCTTACTGTTTTCTAGCCTATTAACACTATAAGACGAAATAAAGACATTTCTCAGCCTCTGTTGCAGCTAAGAGTTCTCAAATGACTAAATTCTCGTCAGTGAGATGTGTATAATCTCATGATTCCCTTAAAGCCACAGTCCCCAACCTCTTTGGCACCAGGGACCAGTTTCGTGGAAGACAATTTTTCCACAGACTGGGGGCCGGCGGGGGAGATGGTTTCGGGATGATTCAAGTGCATTACATTTATTGTGCACTTCATTTCTATTACTATTACACTGTAATATATAATGAAATAATTATACAACTCCCCATAATGCAGAATCAGTGGGAGCCCTGAGCTTGTTTTCACTTGTCACTCACTGATAGGGCTTTGATATGAGTCTGCAAGCAATTGATTTATTATGGTCTCTGTGCAGTCAAACCTCTCTGCTAATGATAATCTGTATTTGCAGCCGCTCCCCAGCGCTAGCAGCACCGCCTGAGCTCCACCTCAGATCATCAGGCATTAGATTCTCATAAGGGGCGTGCAACCTAGATCCCTCGCATGCGCAGTTAACTGTAGAGTTCGGGCTCCTATGAGAATCTAATGCTGCGGCTGATCTGACAGGAGGCGGAGCTCAGGCAGTAATGTGAGTGATGGAGAGTGGCCATAAATACAGATGAAACTTCGCTCGCTCACCCGCCGCTCACCTCCTGCTGTGCGGCCCAGTTCCTAACAGGCTACAACCGGACTGGGACCACGTGGCCCAGGGGTTGGGGACCCCTGCCTTAAAGAAAAGGGTTGTTGCCCTCTGCTTCCTCTTCCTCTGACCAGCTCCTTGGAATGTAGAACCAACTCCAAAGCATCAGATAAAGAAAACTCAAGAAAGAAAAAATATAGACCAATTTCAATTATGAACAAGGATGCAAAGATGCTACATATTAGCAACCCCAATCCAGAAATAACTAACAAGGATAAAAATTTATTGTCAATTTGAACTTACTTCAGAAATACAAGATTGATTTAAGGAGAAAAAAAATATAATTACCTCAATGGATGCAGGAAAAGTATTTGCATACAAAAGAAAAATGGTGACGTTTAAATTGAAAATATTAAAAGTTGGTTGTCATAAGAGTAAGGAAGCTCCTTTCTATTCTTAGTTTGCTATTTACAAAGAAAGAACTTAATCATGTTTAATGGTAAAACGTTCCCTTTAAGCAGGGAAATAAGACAAATGTACTATACCACCTCTTTCAATCCATACTGTGCTGTCATCCTAGTTATTGCAGTAGCAGGAGCAAAGATCACAAAAATTAAAAATGAAGAAACAAAGTTACCATTAATTACAAAGGTAGGATAGTCTATATAGAAAATCCAAAGTAACATAGTCAAATTAGCCAAGTTAGTAAAAGTTAGTGGAGTTCTCAGTAAATTTAACTTAGCATATAAAAACCAACTGTAGTTCTATATACCAGCAAAGAGATAAAAATGAAATTAAAATGACATTTATAACAGCAATAAAACTAAAAGATCTAAAATACATTATTTTATAATATGCACAAGAACTTTATATGGAAATACCATAAAACTTTATTGAGAAAGACGGTAATGAAAGACAATGACAGTTTTTCTTTTTTAAACTGTACAAAGTTAATACAATGCCAATCAATCCCTGGAAGCCATTGTGTTTTATTTATTTAACTTTATGGCTCTGATTTCCAGCACTACAGAATTGGACTAGATATTGAACAAATATTAAGACAAATCTAAGACTCCAGGTCTGTGCTAACTGTTGCAAACCCACTTAACCATCTATCTGGCCCTTGCCTTCCTTTTCCCCACTTTGAGGCCTCCAACAATTACCCCAGGGTCTAAAACAGGGGTCCACAAACTATGGCCAGTCAAAATTTTTTCTTCAAGGCCCAGGAGCTAAAAAATTATTCTTATATTTTATGATGGTTACACTGTAAATGATTAGCTAAGTACCTACATAATAGATAATTTTGCCTCTTGGCCCACAAGGCCTAAAATATTTACTTTTTCACCCTTTTGAAAAAGTATTTGGACCTCTGCTCTAGACCAAGAACTTGGGAGAGTTCCCTAAACACCTACTGTACTTTCTTTCATGTGCTGGCTGACTCAGTTCTCTTCTTTAAAAGCCTTTCCACGTCTCCTACCTGGAAAACTCCCATTAATCCTTCCCTCTACTCTCAACTGTTCTGTGGAGTTTCTCTAATTCCCACTCAGACTTTCCCATACCCCTTACACAAAGAGATGTACTTCTACCTCACTCCTGAACACCTCTAATATATCACTTCCAAAAACTTATGCTTGTTTGTGCCTCCCTCACCAAGAACATGGGCAACTTGAGAGCAGAACTATCTTACTTATCCCTGTATTGCCAACAAAGCCCTTGTCAATGACAGTAAAAGCCAGTTAGTGACCGACATAAATAGTGTAACAGAAGTCATGGATAGGTCAGAAGATGAGTGCAGTTTCCACTAGTTCATCCACCAATTTGTGCAGACCTGAATGCAGTCTAGTCCATAAAGTAAAAGAAATT
This sequence comes from Mesoplodon densirostris, assembly GCF_025265405.1. Lineage (NCBI taxonomy): Eukaryota > Metazoa > Chordata > Mammalia > Artiodactyla > Ziphiidae > Mesoplodon > Mesoplodon densirostris. The sequence goes on from NC_082681.1 coordinate 97,964,604, forward strand.
AAATAATGATTTCTAGGATGTGGTCTGCTTGTAAAATTGTAAAACTTCTAAAGAATCTAACCCTTGTGGACAAAAAGATGTTACCTGTCATTCCAGTAAACAAGGAATGTTGCCAACCATCAAGCCATCAGCTGCTGCTCCCCCATCCCCCCACCCCACCCCCACACACACACTCACCAAGGTGCACCTTCAAGTGAATTCAGGATGGAGAAAAACCAGGATACTGGCCCTTGATAGTCAAGATGCATATCAAAGAAATAATTTCAATGAGCCCAGACTCTTGCATCTTCCCATACACAGAAAAGCACTAAAATCATTATGTTTGACTACATTTATTTATTTTCTTTCCCCCAGCAAAAACTCTTATATATCCTGGCTTTTCTCTTACCTCTTTGGAACAGTTCTTCTGAGCTATATGAGAGGCTGTTTCCCAGGTTATAGTCCTCAGTAAGGTCCCTGAATTAAACATAATTCTCAACTTTCAGGTTGTGTATTTTTGTTTTTTCAGTTGACATCCTTATTCTCAAATATACTGCTTTTTAACTTTCCCTATATATTCTTTAAAAGAGATCTCACGGGCCTCCCTGGTGGCGCAAGTGGTTGAGAGTCCGCCTGCCGATGCAGGGGATACGGGTTCGTGCCCCGGTCTGGGAGGATCCCATATGCCGCGGAGCGGCTGGGCCCGTGAGCCATGGCCGCTGGGCCTGCGCATCCGGAGCCTGTGCTCCGCAACGGGAGAGGCCACAACAGTGAGAGGCCCACATACCGCAAAAAGAAAAAAAAAAAAAATAAAAATAAAAAAAAAATAAAAATAAAAGAGATCTCACTCTCTTGGTCTCTGCCTTTCTGGGCAAAAGTTTTGTTTTGGTTTTGGTTTTTTTCCGGGTTAATTTAAGCTTTAAACTTGTTGAGATATTAATTACAGTTCTGCCTTCCTTAAAGTTCTAAATATTTTCACGTTATAAAGCACTTCAATATTGATATACTTAAATACTCAATGTATTTTTAAACTCAAAACATGAGTCTGAACTGGGAAAAACGTGCGTTTTTCCATTATAACAATTCTCTCCCCAAAATCTCTCCCCTACCCAACATTAATCCCTAATCCCACATCAGTACTACATTAACAAAAAAATAAAACCGTATGGTAGCTAAATGGAAAAAAGAAAACCTTACTACTCAGCCCCAATTGGGAAAGAAGGCCAGCACAATTTTCAGAGCTGGTAAGAAATGCAGCATTACAATTTTCTAACATGTATTGAATCAAGGACTAAAATAGACCTTTTTGATGAATGTACTTTAAGGACAAGAATTGTTTATAATTAGCATACCAAAAACACATGCAAAGTAATCTCTATAAGCTTTGAGTTCCTGAAACACTCAATCTTTTTCAGCAGTAGTATTATAAAGCCCCATGATATTTTATATACACATACAAAGATATATGTAAATTTATTCTTCAATATTTTTTCAGTGTCCCAAATTAAATTTTAACCCAATTCTCTCAAAGCCATTGTAAAAGCAGGATTTTTTTAAGTTAATGAACTAATTTAAAGGGGTTTTGTTAATCAGAAGAACTGTACCCACAAATATTTTAATGAATATACCCCCCAAAATTACACATAATGCACAATTAACAGGCAAATTATATTTTATAGTGAAAAAGGTTGCTCTCCATCTTTCCACAACATTTAATCAATGGTTCTTTTAGACAAGCATACTACCATTAACTCAAACCTTTTCTTTCTTTTCTTAAATACAAGTGGGGAAAAAAGAAAAAAGTCAGTTCTATTTATTTAAAAGTTCACAATCATAAATGAATATATACAGAAATTGTTTAGTGAAGTACACATAATAAAAATCATCAGGAAGCACCAGCACTTCTTCATATTTTAACATGTCTCCTTACAGTCTTCTACTTATATAATGAAATACATAGCAGCATTAACAGTGTACATACAATTTTTTATTCCTACCTTCCTACTTTATACCATAAACCATAACGGCAATTTTTAAACTTTCCTGACTCATGAATGAGTTTAGGTTTTGTTATACTCGTTGAAGGGGATCAAAGCAAAATAACACCACCTTGCGTAGATCTAATACACGTAACAGCTATTACATAAAGGACATGAGTGGGTAAGATGTGGACCTATATAACCGCAAACTTTCTACATTTTATGTGAATTGGTATAATACTAACTGAGACTTGACTGTGAAAAATTAAAGGGTTTATACTATAATCCCCAGTCACCACTGAACAAATAATGAAAAGAAGAATAGGTGAAAAGGCCAATAGGAAAAGTAAAGTAAAATTGTAAAACAGATTGAAATATAAAGGGGGGAGTGGTACAGAGAACATAAGACCAAGAAATTAAGGGAATAAACATAAAAGGAAAGATCAAATGAAAGACACAAACCCAATCATACCAATGATTTCATTAACTGTCAGTGAATAAACAGCTGAAGTAAAAACCAGAGATTTTCAGATTGGATAAAAAAGCAAGACCCATTTAACAAGCTATCTATAAAAGTATTATAAATATAAAGATGCCAAAAGGTTGAAAAGAAAAGGGTATCTCGGGCTTCCCTGGTGGCACAGTGGTTGAGAGTCTGCTTACCGATGCAGGGGACATGGGTTCGTGTGCCCCAGTCCGGGAGGATCCCACATGCCGCAGAGCGGCTAGGCCCGTGAGCCATGGCCGCTGAGCCCGCACGTCCGGAGCCTGTGCTCCGCAACGGGAGAGGCAACAACAGTGACAGGCCCACGTACCGCAAAAAAAAAAAAGGAAAGAAAAGAAAAGGATATCTCACAGAAATAACAAGCCTAAGAAGAAAGGAATATAGCTAAATTATAATCAGATAAAACACATGTCAAAACAAAAGGAATTACTAAAGGTAAAAAACAGTATTTCTTTATGACAAAAGGGTCAGTTCATCAGGTAAAAATAACAATCACAAATGTGTGTGTACCTAATGAGAGCTTCAAAATATATTAAAGAACAAAAGGGCAAAATTAAGAAAGACAATTCTACCATCACAGGAAGAGATAATAACCTGTCAACAAATGACAAGGACAAAAAAAATTGTTTAAGAAAAATACCTTCAACTATCTTTAACTGTTATTTATACCACAATACAACCAACAACCAACAAATGCAAACCATGTGCTTGTTTTCAAGTGTTGACCCAATAAAGTCTCAATACATTTTGAAAGAATGAAATCAGAGTATGTTATATAAATGAAACAAAAATTACTAACTATGAGATATCTAAAATAACCCAAGTATTTTGAAATTATACAATATATATATAAATAACCATGGGTAAGAAAGTGCAAGTGAAAGTAGAAAATGCTTTCAAATGAATGATAATGAAAATTAAAAATATAAAATTTGTGAGATACAGCTATAGCAATACTAAGAAAAATGCATACTTTTAAACACTTGGATTAGAGAAAAAAGGTAGAAAATCAATGATCTGAGCTTCTATCTTAGGAAATAAGAAAATTAAACACAAAGTAAGCAGAAGCAAATAATAAAGACAATCAGGAATCAATGAAATAGGGATTGGATGAAATGTAAAACAGGAAAACAATATTGAAGAAAAAAACTACAAAACAAAAATTTGATTTTTTGCAAACATCAATGAAATTGGTAACCATCCAGCCAGGCTGACCAAGAAAAAAAGAGAAGACCAAATTACCAATATCAGGAATGAAAGAGAATATACAGATTCTATAGTTCTTTAAAGGAAATTAGGGTTATGACAGAAAAAAATAGTAAATGTGAAATTTTATGAAAGAGACAAAACTCCTTGAAAGACAAAACAAAACTGAAACAAGAAGTAACAGAAAACCTGAATAGCCCTGTACATATTAGAGGAATTCAAATTGTAGTTAAAAACTATTCACAAAGAAACTCTAGGCCCAGCTGACTTTACTGATAAGTTCGACTCAACACTGGAAGAAGAAATAATACCAACCCTACACATACACTCAGAAATAGAGAGGAGAGAACAATTCCCCACTCTTTTTATGAGGCCAGTTATCCTGAGGGAAAGAATCAGACAGAAGTTGTAAGAAGAAAATTACAGAGTAATATCATTTATGAACAAAGATGCAAAAATGCTCAACAAATTATTAATACAATGAAGCCAACAACATATAAAAATGACAACAGATCTAACAGGGGTTTATCCAAGGAATAGCTTTAAAAAAAAAAAAAAAAAAATCAAGCAATGTACCTAACTGTATAACACATGAAAAAAGAAAATCCACAGACTCTCAATACAGGAAGGAATAATTATTTGACAAGTTCCATACCTATTCATTATAAATGAAAACAGGAACAACAACAAAAAAGAAATCTCAAAGTAAAACTAGTAACAGAAGGAAACTTCTTCAATCTAAATCTATAAAAACTCTATAGCTAACATCGTATTCAATGGTGAAAACTGAATGTTTTCCCCCAAATATAAGGAACAACGCAAGGATGTTCCCTTCTATTCAACGCTATACTAGAGGTCCTTGCCAATCCAACAAGGCAAGAAAAAGATTAAGTAGTAACCAAAGGTTAGAAAAGAAAAATTGTATTTATCTGCAAGCAGCATGATAATGTACATAGAAAATCCTCTGAAATCTAGAGCAAAGCTACCAGACCTAATAATTTATCAAGATAGCAGGATGCTAGGTAAATGTACAATAACCTTTTGTGCTCCTATACAATAGCAACAATAATTGGAAATAAAATTTTACAATGACTCCAATCACAATAGCATCAAAGAGTAAAATAGAGATAAACTTAACGAGAAAAAATGTGCGATGGAAACAATAAAACACTGCTGAAGAAAATTAAAGAAGACCTAAATAAATGGTGAGATATACCATGTTTGTGGACAAACAAATGCATTATTTTTAAAAAGAGATATTCTCCCCAAATTGGTCAATGCATACAATGCAGTCCCAATCAAAATCCTAGCAGGAGAAATTGGCAAATTGCTTCTAAACTGTATATAGAAAAGCAAACGACCTAGAAAAAAAAACAAAATTTTGAAAAAGAACACAGAAAACATACACTGCTTGATTTCAAGACTAAAGTAGCAAAACAGTATGCTACTGGCTTTAAAATAGACATACAGGAGACCTTCAAGATGGCAGAGGAGTAAGACATGGATATCACTTTCCTCCCGACAAATACATCAGAAATACAACTTCATGTGGAACAACTCCTATAGAACACCTACTGAACGCTGGCAGAAGACCTCACACTTCCCAAAAGGCAAGAAACTCCCCACGTACCTGGGTAGGGCGAAAGAAAAAACAGAGACAAAAGAATAGGGACAGGACCTGCACCTCTGGGAGGGAGCTGTGAAGGAGGAAAAGTTTCCACACACTAGGAAGCGCCTTCACTGGTGGGGGGGGGGGGGCGCGCTTCGGAGCCACAGAAGAGAGCGCAGCAACAGGGGTGCGGAGGGCAAAGCGGAGCGATTCCCGAACAGAGTCAGTGCTGACCAGCACTCACCAGCCCGAGAGGCTTGTCAGCTCACCGGCCGGGACGGGCAGGGGCTAGGAGCTGAGGCTCAGGCTTCAGAGGTCAGATACCAGGGAGACGACTGGGGTTGGCTGCATGAACACTGCCGGAAGCGGGCTAGTGTACCACAGCTAGCCGGGAGGGAGTCCTGGAAAAACGCTGGACCTGCCTAAGAGGCAAGAGACCAATGTTTCAGGGTGCAAAAGGAGAGGGGATTCAGAGCACTGCCTAAATGAGCTCCAGAGACGGGCGTGAGCCACTGCTATCAGTGCAGACCCCAGAGACAGGCAAGAAACGGTAAGGCACCTGCTGCACCCACCAATAAGCCTGTGTGCAAGCACAGGTTACTATCCACACCTCCCCTCCCGGGAGCCTGTGCAGCCCACCACTGCCAGGGTCCTGTGATCCAGGGACAACTTCCCCAGGAGAACAAACGCCACACCTCAGGCTGCTGCAATGTCACTCTGGCCTCTGCCACCACAGGCTCGACCCGCATTCGGTACCCTTCCCTCCCCCCCCCCCCCCCGGCCTGAGTGAGTCACAGCCCCCTAATCAGCTGCTACTTTAACCCTGTCCTGTCTGAGTGAAGCACAGACGCCCTCAGGCAACCTACACATAGAGGCGGGGCCAAATCCAAAGCTGAACCCCAGGAGCTGTGCAAACAAAGAAGAGAAAGGGAAATTTCTCCCAGCAGCCTCAGGAGCAGTGGATTAAATCTCCACAATCAACGTGCTGTACCCTGCATCTGTGGAATACCTGAATAGACAACAAATCATCCCAAATTGAGGAGCTGGACTTTAGGAGCAACTGTAGACTTGGGGTTTGCTTTCTGCATCTAACTTGCTTCTGGTTTTATGTTTATCTTAGTTTAGTATTTAGAGTTTATTATCATTGGAATATTTGTTTATTGATTTGGTTGCTCTCTTCCTTTTATATATATTTTTCTTTTTCCTTTCTTTTTGTTAGTGTGTATGTGCATGTTTCTTTCTGTGACTTTGTCTGTATAGCTTTGCTTTTACCATCTGTCCTAGGGTTCTGTCTGTCCATTTTTCTTTTTCTTTTTTTTTTTTACTATACTTTTTAGCGCCTGCTATCATTGGTGGATTTGTTTTTTGGTTCGGCTGCTCTGTTCTTTCTTTTATTATTACTTTTTACTTTTTTTACTTTTAATAATTTTCCTCCCTCCTTCTCTCTCTTTCTCTCTTCTTTCTTTCTTTCTTTGTTTTCTTTCTTTCTTTCGTTCTTTCTTTCTTTTTTTTTTTTCTCTCCCTTTTCTTCTGGGCCATGTGGCTGACAAGGTCTTGGTGCTCCAGCCGGGTGTCAGGCCTGTGCCTCTGAGGTGGGAGAGCCGAGTTCAGGACATTGGTCCACCACAGACCTCCCGGCTCCACATAATATCGAATGGTGAAACCTCTCCCAGAGATCTCCATCTCAACGCTAAGACCCAGCTCCACTCAATGACCAGCAAGCTACAGTGCTGGACACCCTATGCCAAACAACTAGCAAGACAGGAACACAACCCAACCATTAGCAGAGAGGCTGCCTAAAATCAAAGTAAGGTCACAGACACCCCAAAACACACCACTGGACGTGGTACTGCCCATCAGAAAGACAAGATGCAGCCAGCCTCATCCACCAGAACACAGGCACTAGTCCCCTGCACCAGGAAGCCTACACAATCCACTAAACCAACCTTAGCCACTGGGGACAGACACCAAAAACAACAGGAACTAGGAACCTGCAGCCTGTGAAAAGGAGATCCCAAACACAGTAAGTTAAGCAAAATGAGAAGACAGAAAAACACACAGCAGATGAAGAAGCAAGGTAAAACCCCAACTGACTAAACAAATGAAGAGGAAATAGGCAGTCTACCTGAAAAACAATTCAGAGTAATGATAGTAAAGATGATCCAAAATTTTGGAAAGAGAATGGAGAAAATACAGGAAACATTTAACAAGGACCTAGAAGAACAGAGCAAACAATGATGAACAGCACAATAAATGAAATTAAAAATTCTCTAGAAGGGATCAGTAGCAGAATAACTGAGGAAGAAGAACAGATAAGTCACCTGGAAATAACTACTACAGAGCACAAAAAGAATGAGAAGAATGGAGGACAGCCTCAGAGACCCCTGAGACCACAGAAAACGCACTAATATTCGATTTATACGGGTCCCAGAAGAAGAAGAGAAAAAGAAAGGGACTGAAAAAATATTTCAAGAGATTATCATTGAAAACTTCCCAAATATGGGAAAGAAAATAGTCAATCAAGTCCAGGCAGCACAGAGAGTCCATACACGATAAATCCAAGGAGAAACACGCCAAGACACATATTAATCACTATCAAAATTTAAATACAAAGAAAAAGTATTAAAAGCAGCAAAGAAAAAACAACAAATAACATACAAGGGAATCTCCATAAGGTTAACAGCTGATCGTTCAGCAGAAACTCTGCAAGCCAGAAGGGAGTGGCAGAACATATTTAAAGTGATGAAGGAGAAAAACCTACAACCAAGAATACTCTACTCAGCAAGGATCTCATTCAGATTCAACGGAGAAATTAAAACCTGTACAGACAAGCAAAAGCTAAGAGAAGTCAGCACCACCAAACCAGCTCTACAACAAATGCTAAAAGAACTTCTCTAGGCAGGAAACACAAGAGAAGGAAAAGACCTACAATAACAAACCCAAAACAATTAAGAAAATGGTAACAGGAAAACACATATCGATAACTACCTTAAATGTAAATGGATTACATGCTCCAACCAAAAGACATAGACTGGCTGAATGGATACAAAAACAAGACCCGTACATATGCTGTCTACAAGAGATCCACTTCAGACCTAAGGACACATAGAGACTGCAACAGGGGGGATGGAAAAAGATATTCCATGCAAATGGAAATCAAAAGAAAGCTGGAGTAGCAATTCTCATATCAGACAAAATAGACTATAATATAAAGACTATTATAAGAGACAAAGAAGGAAACTACATTGATCAAGGGATCAATCCAAGAAGAAGATATAACAATTGTAAATATTTATGCAACCAACATAGGAGCACTTCAATACATAAGGCAAATCCTAACAGCCATTAAAGGGGAAATCGACAGTAACACAATCATGGTAGGGGACTTTAACACCCCACTTTCACCAATGGACAGATCATCCAAAATGAAAATAAACAGACACAAGCTTTAAATGACACATTAAAGAAAATGGAATTAATTGATATTTATAGGACATTCCATCCAAAAACAACAGAATACACTTTCTTCTCAAGTGCTCATGCAACATTCTCTAGGATACATCACATCTTGGATCACAAATCAAGCCTTGGTAAATTTAAGAAAACTGAAATCGCATCAAGTATCTTTTCCAACGACAACACTATGAGACTAGATATCAATTACAGGAAAAAGTCTGTAAAAAATACAAACACATGGAGGCTAAACAATACACTACTAAATAACCAAGAGATCACTGAAGAAATCAAAGAGGAAATCAGAAAGTGCCTAGAAACAAATGACAATGAAAACACGACGACCCAAAACCTATGGGATGCAGAAAAAGCAGTTCTAAGAGGGAAGTTTATAGCAATACAATCCTACCTCAAGAAACAAGAAACATCTCAAATAAAAAACCTAACCTTACACCCAGAGCAATTACAGAAAGAAGAACAAAATAAACCCCAACGTTACCAGAATGAAAGAAATCATAAAGATCATACCAGAAATAAATGAAAAAGAAATGAAGGAAACAACAGCAAAGATCAACAAAACTAAAAGCTGGTTCTTTGAGAAGATAAACAAAATTGATAAACCATTAGCCAGACTCAACAAGAAAAAAAGGGAGAGGACTCTAATCAATAGAATTAGAAATGAAAAGGGAGAAGTAACAACTGACACTGCAGAAATACAAAGGATCATGAGAGATTACTACAAGTTACTCTATGCCAATAAATTGGACAACCTGGAAGAAATGGACGAAGTCTTCGAAAAGCACAACCTCCCAAGACTGAAACAGGAAGAAATACAAAATATTAACAGACCAATCACAAGCACTGAAATTGAGACTGTGATTAAAAATCTTCCGACAGCGGAGCGGCTGGGCCCGTGAGCCATGGCCGCTGAGCCGGTGCGTCCGGAGCCTGTGCTCCACAATGAGAGAGGCCACAACAGTGAGAGGCCCGCATACCCCCAAAAAAATCTTCCAACAAACAAAAGCCCAGGACCAGACGGCTTCACAGGCGAATTCTATCAAACATTTAGAGAAGAGTTAACAACTCACCTTCTCAAACTCCTCCAAACTATAGCAGAGGGAGGAACACTCCCAAATTCATTCTACGAGGCCACCATCACCCTGATACCGAAACCAGACAAAGATGTCGCAGAGAAAGAAAACTACAGGCCAATATCACTGATGAACATAGATGGAAAAATTCTCAACAAATACTAGCAAAAGGAATCCAACAGCACATTAAAAGGATCATACACCATGATCAAGTGGGGCTTACCCCAGGAACACAAGGATTCAATGTACACAAATCAATCAGTGTGATAAACCATATTAACAAACTGAAGGAGAAAAAACATATAATCATCTCAATCAATGCAGAAAAACCTTTTGACAAAATTCAATACCCATTTATGATAAAAACCCTCCAGAAAGTAGGCACAGAGGGAATTTACCTCAACATAATAAAGGCCATATATGACAAACCCACAGCCAACCTCATTCTCAATGGTGAAAAACTGAAACCATTTCCTCTAAGATCAGGAACAAGACAAGGCTGTCCATTCTCACCACTATTATTCAACATAGTTTTGGAAGTTTTAGCCACAGCAATCAGACAAGAGAAAGAAATACAAGGAATCCAAATCAGAAAAGAAGAAGTAAAACGGTCACTCTCTGTAGATGACATGATACTGTACATACAGAATCCTAAAGATGCCACCAGAAAAGTACTAGAGCTAATCAATGAAGCTGGTAAAGTACCAGGATACAAAATTAATGCACAGAAATCTCTTGCATTCCTATACACTAATGATGAAAAATCTGAAAGAGAAATTAAGGAAACACTCCCATTTGCCATTGCAACAAAAAGAATAAAATACCTAGGAATAAACCTACCTAAGGAGACAAAAGACCTGTATGCAGAAAACTATAACACACTGATGAAAGAAATTAAAAATGATACAAACAGATGGAGAGATATACCATGTTCTTGGACTGGAAGAATCAACATTGTGAAAATGACTCTACTACCCAAAGCAATCTACAGATTCAATGCAATCCCTATCAAACTACCAATGGCATTTTTCACAGAACTAGAACAAAAAAATTCACAATTTGTATAGAAACACAAAAGACCCCGAAGAGCCAAAGCTATCTTGAGACCGAAAAAGAGCTGGAGGAATCAGGCTCCCAGACTTCAGACTATACTACAAAGCTACAGTAATCAAAACAGTATGGTACTGGCACAAAAACAGAAATATAGATCAGTGGAACAGGATAGAAAGCCCAGAGATAAACGTACACACATATGGTCACCTTTTTTTGATAAAGGAGGTAATAATATACAATGGAGAAAAGAGAGCCTCTTCAGTAAGTGGTGCTCAGAAAACTGGACAGCTACATGGAAAAGAATGAAATTAGAACACTCCCTAACACCATACACAAAAATAAACTCAAAATGGATTAAAGACCTAAGTGTAAGGCCAGACACTATAAAACTCTTAGAGGAAAACATAGGCAGAACACTCTATGACAGAAATCACAGCAAGATCCTTTTTGATCCACCTCCTAGAGAAATGGAAATAAAAACAAATATAAACAAATGGGACCTAATGAAACTTAAAAGCTTTTGCACAGCAAAGGAAACCATAAACAAGACGAAAAGACAACCCTCAGAATGGGAGAATATATTTGCAAATGAAGTAGCTGACAAAGGATTAATCTGCAAAATTTACAAGCAGCTCAATATCAAAAAAACAAACAACCCAATCCAAAAATGGGCAGAAGACCTAAATAGACATTTCTCCAAAGATATACAGATTGCCAACAAACACATGAAAGGATGCTCAACATCACACATCATTAGAGAAATGCAAATTAAAACTACAATGGGGTATCACCTCACACCAGTCAGAATGGCCACCATCAAAATATCTACAAACAACAAATGCTGGAGACGCTGTAGAGAAAAGGAAACCCTCTTGCACTGTTGGTGGGAATGTAAACTGATACAGCCACTATGGAAAACAGTATGGAGGTTCCCTTAAAAAACTACAAATAGAACTATCATACGACCCAGCAATCACACTACTGGCATATACCCTGAGAAAACCATAATTCAAAAAGAGTCATGTACCACAATGTTCACTGCAGCTCTATTTACAATAGCCAGGACATGGAAGCAACCTAAGTGTCCATCGACAGATGAATGGATAAAGAAGATGTGGCACATATATACAATGGAATATTACTCAGCCATAAAAAGAAACGAAATTGAGTTATTTGGAGTGAGGTGGATGGACCTAGAGACTGTCATACAGAGTGAAGTAAGTCAGAAAGAGAAAAACAAATACTGTATGCTAACACATATATATGGAATCTTAAAAAAAAAATTTTTAAAAAGAAGGTTCTGAAGAACCTAGGGGCAGGACAGGAATAAAGATGCAGATGTAGAGAACGGACTTGAGGACACGGGGAAGGGGGAAGGGTAAGCTGGGATGAAGTGAGAGAGTGGCATGGACATATATACACTACCAAATGTAAAACAGATAGCTAGTGGGAAGCAGCCACATAGCACAGGGACATCAGCTTGGTGCTTTGTGACCACCTAGTAGGGTGGGATAGGGAGGGTGGGAGGGAGACGCGAGAGGGAGAAGAATGGGAATATATGTATATGCATAGCTGATTCACTTTGTTTTAAAGCAGAAACTAAGAGACCACTGTAAAGCAATTATACTCCAATAAAGATGTTAAGAAAAGAAAAAGGAAAAAAAAAAGAAAAAATAGACATATACAACATAATGTAACAGGAGTATAACAGAGGATCTAGCAACAGACAGAAAACTAAATGGCCAACTGATTTTTATCAAAGAGGAAATAAATAGTAAATCAAATTTGAAAGGACAGTCTTTCCTGTGAATGATGCTAGAACAACTGGATATGTGTTCAAGGGGTGGGGAAGAACACTGATGCTCATCTCACATCATGAACAACCTGAAATGTATCATAAACCAAAATTTAAGAAATGTGATTATAGAACTCCTGGGGAAAAAAAGCTGAGGAAATCTTTATGATCTTCAGGTAGGCAAAGAGTTCTTAGCAGAACACAAAAACCACAAGCTATAAAAGAAAAAAATTATTAAACGGACTTCATCAAGATTATAAATATTTGCTCGTAAAAAGGCATAATTAAGAAAACAAAAAGCAAGCCACACACTGTGAGAAAGTATTTGCAAAACATATCTGACAAAGGGAATACGCAAAGAGCCCATGCAACTCAATTAATAATACACAAAGAGAAGTTAAAAGTCAGCAAAAGATGTGAACAGATAATAACAAAAGGTACATGAAAGGCCAATAGCACATACAAGATGCTCAACATCACTATCATTGGGGAAACGCAGATAAAACCAAAATGAAAAACCACTACTTACTTACTAGAATGGCTAAAGTTAAAAAGATTGCAGTACCGAGTGATATCCAAGATATAGAACAATTGAGAATCTCATATATTGCTAGTAAGAATGTGAAATGGTACAGCCACTTTGGAGAAGTTTGGCAGTTAACTCCACAACTGCAATGTGACCCGGCATTTCCAAATCCTAGGTATATATACCAAGAGAAGTGAAAACCTATGTCTACACAAAAACAAATAATGTTCACAGCACTTCATTCATGTTTATCAAAAGCTGGACACAACCCTAATGTCTGTCAACTAATAAATGGAAAAATTAATTGTGGTATAATCATTCTATGAGATACTACATAACAATGAAAAGGAATACAATACTGATACACACAAGAACATGGATGAATCTCAAAAACAGTATGTTAAACTAAAACAAAAAAATACATGCTATTTGAATCCAAGTGTGTGATATTCTAGGAACGGCAAAATTAGAGTTCCAGAAAGCATATACACAAATAACTGGTTGCCTGGGACCAGGGGTCAAGAATGGGAATCAACTGTAAAGGGGGACAATGGAACACTTTGAGTGATAGAAACAGTCTATATCTTAATTGCAGTAATGATTACACAACCCCATATAAATTGCCGAAATGCAGCAAATTTGAACACTTAAAATAATGTAAATGATACTTCAAAAAAGCTGGAGAGAAAAATCATCAGCTATTTTTGTGGAGTTAAAGAATAAACTTAGATGTTCCTCACACTATAAATCAGGGATAAATCCCAAATGGATCAGAGATTTAAATTAAAAACTAAAACCATTCAAGTACTAAAAGAAAACGTGGATGAATTTCTCTAACACCTGGGAGTGAGGAAAAAACTATCCTATGATTCAAAATGCAGGTGCAATTTAGAAAAAGACTGATAAATTTGACTAGATAGAAATAACTTCTGCATGGACAAACACACAAAAACAAAATAAAACAATAAATGAAAACTGCAATTTTTATCACAAATAAAGGATAAATATAGATCATACATAAAATATGGCTATACAAAACAGAAAGAAAACAATGGCCCAACTGAAGAGAAATGAACAAATATTTCAAAGAAAAGGAAACACAAATAGTCTTTAAACTTCAATTAAAAATTCAATTAAGAAAATGCAAGTTAAAACAACAAGACACCATTTCTCACCTATCAGATTTCACAAAAAGCCTGCTGATATAAACTTTCTTGGTTAAGACCAAGGGGAAACAAGAGCTCCCACAGGAGTGGTTCACACCACTAGACCCAGCAATCCCAATTATCAAGGAATCTATACGAAAGAGAATCTATACCAAAGAACACTAACAAAAAGACACTTTTACTATTTACTGCAGTACTATCTGTACTGAAGCAACTGATTGAATAAGCAATGGAAGAAATCACCATGACATTGGACTAGGCAAAGATTTCTTAGCTACAAAACCAAAAGCCCAAGCAATGAAAGAAACAGTTGAGAAATTGGATGTCATCAAAATTTTTAATTTTTGCACTTCAAACTACACTATCAAGAAAATGAAAATATAAGCCACAGACTTTGAGAAAATATTTGCAAATTATATATCCGATAAGGGGTTGTATCCGGAATGTATAAAGAACTCTTACAACACACCAATTTTTTTTTTTTTTTCAAGTTTTTGGCCGCGCCACACAGCATGTGGGATCTTAGTTACCAGATCAGGGATCAAACCCATGCACCCTGCATTGGAAGCGTGGAGTCTTAAACACTGAACCGCCAGGGAAGTCCCAACACACTAATTTTTTAAAAACCAAATTTAAAAATCGGCAAAGGGTTTAAAGAGGCATTTCACCAAAGAATATACACAAATAGCTAATGTGGTCATTAAACAGTGCTCAACATCAGTCATTAGGAAAATGCAAATAAGAACTGTAATAATGAGGATATGGAGAAACTGGAACCCTCATACACTGCTGGTGAGAATGTAAAATGCTACAGCCACCCTGGAAAACAATTTTGGCAGTTTCTCAAAATGTTAAACATAGATTTACTTTACAACCTGGCAATTCCACCCGTTTATTTACCGAAGAGAACTGAAACTATATATGTCCACACAAAAACTTGTATACAGATGTTCACAGGAGCATTATTCACAATAGCCAAAAAGTGGAGACAACTAAAATGCTCAACTGATGAATGGATAAATAAAATATGGTATAACCACACAATGGAATATTATTAGATAATAAAAAGGAATAAAGTATTAATACATGCTACACATGGATCAACCTTAAAAATATATGCTTAGTGAAAGAAGTCAGTCACAAAAGATTACATATTATATGATTCCATTTATATGAAATACCCAGAAAATACAAATACACAGAGACAGAAAGTAGATTAGTACTCGCCAGGGGTTGGGCATGAGGTTTCATTACAGTGAGATAGACATGTCCTAAAATAAGACTTTGGTTATGGTTGCACAACTCTGGAAATTTACTAAAAGTCACTGAATGGCATAAAGAAGTTGAATTTTATGGTATTTAATTACACTTCAATAAGCTTTAAAAAGAAGAAAAGATAAGCCATAGACTAGAAAAGATATTTTCAATATATTTTTTAAATTACCAAAATATACTGTTAAAACTTCTACATATCAAAAAGAAACATAAATTAGGCAATAGAAAAAATAAAATCCACCTTAAAAATCTGAAATGGCAATTCAGATAAAGAAACCCCACTGGTCAGTAAACTTATACTTAAAGTAAACATGATGTGAAAGGTTAACCTTTCCAGGTAACTTTATGCACTGCTTAAACTAAGAAAATAGATGATTCATTGCTGTGCACAGTTCTTCATTTAGGTATTGGTCTTTTAAAAAATGGTTAGGTTCAGCTGTCCTCAGAGATCCAATTATAGACAGACTATACCAATAAAGATTTTCATTTATGCCTTCCCTTTTCAGCCTGATACAGCCATCTTCAGACTTCTTTTATTCCTAGGTACCAACTTAAGAAAACTGAAGAATCATTTTGTTGCCATTTGATTTTAATGGCTTCAGCTTTCACACTTTGGATCATCTTTGGCCAACAAACTGTGTCAGAATAATCTAATTCTTTTAACGAAATACAAGTTGATCATACAAGACAGCACAAGTGAAGAACACTCATTTTTCCCTTTCCAATCCCTTTTGCCTAGAAGTAATATTTTCAATTAACAAAACAAACAAAAAAGCAAGAGCACAATTCGTTTTGAGTATAAACAGCAGTAATCTGCCAGAGAAGAGAAGGGGAGGGAAGAGGGGAAGGGAAGGGAAGGGGAAGAGGGAAAGAGGGGAAGGGAAGGGGAATGCAAATGTGCACTAACCTTCCAGTAGTCAGATTGTAAACTGTAGTACCTCTGGTATGCAGATAATGCTGAAAGAAGGAAAATAAGCATGAGTCACAATTATGTCCCATTTCAAAATCAATTAACAAGTTTTAAGAAACATTACAACAAAATTCCCATCATACCCACCTCCCAGCAGATAGTGATATTTAAAACCAAACAATATAAACTCTGGGGCATCCCTACTCATAGTCAGACATGGTAACAAATGTCAAATATATAGGAGTTCAAGGAAGTAAAACCATGGTCACATTTCAGACCTGCACTTGAACAGAATCTGGGCAACCTCTTGAAACAACTTGACCTTCCTCAGAGACCAAATCTGATAAATGGATTAATACTCCAGAATGTGATGGGTCGTTTGTTCTAACAAGGGATTTCACTTCCAAAAATGACTAAGAGCTCAACCACTTCAAAGAGCAAAGGAACTACAGTTGACTCTTGAACAACACAGATGTAAGGGGCACTGACCTCCGCACAGTAGAAAAGCCAAGTATAACTTATCGACGGCTCTCTGGATCCACAGTTCTGTATCCTCGGATTCAACCGACCACAGATCATGTAGTGCTATAGTATTTACTATTGAAAAAATTCCATGTGTAGGTGGACCTGTGAAGTTCAAACCCCTGTTGTTCAAGGGTCAACCGTATTCCTTTTGTGCTGCTCCCTTTCATACAATCAAAAAACAAAACAAAACCCAGCCCACAATTACCTTACCCCAAACTCCAACTCAATTCCAAAATAGGGCATCCCATACCCCTAAATCCATCTCAAGGTATAACAGGCTCTGGAAAAAATTAAGGTACAGTCGTCCCTCAGTATCTGCAGTGGATTGGTCCCAGGACCTGCCGTAGATACCAAAATCCACTGTGATCAGATCCTATAGTCGGCCCTGCGTGTGCACGGATTCCACATCCATGGATGATAAAAATAGTAGTACATATATGTACTGAAAAAATCCCACATATAAGAGGACCTGCAAGGCTCAAATCCGTGTTGTTGAACAGTCAACTGTAGCACTTGTCAATCCAAAAACTCAGTGAGGAGCAGGCGGTAACAAAGTAAACTAAAGGTTATACATGCACATTAGAATTGGTAGAGTCTTTTTTAAAAAACTCATGAGCAATAAATAAGTCATGGGGGTGTAATGTGCAGCATGATGACTATAATTAATAATACTGTATTGCATATTTGAAAGCTGCTAAGAGTAAATCTTAAAACTTCTCATCACAAGAAAAAATACTGTAACTGTGTATGGTGACAGATGTTAACTAGACTTACTATGATCATTCCACAATATATGAAAACATCAAATCATTATGTTATACACCTGAAACTAATAGTTATATATCAATTATGCCTCAATTTTTAAAAAGAGTAACATATTTTCAAATAAGATTTTCAACACGTGTAACAGAATTTTATACTGAAAAAAATGGGGAGGGTGGAAATTAACATTTTCTAAAACTCCAGGTATAATGTTTTCATACTGTTTATCAGTAAGCAGCCAAAATGAATACCATATAGAATACCACATAGAGAACTTCCTGAATATGTTCAAATTAGAGGAGCATCACCAAAAAAAAATCATCACGTATCTGAACAAGTAACTTATTTGAATAATGTTCATCATTTTTGCACAAAGATGATGCCAACCAACCTATCACTGGAAGGACATTTAGACTGTAATTCCAGTTTTGAGGAAGAGGTGATTTCAAGCCATCTTCTGCTTTCTAGTTCTTCATACATGAGTGTAGCTAGCTCATAAAGATCACTGATTAATGGTTTTCTAAAAAGAAAAGCAAACCAACTTACCAAGCTAGACAGAATAGTCAAATAAGGTTTGACGGATTTATAGAGAACAGTCATGGAAAAGGTGTTTTCTCTCTACTGCCCGATGTCAACAAGGAAGCATATATCACCAACTGCCACCACAAGGGGAACTCTTCTTAAGATGAAGCCCATAGAAGATAGCAGCAGAAACAGATGGAAAGTACTGGATACTTCTAGACTTTGAACTATATCTAGTGCACAACTCACCTATGAACTTTCAATTATATGAGGGAATAAATCTCCTTATTGTTCAAGCTAGAATCAAGTCTTTGATACTTGTGCCTCCTAACCAAGAGAAGCCAGGGTCCCTGACAATTTTGTGCAAGCACCACATCAAGCCTGGACTGCCCTTTTAACAGGAATTTCAACAAACGTGAAGGGTATGTTTCCAATAACCTGAAAAACAATATATATTACATGACTTCACAAAATTCCCATTTTAGAATTTGAAGAGCCCTTAAAGAGACAGTATGATGTCACTGAAACCGAGGTACAAGAAGCCTATGTGATTATCAATTGGGAGAAACATGGCATCCATACTACAGTATGATGAACTGAGAAATAAATACAAGCCCTCAAATTCAAAGTCACAAAAGTAAATGCCCCAAATTT
Source organism: Mesoplodon densirostris (assembly GCF_025265405.1). Taxonomy (NCBI): domain Eukaryota; kingdom Metazoa; phylum Chordata; class Mammalia; order Artiodactyla; family Ziphiidae; genus Mesoplodon; species Mesoplodon densirostris. Next base: position 97,983,614 of record NC_082681.1, read on the forward strand.
CAAGCACAGATTTGTAAATGAGACACTTCAATGAGCATCTGTTTTCTTTCCATTCATTTACACATTTCTCAACAATTATACTTTACTCCATTAGGCCTAGGATCCTATATTTTAAGAAAGACCTTAACATATTTAACATGTTTCCTAATCCAAATAAATCATTAAAACTCTACAAGTACCCATCACCAGAGTCTCTCTAATGAAATCCTTTTAACCAAAGCACAGTCCTTATTTCCAATCTTTAAGTCAGTTAACCTATTGTGAAAAAAAATTCCTACTCCACTGTAACTAGATTTTCCTTAAGTCCTTAATAGAGAATGAGGGAAATCATTTATTTAGACATACTTATAATGCTTAAGTTTCAGGTTTCAGGATTGTACCATACGTCTAATGGGCTTTTCCTTCCCTAAATCACCTAATCTTCACTTGGAGATCCCTGAGTTATTTACTGGCTCAAGAAGTCCTTGTTCGGGCTTCCCTGGTGGCGCAGTGGTTGAGAGTCCACCTGCCGATGCAGGGGACTCGGGTTCATGCCCCAGTCCGGGAAGATCTCACACGTCGCGCAGTGGCTGGGCCCGTGAGCCATGGCCGCTGAGCCTGCGCGTCCGGAGCCTGTGCCCCGCAACGGGAGAGGCCACAACAGTGAGAGGCCCGCGTACCGCACAAAAAAAAAAAAAAAAGAAGTCCTTGTTCATCCCACTAGGAAATCTTTTTAACAGTACTTCAGGCAAGACTGTCGTTTTCTTTTGCCACTTAACCAAGAATGGTGTGCTCAAACATATTAATTTCAACTCTCTATCAACAAATTTCCAAAGGTCAGATCTTTTTAATCGTTGGAATCAACTTTATTTACAGACAGACTTTTTTCATAATTTTGAGTTTTATTTTGTTTTTAAATAAGCCCATTTAGTCTGTGTAGACTTAAAAAAGAGAGAAAAATATAATGAATTTAAAGGATTATAGAAAACTGGCAGAGTACTAACAAAGTAACCAGGTCTAAAAAAATTAAATGCAAAAGAAAACAAAAAAGCAAAAATACAAATGCAAATAAGAGGAAGCTAAATTTAACTTTCTGCCAGAAAAAGGGAGTCTCCTTCAGAGTAAGATGCAACAGAAATGCAAGGAAGAAAAATATTTAAAATTCAATCTACACTCACATTAGACTATGCACTAACTGCAGGCAGAACCCAGCATTTCTCTTTTCATCTCTAGCCCAATGTATAACACTATAGGCAGCAGGTTAGCTGCTCACAGGTGAGTCTATGGGTATGGAAGGAAAGGAAAGAAAAGAAGTACAAGTGAATCTGTCAGTTGCACTGACTGTCATCTTTAGGCCAGAACAAGTTGTGACTGCCTAAGATTATTATTATTAGGTCAACAGATCTTTGATTATTTTTATCTGAGGCTGAACTAAAAAGTTGTATTTATGCCCTGGGATAAATGAGATCTCAGAGAGCTTATACTAACTGTTTCACTGTATATAAATGACTGATGTACCTAACTCCCTAGCACCTTTCTGCCTTCTCAAATCTATGACTGCCTAAAACACATCTTCCCTTATATGTAGCATTCATACACATTAACATTTGAAAAACCCTCTGGATAGTATCCAACACGACAGACCTTTGTTCCTAAGATTACAGAGACGAGCAGACAGGAAGTTGGAAAAGCAAAGAAACAAATCTGGAATCCTTTTACTCCTCTATCAGCATCTTCACTGAGGTTTTCAAGTCAAATTAATACATCTACTGAGATCTCAGATTTACTACTTCTTTGTCGTTATTAAAATAATATACTCCTCGAGGTCTTTATTTTTATTTTTTTATTTTTTTGGCCACGCAGCATGCGAGATCTTAGTTCCCCATTTAGGGATCGAACCTGTGCCCCCTGCAGTGGAAAGGCAGAGTCTCAAGCACTGGACCGCCAGGGAAGTCCCTCCTTGAGGTTTTTAATATCGCACATTTGGTTTACTACAAGAACCATCAAGTAGCTGTCTTATTTGTATTCCTTCAATATGTTCTACCACCAGCTCTCTAGTTCTTGAAGCTACGACTTTTGCTCGTTGCCTGGATATGGACTTCTGACAACCTGGGTTATGGTCACTATTTTTTTCCCTTGGGTTATTTTTCTCAATTGCATTTTCTAATTCTAGGCCACAAGTAGACTGAACAAAATCAATTATTCCCAAATTGTGATGAGAGGGAGTGGAGGCACAAGTGATTTTTTTATATCAGTAAATAGGTTTAAATAAAGTTATATAGAGAAAGAGGGTACAATGACTACAAATGCAATGAAAACACATGAATGATCACCTTAACTGTATCAGCTTTCAGAAAGATACATCATATTCATTCTATGTATATTACATGCCAGTTTATATCAGTATTCTGGATTTTCATTTCATTTTACTATTTCAACACAAAGTAAATTTGTATCATATATACTATGCAAACTATCCCAATGACTATCTGAAAGAACTTTTAAACAAAGAGCAGATTCTTAAAAGAATCACAACCTTTAGTTCCAACAACCATGACAATAAAGAGATGAACCATGCAAGGATCCAAAAAAAGGCAATTTTTGGAGAAGCCAAACTCAAGATCTATTATTGGAAAACATGCACTTTATGTCCTTATACTATATATATCCTAGGATGGAGTGTTGTCATTCCACCCAAGAAACACAGAAAGAGAGAAAGACAAAAAAAGCTCACCAACTCTGACTTGAGACTTCTCCACATAAGCAACTCTTAGCATGTAACTTGCCCTAGCCATTTATAATTACTGAGGAACTAAAACAACCAAAACCTACTTTGCCCAAAAGTGATAGACAATGCAACAAATGACCAATTACTTGAAGGAAGGAGGAAAGGGAGAAAAATCTATTGTCAGGTGGAATTTCAGGGAAAACTTTCAGCTTACCACAAACCATGAAGAAACTATTTGTAAAAGTGTCAAGGTTTTCATACTAATATCAGGAATGATTAATTATTGTATCTCCTTCAACTAATTTTTTTACTTCTGGAATTTTTACTATCTGCACCCCAAGTCTCTTACCTCAGAGTTTCTATCTTTTTATAACTTTGCTGTGTACTGAGGTACTTTACTACCGGATTTTCTAAGCAATCAACTTAACTTAATGACGATTCTCTCCTATAATCTGCCATACATATTCACAAATATTTACATATAATTTCTATTAATTAAACTGCGCCTGAGACCCATCACATATATTCACAAGAATATATACACTTGTCCTTCAGCCCAGGGTTCTCTGTCTCTCAGGTTGTTCTTCAACTCAAAGAAGAGAAATCACAGTACCATCTCCATGGCTTAAGGCAGTCTGTCTGACAGCCCCATCAGCTGTTTGGTTCAGCTGAGGTTGACAGGTTAGCTGTGGCGGTAGGAGTGGAAAGGAGGTATGATAGACACTATAAAGAACCACTCAAGTCCCACTTCAAGGAAGGACTGTTGGCAGTCTTGCGTACAAGAGAGCCTCTAGCAGTGAGTTGACTTAAGCTGAGGAGAGCAACCTTGCCTGAGGTCACACTCCTTCCCATGTCCAGTATGGAATGGATGGAGTATAATGGCCTGGTCATCTTGGCCCAACCAGTGATAGCCATTCTAGCTCCGGGGCTCCCCATGGAGTTGGCCAAGGCTGTCACAGCTTAACTTCTCCCTCTGTCCAATCCTGGTTCCATTTCCCACCTTCCACAGTGCTGATCCTAAAGGTACTCCATACTAAACATCTTGTATGCTAAACTCGCTGCAGAGGAATCCAACCAACAACAGGCTAAGTGCAATGAGCCTCCAGCCTCCATTTTCCTGCAATCCTCTAACCAATTACTTTTTCAGGATAAATTCCTAGAAGCCTAATAACCAAATCAAGTGATGGAAAATTTTTAAAATTCTTCATACATATCACCAACCAGAAAGACTAAAAAAATGTTTTATTAGGTCTTTTTATCTTCTCCTTCAAGTTCCTCTGAAATGACAGAAAAGGTAATTTTTAATTAATAAATCCATAACAGTAATGACAACCAAAGTATACTATCTACAGATCAGAAATTTTTAGAAATTCATATAAGACAGGGAGTAGATGAGATCAGAGTAAGAAATAAGGGCAGAAAAACCACGGTCCAAAATGTACACAAAATATTTTCTACCATTTTCTACTCCAAAAGTAGAAGCAGTTTTTCATAAGAAACCCCAAACTCTGAAAATTTCATGCACAAGAGGACTCAGGACAGTATTTAAAGAACTGTCCTCAGAATAAACAGGGCCAGTAAATCCCCCACATCTGAGCAGTCTACTCACATGTTCACTGAACAGTTTATGTTTATTTCCCAATAAGTTATGGTTTGTAATCTGTTCTCTAAAAGTAAACATCTATTTGGCTGGGGCTAGAGGTTCTCATCTTTTACTGGTTCCAAAGAAAAAAGGAGAAAGTAGCCTGAGGTAACAAATGTCTCCATAAATTGGTGATGATGTGTGGAAGGGGCTACTAGAGACTGGCTCTAGTCTGGGACTTCTGGGATGACCGTGAAGAGAATGGATAGAAAGAGTTCAATAATTAGTATTTTTAAAGGATTTTTTTAAAGTGGAAATGTGGTCAATAAAGCCTCAAGGATGAATTCAAACAACAACTCTCGTCTAGGAAATAAGAAGCCATCAGCTTGAAATACTAAAATATACTGAAATACAAATGTATACCTCTGCATTCATTCTCTCCTTCCTCTTCTTCCTATTACAAATTATCAATGGCCAGTTCATCTACACAACAGCAAACGGGTCCCAGAGCACACCTTTTCAAGGACTTAAATCCTTGGGTTATCCCTCTCTTCTCCCATCTTTCTAGATTACTCCTACCAGCTAATTTGCCAACATTGTCTAGTTGCCACATGCCCCCTACCACACCTTCCAAAAAATAAAAAAATACCTCCAAAACAAATATCCCTGGATTCTTCATTACCTTCACAGCCAAACATTTTATAAATGGAAAATGTAGCTAAATTCATATACTAATAAAGTTTTAAAAGCTTATATATATATATTTTTCATTTATTTTAAATGACCACTAAGCAGTAAGGACATACAGCCACATATGCAAACCTAATTTTCAAGTCTGGGTCTCTGTTTATATGCTCTTAAACTAGTGCGCTCTCCAAATAAAAGGTGCAACATTGAAAAATCAGATTGTGCAGAACTCTGTATTATTTCTTTTGTATAATGCTTTCCTTTAAATAAGTTACTGTTTTAATTAAAGTATCTAATAGATTGTTAAATAATTATCAATACCTATTACCCTGAAGTCACTTTGCTAAGTACTAACCAGTTTCACACAGGAATCCCAAAACCCCTGAGCAGCTACCACATCCTCCCCTCGTTTTACAGATTACAGATAGAAGCTCAGGGATGTTTATATAATCTGTTAAAAGTAATGCAGCTGAACCACAGAGATGAGCTGGGGAATAAGCCTAATTTCAAACCCCACAGCATACCTGTCTCAAAGTAAAATTGTATTTTCATTAGGAAAGTATTCACTTGACCTAACATAATTAAACACGAACAATCCTTCACTCTAGCCCTGAACAACCTTTCAGTTGTTCAGCCCACCTAAATACATTTGTGGAAAACAGCATAAGTCTATCCACTCCACATTAAAATGTTTACTATCATCAAAAGGTTAAAAATGTTATTGAATATAAGAATATAGTTTTTCTTTGCCTTTGGTATTGAGGGGTGTGGTGTTTGGGGGGTGCTTTTAACTTCCTAAGTGAGTAATGGCCTGGGTCAGCAGCTTGGTACCATAAAAAGGACACATCTTGGGGGGCTACCTTCAATAATTTAACTCACTTATTTCTGACAGGAAAAACTTTTCAAATGAATAAAAAAATGCTTTATCCAACGCTCAAGCTCATGTGTGATCATCTCTCTATGTTACTTACCTTTACAATAACATGGCTACAGATCAGGTTTTCATTCAAATATTTTCTAGCTAAAATGGAAGTTAAAGGATAAAGAAGAGAAATGCTGAGTTTGTGTTACTTTTCCAAAGTGTCCATCAATGGCTCACTTTCTACTATAGTTGAGCCTTTAAAAAAGCAGGAATTTTTCACAAGGCAGAACAAAACAGTGGTACACATGTAGGTGGTTATCAGTTTAGCTGAATGGTCAACTTACTGCTGATTTACATGGAGTCATGTGAACTTTTCCCATTTCCATCTACTCCACTTTTCTCATTGTTTTTAGGATGTTCACAAGCTTATAATTTCTTAGAAGTAAAAATGGTAATACCTCCGATAGAGTACAATTACAGTTATTTTGAATACATATATAAATCAAACAGTAATTAACAAGGGGAAAAAATTACCTTTTGGATAATCTTCCAATAAGAGGTTGAAGTGACCTAATTGACAAAAGAAATCAGACTCCACTTTTCCTTCAGCTTTTAAGATTAGAGATTCGTAGCAGCGAACAGCCTAGAAATAAAAAATACAAACATTTAAGAAAAAGACAAAACCCTAAAATACATTTCCTTCCTGAGATAATGCATATAATCCTCCATTCAATCACCCAAGAAATCAATATATTTTACTTCCTCAGATATAGCCAATGCAGCATTCTTCTAAAATACCTATTTATTAAAAGAACCACTAATTATGGCGTAAGTGCTTTTCCTACTTATAAAAAGGAAATACTTGCCAAATAAGATAATGTAGGAACACTTTAATAACTTTATTCATTAGCTGTAAATCTTAATTTTTACTGTGGTCCATGTTGACATAAACAAATATATCAATCTTTTCCACAAATGGGAAGAACTTTATTGAATCACATGAGAATTCACAGAATCTCCAGAGTAATAATAACTACGATTTATACTGAAGAGCTACTTTTTACCATCACCTCTACCCGCTTAAACTACCATAAACTTTCAATTGTCTTTCAATTATCTTCTTATGATACACGTCATACCCACCAACTCTAACTCTATTCCTAATTTTACCCCCATTCCAATACATGCATATGCACTCACTCTCAGTTTGTTCCCTGAAGAAAAAAAGTAACAGTATTTTAAGGATATCATTCTTTTCTTGTAATCCAGAAGAGTGCAGGGGGGAAAAAATGAATGATGGAAAGAACAGGATTCTGGAGTCTGACAAATTCCAGTCATCATTAGCTACAGGAGATCCTGGGGAACTTATCGTCTCTGATTCTCAGTTTTAATAACACTCAAAGGGCTGATTAAAGGATTAAAACTAGAAAACTTCTCTAAGGGTTTATCACAGTGCTTAGCACTCCATAGGTACTTAATAATTGTTTCTCTACCTTCTACTTAGGTTAAGATAAAAAGCTCCAACTCTTCCAGGATTGTTTCAAGCACCCCAATAATTTTGTCAAAACTTCCCTAACAATCTACACTACAATGTTGTTAGGCTTTATTGTGTCCTGGAGTCACTGAAGAAAAAAATGTGTATGATTTCTCAAATGTCTGAGTACACTCTCAGGTTTGGTGTCCATAAAAAATAGTTTCCATTATCAAAAAATCCTTTCACCACCGCTTCAAGAGCTTTTGATGGGATAAGAAAGTGTGATGTGGGGCATGGTACCCACTCAAAATGCCTTAATTTTTCCTCTCCTGTAAAATACAGAGCCTTTGATGAAGAGTTTCAAAATTTAAAATTTACCTATCCAAACAAAGCACATACATAAATACTTATCAAGTTTGGAGAAGCCATCCTAAACAAGGCGAATTTTGGGATGATTTTACCATCCTTAAAGTCTAACATTTATTAAAAGGGACTGTCTTCAGTTCTTATTCCACTCTTAACTATCTAAATGTGCATATATACCAAATCACAATCACTGAAAACTTATCATTCTGCTTCCTTATAATTAAAAGAGCCTGAATGCTACACTGACATCTCAGAAATTACTATAATTTGGAGGCATGAAATTTCAAGATCCTCTTTATTTAAGTCATATATAATCCTATCTGGCAGATGGTTAGAGTACAAAAATATAATTTATTTCAGTGATTTTTAATATCACTGAAATTCATAAAACTATTGGGCTACAGTATGACAATTATTAATTTTTACACTAAATAAAATGACTTTTTAAAGCTAATAATGGCATTGTAAAAAAGCTAGTTATTGTCTTTGTTTTTTAAACTCTTAGTTAGATATTTAGAAACTTTTGCTACTGCTCTCTGATAATTTCTCATGGCTGATTAGCATTAAATTTACAAGCAAATATAGTTTCATGGTGAAAAAGATTTCAAGATACAAACACGAATAAATTTTCTTTAATAATCTAAGCAAAAAGATGGCAACATCCTATACTTCCTCTTATCACCAAACATTGATGCCACTACCATGATCATCTATTACCTATCTTCCACATTCCATTAAAAAAAGGAACACATCTAAAGTGAGTACTATACACAACTCTGATCATCACGAAACACAACACCAGGCAAAAATCAGAACGGACACTCAGACTCAATCAACAGATTCATAGTAATTTCCAACAAGGCCAGCATGTACCTAAACCTACCAACTAATGTTAGTGGTCAAAAATGACGATGACAGAGCCAAATACCAAACAAAATGAAGATGAGCAAAAAGGCAGAATAAACGTTCCAAGCACCCTGTGTCACCATTTCATGGTGGAACTTCATGAATTTATTTGAAGTGTTTGAGATAAGCCCTGATATTAGATACAGGCAAATACTAACAATTTTTTAAAAGCATTTAAAGGAAAATAAATAAATGGGGCAATTTTCCAATACTACTAACTCATAAAATAACCTAGAATGAAACAGTGTTTTTATAGTAATGAGTTTCATTAAAAGGCTAGTTTTAAACATAGATGATATGTAGTCAGTTTAGATTTAGAACAAAGTTCAGGCAAACTTCTATAAAGCAAAAATATTTCTTGTTAAAAGGGTTACTTTTTTTTTAACATCTTTATTGGAGTATAATTGCTTTACATGGTGTGTTAGTTTCTGCTGTATAACAAAGTGAATCAGCTATACAGAAACATATATCCCTTTACCTCCTCCCTCTTGCGTCTCCCTCCCACCCTCCGTATCCCACTCCTCTAGGTGGACACAAAGCACCGAGCTGATCTCCCTGTGCTATGTGGCTGCTTCCCACTAGCTATCTATTTTACATTTGGTAGTATATATATGTCCATGCCACTCTCTCACTTCGTCCCAGCTTACCCTTCCCCCTTCCCCTTCCCCGTGTCCTCAAGTCCGTTCTCTATGTCTGCGTCTTTATTCCTGTCCTGCCCATAGGTTCTTCAGAACCTTTTTTTTTTTTAAGATTCCATATATATGTGTTAGCATACGGTATTTGTTTTTCTCTTTCTGACTTACTTCACTCTGTATGACCGTCTCTAGGTCCATCCACCTCACTCCAAATAACTCAATTTCGTTTCTTTTTATGGCTGAGTAATATTCCATTGTATATATGTGCCACATCTTCTTTATCCATTCATCTGTTGATGGACACGTAGGTTGCTTCCACGTTCTGGCTATTGTAAATAGAGCTGCAATAAACACTGTGGTACATGACTTTTTTTTTTAGTTTTTTATTTATTTTTGGCTGTGTTGGGTCTTCGTTGCTGCGCTCAGGCTTTCTCTAGTTGCGGCAAGCAGGGGCTACTCTTCAACATGGTGCACAGACTTCTCATTGGGGTGGCTTCTCTTGTTGTGGAGCACGGGCTCTAGGCGTACAGGCTTCAGTAGTTGTAGTGGTGGCGCACGGGCTTAGCTGCTCCACGGTATGTGGGATCTTCCGGGACCAGGGATCAAACCAGTGTCCCCTGGATTGGCAGACAGATTCTTATCCACTGTGCCACCAGGGAAGCCCTACATGACTCTTTTTGAATTATGGTTTTCTCAGGGTATATGCCCCGTAGTGGGATTGCTGGGTCATACGGCAGTTTCATTTTTAGTTTTTTAAGGAACCTCCATACTGTTCTCCATAGTGGCTGTATCAAATTAACATTCTAGAAGGTTTACTTTTATATTCTTGCTTTTTCTTTTTTCATTTTAAATGTGCACAAATAAAATCATCGCCATATAGGATAAGTATGGTTTTGTACACATATGCAGAGAAAAACAACTAGAATATAAAACAAATGATAAAAATAGAAAGTCTATAGTCCAGCCATATGGAAACTTTTTATTTTGTTCATTTTACAATTTTTCATAATTAAACTTAAAAATTATTATGTTTTCCTCCAGGATTCATACTGCCTTTAGTGTAAGGATAGTCAGAAATGTGAACGAAAATCATTTGTACTAGATCATCATCATTCAACAGAGCACGTTCTGCAATGACAAAAATGTTCTATAATCTGTGCTGCCCAATATACTAGATATATGTGGCTATTGAGCACTTGAAACATGGCTAGTGCAACACAACTGAATTTTTAAATTATTTCATTAAATTTGTGTTTAAATTTATATAGACATATGGCAAATGAACAGTGTAGACTAGGTAATTTTTAAAGCTTAAAAACAACGAATATTCAACCCACATGCTAAATATTAAGAAAGCAAAATTTCTTATTTTTATAAATGAAAAACCTATAAAAATAATGGTATATCTTGCACTGGGGATGAGCAAGACCTTCCACAAAAATCACTTTAAAATCCTATAGTTGTTTATAGTTAGTGGCTTACACATCTATAATCGTTACAACCTACTTGAAAAAAAAAAAACATTTAGAAGGGAAATAAAACAGTTAATCATTAAATACTAGAATCAAAGGAGAGTAAAGATTCTCCCAGCTACATAGAGAGACTGGATGTCTTCCTCCCATTACAGTGCCATTTTCCACAATGTTCAATATAATTTGTGCTCGGTAGCTGCTTTGTTTTTATTATTTGAAAAAACAGTTTTCTCAGAATAGTAATATTATCATTACCCGCTATTTCTAAACCTTGACAGATTACTGCTCATAAACACAGACGTGTAAATAATTTGGTTTTTTTTATGTTAAGCATTAAAGTCTTTTATGATAAACTTGGTCAATCCCTAGCTAAAATATGAGTTGTTACTATTTTAGAATTGTTAAGTATAGGCAACATCTAAACAAGTGTGGGGTTTTTTCCAATTTGAAAGATTAGCTGAAGTAGTTGGGTGATATACAAATGGTAGAGAAAACTAATGTAGATTTAAATACCCCAAATGGTTTCCTTTTTTTCTCTTTCTTTCTTTCTTTGTAATGCCTGCTATGAATGCCCAGAGACAGAATCTCAACACAGTCCTAGTTTGGTGGCTCCCATTCTGAAGCCCTTCCTCTTCTATCAGGTTCCCAGATGCTTACTGCCTCCCTCACCTGTAAGCTCCGTCAGGGGAAGGGCTATATCCCAACCCATGATCACATGATAGGGGCTTAATATACATTTCTTGAATTAATGAAGCAATGTCATGTTATTATTTTAGGTTCTCGAATAACCCTCTCTTCTTTGTCCTAAACTTCCATTTCTTAGGAGCTGCAAGTCAGGATGCTATGGATTAATCTTATTAGTTATTTAAACTCATTTCCATTAAGATATAAATCACTGATATTTTAAATGAACCAAACTTTTAGGTTGAATATAATAAAAGCAAGCATGCAGTCCTACCCATAATTCCTAAGTCCTGCCCATAATTCCTAAAAACAGCCACAGACATAAAAGATGGTTTAGCAGCTGACTAGGGATTGAAGCAGACTGCAGGTCAACATGTCATCCATGAAATAGGGCTACTAAAAATGTATTCATGGTCCAAATTAATGAAGTATATTACACAAATCAACACCAATAATCAGCTCACCAAGGTCTGCTCTGACCAGATCTCCAAAATTATCTTTAGTTCTGAGTGCCACATTTTAACAGGTGGTAACATAAAAAAGGTTACACGTTTGGTGAAAGATGGAAAAACTATCATGTGAAAATGATTTTAACTGAGTTTAGTTGAGGAGAATCATCAGGGATGCTTTAGCTTTACTCAAATAGTTAAGAAGCTGTCACTTAGGAGAGAAGATTAATTGCACTTTGGGTAGTTCCAGACATCAGACCAGTGAATGGGTATAATTTACAAACAAGTTTAATTCAGTTCAATCAGAAAGGAGAAAAACTTAAATATGCCAAAAATTAAATGGGCCATCTTTCTTTGGCTCATATCAAAGAATTAAAGCATAAACTACTAAGGTATCTTAGTGGGGGGTAAAAAGGAGAGTTCTTACTTTGGATACAATTCTGAGCTGCATTTTTTAAAGATTCCTTGAGCTTCTCGGATATAAGCACACAATGTGTAATATTATATATAATACATAACCACACACAAACACACACGTGTATATGTGGATGGATCTCTCCTGACTTGATTCCATGATTACATTTTATTCACTTTGAATTTCCACAATTTCTAAATAAACATACTATCTTGACCTCCTCCCTCAAAACCATAAAAATGTGTGCATCACTAAAGCTGATATCCTTCCCAGAAATATGCCTCCTAAATCAGAAATCTTCCCCTTTCCAGGCACTCCCAATGCCTTTGCCTGTTTTTAAAATACCTTAGGAATCTGAAAGGGTTGAAAGTACCTGAGTCTAAACCATTTTTTGAAATTTCAACACACCATTTTTTAATGAAGGGTTACACGCTTAAAATGATAATATTATTGATTCTTAATGACATCCATTCCTGAACTTTTATATCAGACTTCCCTTTCTTCTCTTTTTAATTTCATTTACTATTTTTGAAAAGTTAAAATTTACACATCACCAGTTCTAAAGGGTATGTAGTGAAGTCTCTCTCCCAATCCTAACCCCAGCCACCCAGTCCCCTTTCCCAGATGCAACAAATGTAAAAAATTCTTACTATATTCAAGATTATTTTGTGCAGGTGCAAGCACGTATATTTTTCCCACCTTAGTACTAATATTTACATATTTATATAAACACTGTTCTGTAACTTGCTTCAGATTATAGGAGTCCCTGATATCCTTTCTCCTCTTCTTCTCTGTTCATAGAATCCCTAAATTGAATTAGACATATGCTGACACAGAATAAATACTGGGATCCCCAGCCATCCTTGTGGGTGTGGCCTGGTGATTAAGTTCTGGCCAATGGGATATAAGGAAAGGACATGCTCTGCTTCAACCCCTCCTCCCCCTAGCTGAAAATCAGCCAGATGGTAGAAGTCACAAGCTGGGGGTGGAGAGTAGGAAAACAGAGCCCAAGTTCCTAGTTCCTAGTAGAGTTCCAGGGCAGCCCAGAACTGATTGCCTCTGAGAATTCTTATTAAGATATACATGAGTATGCAGCCCTCTTTCCTCATTTAAATCAAACAAACAAACAAAAAAGCAGCCTAATGAAATAATCATTAATGCATACCAACAGGATAAAGGGAAATTTAAAAAAAATCTAATTAACTGTCACCCACACGTAACATTTTAGAGAAGATACAAGAACTTATACATCTGTTACTCTACCCTATCTCCCTCACTCCACTTTTCAACTAATATACATCTTTTGCATCACAACAAAGTCAGTTAACAAAATTTAAGCATATCAGCATGGATCCTGGATTTCTCAGACTCTCTGGGCTCTGCATTCAGTGGATATGCTGGACGCTAACAAGTAAATCAGCATCATTCAAGAAACTAGCACCTTAAGTACCATTCTTTTCAAATAAACTATTGAAAATGCTTTGCTATTGCAAAAGGTTCTCACAGAACTACACTATTGAAATCAAACTAGATAATTTCGTAATTCAAGTGCTGACAGCTAATATCTGAGCTCTTGATGCGTACCAGGCACTATTCTAAGCACTTCACATATACTTATTAATTTAATCCTCACAATTACTCTATGAGATAGGGAGACCCTACTTCACAGATAAGAAAACTGAGGCACAGACAACGTAAATCCTGTGTTCAAGGTCACAGAGCTACTAACTAGCAGGGGTGGCTTCAAACAGTATGGCTGTAGAGCCTCTGAGCAGTAAGGTGTGCAACTCAGGCCATGCCTAGGGACTTAAAGTCATTTGCAAGAATGAGGACCTCCATAAGCAGCTCTTCCTCTTACGCTCCAACACACAGCTCCTTCCACAACTCTACCTCTACACCAAACACAAAAGCAACACATAAGGCCGCCAGTTCCTGTTCCCACCATCCCACAAGGAAGATTTAGCCTAAGTTCTTTACCATGTTTTCTCACCTTGTTTTATTTTAAATCATACAAAAAGCAATCATCATTATCCCCTCCCCCCCAAAAAGACACACACATTAAAAAAAAATCAACAACAAAACAAAAAATCAAATTCCCATATTCAAAAGCCACCTGTGGCAGAAAAACACTACTGCCCATATATATAAATGATAATATACCAGTTCAAACAAAATGTGGTGGATTACCTGGAAAATGTTAAATGGTTTCACCCTATTTCTTTGTATCTTCTGAATCTCCTTAGTTCACCTAGTGTTATTATTTTCTCTCTTTAGTATAACTGGCACAGAATGCCAAATAGAGCTGCAACAAAGCAAACTAGGCTGTACTCTCTCAACCATCAGCAAGTTGCTAGTTTACTACTAACTCTAAAACCTTTATTGTTGACGCATGCAACCAAATGAACTAGTGAATCCTACATTACTACACATGCACGTATACATGCCCAGGACCAACATGAAATTTTTATTTTATTGTACTGATTGATTTTTGGCCATGGCGCGCGGCTTGCAGGATATCTTAGTTCCCCAACCAAGGATCGAACCCATGCCCCCTGCAGTGGAAGCTCAGAGTCCTAACCACTGGACCTCCAGGGAATTCCCCCAACATGAAATTTTTAAAAAGCTGTTGTGTCAAAACAGCCAAGTTATTTTCCAAATATTTTTTCTGTATCATGCTAAATATAACAATGCGCAGTTACACTAAAGTACATTATTTATAAACATGTGAATTAAGTCTTGGATAATCTTTAAAAGAATGTACATTTCAAATTTGGAGGCAAGGAGAGTATGAGATAAAATTTCAGCAGAATGATCTCTGTGAATAAAGCCCAGAATAATCCTGTGATTTCCCATATAAAGCAGTAGGCTTTACTTCCCATGTTTTTTACTTCATTTGCTTGCTACTCCAGTCTTTTGTCTAGAGGTAGACAGACAATCTTACAAGCAATCATTCTCCCAATCACTTCAGCTGTACACATTTAATTCAGAGTACCCAAAATACACAGGAAGAAAGCTATCTATCAATACAACAAGATTATGTAGACGAAATCTTGATCAAGTTTGGAAAATATTATTATGCCTGCTATAACATGGATGCTTGCTTTAGTATCTTTATCAGCAAATTATGCATTCATTTGCCTTATACACATTTCTAAAATGATAAACGCACAAAAAAGGAAGGAGTAAGCACTTCACTGTGGGGGGGTGGGAGTGGGACATCACATTTATGACCATGAGCTCCACTGAAAATAATCTACTTTGAATTCTACAACTTCTAATGCGTAGTAGGCAATTAGAATTTATTTATTAAATGAACGATCCTAAAACTAGGAAAACTGCAACACAGTAAAGGCCCCTTCCCAAAGGTAGTGCTTTAAAAAAAAAAAAAAGTTTTAATCGATCTGAATATACTCTTCCAGACTTTTCTCTATGCAGAGTTGGCCCTCCATACCCATGGATACAGAACTTGCTGACATAAGGGCCAACTGTACTATGCCATTTTATATAAAGGAATTGACCATCTGTGGATTTTGGTGTACGTAGGGGTCCTGGGACCAATCCCCCTTGGATATTGAGGGACGACTATATAAACAAATAGTACAAATCTTTGTATGCAGTTTATAAACTATTTCCTTCATTCTATATATCATTAACTGCTTACCATATCAAAGTATACAGATCTACATCAAAATTAACATCTGCAAATCATTTTAATAATGGTTAAACCATAATTAGTTTCTACTGAAGAGTATCTGGTTGTTCACCAAGTTTTTACTATTACTATTACCCAATGAACGTAATTTGGCCAATTTATATTTCTTCAAGTTAACTTCCTCACAGTTAAATGGGAGGCACAATTTAAGCTTTTGACAGTGCCACTAGCAAAAATGAACCAATATAATGTTCCACCAGCAGTGATCTTTTTCAGTTCTTTAATTACTTTTTTCCAAATATTTATTGGCTAAAGTTACTACTTTCATGAACTATCAACCTGTTCATTGATTGTACCTTAAGTGCCTTCAATAGTTTCTCCCAGTAATTAGTACAAATGATCATTCTTCCATATGTGCCATAAAATGAAAAGAATTAGGAAGCACTCCCACTTCAGGCAACCTGGACAACCAGTCTGCTGAAAACTAAAAATGTCAGACAAAACATGGTGGCAGTGGGACTTACACAAGGTTCTTACTATGAACTTGACCAAATGAGAAAGTTAGGAAGACTGGGCTGGGGGAAGGGGGAGACTTAAGAGAGGCAGAGGTAGAGAGAGTCCTGAAGCAACTTTTTGCACTGAGGACATTTTGAAAGTCTGTGTAAACCTGAGTGATGGGTTTAGAGGTCTCATTCAGGGATAGAACACAAAGCCTAGGGGCTACCCAAGAAGAGCAGTCAAATAAGACACCCTCCTCATAACACTGAGACCTCAATGGGCTAGACCTTCAACCTCAATATAACTAAAAATACGGTAACAAAACAATTTTTTTAATTTTATTTTAAAACTGGTCTTGAAGGACAAGGAAAATTGCCTGTCCCATAATGGCAATGATTGAAGAAGAAAATCTCCTGAGTATTTGTAACCAAAAGTCTGAATTCACTTGACCTGGGTAAAACAAACTTCAGGCAAGAATTTATACACAGTCCTCAACTAATAGCAATCCAAAGTAAAGGCCAAACTGAAGCATACTACTATCACATTCGTGGCCTAAAAGAATTTCTACAGCTCCAAGGAAAATAAATTCTTCATATTCAAAAAGTCACTACATATAGAGAGGGGAAAAAAAGCCGAGCAAAGAAGATGATCAATATGTAGATATGTTAAAATGAATATTGTTTAATGCAATTAATCACAACAAATATAAATGGAATAAGTATGCTACGTAAGAAAAAAGGCTATCAATAGATTTTTAAGCCCAGATTTATACAATTTATTAGACACATCTAAAATATAAAAAAAGATTTAGAAATACTACACAAGTATAACCAAAAGAAAGTTGGCACAGTACCAGTTACCATGAATTACAATAAAGATTCAGAAATAAAGAGAACTGGCGCATTAATACAAATATTTAGTAACCGAATAAGGAGCTCAGAAACACACCTTCATATGTATGGAAACGTGCACAAAAATGGGCAAACTATATTGGGCTTCCCTGGTGGCGCAGTGGTTGAGAGTCCGCCTGCCGATGCAGGGGACACGGGTTCGTGCCCTGGTCTGGGAAGATCCCACATGCCGCGGAGCGGCTGGGCCTGTGAGCCATGGCCGCTGAGCCTGAGCGTCCGGAGCCTGTGCTCCGCAACGGGAGAAGCCACAGCAGTGAGAGGCCCGCATACCACACACACACAAAAAAGGGCCAACTATAACCTAACCAAATAAAGGTGGCGAGCCGATACGTTATTTCTAACGGGAAAAAGAAGGAAAAAAAGCAAACACTAGACTCCTACATCTACACATACAAAAACCTATTTCAAATGGATTAAAGACCTAAATAAAAGGTAAAACTTAAGAAGAAAAGCATAGCAAAATGTTTTGGACAAAAGGATAGGGTAGGAATTCTTCAAAAATAGAACAAAACAATGCAAGTCATGGGGGGAAAAGGTTAATTCAACTACATCAATGTTTGGGACTTCAGGTTTATCAAAATAGAACAAAACTGACAAATATAAAGGCAAGTCACAAACTGGGAAAATATACCTTCAGCACATACAGTAACAAACCATTCATATTCAGAATATACAAAACTCCTAAGAATCAGTAAGAAAAAACACTCAATGTAAAAAAAAAATACTGGGGGAAACTTGATCTGCCACTATGATCCACAAAATCAAAGAATGAGCAATAAAACAAAACACAAAACACAACCAAATTATTTGCTGATTAATAAAGATCAAGGGGCAAACAGGTACATTACCCACACCTTAGATAAGTTATAAGGGCTCATGTCTACTAAACCACTAGAAGATAACCCTGCTCTATCCTATCATAAGTACAAATTTTTCCAATGACTCGAAAGGCTTTTTGACTCAGGAATTGAAAGAGTAAAACTAATAAAAGGTTAAGCAAATTCAAGTATTTTCCATAATTAGTGGCTCTTTTAACAATCTGCTCCACTAAAAAGTTCATCTGAAAAACCAATCCTGAAAGAATATTTTACCAAAAATCTGAATTTAAAAGAAAGCTCTCTTAACACTAAATACTCACTTAAAATATTTTCATATAAAGTATGAAAACTGTCTGTCCAAAATACTATTTCAATTTAGTTTAAGTCTCTAATAAGCTCATATTCAAATTTCTATTTTAAATCAGTGAAATAAATACCAGCCCACTTATCTCAGGAGAAACCTAAAATCTAGCTTCTCCACACAAGACACACACTTGAATTACTGGAATGACACACTTCTTGACACCTCAATCTTCCATTCTATACAGAATTTTGAGATTTAATTTCTTAAGTCTTTGAATTTCTGCTTCCCACCAAGATGCAGTGAAACAGACCAAATTTATTCCTGAATGACATTGACTAAAAAACCAGAGATGGGGCTTCCCTGGTGGCGCAGTGGTTGAGAGTCCGCCTGCCGATGCAGGGGACACGGGTTCGTGCCCCGGTCCGGGAAGATCCTACATGCCGCGGAGCGGCTGAGCCCGTGAGCCATGGCCGCTGAGACTGCGCGTCCGGAGCCTGTGCTCCACAACAGGAGAGGCCACAACGGTGAGAGGCCTGCGTACCGCAAAAAAAAAAAAAAGAAAAAAAAAACAGAGAAACTGTATGAAACAAAGGTTTTCACACACTGAATATCAGAGAACACATGGCAATAATCCTTGAGAAGGGAAACAAAGGATGTGAGCCCTAAAATTATCCCAAGCTTACTGCTTTTCAGGCTGCAGTACAGCTATGGGAAATTTTCTTGCCCAAATCAATGTAAGCTAGAATAAAGTCGAACAACATCTTTATAGTTACTGAAAGGAAAATAAATGTGTCAACCTACAATTCTATACTCAGCAGAAATATCTTTCAAAAAAACAAGATGAAAGTACACTTCTTCAGATATACAAAAGCTGAAAGAATTCAACACCAGCAGACCTACCTATAGTCTAAGAAATGTTTTCTTTTATTTCTCAGGTGGAAGTAAAATTATACCAGAAATAAACCTTTACACAGAATGCAGAATGAAGACCACCAGAAATGATAGCTGCACAAGTAATTATAAAAGACATTTTTCTTATTTTTTTTAACGTCTCCTTAAAACACAACTGACCCCAAAATCTACTGGGGGGATAAAAAACACTCCTAGAAGTAAAGCGAGTTCAACAAGGTCATGGGACACAAGAGCAACATACAGAAAATAAATTGTATTTCTATACACTAACAATGAATAATTGGAAACAAATTTTTTAAATACCATTTATAATAGCTCCAGAAACATGATAATATGTAGGTATAATTCTAACAAAGTATGGGGCAGCAGAATCTGTATGCTGAAAACTACAAAACACTGATGAAAAAAACTCAAATAAGGCCCAAATAAGTGCAGAGAGATACCATGTTCATGAACTGGATGATTCAGTAAGATGAGAACTAAATTCCTAGCAGTATTTTTTGTAGATACAGATGGGCTGATCATAAAATTCATACATAAAAGTAAAGAAACTAGAATAACCAAAACAATTTTGGAAAAGAACAAAGTTGGAAGACTCACATGACCCAATTTTAAGAGCTACTATAAAGCTACAGAAATCAATTAACACCACAACATACCACTACATACCTATTTAAATGGCTATTTTCCCCAACTTTATTGAGATATAATTAACATGCAACATCGTGTGAGTTTAAGGTATACAACATGATATAGGTATACACTGTGAAATGATTACCACAATAAGATTAGGCAGCATATCCATCACCTCATGTAGTCACTTTTTTTTTCCCTTTGGTGGTAATATTTAAGATCTACTCTCCAAACAACTTTCAAGTATACAATACAGTATTATTAACTGTACTGCTACACATTAGTTCTCATAACTGGAAGTTTGTACCTTTTGACCAACATCCCCCCCGGCAAACACCAATCTACACTCTGCTTCTGAGTTTGACTTTTTTAGATCCCACATATAGTGAGATCATACAGTATTTGTCCTTCTCTGCCTGACTTTATTCACTTAGCATAATGCCCTCAAAGTTCATGAAATTTTTTTGAGATAAAGTTGATGTACAATATTACATGTTGCAGGTGTACAACACAGTGATTCACAATTTTTATAGGCTATACTCCATTTATAGTTATCATAAAATATTGGTTAAATTCCCTATGTTGTACAAAATATCCTTGAAGCTTATTTATTTAAAGTTCATGAAAATTTTAAAGTGTGACAATACCATGTGTTAATGAGGATGCAGAACAGCTGGTAAAAATGTAAAATGGTAGTCACTCTAGAACACAGTTCGACAATTAAGTATGAAGTTAAACATACATTTATAACAGGACCCAACGATCCCACTCCTAGGTGTTTACCCTAGAAAAGTAAAAACTTATGTTCATACCAAAACCTGTACACAATGTTTATAGTGGCTTTATTCATTATCAGTGAAAACTGGAAACAATTACAATATTCTTCAACAGGTAAATGGATAAACTGTGGTACATCTACACAATATTTAGCAATATAAAAGAATGAATTATTGATATAGCATCGATGAACCTCAAAGGTATTATGCTGAGTAAAAGAAGCCAGGCTTAAAAGACCACATAGTGTATATACTTGTCAAAATGCACCAAACACCTAACACAACATGGTAAATCAACTATACTTCAATAAAACATTTTAAAAAACTCATCAAATACCTAAAACAGGTGAAATTAAATATATGTAAATTATACCTCAACAAAGTTTATTTTTAGAAAGAAGTCATTTAAAGTAAAAAACAGTAACAATGTACTGTGGGGTTTGTAACACGTAGAAGTAAAATGTATGACAATACTACAGGAGACCAGGATGGGAGAAATGAAGTATATCCTTGTAAGGTCAACACTATGCATGATACGGTATAACTTGAAGGTAGGCTGTGATAAGCTAAAGTTAAAATTTTTTAAATTGCTTGAACTGATACGTGTAATATTCAAGGTCAATAAACAAAGTCACTTGTATTCCTATATACCAGCAACGTTGGAATTTGGGGGGAAAAACTTAATACCATTTACAATAGCACCCCCCCAATGAAGTACTTAAGATATAAATCTAACAAAATATGTATAGGATCTGTGTATGGAAAACAACAAAATGCTGATGAAAGAAATCAAAGAATATCTAAATAATCAGAGAGAAGTACCATGTTCACAAAATAGAAAACATTAATGTATCAATTCTCCCTAATTTTATATATAGATTCAATGCAACCCCAATCAAAATCCCAGCAAGTTTTGTATATACCAACAAGCTGATCTAAAAATTATATGGAAAGAAAAGGAATTAGAAAACCCAAAACAATGCTGAAAAAGAACAAGTCAGCGGGTTCATATTACACAATTGCAAAACAATGTAGTAAGCAACAATAATCAGGACAGTGTGGTACTGAGGAAAGAACAAACGGAGATCAATGGAACATAGAAAACTGAGAAACAGACCCATACAAATATAGGCAACTGTTTTTGACAAGATACAAAGATAATTCAATAGAAAAAGGATTGTCTTTTCAACAAAAGGTGGTGGAAAAACTGGAAGCCCAGTTGCAAAACAACAACAAAACCTCAACACATACTTAATGAGGTGAAATACAGACATTTTCAGACATATGAATACAGCAGACCCACATGAAGAAAACAAAAATGGTCTCAAAAGAAATGTCAGAAATTCGGAAAGAAATGACAAGCAAAGAAAATGTTAAGCATGTGGGTGACAACCTTAACAATGTTTTGTATTTAAAACATGTTCAGAATTAATATATACAACAACAATGGAATGATGGAGAGGAGGACGTTAAAGGCTCTAAGAATCTTGCATTGCCCAAGAAAAGAGAAAATGTATCAGTTAGGCTTTAATAAGTTAAAAATGCATGCTGTAACCCCTAAGGCTGCTATTCTCAAAGTGTGGTTCACAGACAACTGGGAGTCTCCTAAACACTTTAGGGAGGTCTGCTAATGCAAAATTCTTTTCATTATAATATAAGATGTTATTTCTTTTTTTTAACTCTATTAACACTTATACTGATGATGCAAAAGTAATGGTGAGTAAAACTGCTGGCACCTTATTAGCAGAAGTCAAGGCAGAGGCACCAAAGGCACCAAACTGAACTAGAAATCACATATTCTTCACCAGCAAGCACTTATAGGGTTTTTTTTAACGCCAGTTTCATATAAGAATATCTTAGATGAAGCAGTAAAAATCATTTCATTAAATGTCAACCCTTGACCACACATTGTTTTAATAATCTTTGTGGCAAAATGGGAACTTCGTTTAAAGCATTCTACTCCATACTGAAGTACAAAGGCTATACTGAGGGTAAGTACATGTGCGATTGTTTAAGTTGTAAACTGAACTAGCCTGTTTTTTCATGGAACACCATTTTTTTTTTTTAGGGTGGAGCTAAAGGGATTGTTTCATTAGATTGGTTGAATTTTATTCCTGAAGTTTGGCCATCTTCCCCTCACCTCCCTGGGCCTGACTTTTCTTTTTTTGGGCCATACCGTGCAGCTTGCAGGATCTCAGTTCCCCAACCAGGGACTGAACCCGAGCCAGGGCAGTGAAAGCCCAGAATCCTAACCATGAGGCCACCCGGAACACCATTTTTTACTCAAAAGAATGACTGACAAACTATGTTTATTCGGACTTAGGTACTGGAAGACATTTTCTCAAAACTGAATGAAAATTAACAATAATTTGTTGCCAATGATCAAACTTGAGATTTCAAACAAAAATCAGCATTTTGGAAAACTACCTCCACGGTGAGCTTGACAGCTTCCCAAAACTCAAAAGGCTTTTCTGATGAGATTGGTGGTAATATTAATGAATACAATTTTTTGATATTGTGTAATAAAATGTGTTGACATTTGTAATAATTGGAAGTGCTCTCCTTTTCCTTCTTTCATGCTCACTGAACTGCCCCAAACCAAAATGTTACCACTTGTGTTTCTCCAATCCATTAACAACGTGTCCTCCCTACTATTCAGGGGCTACAGTGTCATTTCAGTATCTATAAACTCTGAAACAAATCTTACAGTTCAAGACAGACAGACAGAAGGAAGAAGAGGGAGGGAGGGAGGGAGGGAGGGAGGGAGGCAGAAAGACAAAAAGAAAGGGAGGGAGGGAGAGAACGGACGAACTCAGTATATCATCATCAACTCACTGCTACTCCCAAAGCCTATGGCGGTATCAATAAATCATGAAAGGTTATGACACAACAATATATAATAATCACTTATGGTATATTCTAAATAATATCTTACTATGAGTAAAAAGTCAAACAAACCCTTCCTCCTCTAGGGACAAATCTGACCTTGGGTTAACTAGTTCTTTTATTTTTAAAACCTGATAAAGGTGGAATGTCAATTGTGTTACTAGCAACACTGATTACGGTAACAATTACCGATTGATGAAATAAACCTAGAGTGAGAGTACTGAAAATGAACTATGAATATCTGGTAGGATGCCACAGCTTTGGGAATCCCTCAGTATAGGGCCTCCTTTAACTGGACATGTCTCTACAGAAACTGCAGGAGCAGTATGCCCATAAAATTTAGAAAAGACACTGGTTCCTATTTGGGATGGGGGTGTGGATGTGTGTGGTGTGTGTGGTATGTGTGTGGTGTGATGTGTGTGTGTTCTAAACCAGGTGTGGTGGACTGAACAGAAGATGACCTTATACGGCAAAAGATGTGAAAGGAGCTGATTCTCCACTAGAGCCTCCAGAGTGTTGCCCTACCCCTGCCAACCTTGATCTCAGGCTTCTGGCCTCCAGAACCATCAGAGAATAAATTTCTGTTGTCCTAAACCACCCAATTTGTGGTAACCTGTCACATCAGCCACCGGAAACTAATATTACTAGAGTAGCTTTGCACCCACCTATGTGAGTCTCATTCTCTCACACCAGAGCTGTCACTTCATGAGCCAAAAACTAACCCCTGGGCAGAAGTGCAAGGATTCCCACGGAAAAGGAATGCCTGTCACTGCTTTGCTGACATGCTGTTTCCTGTCTGATATCCTTCTGTGTCGATGTGACATCAAGTGTGACCTAATCAGGTCTTACTTGTCTGAATGACTTTTGAGCCTAAGGCTCCACAGTGGGCCCTGTAAGTTACTAATGGTATTTATAGTGCCAAAGTATCTAAATGCTTTACCCTTTTTAATGCCATCAGAGCTAAGTACGGTGGATAAAAGTGTGGGCTCTAGAATCTGAGTGGGTAGGTTTTGAATTTTAGCTTTGTATTGTGTGGCCTTAGGCAAGTCAACAATCTCTCTATGCTCTGAAAAATAGGAATATTTTATAGCAACAACATAGGATTTACTCTAAGCACTAAATAAATTAATATCACAATTTAAGATTTCAAGCAAAAACTAGCATTTTGGAAAACGTATCTACCACCACTGTGAACTTTATGAATCATAATTCATAATTTGCATCTTTGTCACAAACCATCTGTTTCATTAAGATTTTAAAGTTAATTACTGTTTGGCTGTACATCATATTCTGTTTGTAACTAACTGTGGTTCTATTCCTTTCTCATTCCTGATGTTTTATATTTCTGCTCTCTTTTGCCCTCTCCCTAGGCTTTACTAGAGGTACATGCGTTTTGTTCTTTCAAAAACTAACTGCTGGATTCTTTATGAACACAATTTAAATGCTGTACCACAAATCACTTAAAATAAGGTGTGTGTGTGTGTATATGTGATATTCAATACATAACACTGCCCTCTTGCGTGCCATTATGTTTTACTAAGTGAAAGAGGTGTCTTTCCAGGATTGTGCAGTCCCAGAAAATGCCAAGTAAGTATTATGTACACTATAACGCAGGGGGGAAAGGTCCAGAGCTACTCGCCTAGAAAATGCAAGGCCTTCCATTATACAGTGCCACCAAGCATCCTTACCAAATCCTTGCTCTCCACTGCCCCCCAATAGTTCCCTAGATATATCACATTTTCTTAGCTCGGTGCATTGTGACAAAGATTCTTTCCTCATGCAAACTCTACTCAGGCTGCTCTGAGCTCTTTTTCAACTAGGCCTCAACATTTGGACTTCCATGTTTGTCTCTGCACTGTCCAATATTAGCAAGAATCCTGCTAAATTGATTTAGCCAGAATCCCCATCTTCTGTCATCCCCCAGGTGATGTCTGATCACCCTGGACTGCCTTCAGCAACTGACTCCCACCCTGTTCCTTGGCTATACATCCCCATTTAACCATGTTGTATTCAGTTAAATCCAATCTTTCTCCCCCACTGCAGGGTCCCTATACCTATAGCAATAGTCCACCTTGAATAAAGCCTTCCTTAGCATCTTTAACAAGTGTCATGAATAATTTCTTCCTCAACGTTTGGTTTATAAGGTCTACTATGCCAAAATGATTCTTTTTTCTTGAGTCATCTGTATAGGACCTATTCTCTTCTAGAATTCTATCATACACAAAATCAGTTGCTCCATGTCACCTCCCCCTCCCTTAACATGTCTGCCTCTATCACTTCTCTCTCTAGCTGGGACTAATTCTCATTCATATATCTATCCCCAAGTCACATGGCAGGGTCATCATTCTAAACCATCAGAGATTCCCATAACTGGCTTAGGCTACTTACTAGTAATTTCACCAAACAGACACATGTAAGAATGGGAAGAAACTAATTTTTTTTCTATGAAGGTAACATCAAATAATGAAAAGCTTGAGCCAAACCAGACCTGAAAGACACAAATTTTCAGACAGACCAAGGCCATCACCATGATTTTTTAGAACACAATCCTAAAGGTTGTGGGGAAAAGAATGAAAAGTTAAAAAAAAAAAATCAGATTACATACAAAATGGATCATCCTAAACAGAAAGTTACAAGGGAAAGAAAGTATTATTTCAAAATTCAAGGAAAGTTATTTCCAAAATAATATTCTATACCAGACAAACTCTCAATCAAGAAGGTAGAAGAACAGAGAAAAATGAGTCACCTAAGAAACAAATACAACACAAGAGTAAAGACCCACTTCTTCCAAAGATGATGAAAAGCCAAATAAGAAAGAAAGAGAGAGGAGGACACTTGGAAAGCTATAGGAAAGGAAATTATCCAAAACTGACAGATTATACAATGTACTTGAGAAACAGAGGAAAGACTTCCCTGGTGGCGCAGTAGTTAAGAATCCGCCTGCCAATGCAGG
Source organism: Mesoplodon densirostris (assembly GCF_025265405.1). Lineage (NCBI taxonomy): Eukaryota > Metazoa > Chordata > Mammalia > Artiodactyla > Ziphiidae > Mesoplodon > Mesoplodon densirostris. The sequence goes on from NC_082681.1 coordinate 98,010,196, forward strand.
GGACACGGGTTTGATCCCTGGTCCAGAAAGATCCCACATGCCACGGAGCAACAAAGCCCATGCGCCACAACTACTGTGCCCTTGTGACGCAACTACTGAAGCCCACGCACCTAGAGCCCGTGCTCCACAACAAGAGAAGCCACCGCAACAAGAATCCCACGCACCACAATAAAGAGTAGCCTCCGCTCGCTGCAACTAGAGAAAGTCCACATGCAGCAACAAAGACCCAACGCAGCCAAAAAATAAATAAATAATACAATGTATTAAAACTTGTCAATAATAAAATGATAAAAGGCAATTGGGCCTCCCTGGTGGCGCAGTGGTTAAGAGTCCGCCTGCCGATGCAGGGGATACGGGTTCGTGCCCCGGTCTGGGAGGATCCCATATGCCGCGGAGCGGCTGGGCCCGTGAGCCATGGCCGCTGGGCCTGCGCATCCGGAGCCTGTGCTCCGCAACGGGAGAGGCCACAACAGTGAGAGGCCCGCATACCGCAAAAAGAAAAAAAAAAAAAAAAAAAAAAAAGGCAATTAACATCAGGAAAACTTTTTTAAAGTAAATATATGTAATATATTTCTTGGCTTGTTACTAGAAATACAAATAATAAGGTAAACGTGACATGGAAGCAACCCAAGTGCCCATCAACAGATGACTGATTAAGAAGATGTGGTGTGTGTATATATAATGGAATATTACTCAGCCATAAAAAAGAATGAAATAATGCCATTTGCAGCAACATGAATGGACCTAGAGAATATTATGCTTAGTGAAATAAATCAGAGAAAGACAAATACTATATAATATCACTTATATGTGGAATCTTAAAAATAATACAAATGAATGTACATACAAAACAGAAATAGAGTCACAGACATAGAAAATAAACTTATGGTTATCAAACGGGGGAGGGAGGAGGGGGAGAAACAAACTAGGAGTATGGGACTAACAGATACAAACTACTATACATAAAATAGATAAGCAATGAGCATTTACTGTATAGAACAAGGGAATTATACCCAATATCTTATAATAACCTATAATGGAATATAATCTGCAAAAAAAAATGAATCACTGAGCTGTACACCTGAAACTAACACAATATTGTAAATCTACTATACTTCAATTTTTAAAATAATAAGGTAAATTTATTCATTTAAACCAAGGCTGTTATAAAGGAAGGACAGAAAAAAGAAAAGATGGGGTTTTTTAAATCAACTTTATCCTCCATACTAGAAAGTCAACAGAATGTAAGTGAGGGGAGGGGGGAGGGGATGACACAGAAACAACAGTTATAAGCATATTATCTAGAAATATGGAGGCAAATACCAAAAGTAACAGCTAAGACTTATTGAAGGTGGTATATGTAAGAACAGTGGGGTACTGCTGTTTTCTACTACACACCTTATAGAACCAATTGAGAGTTGTTTTTTAACTGTGTACCTATGCTTTCTTAAATAAAAAAAATAAAATAAAATACATGGACAAGGGCTTCCCTGGTGGTGCAGTGGTTGAGAGTCCGCCTGCTGATGCAGGGCACACGGGTTCGTGCCCCGGTCCGGGAAGATCCCACATGCTGCGGAGCAGCTAGGCCTGTGAGCCATGGCCGCTGAGCCTGCACGTCCGGAGTCTGTGCTCCGCAACGGGAGAGGCCACAGCAGTGTGAGACCCGTGTACCGCAAAAAAAAAAAGAAAAAGAAAAAAAAATACATGGATAAGACATGTGAATAAGGAGCTTTAGAATACTTATAATTAAACAGAGGAGGGAAGCTATGGAACTAAATGACATAAGTAGGTAGAAAAAGAAAGGCCAGCTAAAGAGGAAAATCAGGAAACCTTGGTGTGTCAAAAAACTGAAAGAAGATAAAAGCTTAGAGTATGAGAACAGTCTATGGTGCAGAATGTTGCTAAGAAGGTCAAGTAAGATATAAGTAAAATATAAGCAACCTGCCACGTACCTAAATGTCATCAGGACACAAGTAGCTATAGCAAAAGGCTGCCTAGAGCAATCAGGACACTGGTAGTCTAGCTAAAACGGCACTGATCTAAAAGATACCATCAGAGACTTCCCTGGTGGTGCAGTGGTTGGGAATCCACCTACCAATGCAGGGGACATGGCTCAAGCCCTGGTCCAGGAAGATCACACATGCCTCAGGGAAACTAAGCCCGTGCACCACAACTACTGAGCCTGAGCTCTAGAGCCTGAGAGCCACAACTACTGAGCCCTCGCGCCACAACTACTGAAGCCCGTGCGCCTAGAGCCCATGCTCTGCGACAACAGAAGCCACCGCAATGAGAAGCTCGTGCACTGCAATGAAGAGTAGCCCCTGCTTACCGCAACCAGAGACTAGAGAAAGCCCGTGTGCAGCAACAAAGACCCAACGCAGCCATAAGTAAATAAATAAATTTTTAAAAAATAAATAAATAAAAGATGATATCAGAATATGCAGGCAAGCTCCTCAGTTAGGATCCAGCAGAACTAGGCAAGCATCCATTTCTTGGTTCCAAAGTATTAGAGTAAAAAAAAATAACACTGGATAAACGCTTATCTTAATACAGAGGTAGCTTAGTCTCTATTCTGTTTTACACAGCCTATGGGTATTGATGGTATTGAAATTCTCATAGCTGGAAAAAGGACAGACCCAAGAAGCAGATTCTGACTCAAGAGAAGACTACTGACTCTCTCCATCTCCCACACTTGGATTCCTTTTCATCAACCCAACATTAGCTTTACATGTTTGGTAGCTGAGACAACTGGGTAACATTAAATCACTGTGTGGAAAAAATATTTTAAACATCCCCCCCACCAACTAAAAGAACCCCAAATAAGATTAATATTTACTAGGATTTTCATAGACACTTGCATTGTATCTTTTTAAGAATTTTTTAGTATTTTTAACGTGGTAAAAACACATAACATTAAATTTACAATCTTAACCATTTTCAAGTGTACAGCTCAGTAGTATGAAGTATATTCACACTGCTGTGCTGAAACTCTATACCCATTAAACATTTATTCCCCCTTCCCACTACCCCACTCCCACAACCACCCCTGGCAACCACCTTTCTACTGTTTCTATTATTTTGACTAGTTTAGGTATTTCATATGAATGAAATCATATAGTATTTGTCCTTTTGTGACCAGCTTATTTTATTTCATTTACCCTAATGTCCTCAAAGTTCACCCGTTATAGCGTGAGACAGGATTTCCTGCTTTTTTAAGGCTCCTTAACATTCCACTATATGTATATACCAGATCTTCTTTATTCACTCATTCATTGATAGACATTTGGGTTGCTTCCACCTCCTGGCTACTGAATAATGCTGCAATAATCACTGGTGTGCAAATACCACTTCAAGACTCTGCTTCAATTCTTTTGGATATATACCCTTAAGTGGGATTGCTGAATAAGATAAATTTAAATGTCTTTTGGTTACAAGAAGAGGACCAAAATTTGAAATGGGAAGGGAAAAAAAGTGTGTCTCAGATAAGAAAGTATAGCATTACGAATTCAAGTGTAAAGGTGGCATGTATGCCACCTTACATTTATTATTTAGATTGAGGATAAGGGGATAGAAACTTTTCCGTTTTGTACTGTACTAGCTAAGAACATCTGTGGCATTTTTAAATCCATCTATATGAGATAATTATATGATTTATTGCCAACTTTTCAGATTGCTTTAAAGCAAAGGATGAGTACTTACAGCCATGTATTCAAAAAATTAAAGTGCCATATGCCTATTCAACTTAGTATTCAACTTTTCAACTATAAAGTAATTTTAATTGACACTATTTTCTACCCTTGAAGATTATTTTACTTAATTCCAAATAAGAATAAACTTTAAGATATAAAATGTAAACTGTACTTGGGCAAAATATAGGGCCAGCACACTTTAAGAGTGGATCTTGAAATAAATAGAAGAACGCTTTTCAGATAATAATCCAATTTTTATAGAATATATAAAAAGGAAGAGCTCCTGTAGTGAAAATATAAATATAGCTACTTAGAGAAGTCTATTACCTGTCTCACTTGTGAAAAGGTACTTTTTATCTGCTGTAGGCTTAGAAATCAAGTATCAAACCAATGAAGATTGAGTTCTAAACAAAAACTAATGTTCTGTTCAAGATAAACTTTCTGATCCCCTATCTGAATGTAAGGATTATCTCAGAGTTCTGGAAGAACGAGATTACCAAAAAAATGAACTCTAGAAATGGGAAATGCTGTACACTACTATGATATCTGGAATACATACCAGATACACGTTAATAATAGAAAACTTTCTTAGATGGCACCAAAAGCACAATACATGAGGGAAAAAATGATAAATTAAACTTTAACAAAATTAAAATTTTCTGCTCTTTAGAAGATACTATTAAGAGAATGAAAAGACAAGAAGCCACAGACTGCAAAGCATATATCTGATAAAGTACTTGTATCCAAAATACATAAAGAATTCCCAGGGGTATAGCTCAGTGGAAGAGCATATGACTGCAGAATATATAAAGAATTCTAAAAACAAAATAAAAAGAAAACAACCCAATTTTTTATGGAACTGGCAAAATATCTGAACAGGCACTTCAAAATACACAAATGGCAGGTAAGCATGAAAAGATGCTCAATATCATTAGCCATTAGGGGAACGCAAATTAAAACCAAAATGAGGAGATACCACTACACACATACCAGAATGCCTAAAATTAAAGAGTGATCATACAAAATGGCAAAGATAAGGAAGAATGAGAACTCTAACATACTGCTGGTAGAAATGTAAAATGGTACAATCACTCTGAGAAGCAGTTTGGGAGTTTATTCAGTTAAACATACACCTACCATATAATCCAGCCATTTCACTCCAGAGAAGAGAAGTCTATACAAAGATTTATACAAGAATGCTCATTGCAGCTTTCTTTGTAATAGCCAAAAACAGGAAACAAACCAGGAGTTCATCGATAGATGAACGGATAAACAAACTGTAGTATATCCATACACTAGATTACTACTCAGCAAAGAAAGAGAATAACTATTGATGCACACAACAACACAGATGAATCTCTGAATAATTATGCTGAAAGAAACCAGAAAAAAAGACCACTTACTATATGATTCCATTTAAATAAAACTTGAGAAAATACAAACCAATCTAACGTGACAAAAAGCCAATTAGTGATTGCTTGAGGATAAAGGAGAGAGGCAGGAGAAATGGGGATGATGTATATATTCCCTCTCTTATCTTGTTTAGTCTATTAAGTGAGCAATAGCATTATGCTAAAATAAAACAGTGTACATACCTTACTTTAAAAATACTTTATTGCTAAAAAATGCTAACCATCATCTGAGCCTTCAGTAAGTCAAAACGTTTTTTGCCAGTGGAGGGTCTTACCTTGATGTTACTGATTGCTAACTGATCGAGGTGGTGGTTGTTCTGGCAATTTCTTAAAATAAGACAACAATGAAGTCTGCCACATTGACTGACCCTTCCTTTCATGAACAATTTCTCTGGAGCGCACAACGCTGTTTGATAGTATTTTACCCACAGTAAGACTTCTTTCAAAATTGGATTCAATCTCCTAAAACCTGCCACTGCTTTATCAACTAAGTTTCTGTAATATTCTAAATCCTTTGTTGTCATTTCAACAATCTTCACAGCGTCTTTACCAGGAGAAGATTCCATCTCAAGAAACCAGTTTCTTTGCTCATCCGCTACAATTTTATGATGAGATTGCAGCAACTCAGTCACATATTCAGGCTCTACTTCTAATTCTAGTTCTCTTGCTATTTCCACCGCATCTGCAGTTCCTTCCTCCACTGAAGTCTTGGAACCCCTCCAAGTCATCCATAAGGGTTGGAATCAACTTCTTCCACACTCCTGTTCATGTTGATATTGAATATTTTGACCTCTTCCCATGAATCATCAAAGTTCTTCATGGCATCTAGAATGGGGAATCCTTTCCAGAAGGTTTTCCATTGACTTTGCCCAGATCCATAAGAGGAATCATTATCTATGGCAACTAGAGCCTTATGAAATATATTTCTTAAATAAGATCCATGATACATGGGCTGCAAAAGGGATGTCGCAGTAGTAGGCATGAAATCATTAATCTCATTGTACATCTCCATCAGAGTTCTTGGGTGACCAGGTGCACTGTCAACGACCTGTAATATTCTGAAAGGAAGGAGCAGTAGTTCTCAACAGTGGGCTTAAAATATTCAGTAAATCATGTTGTAAACAGGTGTGCTGTCACCTAGGCTTTGCTGTTCCATTTACAGAGCAGAGGTAGAGTAGATTTAACATAATTCTAAAGGCCCCTAGGATTTTTGGAATGGTAAAAGAGCACTGGCTTCAACTGAAAGTCACCAGCTACAAGAGCCCCTAACGAGAGAGTCAGCCTGACCTTTGAAGCTCTGAAGCCAGACATTGACTACTTCTCCCTAGCTATGAAAGTCCTAGATGACATCTTCCAATAGAAGTCTGTTCCATCTACATTGAAAACCTAATGTTTAGTGTGGCCACCTTCATAAATTATCTTAGCTGGATCTTCTGGATAACTTGCAGCTTCTACATCAGGACTTGTGGCTTCTTTTATGTTCTGGAGATGATTTCTTTCCTTAAACCTCACGAACCAACCTCTGCTAGTTTCAAGCTTTTCTTCTGAAGCTTCCTCATCTCCCTCAGTCTTCACAGAATTGAGAGAGGGCCTTGCTCTGGATTAGGCTTTGGCTTAGGGGAATGCTGTGGCTGGTATGATCCAGACCACAAAAACTTTCTCCGTATCAGCAATAAGGTTATTAAGCTATCTTATTATATCCAGTGTGTTCACTGGAGTAGCACTTTTAACTTCCTTCAAGAGCTTTTCCTTTATCTTCACAATTTGGCTAACTGTTTGGTGCAACAGGCCTACCTTTTGGCCTATTGCAGCTTTTGAAGTGCCTTCCTCACTAAGCTTAATCATTTCTAGCTTTTGATTTAAAGTGAGAGCCATGTTACTCTTTCTTTCACTTGAACACTTAGAGGCCACTGTAGGGTTATTAATTGGTCTAATATTGTTGTTTCTCAGGTTATGGGGAGGCCCGAGGGTGAGAGATGGGCAGTTAGAACACAGAGATTTATTAACTTCACTGTCCTATATGGGCATGGTTTGTGGAACCCCAAAATAATTACAATAGTAACATCAAAGATCACTGAACACCACAACAAATAATGAAAAGATTTGAAATACTGCAATAATTACCAAAATGTGACACAGACACAAAGTGAGCATATGCTGTTGGAAAAATGGCACTGACAGACTTGTTCAAAGCAGGGTTGCTACAAACCTTCAACTGGTAAACACAATAACTGCAAAGCGCAATTAAGCGAGGTACAATAAAACAAGGTGTGCCAGTATGTGTATACTGTATATGTGTATATGTTCATCCCCTTTTAACTAAGCAAATCTAAGAATTATTCCTACAAATAAACATATATGCTGTATAAAATAACACATATACAAGATTGTATGTACTAACATAAGATTGAAAACAACCTAAATACCCATCAAGAGTAATCAACAGACTTACTAAAAATATGAATTCTTGAAGCACTCAGGTTATTAAATACATCCTTTTTAGATATTATTAAGATATCCATGAACATTTAATAATGACACATCTCTAACGATTTTCAGAAAAGGATCACAAAAGTACAGTGACTAAGTCTACATTAGTTCATTGGACATTCCTAACATTTATTAGCACATTATTAGTTTTTGAGAAGTGCTAAAATAGAGACAAACTTTATTTATGCTAGAATTTCCTAAATACGCTTGGTCCATAGAACTCGTTTCGTTGTGAAAAACTAATTAAACTCTACTGGGACAACAGTGTTCCATGGAAAGGAGGTGGAAAGCCCTGGACCAAAGCATGCATTAAGCATAACTTAAATGTATGGCCTCAAAACTAGAAATATTTGTGCCTGTATTAAGGACACTGACACTATGTGACATCTGATCTAAATTCTTTCACTCCTGCACCATTCCCTTACTCCCTTTCATGGTACATTACTCTATACCTCACATACTACACAATTTAAGCAAAAAGACATTCCTGGGGGCTTCCCTGGTGGCGCAGTGGTTGAGAGTCCGCCTGCCGATGCAGGGGACACAGGTTCGTGCCCCAGTCCGGGAAGATCCCACATGCCGCGGAGCGGCTAGGCCCGTGAGCCATGGTCGCTGAGCCTGCGGGTCCGGAGCCTGTGCTCCGCAACGGGCGAGGCCACAACAGTGAGAGGCCCACATACCGCAAAAAAAAAAAAAAAAGACATTCCTGGGGTAAATATAAATTAAGAACTGTCCTTTACCAAGTATTCTACATAAGCAGATTTAAAACAAACACAAAAGCAAAACAACAGATTTATTAAGGATTTCTTCCTCTGGCAAAAACAGAATAAAGGGGATCATATTTACCCTGTCACCTTAATAAACCAAGCAAAATATGTGAAACAATATTTTTAGACACTGGACAACAAGCAATAAAGAGCAGTGATCCCTGAGAGAGCAGAAATACATGAGGTAATTCCTATGATTGCCCCCAGCTTACTGTTTGGAGTGAGTTTCCATGTAAAGGCAGAGGCAAAGGAATGCAGTCAAAGTGCAGTCTCCCAGAGACAAAAAGAAGGAGCTTGGAATTTGGGTAAGCCAAGGCAGCTAGAGCACACACAAGGCAAGAAATGACAGAGAAGGGATCTGCAGAGAGCCCTCCAGAGGTCTGTATAGGTTCGCCCTTGAGTCCTCAGATGAGTAACAATGAGCACATGAAGATGAAAAAATTGCCCTAGAATAACCCGAAAAAAACAAGTGGAAAAATCTACTGGGCTCAAACAGTGCCAAAAATAGTTACTGTTCCCACAAGTCAGAGTGGAAAAACCTCATAAAACAAGGAGCATTGGGAAGAGTCCTCAGAAGAATATCACCTCAGTAGTTGAGCAAAATTAGCCCAAGACTAAAGGCCGCTCTTTTCCCAGCTAACAAAGTGTACAAGCAAGCCTCAAAATGATCACACTACTTCCAATTAGCTGAATAGCATCCCAGAACAAAGTTCAAAAATAATGATATCCAGACACCAGCAAGACAAAAGTCACACTATCTAGCATGCAATCAAGAAATTACAACCCAGGGCTTCCCTGGTGGCACAGTGGTTGAGAGTCCGCCTGCCGATGCAGGGGACACGGGTTCGTGCCCCGGTCCAGGAGGATCCCACATGCCGCGGAGCGGCTGGGCCCGTGAGCCATGGCCGCTGAGCCTGCGCATCCGGAGCCTGTGCTCCGCAGTGGGAGAGGCCACAGGTGAGACGCCCGTGTACCGCAAAAAAAAAAAAAAAAAAAAAAGCTGCTCAACATCACTAATTATTAGAGAAATGCAAATCAAAACTACAATGAGGTATCACCTCACACCTGTTAGAATGGGCATCATCAGAAAATCTACAAACAACAAATGCTGGAGAGGGTGTGGAGAAAAGGGAACCCTCTTGCACTGTTGGTGGGAATGTAAATTGATACAGCCACTATGGACAACAGTATGGAGGTTCCTTAAAAAACTAAAAATAGAATTACCATATGATCCAGCAATCCCACTACTGGGCAAATACCCAAAGAAAATCATAATTCAAAAAGACACATGCACCCCAATGTTCACTGCAGCACTATTTACAATAGCCAGGTCATGGAAGCAACCTAAATGCCCATCGACAGACGAATGGATAAAGAAGTTGTCGTACATATGTACAATAGAATATTACTCAACCATAAAAAGGAACGAAATTGAGTCACTTGTTGAGACGTGGATGGATACAGAGACTGTCACACAGAGTGAAGTAAGTCAGAAAGAGAAAAACAAATATCATATATTAACACAGGTATGTGGAACCTAGAAAAATGGTACAGATGAACCGGACTGCAGGGCAGAAGTTGAGACACAGATGTAGAGAACAAACGTATCGACACCAAGGGGGGAAAACCACGGTGGGGTGGGGATGGTGGGGTGCTGAATTGGGCGATTGGGATTGACATGCATACACTGATGTGTATAAAACTGATGACTAATAAGAACCTGCAATATAAAAAAAAAAAAAACTAATACTAAACTTTCTTTGGGTTATCTGTATGGAAATATGTTAACATAAATGTTTCAGACATTACATGAAATTCCTAAGAATCTTATATGTTCTGGTATAATGTTATAAGTCATAATTCTAGTTATTACTTTAAAATGCATATCTCAGAAATAACAATTTCCTTGTCAACTGCATTATTATGAACTTTCATTAAATCTTTAACTGTGGTCATTTTTAAGTCTTTTGTCATTTACAGACGGTTCTGGGTGTACTCTGATGCTTTTGCAAAAATGTTCCTATAAAAGGGTTTCATCTTCAAGGAATTCATGGAAAAGACTCTGACAAGTACAGGTTTCTGGTAACTGACTATACTGCTGAACTGAATGAATAAGCATTTCCAGAACTCTAATGGAAAACGGATGAATTCATAAAAGTGCTAACAAAAGATCAAGATGAAAAAAAAATTAATTACATGGGACTGAGTGAACTGATGAGGATGATTATAATTTTTGTGACTTTGTTTGAATAAAAAAAAAATCCCACAAGGACTCAGAGGCAAAATATATACAAATCAATTATCACTGCAAAGTAAAGGAGCTGTTACAGTGGAGGATTACTGGACTGAATGTCAATATTATGACACAGTATGAGTGTGTTTCGTGTTTGGTAATTGCAATCATTGTTGCTTTTGTTGTGGTCATCCATTTACAATGCTTGGTATCAGTTTACTTATTTCTTGTAAAAATAAAATACAGTGTGTGTGTGGAAAAAAAACTAACCATCTAATAAGGGAGATGAGACATGTTCATATGAAATAAGGCATTTATGTCAGTGTTGGTTATCTGTTGATCTGTATATGTATTGGGTTATTTTGCTCTTAGTTTCTAAGCCATAAATTGCGAGAATATAGTGTCAAAAAACTTTCTATTAAAAATCTTCAACCTTGTTGTCAAAAAAAAAAAATAGTCTGCAAATAATAAATGCTGGAGAGGGTGTGGAGAAAAGGGAACCCTCCTACACTGTTGGTGGGAATGTAAGCTGGTGCAGCCACTATGGAGAACAATATGGAGTTTCCTTAAAACACTAAAAATAGAGTTGCCATGTGGTCCAGCAATCCCACTCCTGGCATGTATAGGGACAAAACTATAATTTTTAAAAAAAAACACGCACCCCTATGTTCACAGCAGCACTATTTACAATGGCCAAGACATGTAAACAACCTAAATGTCCATTGACAGATGAATGGATAAAAAGACGTGGTACCTGTATACACAATGCCATAAAAAAAAAGAATGAAATAATGCCATTTGCAGCTACATGCATAGACCTAGAGATTATCATACTAAGTGAAGTCAGTCAGACAGACAAAGACAAATACCATATGATATCACTTATATGTGGAACCTAATACATGACACAAATGAACTTATCTATGGACAGAAACAGACTCACAGACATAGAGAACAGACTTGTGGTTGCCAAGGAGGAGGGGGAGTCAGGAAGGGTTGGATTGGGAGTTTGGGATTAGCAATTGCAAACTATTATATATAGCACAGATAAACAGCAACAGCAACAACCATGCTATTGCATACTACAGGGAACTATATTCAATATCCTATAATAAACCATAACGGAAAAGAAAAAAATCAATGAGAAATGATACGTTACAGCATTGTTCAAAACTACATTCCACACGTTCAAGAAAGTAGAGAAAAGCATAAAAGCATGTTAAGGAGAAACACAGAAGATATAAAAAGGACTCAAATGAAAATTACAATGTCTAAGGCAAAAAAAATACACTGGATGGAATTAAGAGCAGATTAATTATTGCAGGAGGAAAAAAATAGTGAAGTCATAGCAATACAAATTATCCAAAATGAGACACCACAAGGAAAATGACTGAAACAAAAAAAATGAACAGAGCATCAACAAACGATAGAACAACTTCAGAGGGCCTGCAAAAAAACTCAACAAATCTCAAGCACAAGAAACGGTTTTAAAAACAAGACCTAGGGCTTCCCTGGTGGCGCAATGGTTGAGAGTCCGCCTGCCGATGCAGGGGACATGGGTTCGTGCCCCGGTCCGGGAAGATCCCACATGCCGCGGAGTGTCTGTGCCCGTGAGCCATGGCCGCTGAGCCTGCGCGTCCGGAGCCTGTGCTCCGCAACGGGAGAGGCCACAAAAGTGAGAGGCCCGCATGCCGCAAAAAAAAAAAAAAAAAAAAAAAAACAAGACCTAACCAGATTGCTTAACACCAGCAATAAATAGAAATTCTTAAAAGCAGCCAAGAAAGGGGGACAGGGAGGAATGAAGATAAGAATGACAGCAAACTTCATCTCAAAAACAGTGGGGCAACATCTTTACAAAACATTGAAAGAAAAAAAGGTCAATTTAGAATTTGACCAAGCAAAAATACCTTGCAAAAATAAAAGAAAAATATAAACTTTTGCAGACAGACATAAGCTGAAAGAATTAATTACCAGCAAATCTTCACTACCAAGACATGTTAAAGAAAGTACTTCAGACAGAAAGAAATTACCACAAGGTGGAAATCTAGATCTACATAAAGGAATGAAGAGCAATGGAAATAGTAAATATGTGAGTAAATATAACTTTTTCATATTTATTTAAATCCCCTTAAATGATAACTGACTGCTCATGAGCAAAAAGAATGACAATGTACTGTGGGGCTGTTAACAAATACAGAAGTAAAATCAATGACAACAATAACACAAAGTTCATGAGAAATGAAATACAAGTGTACTTTACTAAGTTTCTTACAGTATCAATGAAGTATAATATTACTGGAAAGTAGACTGTTTACTTGAAGTAAACATGTATGCTTTAAATCCTAAAGTAACTACTTAAAAAACAGACCAAATTAGCTAAAATAAGCTAGACCAAGAAAAAAAAAGAATCATAAAAACTATTATTCCTCCCATCTATTAATCCAGTAAAAGGCAGAAACACAGGAAGAAAAAGAGAACAAAAAGCATATGGAACAAACAGAAAACAAACAGCAAGATGACAGACTCAAACTTAGCCATATCAGTAATCCCACTGAATGCAAATAGTCGAAACACCTGAATTATAGCTGCTGGTTACAAGACAAAATTGCACACACACTAACTTTTCCCTGCTACTACTCCCTTATAAACCCATACACCTGGGAAAGTATCCAATAAGCAATAATAAAAGAACTCCAAAGGCTTCAAAGAAGGTGGCAAACTGTCTAGGGACCTCAGGACTTGAGGAAAGAGAACACAGCTCCGTGGGTTTTCTTTTTTCTCCCATGTACCCTGCTACAGAGACCCGCAACCCAGAACCAACAGGCAGGGAAGGGAAAGAGGAAGGAAAGGAAGAAAACCACAACTGGTGCACAAGCAGGCAGGCCAATCGGCCCTTAGCAGCAGCTAGAAAGCCCCAGACCATGCCAGGCCCCTCCTCCCCACCCACCACCAGATACTGGTGGGCTGGCCTCATCCATCCCCAGAGGCAACAAAACCCAAGGCCAAACCAACTTTTGCTCCACAACCAGGACACCAACAGGCGATCTGATTCACCTGCAGCAGCAGATCCATACAGAAACTATATAAAGAACTTTCAAAACTCAACGTTTAAAAAATAATCAAACAAGAAAATGGGCAAAAGACATGAACAGACATTTTTACCAAAGAGGATATATAGATGGCAAATAAGCACATGAAAAGATAATCAACTTCATGTACTATGAGAGAATGCAAACTAAAATTACAATGAGTTATCACTACACATCTACCAAAATAACTTTTAAAACAACAGTGATAATACCAAATGCTGGAGAAACTGGATTGCTCATACATTACTGGTGGGAATATAAAATGGCATAGACACTCTGAAAAAGTTTGGCAGTTCCTTTAAAATCTAAGAATGGATTTACCACCCAACCTAGCGATTACACTCTAGGATATTTATCCCAGAGAAATGAAAATTTATTTTCACACAGAAATGTACATGCAAATGTTCAGAGCAGTTCATTTGTAAATAGCCAAAAACTGGCAACTAAGCAATGTCCTTCAATGGGGAAATGGTTAAACAAATTATGGTACATCCATACTATGGAACACTACTAAGAAACAAAAAAGGAAGATTACTCATATACACAATTATTTGGATGAACAGCAAATAAATCATACCAATCTCAAAAGGATGCCTGCTACATGATTCCACTTATGAAATATTCATAAAATAACAATGATAGACATGGAGAACAGATTAATGATTCCCGGGAGTTAGGGATTGGGGGGGGTAGCTACAAAGAGGTAGCACAATGGAGTCTTGTGATAGAGGTAAGCATCTTGGTTGTGGTAACATGAAACTATACACATGATTAGACTGCAGAGCTATACACACACACACACAAACAAATGAATACCTATATATCTGGTAAAATCTGAATAAGCTCTATGGATTGTACCATTGTCAATTTCCTCATCTTAATGTTGTACTGTAGTTTAAGCAAGATGTTAACACTGGGGGAGGTTGGGTGATAGGTACACGGGACCTCCCACCATATCTCTAACTTCCTATGAAGTTGTAATTATTTCAAAATAAAAACTTTTAGAATAAAACATTTTAAAAATAAAGGGAAAGATCATTAATTGGATATAAAAGCAAGACCCAACTATAGGCTACCAGTAAGAAATTTTCTTTAAAGACACAAATAGGTTAAAAGTAAAAAGATGAAAAGAAAAAAGATGAAAAATGATATACCATGCTGACACCAATCAAAGAAAACTAAAGAAACAATATTAAAATCAAAGTAGATTTCACTGAAATATCTATGGAAGCCAGGAAGAGACCTGGCCTTTCTTTCCATAAAGATAAAAAGATCAATGCATCAGGAGGCTGTAACAATCTTAAACATTTATCTACCTAACAAAAGAGCTTCAAAATATATTAACCAAAAATGACAGAACTGAAAGGAAGAAAAGACAAAACTACAATTACAGTCAATGATCTCAACAATCTTTTTTCAATGACTGATAGAAGTAGACTTACAATTATAAGCATACCTCAGAGATATTGTGGGTTCATTTCCAGACCACCACAATAAAGCAACTATCACAATAAATCAAGCCATACAAATTTTTTGGTTTCCCAGTGCATATGAAAGTTATGTTTATATTATACTGTAGACTCTTGGGTGTGCAACAGAATTATGGCTTTAAAAATGTACATACCTTAATTGAAAAATACAAAACAAAAAGACAATTACAATTGTAACATGAAAGATCACTGACCACAGATCACCATAACAAATATAATGAAAAAGTTTGAAATACTGCAAGAATTACCAAAATGTGACACAGAGACACAAAGTGAGCAAATGCTGTTGGAAAAATGGGGCTGATAGACTTGCTTGACACAAGGTTGTCACAAACGTCAATTTGCAAAACACACAATATCTGCAGAGCTGGCAATAAAACAAGGTACCCCTGTAGTAGGGTAGAGAAGACTTGAGAAATGCAATCAACGGAGTTGACCTAAATTGACATTTTTGCCACAGAATATATTCTTTTCAAGTGCACAGAGACCACTCAGCAATGTAGATCATATTCTAGACTGTAAAGCAACTTTTAAAATTTTTGAAAGTATTCAAATCATACAAAGCATATTTCTCTGGCCAAAATAGAATTAAATCAATAGTATTTGGGAAATCCCCAAATATTTAGATAATTATCCCCTAGGGACACTTCTTTAAAAATCCTTGGGTCAAAGCAGAAATCAAAAGGCAAAATCGAAAATATTTTTAAAAGAATGTAAATGAAAACAACATACCAAAATCTGTGGAATGGAGCTAAAGCAGCACATTAATAAATGGAGAAGAGACAAATCTCCCTGCACAAGATTCCTAAATAATTCATGCAGATACTCTACCCTCAAAAGGAGGGGGGAGTAAAACTTCTGATACGATGTGATGAAAATGATACTTTACTTCTGTGATCTTCCTCCAAAAATCTGATAAACCCAGTCAGACATATACCAATAGAGGTGCATCCTACAACATACCTGACCACTACTCCTCAAAACTAAGGTCATCAAAGACAAGGAAAGTCTGGGATTTCCCTGGCAGTCCAGTGGTTAGGACTTGGCGCTCTCACTGCCAGGGGCCCGGGTTCAAACCCTGGTCAGGAAACTAAGATCCCTGCAAGCAGCACTGCACAGCCCAAAAAAAGGCTGAGAAATGTCACAGCCAAGAGAAGCCTACAGACATGACAACTAAATACAATATGCTATCCTGGATGGGATTCTGGAACTGGAAATGGACATGAGGTTAAAATTAAGGAAACCAAAGTAAACTATGGACTTAAGCTAATAATAATGTTATCAGTATTGGTTCAGTAATAGTAAAAAAAAATCCAGCAGTCCCCAACCTTTTGGGCACCAGGGACCGGTTTCGTGGAAGACAGTTTTTCCACGGGTGAGGTGGATGGGGGGATGGTTCAGGAGGTAATGTGAGCGATGGGGAGTGGCAGATGAAGCTTAGCTTGCTCGCCCACCACTCACCTCCTGCTGTGCAGCCCGGTAGCGGCCCGGTACAGGTTGGGGTGGGGGGTTAGGGACCCCTGCATTATACTAATGTAAGACATTAATAAGGGAAACTGAGTGCAGGAACTCTCTGTACTATCTTCTCAATTTGTCTGTAAATCTAACACTTGTAAAAAATAAAGTCTACTAAGGAAAAGTTACCCTGTGCCTAAGAAAACTTCAATTCTCCCTGCCCAAAGTAATTTCTCCTTTTTATGATGTCAGAGCATTTATTTGTACTGTTCAAGACATACCTCTAACTTTTGTAAGAGTTGCATATATTATGGCAAAGATCATGAATCACACATTTTTTTAAACTGTCACCTCCCCTTTTGCCTCCACCTAAATATACTGCCTTTCTCCTAATATGTAAATAAAACTTAAATGGCTAACTCAGAATTTTGAGATACCTTTCAACTGTGATTTCTTTAAAATCAATCTAGCTTATTAGTTCAAACTGATAATTCTTCAAGTACATAAAAACTATACTAACACAAAATGAGATTTGACTTATATACCATTATATAAATCAGTGTCTTTCAAACTGGGGTCCATATGTATTCTCTGTGATCCTAGAAGTCCATACTGGAAATTTTTCAACTGCATTTTTTTAAAATTTCTATGATAATTCAGAAATGACTGATAAAACATTCTCACCTATACTGATGACCCACATCCATACTAACTCCCACATTTACCTTCACAACTATACTGATGCCAAGCAAAGCTACTTTTAGTAGCAAATTATTCATTCCCCAAAAGTGAAAACCAAATGAAAAAATGTACAAAATATAACAGGGCTTCAGTCAAGTTCTACTAGAGGAAAAACTGTAAGAGAATGAAGTCATGCAACACATAGCAGTACAGGCATGCCAAACGAACTTGTCATAACCCTAACATCAGTCAAGTGATCCATTTTGACAAAATAATGGCATCCATTATATTAGTGTTAATTTTTTATTGCCCTTAGTTTGGTTATTTATACATGTAATTTTAAACTATAATCTGTTTTCTAGTTGTGGCAAAGATATGCATAAGGAATTTACTCGGAGGTGTCTGAACATTAAGTAACACTGATTGACGCTATAAACCCATAAATGAAAAGCTACTACATTCACTGAAGAATAGGTCCAGTTGTACTTCAAGTTACCCAAAGGCACTCTAATACAGATACTACTTCACACTTTAAGATCTCTTAACATTTAAACATAACTTTAAAGGCAAATTTGAATTTTGAACCTTTCAAGAACATAAAATTTTGATTTACCTAGATATTAACTAAACTAAAAACTTCTAACACTCAGATTAAAAATAAAACAGGTACTTAAACCTGTGTTTAAGTCCCAGCTTCACTATTTGATAATTGTAGGACCTTAGTGAAGCCACTTAAAACCCTGGGCCTCAGTTTCCACCTGTGTAAAATTAGAATACTATCTATTCTGTCTGTCTCACATAAGCAAGTGTAAGATGAATAAAACCGACCCACATTACCAATATGTTTTCTTTTCCTTCTGGATAGAAAAGGTCACCTAATATAAACAGTTCACTTCAAAAATACATCAAAATGTAACAATCTTGTCATCGTTTTTTAATGAAAAGGATTTAACCTACATTTGAACATTTACTACACAGATACAACACAGATATTATGACACACTGAGAAAATACAGAAGGAATAAAAGACCCATGCTCTCAAGGTATGTATGTGTTGGGGGGTAAGGGCACTTAGAGAGACAATTCTAATGTGCTGTCATAAATGTATGATCAAGAAATATACAGTACTATGGAAACTCAACATCTGGGCAACTGGGGAATCAAACTGCTTTAAAGATTTAAAATGTTATTCAAATACAAGTTAGAAGTAATACAATAATTCCTTACTGGGTACCTATTATGTGGCAGGCACTGTGCTAGGTAGGTACACCGGATTCAAAAGTAAACAAGACACACACTGTCCTCACAGAAATGTCAATCAAGAAGGGAAGGCAAAATTTAAAAATAGAAAGAAACATGCCAAGACAGATAAAGAATGGTGTACTACTAAAGTATATAGCAGTCAGGGAGGGGCAATCTAAGGAAACATATAATACAAGAAAAAATACATTTTCCTTTATATTTTTCATCCTTTTTTTAAAAAACATAAAGACAGCCAAAAGAGTAGAGAAAATTCAAATTCAAAAAGAAAGTTCAGGGTTGATAAGTAAATTGAAACTAGTGCTTTCTCTCTTATTTTCTTCCCTCAAACATTACTACAGAAACCCATAATCAACTTATAGTACCTATAATTATAACTCTCATCATGGTACAGTCAATAGGGTCAGAAGTAGTACTCCCCACAAAGGACAGGGTACTTGCTACTTCTAGCCTGCCTGGTCCACAGTGAACATTAAATATGTTTATGAGAAATTCCCCAGCCCTTGAGGGGAGTGGGGAAGGCACAAAAAATATTATAAAACAGATCAGCCATGCCTCTCTGCTAGGGGGAAAAACAAAGTGTTTTCACGACAGCAGACATTTCTTATCCCCAACAACAGTGTAGAATACCAGAGGGTAATGAACAGAGGCAGTGAAATTGGGCTTGGTCTCAGAATCAGAGAAAAATCACTTCCTCTTGCACTGGAACAAAAGCATATCATTTTTAGCTGCAGTACTAACATTTTCCAAAATTACCCTTTCCTCTGTTGTTTATTTAAAGAGAAGCAGTGGGGGTTAAAGAGGGATGGATTGGGAGTTTGGGATTAGCAGATGTAAACTATTACATATAGAATGGATAAGCAACAAGATCCTACCGTATAGCACAGAAAACTATATTCAATATCCTGTGATAAACCATAAAGGAAAAGAACATGAAAAAGAATATATATAAATATATATATAAAAAACTGAATCACTTTGCTGTACAACAGAAATTAACACAACATGGTAAATGAACTATACTTCAATAAAACAATTTTAAAAATAAAGAGGCAACATAAATTCATGACTAGCAACAGAAAAGAGAAGGTTCAAGTAAGTAAACACTTTTCTACATACCTACCACATAACCACCATACACAGAATTTTTATACTGAGTAGATGACTCGTAACAAGGAAAGAACTCAGTTAGGTTCAATGCCTCGGAAGCATGCACAATGTGGAACTAACTAAAGCACTGTCTAGTTTCTGGAAAAGCCTAGCAAGCTGCAGAATGTTTCTGTCAACAAAGCATGTAGTAGGAGAAAGAGACATCTTAACTAGGTTTACTATTATGGGTTAAAAATTAACCCAAGTAAGACAGTAGCTCTACGACTTTTTGGCTACGGCATGTTGTTACTTCATACTCTCACAGGAGTACCCAGTATTATGCTTGATTCCAGGCTAGCTTTGCTAATGCTACTCACTTTTCCAATAGCTTAAAACAGCATATGAAATGCAAACAAGTGATGTTATTAACAGAAAACAGAATCACAAACTTTAGTACTTTTGTTAGTAGTTAAGTAATCTATCTGGGGTCTCACAGTTAGTGAGTGGCAAGATCTGGGGGCTGAGACAGGGGAAGATCTGAAAAAGAAGTACCTCAAAGTACACCTAGAACCCACAATCATCAGAAATACTACCACTCCTTTCAGTCTATTCCTCCAAATCAAATAACACCCTTCTCACAATTCACTCGACACAATGCTCTTCCTGAAATCTCTTCCTTTATCTGCCTAAAAAACTTATCTGAGACATAACAAACTTCTGCATTAATATATACCAGACATCGTCCTAACACATCCTATTCTTGGTCACCAAGCAGGTTATTAAGATTACTAATTATTAACGACACTAACCTCTAAACGCTGTGCACTTGACATGCATTACCTCAATTTATACAAACCTGTGTGTTAAGTACTATCGCCCCAGTTTTACAGATGAAAAAGCTAAGGCTTAGAAGTGTTAAAAGACTTACTTTAAAAGACAATTGAGGGCAGATAATGTTACAAGGCTTGGGTAAAACACATGGTATACTTAACTCAACCAAAATTATGTATTAATTCACGTGGGGGTGGGGAGGTGACAATCAGAGGTAGACAAAAGCTGTTAGGAAAAAAAACTGCTCTTGAAATTTTAGTACCTATTTTAAAAGGAAAACAGTAGGAAGCTGCTTCTCTCAAGTGTCTGAGGGCTTTTACACCTAGTATATTCTTCTGAACAGCCCCTTCCATAATGTCTTCCTCAACTCTCTCTGTTCAGTAGCTCATCAGTTTAGACTCCACTGATATGCAATTCTAGATTAAGTCCAACTGAACAGAGATTTACCTTAGCATTCTGAAGCACTTCTTCTGAAATATTATTTTATGGAAAAGAAATTTCCCATTTATAAAAAATATATGTTGCACAGTGGAGCACAATGTAAAACACATTTCTTCCCATTGTCATGACGGAAAAAATTATTCTGATAAACACTGCTCTAAAAGTTTGCCAAAGAAGTTACCTTCATTCCTTTGTTGTATTAGTGAGACATTCCACTTAGATCTAAAGACAACTGAAGGCTTCCACTGTGTTACTTTTTAAAGCTATAATGGATACCATATCTCTTCAAGATCTCCCTATCTCCTTAAAACAGAGTATAGAAAACACAATTGAACCATTTCTTTGGTTAAGTTAAACATAATTTAACCAAACAATCATTAAGGGAAAAAATGGTTATTACTCTGTGTTATTTTAATAAAACAAGGCCATTAGGAATTCCTAAATAGCCTTAAATTGCTATGCTTTTATCTCCTTTATTCTCTTTACACAGTCACCTGCTTCTCTCTACTACAGTTATCTGACATCAGTATGCTGGCATCTGGCAACTTGCCTCCTAATTCATATCTTCCTAACCTTTGTAGGACAAGAAAGCAAATAAGCAGCCATCCTTATGAGACTAGCATCTGAACTAAAAATGAATAAACTCAGTACATGGGCTGTGGGACATGTTTTGGCTTAGAGATCTTTCCTTTTGGCTTACTTCTGATTTCATAAAGTTAAGAATGGTAGATAAAGGTCCTCCAGACAGTAGAGATGATATAATAAAAATATAATCATGGGGAGAGGAAGGGAATTAAAGGGTAGCAGCAAAGATAAAGAAAAGCTATTAAGTGAAAGCTAGAAAAGGGACCACTACACAAGTAAACATAAATGAGAATGAAGATCCATGGAGAGTTTTAACCATTACAGAAAACATTAGCAACAAAAACGGATAAGTTCAAACACTTTTATGTTGGAATACTCAGCAATAAAACTGAATGATGTAGTGCTATACATGGATAAATAACATGGATGAATCTCAAATGTGTTGTTGAGCAAAAGCAGCCAGATTCCACTGTATAAAATTCAAAAATAAGCAAAACTAATCTATGATAACAGAGGTCAACAGAGTGGTTACCTCTGGGAAGGAGGGTGGAGGTAACAGCTGGGAAGACGCACGAGGAGTTTCAGGAGTGTTACGACTGTTCCATTTCCTGATTTGGGGTGGCATTTACAAAATGTGTTCACTCTGTGATTATTCATTGAACCGCTAGCACACTTATGTTATGTGAACTCAATTGTGTTCACATTACACTTCAATAAAAAATTTACTCGAAAACAAAAATCATCATGCAAGGGACTTTTAGTTAAACAATTCATGAGTTAATCTCTTCCAAAACCTCTGAAAAAGAGTGAAGAACTTAAAAGACAGCCACCCTTAAGAACGAATAAAACTATGGCAGACTGTACTTCCCAACACTGACCACCACAATACTCCACCCCCAACCTCATCTCACGTGCTTTTCTGCAATCTAACCTTGCCATTCCACCATAGAGATGGAGTTTCTGTCCCCTCTCCTAGAATCTGGTTGGGGCTTGTGACTGTTTTGACCAATAGATTATGACAGAAATGGCACGGTGTGACTTCTGAGGAAAGATCATAAAAGGACATGGAACTTCCACCTGATCTTCTTAACTCTTGAGCTGTCATGAAACAAGCCCAACTGCCTCAAGACAACCATGCTGGGAAAGCCACATGTAGGCAGGCCCTTGGGTTGACAGCCTTCTAGCCATCCCTGCCAAGGTGCCACAGATCTGATGAGGAAGCCACCCTGAAAGAAGATCCTATAGCCACCATTGTTTGAGTTTCCCTCTGCCATGAGTCATCACAGCTGAGGCCCCAAACATGTGGGGCAGAAAAAAATGACATCCCTGCAGACTCTTTTAAGTTCCTGACCCACAGATCCTGTGAACATAATAAAATTGTGATTTGGGGGTGGTTTGTTACAGATTAAGATAACCAGACCAGAAAAAGAGAGAACAGTAGACAAACCAGGTTAATAAAATTTTAAAAGACAAAAAGCAGATGAAATGCCAAGTGTCTTAGGTTTCAGACAAGTCAGCAGCCCATTCAAGCAGCAGAATCCGAGAAACGTATAAGAAATGGTGGCAGGGGTTGAAAAGAGGAAGATTATGAAAAATCTGAATGAAAACTAGTTAAATCCCTAGATCTACTCCTCCAGATCAGGCTGACAGGGAACCCTCCCCCCCCCCCCCCATACCAAAACCAAACATTTAACTCCAGAGATGCTGAATAAAAACAGAAACACCAAGCACAGATCAGGGTGAGGAATGGCCACATAATCCACTTCCCTATTTTGGCTACCAAGACACTAGCTTATGCACCTTGCAGCACCAGGATGAGGATGACAGGAAGTCCCAGAATGCTAGTTGTCCAACAGGCCTAGTGGCCTACATAGCCACAGCAATCTTTGAAGGATATGGCTAATTAAAAAAAAAAAAAGGAACTATAAATTACCTGATGTGTTTGACCACACTGGGGCTGGGCTACGTACATGAGAGAGACATAGAAAACTAAAAAACAAAAAGCCAATTTACTCCTTTTTAAAAAAATTGTTTTGTACATAAAAAAGAAAAGTAGTCACAGTAAACAGCACTTGTTTATATAGTCTTCATAATCTAAACACTGATTTAATCCAAAACCATAACACTATGGGGGAAGTGGGAAATATGGGGGCAAATGGAGCAGATAGGTGGGTGGTTATCTTCCACTAAAAAAAAAATATCTAAAATTTTTAAAAATCAAGAAATACCACCATTGGCAATATGAATGTGGTGATAAATACCAGAAAAGAGAGCTAAAAGAATGAAAAGGGGATGCTTTGGAGGAATGGAAGCATTCTTTTTATTTAAAAATATACCAGAACTCTATACTTGATGTGAATTATGTATCAATAAAGCTGTCACTAACAGAAAAATGATGAATTAAATTCTGAAACGAAAAAAAGATTCTGGGAGCACAGAGAGCAATTGGTTCTACTTCTACAGGATAAGGGAAAGCTTCATAAAAGGGAAAAGGGGGCCATGCGAAGAAAGTCTTGAAATAAAAACAAATAAAGAAAAGATGGAGAAAAAGTATGGAGAGAATGAGGTTAAAAAGTTTTATGGGGAGTCCAAATGTTGAGGGACATCAGATGTCACTCTAGTCAATGGAAAGAAATCAAAGGTTTTTGAGTAGGAAGTTATCACTGAGGGGAGTTCTCTGAACAGACAAAAATTTAGAAGTGTTGCGCTACTACAATACCCAAGCAAATCAAGAATCAGAGAAAAAGAATTATAACCACAGTACAGACATGGACATGTGTGTGCATTTGTATTTGTCTCTAATTTTTCCAACAAAGCTATTAACTTAGAATTTTTAAATGGTCAGGGAGTGAATATGATGGTAGGTTTGATTTTGGAACAATGTAAATATTTTATAACCATGTAAATCTTTTAAATGTTACACTGTAAAAAAAAAAAATTACAAGTTAAAAAAGTAATCCCAAAAAAGTCAAAAGCAAAATGAAACAAATAAACCTTACTGCATAGCCAATTAATAACATAACCAGACAGAGAATAATTATTTCAAGGAATTTTAAAACACAGTAATTTGACCAAGCATTCCCAGTGGAATATATCCTAAATACAAAAAGACCTACAAAAAAATCCTCAAGCAACAATGAATAACCATGGTAGTGTTGGCACTGTAACTCTAACACCATTAATGTGTGTAGTGTGTGATGAAGCAATGAAATAATTATGCTACCATCTTTGAGAACCAAAACGTTAAGCATAGGAGAAAAGACATTTAAAAATCAGTGACAGGGGGACTTCCCTGGTGGCTCAGTGGTTAACAAACCTCAGGGGATGGACTTCGCTGGTGGCGCAGTGGTTAAGAATCTGCCTACCAACGCAGGGGACACGGGTTTGAGCCCTGGTCCGGGAAGATCCCACATGCCATGGAGCAACTAAGCCCAGGCACCAAAACTACTGAGCCTGCAAGCCACAACTACTGAAGCCCGCGTGCCTAGAGTCTGTGCTCTACAACAGAAGCCCCAGCAGTGAGAAGCCCGCGCACCGCAACGAAGAGTAGCCCCCGCTTGCCGCAACTAGAGGAAGCCCACACACAGCAACACAGACCCAACGCAGCCATAAATAAATAAATATATAAACAAATAAAGACAACGTATCAAACAATAGAGTATCGACAGAGAGAAATTACATATATATGATCAAATAGAAAGCACAATAACTGAATTCAAAAATTCACTAGAAAGGCTCAAGAGCATACCTGAACAGGCAGAAAGAATCAATGAACTTGAGGATAGATCAATCGAGATTATCCAGTCAAGAAAGAGAAAGAAAAATGAACAGAGCCTCAGAAACCTGTGGGAAATCATGAAGTATACCAAAACATGCAAACTGGAAGCCACAGAAGGAGAGTTGAGAAAGGGGAAAAAAAAAAGTATTTAAAGAATAAAACTTTCCAAACTCAATAATTAAAAATAATAATCTCACAGCCAGAAAGTTCAATGAACTCCAAATAATTAAACTCAAACAGATCCACACTAAGAAGCATTACAGTCAAACTAAAAAAAAACAAAAACAAAAAAAGACATAGAATTTTGAAAGCAGTAAGAAGTGACTCATCATATATAAGGGATCCTCAATAAAGTTAATACTTGATTTCTTCACCAAATACCACGGAGGCCAGAAGGCAATGGGATGACATGTTAAAGTGCTAAAAAGAAAAGACAGTCAACCAGTAATTCTATACCCAAAAAAAAAACTATCCTTAAGGATGCAGGAGAAATTAAGAATTTGCCACTAGCTGACACGTGCTGCATGCAAGTAATACAAAGGTTGCCATTCATGTTGAAATGAAAGAATACTAGACAATAACTCAAACCCACAAGAAAAAATAAAGAGCACCATGAAAGGTAACTACCTGGGTAAACATAAAAGGGAGTATAAATGCATTTCTGGTTTGTTAAATTAATTTTCTCCTTTGTGACTTAAAAACACTCCATAAAGCAATAATTATATAGCTGTACTGATGGGAACACAGTGTATAAAAATGTAACATATGGGCCTCCCTGGTGGCGCAAGTGGTTGAGAGTCCGCCTGCCGATGCAGGGGATACGGGTTCGTGCCCCGGTCTGGGAGGATCCCATATGCCGCGGAGCGGCTGGGCCCGTGAGCCATGGCCGCTGAGCCTGCGCGTCTGGAGCCTGTGCGTCCGGAGCCTGTGCTCCGCAACGGGGGAGGCCACAACAGTGAGAGGCCCGCATACCGCAAAAAAAAAAAAAAAATGTAACATATGACAGTAACAGCACAAAGGAGGGGGGAAGAAAAGGAATTACACAGAAGCAAAGTCTTTGCATACCACTGAAATTAAGTTGGTACTAATCAGAACTGGTTCTGAGTTCCCAGGGCAACCACTTTAAAATACAAAAAAAAGATAAAATTAACAAGAAGGGAACTGGACAGATGGCCAAAAAGCACATGAAAAGATGCTCAACATCACTAATCATGAGAGAAATGCAAATCAAAACTACAATGAGGTATCACCTCACACCGGTCAGAATGGCCATCAAAAAATCTACAAACATAAATGCTGGAGAGGGTGTGGAGGAATAGGAACCATCCTGCACTGTTGGTGGGAATGAAAATTGGTACAACCATTATGGAGAACAGTATGGAGGTTCCTTAAAAAACTAAAAATAGAACTACCATATGGTCCAGCAATCCCACTCCTGGGCATATATCCAGAGAAAACCATAATTCAAAAAGAGACATGCACCCCAATGTTCACTGCAGCACTATTTTCAATAGCCAAGACATGGAAGCAACCTAAATGCCCACTGACAGAGGAATGGATAAAGAAGATGTGGTACATATATGCAGTGGAATAGTACTCAGCCATAAAAAAAGAACGAAATAATGCCATTTGCAGCAACATGGGTGGACCTAGAGATTGTCATACTAAGTGAAGTAAGTCAGAGAAAGACAAATATCATATGATATCGCTTATATGTGGAATCTAAAAAAATGGTGCAAATGAACTTATTTACAAAACAGAAATTGAGTCACAGATGCAGAAAACAAATTTATGGTTACAAAAGGCGAAGGGGGGGGTGTAAATTAGGAGATTGGGATTAACAAATACACACTACTATATATATAACAGATAACTGATAAGGACCTACTGTATAGCACAGGGAACTCTACTCAGTATTCTGCAATAACCTATATAATGTACAACTGATTCACTTTGCTGTACACCTGAAACTAACACAACATTGTAAATTAACTATACTCCAATTGAAAAAAAAAAAAAAAAAGAGTCGGGAATCAGAATTTTACCCTGGAAAATATCACACACACAGGAAAATGTTGGAAGTGGAGGAATAGAGAATAAAGATGACAGAAGACACAGAGAAGACAAATAGCAAAATGGCAGATGTAAATCCTACCTTATCAGTAATCACATAAAATGTAAATGAATTAAATACTCTTACAATTAAAGGCACAGATTGGCAAAATGGATAAAAAAGCACAATCCAACCATATGCTTCCTGAAAAGGACACACTTTAGATTCAAAGACAAAAATAGGATAAAACTAAAAGGATGTAAAAATATATACTGTAAACAGTAACCAAAACAGAGCTGGAGTGGCTATACTAACATCAGACAAAATAAACTTTAAGACAAATACTGTTTAGTAGGGACAAAGAACATGCTATGGCCAATTCATTAAGAAGATATAACCTTAGAAACAAATATGCACATAACAATAGAACTCAAAATACCTGAAACAAAAGCTGAACTGAAAAAAAATAGACAATTTAACAATAATACCTGCAGACTGCAATACTCCACTTTCAATAATCAACTAATGACAGATCAATAAGGAAACAGATTTGAAGAACACTGTAAACCAGTAAGACCTAAAAGTCACCTATAAAACACTCCCCCCAACAACAGCAGAAAATACATTCTACTCAAGTGCACATGGAACATTCTCTCCAGAATAAACCAAAGTACCAATAAATTTAAAAGGATTAAAATCATCTAACAGCTATGCCCTCTGACCAAAATGGAATGAAATTAGAAATCAATAACAAAAAAAAATGGGGGAAATTCACAAATATATGGAAATAAACAACACAATTCAAAATAGCTTATGAGTCAAAAAGAATGCACAATATTTACCATTCCTTATTAGGATTAGCATATTACACAGAAAATAAAATCAACTCATTTCTTAAAGCAACAGAATAAATAGCTAAACTTATTTTAAGAGAAACTCATGTTGGGCTTCCCTGGTGGCGCAGTGGTTGAGAGTCCGCCTGCCAATGCAGCAGACGCGGGTTCGTGCCCCAGTCCGGGAAGATCCCACATGCCACGGAGCAGCTGGGCCCGTGAGCCATGGCCACTGAGCCTGCGCGTCCGGAGCCTGTGCTCCACAACGGGAGAGGCCACAACAGTGAGAGGCCCGCGTACCGCAAAAAAAAAAAAAAAGAGAGAGAAACTCATGTTAAAGGGCTTTTTCTTTTTTCCAGGAGATTTTTCCTTTAAAAATAAAAAAATCAAATTTCAGTTTCTATACAAATTGCACTAAAGCAAGTTGGAAAGAACAACAAAAAGGACAAAAATCACAGAATTTTAGAGGTGGAATAACTTATGAAAAGCCCATCATTTTAAAATTGTAGAATTCTGTAACATGGACACTGCTGAAATTACAGTTATCCTCTGCCTCAGATGGACTGATGGCCTCCTACCTCCTAAGTTTTCACTTGCCTATTCATTTGAATAGGTAAAGATCTCTATACCACCTCTCTTCTCCTAAAAACTTCTGAATCATGCTGTCTATTTTAAGCGTTTTCAAATTTGGGAAAGGGATTTTGTTATTTTGCTGGCGTTAATATGGCAAAAGAAGTAGAATGTTCTGTTTATACTGGTATATTTGTCATGGGATCTAAAGAGTTACTGCTATTTGATGGCAAAACAAAACAGTGACATTCTGCTATATAAACCAGCTTATCTTTCAGTCTCTCTCCATACATTTAAATATATGCTTCCCTTAAAGAATATAACAGAAAGCATTTGATGTCAAAAGTAAGCACTGTAGGGCTTCCCTGGTGGCGCAGTGGTTGAGAATCTGCCTGCTAATGCAGGAGACGCGGGTTCGAGCCCTGGTCTGGGAAGATCCCACATGCCGCAGAGCAACTGGGCCCATGAGCCACAACTGCTGAGCCTGCGTGTCTGGAGCCTGTGCTCCTCAACAAGAGAGGCCGCGACAGTGAGAGGCCCGCGCACCGCGATGAAGAGTGGCCCCCGCTTGCCACAACTAGAGAAAGCCCTCGCACAGAAACGAAGACCCAACACAGCCAAAAATAAATAAATAAATAAGTTTATATTAAAAAAAAAAAGTAAGCACTGTAGTTATTTAAATCTTGTCCCCAAAATAATACAGCTATAGGTCAAGCCCTGATACAAGGAAACAGCTTTGTAATGGAGATATGTTATGATCACTGATTGATACTGTCAAAAGTTAAGATTTCCCTATAAATTTGATTTTTTTCAGACCTAACTTCATGTGACAGAATATCTTTACGTAAAAATTTTCACAATCCAAACTGAATTACTATAAAAGTCAATTGAAGACTTCCAACTCCACCAAAATGGAGTAGCTTCATTCTCTCAGGTACTCCCTCTTATAACTAAAAAACCCTGGATGTAAACGAACAATCAAGCATAGGAAGTATCTAAAAGATGGGGAAAAAGGCAGCGGAATTCCTAGAGACATCAGAACTTGAGGAATGACGAGGCAGTGAGTTCCCTGGGTTTTCTTATTACCTTCCATATTTCCAGGACAGGGTGCTGCTTCAGAAACCCCCAGTCCAGTACCACCAAAGTCACAGGCAAAAAAGCCCCAAGAAAAGCCTTTTCCTCCTAGCCAAAGGACGGGGGAAAAAAGTAGCTTACCAACAGAAACCTTTTTAGCAATACCCACCATACTCCAGCCAAACACCAATGGAAAACCCTCCATGCAAACCCTCCAGTTTCAGCGAGGTCAAGCATGCAGCTAATCTTCCATACCCTCTTCCTCTCAGCCAGAGTGGGGGAGCAGGTGGTGTCAATCCGAGTCCCGTACCAGGGTAGTGTTGGCAGGACAAAATAGGCAGTTGATCTTCTATCCCCTACGCGGGGGTTGCTCCAGTTTCCCTGCCAGGGTGGTATGGATGAGGCTGAGTAGAAAGCAGATCTTCCAGGCCCTGCAGAACCAGGGTGGTGCTCCAATACCCCTGTGCTGGGTTATGGCAAAACTGAAAAAGGAGCTTACCTTTCTTTACACCCCACACCCAGTGGAAGCAAGGGGTGCTCAGATTCACCCATTTAAGGTAGTGTCAGCAGGGTCAAGGGCAAGCTGGGCCACCCAGCAGCAAGGAGACTTAACAAAGCTGTGTGAGGCAGGATTAATCACCACTACATCTGAACGAACACACACACACAGGGGCCTGGTATCCGCAGGAACCAGACAGGAGCTGAACCAGCACCCTACCTGGCATCAACAATACTGAACAAAGCGGTGTGAGTTGGAGCCAGTTAACAGTCCACTTTCCCCCCATCCCTGGTGTCAGTAGGGACCAGTGGAGAGCTGAACCTCCACACCCACCCAGCAGTGAGACTGAATAAAGAAGCCAAGCAAGATGAAGCAGCTGACAATCCGCTTCACCCATTCCCTGGGTGCCAGTTGTGCCCAGAGAGAACTGAGCTTCCACCACCCACCACTTGGCTTCAACTCAGGGGAAGTGGTAAAAAGTGGGGAGCTTCTGCTCCATCCTGCAGCCTCAGAGTGGTGTGAGTTAGCCCTCCACTTCTCTCTTGCTGAGAAGCGTGACCCATCAGGAAGCTGATCTTACACCCCCCACTCAGAGGAAACCAAGTGGTGTAAACTGGTGCCCAACTTTTGCCAGGAAGATTATCAGTGAGGACAAGGGGAGAGCTGAACTTGCATCCCATCAGTCTGCACCAAGATAGTATGATTCAGTGCTCTACTTTTACCAGGGTGGTTGTCAGTAGGGCTCAGTCAGAAGCTGAACATACACAGCCACCCAGTCCTGGCACTACACCTCAACAAGATTACCTACTACAAAAAAAGGAACAGGATCCTGAGTTCTCATAACATGATAACCAAAATGTCCAGGGTACAACTGAAAATCACTCACCATACCAAAAGCCAGAAAAGTATAAAGTGAAGAGAGAAAACTATCAACAGATGCAACACTGAGATGAACCAGGGTTTTGATGAATTATCTGACAAAGATTTTAAAGTAGTCAACATAAATGCTTCAGCAAGCTATTACAACTGCTCTTGAAACAAATTAGAAAATGGAAAGTCTCAGGAAAGTTATTTTAGAAGAACCAAATGGAAATTATAAAACTAAAAAATACAACAACCAAAATAAAAATTCTCTGGATGAACTAAACAGTAGAATGGAAGTGACAGACAACAGAGACAGTAAACAGATCAATAGAATTTAGCCAACCTAAAAGAGAAAATAGACTGGGGGTGGGGGGGGAGGTTAGCAAAAACAGCCTCAGGGTCCTATAAGCCAAAAACAAAAGAGCTAAGATTCTTACCAGAGTCCCAGAGGAAGAGAAGGTGGGACTGAAAAAGTATTCTAAGATATCATGGCTAAAAGCTTCCAAACTTTGGTGAAACACATTAACCACAGAAAGTAAAAACTGGAAGAACCCCAAAATAAAACTAAAGATATCCACACCAAAATACATCATAACTTAACGTCGGAAAACTAAAGACAAAGAAAAATTCTTGAGAGCAGCCAGAGAAAAATGATGCATTACTTACAGGGAACACAGATTCTAATGACAGAAAATTTCTGATCTGAAACTATAGACAACAGAAGGAAATAGCACATTTTTCCCATGCTGAAAGAAAAGAACTGTACCTTGTGAATTCTATATATGGCAAAAATATCCTTCAGGAATGAAGGGAAATAAAGACAATCTCAGAAAAACTAAGAGAATTTGTTGCTAGCAAAGTTACCCTGAAAGGATGACTTAAAAAGTTCTCTAAATAGAAAGGAAATGAAAGCAGAAGGCTGGGACTTCAGAAAGAAAAAAGAACATTGGAATAGGTAAAATTGTAAGTATAATAAGACTATTATACAATGCATGAGTTTCATTAAATCATATTTGCTGGTTGAAGCAAAATATATCATACCATCTGGTGTGATGTTCCATGTTACAGAAAGAAAACACTTTAGAAAATTACATTTCAAAAGAAAGAGGGCAAGACTTCCCTGGTGGTGCAGCAGTTAAGAATCCACCTGCCAATGCAGGGGACTAGGGTTCGATCCCTGGTCCAGGAAGATCCCACATGCCACAGAGCAACTAAGCCCATACACCACAACTACAGAGCCTGCACTCTAGAGCCTGCGAGCCACAACTACTGAGCCCATGTGCTCCAACTACTGAAGCCCGCGCACCTAGAGCCCGTGCTCCGCAACAAGAGAAGCCACAGCAATGAGAAGTCAGCACACAGCAACGAAGAGTAGCCCCTGCTCTCCGCAGCTAGAGCAAACTCACGCACAACAAACACCCAACACAGCCAAAAATAAATAAATTTATTTTTTTAAAAAAGAGAGAGAGGGCAAAAAGACCTAAATGAAAGTAAAGGTCTGCACTTCACTCCAAGTAGTAAAACATCCATACCAGACGATGGTGATAAATTACATACGAATATTCCAATCCCCAGAGCCACCACTAAGAAATCTGTACAAAGAGACACACTTTAAAACACTACAAATCAAGATGGAATCCAAAAAATATATCCAGATAACCCATAGGGAGGTAAGAAACAAGAAACAGAGAAATGAGAAAGAGGAAACAAAAAAAAATAATAATAATAAAACAGCACACTTAAGCTCTAACATATCAATAATTACCTTAAGTGTAAATAGTCTAAATACACCAATTAAAAGAGACAGGCAAGAGTAGATTTTTTTAAATGATCTAGCAATACACTGTCCACAAAAAAAAAAAAAAAATCACTTTAAATACAACAGGTGAAGTGAAAGTATAAAAAAACCATGTAAATATTAATTTTTTTGAAAAGGAAGCATAGCAATATTACTATTGATAAAGTAGACCTCAGAGCAAGTAAAGTTACTAATAATTTTAGCAAGACCAAAAGAGATCGTACATAATGATAAAGGGAACAGCCCACCAAAAGACATGACAATCCTGAATATGTACACAACAAATGACAGAACCTCAAGGTACAAGAAGCAAAAACTGATAAAAGGAAAACAGACAAATCCACAATTATAGTTGGAAACTTGGCAACGCCACACTCTCAGCAATTGACAGAACTACCTGACAGAAAATCAGCAAGGATATAGAAGAACTGGACAATACAATCAACCAATAAGATCTAACTCTCATGTATATTAAAACTCCATCCAACAACAGAATACACATTCATTTCAAGCACCCATGGAACAGTTATCAAGATGGACCATATCCTGGGTCATAAAACAGATGTCAACTAAGAGAATGAAAATTAGAGTAAATTCCCTAATCATAAAGGAATCAAGCTAAAAATCAGTGACAGTGAAAACAGGGAAATCGCCAAATCTCCAAATACGTATTTAGAAACTGAGTAACACACTACTAAATACTCCATGGATCAAAGAGGAAACCTGAAGAGGAAACTTAAAAAGACATAAAACTGAATGAAAATACAACATATAAGAATATGTGGTACACAACTAAAGTAGTATTGAAATAAAAACTTATAGCACTAAATTTGTACATCAGAGAAAAAGAAAGGTCTCAAATCAATAATCCAAAAGACATGAGTAGACATTTCACCCAAGAGGCTCTTCAGACGACAAATAAGGACATGAAAGATATTTAACATCACTAGCCTTTAGGGAAATGCAAAATAAAACCACAATGAGCTATCAATACACACCTATCAGAATGTGGAAAATAAAAAACAGTAATAACACCAAAGGCTGGCAAAGGTGCAACAAAGCTAGAACACTGGTCGGAACTGCTGATGGGAATGTAAAATGGTAGAGCTGCTCTGGAAAATACTTTGGCATTTTTTTATAAGACTAAACAAGCAACTACCAGCAAGTGTAGTCTTGGGCATTTATCCCAGAGAAAACTTATGTTCACAAAAACACCTGTACATGAATGTTCATAGCAGCTTTATTTGCAATAGCCAAAGACTAAAAGTAACTCAAGACATCCTTCAATGAGTAAATGGTTAAAGAAACTGTGGTACAGGGCTTCCTTGGTGGCGCAGTGGTTGAGAGTCCGCCTGCCGATGCAGGGGATACGGGTTCGTACCCTGGTCCGGGAAGATCCCACATGCCGCGGAGCGGCTGGGCCCGTGAGCCATGGCCGCTGAGCCTGCGCGTCCGGAGCCTGTGCTCCGCAACGGGAGAGGCCACAACAGTGAGAGGCCTGCGTATCACAAAAAAAAAAAAAAAAAAAAAAGAAACTGTGGTACATCAATAACATGGAATAATACTCAGCAATAAAAAGGAACAAACTACACATACAACAACTTGGATTAATCTCCAGGGAGTTCTGCTGAGTGAAAAATGGTAATCCCAAAAGGATACATACTGTTGATCCTATTTATATAACATTATTCAAATGACAAAACTATAGAAACGGAGAACAGATCAGTGCTCGCCAGGGGTTAGGAACTGGGGGGTGGTGTGCGGAGAATATGGCTATGAAGGACAACATGATGGATACTTGTGGTGATGAACAGGTCTGTCTGTACCTTGACTGTATCAATGTCAATATCCTGGTCGTGATATTGTACTAGATCTGTTGTTACTTACAACTGCAAGGTGAATCTACAATTATTTCAAAATAAAGTCAATTTTTAAAAAGGCAATAGAAAAAAATTTCCACTTACATAAATGTATTCATGATAGCCAATCTGTCACCTGTTTGACCACTTCTGTAAGGACAACGAAGTGCAAAAAAACAAAGCAAGAGCCGAAAAACATACATCAGATTAGTAAGGACTCCATTTTTCCTTCAGATTTTCAGGAGCCAGCTCCCTCTTCTCACAGAATCATGACTATTAAACGGTTGGATAATCTTTACAGATAACAGTAAATGTTATCCTTTGATATCTGAATGCTGTCTACAACATCCTGGCCAAGTAGTGTCAATCAGCAAACTTGAACATCTTCAATGACAGAAGACCCACTTCATTTATCTATCCATTTATAGATAAATACTTTGGAAAAGTGTTACAAAAAACATTTCCCCTTAAGAGTTATACCCTGAATCTAACTTACAAACTCCAAGTCTATCTTTTTAACTGACAACCTTACAATAAAAATATAATCATAATATACTCATACACATATACACACACACACAGAGCAAAATTCGACAATAAAAGTTCACATTCAATAGATCAGAAAATGCCTCAATGCCAATGCTTGCTACTTTTAGGGAAACTGAGGGGCCTTACTCATCCTTGTAACACACAAATGCCCAGTACCTAACAGTACATATCTAATATGACATTTCTTATCAATTCACATCTGAGAATTCATTTAGCCCTGTCATGAGTTCCTAGGAAACAGGTAAATACACAGTGATTATACCCAACTTCTAGAATTAGAAACATCAGATCTGACCTAAGAAATAACTACCCCAACTATAAGAAATAAATAATTTGGAGAAGTCAAAACACTAACCATTAATAAATAAGGCCAACTTTCAAATCAAAGACTAACTGAATAATTTATCATGTGAGACTAACAAAAACATACAACTCTCAGTTCCATTATGTGCCTGCATTCGTTTCTGGTCTTGAAGCCTTGAGGCTGAAATCAAAGAAAATTACAATCCAGAACTGTGCCCTCCCCTCCTTCTGGGTCAAAATCTTTAGGAAATGAGTCAATCCTAAAAATTCAAATGAACCACCACCTAGAATTCTGATGCTAAATAGTCACTTTGGAAATTCTTAATCCCTAGCCGCTCATTTTAACAGACGGTGAAACTGGGGACCATAAGAATTAAGCGGGCTTCCCTGGTGGCGCAGTGGTTGGGAGTCCGCCTGCCGATGCAGGGGACACGGGTTTGTGCCCCGGTCCGGGAAGATCCCAGATGCCGCGGAGCGGCTGGGCCCGTGAGCCATGGCCGCTGAGCCTGCGCGTCTGGAGCCTGTGCTCCGCAACGGGAGAGGCCACAACAGTGGGAGGCCCGCGTATCGCAAAAAAAAAAAAAAGAATTTAAGCAACTTCACAAAGTAGGCAGCAGACTCAAACACCAGTCTTCAGTTTTCTGATCCACTGTTCTTCCCACTATATCACACAGCCTCCCAATCAAGCCAGCATTTTGAGCACCCAGGCTGAGGAACAATTCTAAAGCCTATTAACTATGTTAAGGGAGTATGTGCTGACACCTATTTTTCCAGTTAGAGCAATAAGTTCTCTAGGGATCAGTCCACATTCTCTTCCCCCAGCACCCTTATAATCAATAGATATAAGATATTAAGTAGTATAAACTATGGCTACTTCTTTAAACATTCAGGGAAGTAAATTAAATTAGTATTCACGGAGACTGATAATCAGTCACACCAATAAAACCAAAATGTGAAGGCAAATTTTGCCACTTATTCCAACTGACAGTTCACGGCATATAAAATTAAGCAACTGCTATCTTAGTAAAACACATGAGAACATACTTTCAATTAAAACTTTTGCATGTTGAAGAATTTCTACCTTTTATACCCTATATAAAAGGAGTAACAGAACCTCAAAATCAAAATAACTTCATCACCCAAACCGATCACCTCACCAACATCTCACTGCTTGAATGAAAGAACTCTCAAACCCAAGACAATTTGATATAAAAACAAGTAATATTTTCATATGGCAAGCAGCAAAATTAACAAAGCATTTTAACAACTTGTATACAGTATCTCATTTGTGTGGGGAAAAAAATACAACAGAATATACAGGTGTTGAAATATGAAGTTACCCAACAAATCTGTTATCAATGGCTGCCTGAGAATAGGAACTAAATAACTGGGAGATGGTGTGGAAGAGAGATTTTCTTTTTACTGCAACATCCTTTGTGTAACTTTTCAATTTTGTACTCTGCACAAGTATTCTGCGCAAGTATTCACTGTGTATTCAAAAAAGCTGCATGAAGGTATTTCAAAAGAAAGATAGGATCATGGCTGCAATTAGAATGGTGGCAGTGAGGATGGAGAAAAACAAACAGATTTGAAATTTAAGATGTAGAAACGTCAAGATACGGTGACTGTTAGGGTGTGATAAGTTAAAAAGAGGAGTTAAAAATGACTCTAAGGTTTCTGGCAAGGGTAGTGGTAAGCGCTATTTATTACTAAGACAAGGAACATCAAAGACAATCATAAATTCAGCTTGCATATGTTCAGTTTAAGATGCCTTCAAGATACCCAGGTGAAGTAATCAAGTGGCAGTCAAGTACACATGCAACTTGGGAGCAGACAGAGTAAAAAAGATCTAGAACAGAATCTCCTTGCAAAGGAGACTGAGATGTGGTCAGAGATGCAGAAAGAAAGCCAAAGTAGTCAGATGTTAGGAAAGTCAGGGAAGGATGTTTTCAAGAGATCTCAAATCTGCCTCTATCTCCCCCCTCATTCCTCAACTACAGCCTCACTTTAAAAATTGTCTTTTCCAAGATGATAACATATATCTTGTACTGAGCACCTTCCACGCCAGGCCCAATGCCAGGCACTTTACACATCTTCTTTTCCTAACACAAAATGCAATAGCCTGCCAGAAATCTATTACCACTTCCATTTTACAGATGAGAAAACTGAGCCTCTGAAAGATGAAATAATTTGCCCAAAGATCATATATCCAATAAGTGGCAGAAGCAGAATTCTACTCTAAAATCCATGCGGTGCTATCTATCCATCGGTACTTCACAACTAGGTTCCTTTCCCCTCCACTTTATCCCTCACTGTAGCCAATAATATTCCCAGAAAATCTACTTCTGGTCATGTCACTTCCCCTGATTAGAGAGTTGAGTTCAATAACTCCCCAAAACCTCCTATGGCCTACAGTGATGGGGGCCTTCACATGCTCAATTACCCCCTCCCAATCCCACTAAGACACCCTACCCTCTCTCTGTCCACACTAAATTATTCACAATTCCTCAAACACCATTTAATTTCATACCTCCAACTCTACCTTCTTTTTTCCTCTTGCTCAACTTCTTTCTATTCGTGTTTGATAACCACGGCCAAAATGTCATTACATTTTTGTGCAGTTTCTCTTACCCACTTCTCCAGTCTAAACTAACTGCTCCAAAATGTTGGGAATTTGTGTGGATAGCTTAAATTACCCCTAATCAAAAGTTTTAAATGTTTTAATTGCTCCATCATTTGAGAGCTCATGGCACTTTGCATATACCTTTATTATGGTACTTACTATATCATATGGTCACTCCGTCTGTCCATCTCTCTTCACAGACTGCACGGGCAGAGGCCAAGTATTACTTGTTGCCCCAGGACTTGGCACAGTCCCTCACTCACAGCAGTTCAGCAAACGTCTCACAAATCAATCAAGCAAAGTAAAAGCTTTCCTACTTCTCATTCTGACACCTGAAATTCAAAAACCTAAAACATTTAACTACTGTATCTTAAAAACAAATTTTCCGGGCTTCTCTGGTGGCGCAGTGGTTAAGAATCTGCCTGCCAATGCAGGGGGCACATTCGAGCCTTGGTCCGGGAAGATCCCACATGTCGTGGAGCAACTAAGCCCGTGCGCCACAACTACTGAGCCTGCACTCTAGAGCCCTTGCTCCGCAACAAGAGAAGCCACCGCAATCAGAAGCCCACGCACCGCAATGAAGAGTAGCCCCCGCTCTCCACAACTAGAGAAAGCCCGCGCACAGCAACGAAGACCCAACGCAGCCAAAAATAAATAAAATAATTTTTTAAATAAATAAATTTTCCCTAAATATATAAACTATCCAAACAGACTCAAGCAACTAAGATTCATAAAGTTCTTAGGAAAAATTCTGTCACATATTATGTAATATTCTATTACAGAATTCTACCACAATATTAAAATACAAACTAACTCACATACATTCAGCTAAATATGTTTTCTACTCATTTCCCAAGCAACTAATTCTTAGCTTCCAAATGGCAAAAAAAAATCAAGGCCCATGGATATTTGATATTAAGAACTTATTTTATGTGTAATAAAGGCACTGTGGCTATGTTTCAGAGACAAACTGAAATATCTACGGATTAAATGATGTGATTGATAGCTGAGATTTCCTTCACAATAATGGTAGTGAGACGCAAAATACAGATGAAACAAGACTGGTTACAAGTTGAAAATTGTTGAAGCTGGGTAATGACTGGTGAGGGTTGGTTGATTGATTTTCTCTGCTTTTGAAAATGTTGGAAATCTTCCCTAATACACTGTTTTTTTAAAAAGAGAAAGATCTAACGAACATAATGTAATAGATCTAGTTTAAAAACAATCCTTTATCTAAAAAGGTTTCTTCCATTGTTCTAAATTAAAATAAATTAGATGACCTCATATAATACTCTTGACTATAACAAAGCCCAACCTTCTTCCTGAGAATAAACTTAGCAGTAGCATCTTTTATTTACTCTAACACAGACAAAATACTACCACAGACACAACCACAAAAAGAATACAGGAACACATTCACAACAGAATGATGTCAGTCTTAGCAACGTAGAGAAATACAGAAAAGATATAATAAAAGGAAGAAATAGGTAAGAGAAAAAAAATAAACAAAACCTTATACAAGAAAGTGGCAAACGGCCATAACTTGGCTGAGAAACCTAAAACTGTCTAAGTAAGAGATTACTCCCACCCTTCCAGGTTACAGTTTTTAATTAGGTCCCAAATGTAAGCACGGGCCAACTCAGGCACAAAAATAAAGTCATCAATGTAACAGATGCTAAAGACCAAAATGAAGAATGAGTACAGCTACTATAACAAAGCCATGTAAATAAAATGCAAAGAAATAGGACCAGGGTGAGGGCAGCAAAAAGAAAGAAATAGGACCAAATAGGGTACACACCTCTACTTCATTTACCCCTATCCCCACTGAAGGACCATCAAGACGAGAAGTATCCCAACTTGACAACAAGGTGTTCACAGGTATCTCTAACTACACACCGTAGTATAAAATCCATCTTTAATCAACCAAAATATAATTCTGGCATACTCACTATCTGTGTGCTTATTTTATTATTTTTAAGGTAATGCATGTCTATGGTTAAAATAGCAACAACAAAAAAAGCCCACAGTGGTACAGAAATCTGTTTACAATCTCCCCTCCTGGGGCTTCCGTGGTGGCGCAGTGGTTAAGAATCCGCCTGCCAATGCAGGGGACACGGGTTTGAGCCCCAGTCCGGGAAGATCTCACGTGCCGCAGAGCAACTGGGCCCATGCGCCACAACTGCTGAGCCTGCGCTCTAGAGCCCGCGAGCCACAACTACTGGGCCTGCGTGCCACAACTACTGAAGCCCGCACGCCTAGAGCCCGTGCTCCGCAACAAGAGAAGCCATCGCAATGAGAAGCCAGCGCACCACAACGAAGAGCAGCCCCCGCTCATCCCAACTAGAGAAAGCCCACGTGCAGCAAGGAAGACCCAAAGCAGCCAAAATAAATAAATAAAATAAATCAAAATTTAAAAAATAAAAAAATAATAATAAAATCTCCCCTCCTCCTCACCCTAGAGCCGCTTTGTACTCCAAGATGATCATTATTCAAATACTTCTTGAGTATCCTTCCAAAACTTTGTCAGAGAATTTCCTAAACTGACCCATGAACACTCAATTCAAGGATCTCAAGTTAGGAACTCATAACAAAGGTAAATATTACTACAAAATGAGATCAGAGAGGGACAGAACACACAGCAGATAAACCTTTGAACATATGCTAAAAGCTAAAATCTGATTTTAAATCATGTGCTCCTAAACAAAATTAAAAGATTCCTTGCTGATAAAGAAGTCAAGAAACACCATCTCCAAGAAACACAATCAAGAAATAAGCCCCACCCTATTAACAAGAGACCTTCTACTGAGGCCCAATCTAGGATAGAACTTTGAAACTCAATTTACAACTGCCCCAAGAGTAAACTAACTGAAAATGGGGATCCAAGAAAGCAAATAGTGTTTTTGCAGGAGCCATCAACATCTTGCCCACCTCCAGCACTACCCATCTAGGGAAAGGAGGTGCAGATCACAAGTGTCCCCAGCATGAGGAGCTAAGAGCCGGGTCTTTCTTTCTCTTCTGGGGTCTGGTGTTCAAAGTGCATAATTTGTTGAAACATATGCCTAGATAAATGGAAAAGGCTATCTGTAAATTAAGCTAGCCCAGAAGCCACTGTGCAATTATCTCACAAACGTGAATCCCCCCCCATTTAACTCATATTACAAAAACTGAATGAAATAATTGAGTTTTCAATGTCCGACACAGAATGTTATATTAATTCTCATTAAATGTTTTAAGAAAAAAATTAAATGAAATACAGATCAGGATACAGTGAGTCTCATGTGCTTTCATTAATTTTAACCTAGCAACTATCAGTTAACTTTTGAAGTTAATTCCAATAATCTAAAATCCAGGGGCTGTTAGTTAACATTTGAAATTCCCAAATCAGGAATACACAGTCCAGAATAGTTAAATCTAAAAATGAGAGACATGAGGAAGACAGGAGCCATGACAGCACTCTACAGAGGTAATGGTTCTCCTGCCTTTACTTCAGTCAGGAGAATGTATTAGGTAGCATAAGGAATGTCAGAAGTAAGTTTTCATCAGTGAAATAAACGATGTCCAAGTTAACGTGGCTTGGCTAGAAATACTGTAAAGGCGTCTCCACCTCTGCATGAACAGGGTCTAAGAATCAGCAAATCCAGGATCCCAATACTCTCCAGAGTGCACACATACTCTAAGAGTCCCATTCAGCCCTGTGTTCCACCACTGATCAGGTGATTCTGGGGCTAACGCCTACTGCTGCTAACATACAGCTACATGTGCCTCCAAAGCACCTTTCCAGCAAGGTCCTTGATAGACTACCTACAAGGACAAAGAGCTGGGACTTCCGTCGTCAAGCTTCACCAACAGGTTCCTGTGACTGCTTTTGTGCATGCTGGCTAATCAATGTTTTTTATGGGTGGCAAAAAAAGAAAGAGCCATTCTAACTTGTAAATTGTTAAACTGACCTTTATCATAAGCTTTCAGGATACTTCACACTTTTCTTCTGCCACTGATGTTTTTGTGATAGTCATCCTTATACTTGTATCTCACCCTTTTAGGGAACTGTAAGTTTTCAATGCAGACAAGGGATATCTATGTTATCTTCATATTCCCTGCATAGAAGACTTGCATTCAGTGTACTCAAATATTTGTTGCTCTAATTTACTATCGACAAATTACAAACCAGTATAGAAAACGGATACAATTTTATGTGAAGCTTCAGTATGAGTACGTAAGACTGTCAGTTATATATTCATTAAATAAACTCCATTAATTAACTAGTCTACAAATACATGTGGATCTTAAATAACCTAACCACCATTTCAATTCTTAGACAATCTAGTGGTGTTTTTGTAACATAAATTAGTTCTCTGGATACATTTAAAAAATATTAATAATGCAGTCACTAACATCAATTTCAAAGAGCTCAAAGCATCAAAATGAGTTTCAAAGTAAAATAAACTTAACCAAAAAAAACCTTTTCAAATCTGCAAAATAATACTGGTATTACATAAATAAAAACTAAATGTTACATAATCAAGTCAGAAAAAGATATTTTTACTCTGTAGCTAGCCAAGCACTGAACCTTCACCTTGGTTCAAAGTGCATGGCCCCCCATTCCACTTTACCATCTACATCACAGCAACTCATCTCTCACGCAGTTTTTCTTAACAACCTGAAATATATAGAAGTGGCAGCCAAATGTCCCCTAGTCATTTCAATTTGTAACCGAGTCTATGGAAAGAGCTATTGGGGCGGGGCGGGGGGGAGGGGCGGTTCAGAACTTAAAAAGCGCATGTTTATATATTCCTGCAATTCTAATGTGTGGCCAGATAAGCAAGCATTTTCTATAATCTCTTACTATAGCTTTATTACCAGGAATGTATCAAAATCTTAGGAAATGTATAGTAACTGCATGAGACTTTGTCCCGGTAATTAATAATGACTAATTGTTTACAAGACAACTTTCCAAACTAGAAAATACTTTTTAAGATGCATCATATTAAAGACCTAATTTTCAAACAAAAAAGTATGACATTATTCTGTGGTTACTTTTGTAACCCAAACACTAATCTCCTTTAGCACTGGAAATGAATATATTCCTTTAAGTGCCGGCAAACAAAACACACGCGTAATATAGCATAATTTTAAACATCAACA
Organism: Mesoplodon densirostris; assembly: GCF_025265405.1. Taxonomy (NCBI): domain Eukaryota; kingdom Metazoa; phylum Chordata; class Mammalia; order Artiodactyla; family Ziphiidae; genus Mesoplodon; species Mesoplodon densirostris. Next base: position 98,053,653 of record NC_082681.1, read on the forward strand.
TCCAAATATTGTAGTATAAAAAAGCCACCTCTACAACTAACCTAATAATTTTTCCTTACCATCTACATGCAAGTGAACCAAATTTAGGAAAATACATGCTTTAATGGACCTTAAACTACTTCCACTGCCCCCAAAACTTTAAATTCCAACTATTTTCATACTAATTATCTCCTAGGAAAAAAAGCACATACGTTTTATTTTTTTTAGACACATACATTTTAATATGGTAAACAATCCATAACTACTTCTAGGTATTCTACATAATCTTTCTATTGATTAAAAGAATTACAAAAGAAAAATAAATCCCAATAAGATAATTTAATACAAACATAAAAATGACATAGATACTTCAAAGTGAACAACTATGTATTTTAGCAATAGTTCCCTGACGAAAGATTCCCCAACCCTTTAGCATTATATAACTACTATAAATACATATAGTATTACTATATTCATGCTATGTATTACTATATATTATTTTTTAACTCAAATCCTTATTAACTGAAAACAAGATTAATCCAAAAGATTTTCAAAAATGTACCAAAAGTGTCACCAGTTAATTTCTGTTAAAATGTTTCACTTCTTAATTACTTTTCAGTAACTCCACTATAATTAAAAAAATAAGAATCTTGAATTATGTTACCAAAAGATGGTCAGCATTAGTTTAAAGAGAAAAGTAATCAAGATCAGCTATATTTCAAGAACTCTGATTAAGCAACCACTTGCTGTTTACAATCTTTTAAAAATATTTTAAAGGTATTACTGCAAAATAATGTACTGTATTACTAATTTCTTTTTCATCCAAAACCCCAAGCACTGTATATCAAACGGCAATCATTCAAACAAAAATTCTTTCAATGACTCCAATATAAATTAATCTCACAAATGCATTCAGAGACTAAGAGAAATCAGCAGTTTAGACAAAGTATTCTCACCTAGAAAAGGTACATACGAGTTTAGGGGCAAGTAAGAGACAGTTGTTATTAAATGTTTTAAACTTTCCAAATCTTTTAAGTCAAGAGTTAACCTTTTTTAAAACCTACTAATTTAACTTTAAAAACTTGAAAGAAGATCCAATAATATATAGGAATAAGAATTTTTGAAAGCAAGTAGTAATAGCTAAATTTCTGTCAAAAAAAAAGTTATACGAGGTGCAGACTAAATTTGTTGGGGGGTCGGGGTGGGGGGTGGTAATGAGAAAAGTCATCGCTAAAAAGAGAATCCTGGGAGTTATTTAATTCCAGTATCTGCTCTTAGGTAAGTAGCCGGAACCTACCCCAACAAAGAAAAGCCAACTCTTATTTTTAAGACTTTCAGACAATAAGAATTCTGAAACTAACACAGCTCAACATTCCACAAAAAACATACTGTTTACCACGGCTGTGCAGAAGATGGATGACACTAAATAATTCAATACTTCCTATAGCAGGACTCCAGCTCCTTCATTCTATTCAGAATCCAATTCAAACACATGGTGCGAGGTTATATAATATTAAGCTTTACATTACACATTTCACTGGTATGTTCGAGCTCACAAGGACGCAACCATGAATTGCATGCGGTTGCAAGCACATTCTCTAGAATGTTTTATTTTAATGTTAAGGCTAAGAAGCCTTGACCTAAATAGGTAGGACCTCACAAGCATGGGGTCTGAAGTAATGAAGAACCTTGTTTCCTTAGTTCCACAAAACATTTAGTAGCCAAATTACCCAGTATTTTATGAAGGCTTCATTCTTCCACAAAACATAATGAATCTTCGCAAGTTTCTCATTTACAAGATGTTGCTGTATTCAAACATCAAGAAAGTATTGCACTTGCACAAAAAAATACATGAAAATGTTCCGTTCTTTTACAATTTAAACTCAGTAGTGCATAATAACTGCAGGGTTCAATATTACAATCTGAAATACAATGTTAAGCACAATCCACTGTGAATCCATCTAAATACAAGCATTCTGAGACATGAAATCAACTAGCATTTTACACATTATCCACGTAAAACATCAGATTCCATTTATTTCTTCACTACCATAACCAAAAGCCGTAGCCTTGGCCAAACTTTTCCAAATGTATTATCTTTGCAAACAATTTTACCAACCTCCTATTAGATCGGCAATGATCACTCCAAAATAAAATAATGCTCCTTAAATTTAAATATTTTGCTTAATCTTTTGGAATGACAACTTTGACAGTAGTGAAGTATTTTTAAAGAAAATATTTTAAGTAGTCAGGTTGAAAAAAATTTTCAAGGCTTAGGTCATTTATGCTTAAATCATTTCAGAGCTAGTCGCTATTCATTTTTCCAGCAATAATTTTAAATGAAGCCAATTAATACTTAACATAGTCAAAGTTTAATTCAACTTTTCTCTATGGGTCAAAGGGACTGGGCTTACTGAAAAGGATTATTTCAGTTTAGCTTTCTGGTCATTATTTGTATTCAAAACCCCTTACACTTAAGTTATTTTGAAACAAAAACATATGTGTAATTACAGATAAAAGGTATTAGTGACTCTCCTAAACCAAGCTACAGACAAAAACTAGGGACAACTCAATTTTTTTTTAATCAACTTAAGAATAAAATGCAAGGCTTTAGTCATTTCAAACTTCCTTCTCAATTGCAACAATAAAGCTAGGTGTCAAATGCAAAGCCACTGATTTCAGCTAGAAAAGCAAATGTCTAATGGATGCAACACCTATCCCAGCACACTCCAAGTTTCACGGTCCCAATTAAGAAGCAAGCATACAAATATCATTTCGATCAGATTTTGATCAAGAGACACAAACTGATGCAGACAGATCGAGACTCCAGTGCCTTTGTTCAATAGCTTACGGATGGGTAACTAAATGTGCTACAGGTTGATAAGCATTTACCAGGCTTATGAATGCTGCTTCCAAGCTTGAGAAAGGTACAAGAATTCTAGATGCAAATAATCTTGGATAATCTTTATTAAACACCACCGAGCTACACAATCCGAAGGAGAGGCCTATTCATCGCTACTATTTATTTCCATGTTTACCTCTCCTCCCTCCCCCAAACCCCCCCCTTCACTTTCTCCTCCCACCCTGTCCCGCCATCTTGGGCCGACAGGAGCAGCCATTACTTAACTAAATGACAGTGCCAACAACTTTCCACACAAATAAACAGAAACTGCACCCCGAATCCCCCCCCTGGCCTCCCCTGCCAGACACGCAGGAAACGAGGCTCCAAGAAGAAAACACATTCACAAGTAACTGCAGGATTTCTATGGCCGAAAGACCCAAAAAGTAAACAAGTCACCTAACTTCAGGTAAAACACCATACCCCTCGAGATGCATGTCAACAGACCCATGCAAACTCCTCACCGCCCTAAACTACGTGCAACTTCCCCCTTCTGCGAGCGGGGACACAAGCAAGCCCCAAACGTTGGGTTAACTAACAGCAGACTTCCCGAACAGCCTTCCTGGAGGAAAAGAATAAAAACCACGGGAGGCAAGTCAGTCGGAAATGCGGGGAAATCTGCACACATTTACAAGCCCTTGACCCTAAACAGGCACCTCGGAGCGATCATCGGTCGCCCCTCCCAAAGCCGTAAAATAACAGGCAGTTTTGTCGACCCAGTTGAGCTCGGCCCCAAAGCGCTACCGTTTCTGTTCCTCCAGCTACGAGAGGAGAGGGCGATTTCGCAAGGGAGCGAGAGAGGGATCCGGGGGTGTGTGTGGGGGGCGGGGGGGGAGGGGGGAGCAGAAGCAGGAAATAGTTTTCCGGAAGCCCCTCGGCCCTCGTTCGCGGCCACAATGAGCGCCGGCCGGGCCGCGGGGCCGCGGGGGTCGGGGCGAGCGGGGCGCCGGCCAGGGAGACCGTGTCCGCGCTCCGGCCCGCAGCTGCCTTACCTTGCCCAGCAGGGCCTTCGTCCTGGCGCCATCTTCATGAAACCTCACGAAACCGAAGAGGCGGCTGTGGAGAGAGACACACGCGGCTCGTTAAAGGTCCGACAGCACCACCGACCGACCCATCCCTGCCCGAGCCCGAGGCCCCGGCGGCGGCGGCTACGGCACCGAGAGCGCCGAGCCAAGGTGCTCGCCCCGCCGCCGCCAGAGGCGAGCCGCGCTCCGGCCTCCCCGGAGAGCGGCGCCAACCCGTCCGGAGCCGACCTGGGGGGTGACGGCAGCCTGTACCTGTCCAGTCCGCCGAGCGCCTCCCTCTCCTCGGCTGTCAGGCTCGGGGACGCCTCCTCGCTCTCGCCGCTCGCTTTTCCCGCCGCCATTTTCTTTTCCTCATCACCGAAAGCGGCGGCGGCGGCGGCGGCAGCGGCGGCGGTAGCGAGCGACACTCCGCAGGATTTCATGGAAACGCAGCGAATTCACAACTCCGACGCCGACACCTCCCCCCGGGCCGGGGCCCACAACGACGCCCCCAATCTCCGCGCGGGACCGGCACACCAACTTTATCGCCGCCTCCTCCTCCGCCGCAGGCGGCAGCGACGAAAAATCCCAACGCGGCGGCGGTGAAGGCGGCGGCGGCAGGGGCTGCGGAGCCCCCGAGTCGGCAGCGGCGGCGGCTCGGCTTGTAGGGTCACATCGCGGGAGCGGGCGAGGGGCAGCCACGGGCGGAGATGGCGGGAATGGCCGGAGCGTGCGGGGTTGAGGGACGCGGGGGGGATTCGTTGGAGACACAAACTTCCCCGGCACCAGCACAAAGTTGTTGTAATTGTGTCACACAGCGAACCCCACGCCGCCGCCGTGACCCCCCCTCCCCACCCGGCCGGCGCCGCCAATCAGCGTGGCCCGCTCGCTTCACGTGACCTTTGTTGACTCACGTCAGCCGTGGCTCCACTCAACTTGCTAGCTGCCCGAGCCCCGCCCACCGAGGCCCCCGCCGACAGGGAGCGGGACGCACGCCAATTCTGGCCGGTGGTTGGCTGCTGGGCCCGTCCGTCCGAGGGAAGGGTTTGTCCTCGAGAGGGAGCAGCCGATTAGGTTGTGCCAGTTAAATACACTGGGGCAGAGAATGGAGGGTCCGGGCCGTGTCACCTCGGGAGCTGCGGCGGGCTCGGGAGGGGGAGGGGAGCGGTGGGGAAGGGCGAGGTCCGGCACCGCCCGCGGCGGGCCCTAGCAGTGAGCGAGGACACCATGGACGGCCTTTGCCTGCCCAGGGGCTAGGTGGTGGGCCCAGATCGCGGCTCGGGCATCCTGCGCTTCGGGGGTCCCGGGCCCCGGAGGGCCTGATAAGGGTCGCGTCGCCGGGAGGCGGCGCACGGCCCCTGACCTCCGCCCTCCGAAGAAGGCGCACACTTTTGGCACCGCTGGAAGTAATGGCCTCCGCGCGGAGCGCACTCGGGCAGTGGCTGCTGGCCCCCTGCTCCGCGGCTCAGGCGCCGCCCTAGGCCAGGCGTGCGCTCCCGGCCCCGATCCCCTTGCTCGCGCCGCAAGTGAAGGGGGAAAGGTCCCCTGACCCCCGGCTGGAGGGAATGAAAAGTCACCCACGGGGGTCTGGCTCGCTGACCATAGCTCCCCACCGCCAAAGGTCTGTTGGCGGCACTTTGGGTCCAAAGTTTCATGCTACCTGTGTTTTATCAGTAGTTCATTATAGTGTTGTAAGAAAAAGCAATGACGAAAAATTGTTAAGCGAGATCTCCAGGATGTTGGTTTCTACTGCTCTGATCTCAGTGGGGCCTTCATGGAAGAGTTCGGGCTGCTTGTAGACAGGCCTGAGAGAAGGCATAATTAAGATAGTCAGCGAAGCTTGCAGCCCAGAAAACCCTTTTCTACCTCCCACAGCATGTCTTACACAACAGTAACACTTTCTTGTTCTGACCGCGTCACAGATGCAAATAAAAGTCACTAGTCTGCCTTTCAATCCATAGTATAATTGGGAGAAAAAGAAAACATGCCTTCGGTCTATTACTCTGTTCAAAAGACAAATTTAATAAGATATGTCTCATATAACAGATCTGTTACAGGGCACACCTCCGGTCTTCAGGGATAGGAGAAAAATTAATGGACATACGAAGACAAGGTTTCCTTTATAGACATGGACTCTATATTTTCAATAATGTAACCAATAAACAAGGTATATTCAACTTGGATGTTAAACTATAAGGAAGACAATTCAGTGCTGACTCAGTAATCCTAGCAGTATTCAGTGAGAAGCTATGGAAATCCCAACTGATTTTACACACAGTTTTAAATTGTTCCCCTGAGACTAGTAACTAGACTAACAAACTATAGTTTTATATGGATTATATTTCAGGTTTAATTACTTTCTCTGAAACACCTCTTCCACTCTTTATGGTAGTCCTTCCATTTTACTTGAATGGGTGAGTATACAGGGCTGAATATTTTCTGCAGCTAAATTAGCACATGCATTGTAAACTTTCTCACAACAGATGACCTTCAAAGCCCAGGAGATTTTGACACCACTATCTCCCCCCACAAACCACCATACACACACACACACACACACACACTTAGACTTGCACAAGCAGAGATAGAAATTCTGCCAGTATTTGGCAGTCTTCCTGGAGCTGGTGGTTCTTGACTCAGGCCGTTTCCAAGAATTATAAGGCTGCCCACCTCCAACCCCTCAAAACCTTCTTTCTCACTACATAATCATTACTAGGTAATAGCAGCAGAACTGCATGGAGTGGATGCAATGTGTGGGGTCGAAGTCAGACAGACCTGGATGCAAATTATTACTCTGCACAGGCTGTGTGTCCTTGGGAAAGTTACTTATCCTCTAAGCCAGAACTCTGTGTCTAGTCCAATTACAGTCCACCATGAAGCATGAGATAATTTTTATACAGTAACATAGTCCTTATATCACTGTGTAATTTTTTAGGTCTTGCATAGTTTATATCATATAAATGTATGTACAATAGGTATTGTAGCCGCTAAGGTTTAGGTCCTTCACTGGAGAGAGAAATGGCGAAGTGGGATAGATGATTTTATAACAATTATTTCTATGAAAAGTGAATCTGAAAACCCATATAGAAGGCAGAGCAGTTGAGCCAAAGGAGCATGAACTGTGGAATCATGCAGATCTAGGTTCGAATCCTAACTCTGCCACTTGATAGCTGGGTGACCTTCAACAAGTTAGTCTAATTTGAGCTTCAGTTCCCTCATCTGTGAAAAAGAGAAGATAAATCTTTTTAACACTTTACAACATTATTTTGAAGACTAAATGCCGTAAGCTAGGTAAAGTGCCAGACACATAATATTGAAAGGCCTCAAAAAAAAAAAAAAAAAATAGGAAGGTTCGTATTTCTAAAATCCTTTCTAGCTTTCCACATTCTGGGTTCTAAATGTGTTGATCGTCAGTTTACCAATCACTTCCTCCTTATCCCTCCCCAACCTCCCTATAAGCCCAACACATAGGCAGTCCTAATATACTTTTTGTTTGTGCATATAACCCCAACATTGCTACATCTCTCCTTCTTTATTCTAAAATTAAACCTTATATCTCTCAGTACTGCTTCTTGTTTCATAATTATAACTTAATACACTAGGAGCTGGGGAGAATAATTTTAATTTACCAAGTTGATTTGACTAATATATGCATAGATAAATCAATGTTTTAAAAATGTATAAAATTTGTGTTACACTGAGTCAAATTATGGACTAGTTAGGGCATCATTTGTAGCAACACTGTGTTAATACTTACGTAAGTACCATCAATTATAGGAAAATAAATTTAACTCCTTTTAAACAGCTAAATAGTTAATCTGAACTATTTAGGAATATGTAGTTCATTTATATCATTAGTGCCACATAACCTATGCATACAATAAAAAGTCACGTAACAGAGTCATGATTTATCTAGTCTTATAAATAGAACTATACTTATCCTTTAAATCAGGATCAAAAATAAATTCAGCTCTTCCTGCACCTACCGGTGTCATAAAGGTTATCCAACTCATGTCCAAACACATTGATGACAAAAATAAATATAGGGTTAGAGTTGAGAGGAGATAAGGAGCCAAGTACAGACAGACTTTCACCTGTTTGAAAAACTTCAGTGTCAGAATAGTTTTGGGACTTCTTCTGGAAGAAGCCACACCCATCAGGAGCCAAGACTACCCTTACCAAGCTGTAGTGAGGCATCCCAAATCCTACCCCCCACCACCACACTGGGGAGCCTGGGCTTCCACCCCCACCCAGCAGTAATGAGGCATCACTCCTTCCTTGCTGAGGTGGTGTCAGAGGAGGCCTACTGGAGGGTCAGAACTTTTACAATGCCCAGTGGTAACAAAGCCACCACTCCCGTGGTGTCAGTGGAAGCAATGTGGGGAACAGTAATGAGGCACTCCTACACCTCCAGACATGGTGGTATCAAGGGAGGCCTAGTGGGGAGCCAAAACTTTCATTCACACCCAGTGGTAACAAGGAGACCCTCCCCCTCCACCAGTGTCAATCAAGGTTGACTGGGGAACTTGGACTTCCACTCCTACCTGGCAGTAACAACACAGTGCTTTCCCTTCCCCAACAGAGTGATGTCAGAAGAGACCTGCTAAAACACAATATTTAGATGTATAATACCCACAATGTCCAGGTTTCAATGAAAAATCACTCATACCAAGAACCAGGATAACCCCAACATTAATTAGACAAGATAATCAACAGATGTGAACACTAAGGTGAATCAGATGTTCACATTATCTGCCAAGGATTTTAAAGCAGTCATAAAAATGTTTCAATGGCAATTATGAATCCATTCCAAACAAATGAAAAACCAGAAAGTCTTAGCAGAGAAATGGGAAGTTTCAGCAAAGAAATAGAATATACAAAGAAGAAACAAATGGACAATTTAGAACTGAAAAATTAATAACCATAATTTAAAACTCAATGTATGGGCTCATCATCAGAATGAAGGGGATAAAGGAAAAAGAGATCTTCAAGACAGAATAATAGAAATTACCCAATCTGAACAACAGAGAGAAAATAGACTGGAAAAAACAAACAAACAACAACAACACCAAAAAAAGAAACAGAAAAAAACCAGAGCCTCAGAAATCTACGGGAAGATAACAAAAGATCTCACATCTGTGTCATCAGAGTCCCAGAAGGAGAGGAGAAATAGGTCAGAGCCCAAATGGTATGCAAAGAAATAATGGCTGAAAACTTTCCAAGCTGACACAGTCCCTGTCCTGAACTCTTACTTGGAGAGTTGTATAAATAAATTTTATACTATAAAATAGAGTGATGAGTGCTATAAGCTTTACCCAAATTTCTGTGGATGCTCATAGAAGAGGCAACTTTATCAACCTAGAGGTACCAGATAAAGCTCCTAGAGAATAAAAGATGGATTGTTGGGAGCTAGAGGGTGGATACAGGGGTGGGTGTCTTCCCGGCAGAGGCAGCAACAGATCTGCAAAAGCACAGATGCCTAAGAGTATGAGAGTTCTGGTAAATTCAAGAAGGTGAGCATGGCTGTGACCAAAGGGGTAAGGAAAGAATTGGGAGTTGAAGTTGGAAAAGTAGGCAGAACCATGAAGAGTCCAGTAAGGCTTACTAAAGAATCATACCAATGGTTATTGTCATTTTAGGCACAGAAATAGTAGGGTTGCTAGTGGTGTTAGTGCTGCTACTTTAAACAGATTTCCTTTCACCTGGGCTCAGCATCTGGCACCAAGCTCAAAGAATATTGACTAGCTGGCTGGTCTAGCCCCTTTGCTAGACCAGGGATCAGAAAACCCTAACCTACAGGCCAAATCCAACATACCACCTATATTTGTACAGCCATTTCATCACACATTAAAATTAAATGAAATTCAAATTTGGGTATGCATAAATAAAGCTTTACTGGTACACAGTCATGCCCATTCATTTATGTATCATCTATGGCTACAAAACAACACAGAGTTGAATAGTTGCAATAGAGAACGTACGTGGTGCTCTCATCTCTTCACACTGCTGCTTAGTACCCTACAAATCACAGTGATGCTGCAATAACTTGGCAGTGTTTCAAGTGCCACACATATAACAACATGACTTTTTTTTCTTACCAGTACATACCTATTATGTCAAAACCAGAAAAAAGAGAAAAAGGACTTCATATGTAATGCTTTTAATGCACAGTGGAGTGTGGACTATTTTGTTATCAAATTTGATAGCCAAGCATTTATTATGCAATAAGTACAGTTTTACTAAAAGAATATAATATATGTCAACATTATCAGACTATACTCATCACAATATTCCCAACTAACAAGAAAGCAACAGTGAGAACAATTAGAGAATTTAAAACAGAATATTTTGTCACAGCAGAATTTCTTCACAGAAATAAAAAATGAATATGAGGCTGCAATCAAAGTAATTTTCTGAGTGACTCATTTCTTAGCCAAATAAGAAAAGCTGTTTAATTAAATTGTGTTTGATTGCAACAGCCAAAGTAATGTGTCCAGAGAAAATAAATTTAAGACTATTAGACTTTCAGCTAGAACAGTTGCTTGAAGAGTTGAGGACATTGGGAGCAGCATCAAGTCAATTAAAAACCAAAACAATTAACTGAGTGGTTTTCCTTGGCTCTTTATGAGTTAACAGGTAATACTAAGTTGTTCATTTGAGGAGTAAAGGCCTTGTTTGAAATGACTGAAGAACTAGCTTCTGTGAATAGTCTGCATGGAACAACTACAGGGGGAAATATTTTCAAAGAAGCTGAAAAAGTACTGATTCCATACAACATGAAGAGGAACCTGCTAAGATGTGTTACAAGCGGTGGTAGTAAAATATGTGTAAAACAGAAAAATGCTTATTTGAACAAAAAACAAACCTTATGAAAATGTAAGGTGTTTAAAGCCTATGGCTATTTATTGTATTATTCATCAGTGATGACTTTGTGGTAATATTTGAACTTATCGTGTGTTACTGAACCAGTAGTGGCAATGGTAACTTCATTCATTCTCATGGCTTGAACGATCATCAGTTCCATGAATTTTTATCAGAAGTAGAAGCTGAATATCCTGACTTGTTCTATCACACCACAGTTCTTATTGTTTGATTGTGATTCTTTTCAGCTCCAGAGCAAAACTGAGAATTATTGAATGAGAAGAACAGCCTTCAACCACTATAATCAAACTATGAATGGCTTTGGAAATTAGCTTTTGTGGGAGACTTGATAATATGTCTTAATGAATTTCACCAATTACACAGTAAAACAACACTTATACATGAAACATACTTCAGTAAAATCATTTTGATGATGAGTAACGATGCTTGAACTACAAGTAATGTCAAGCCACTTTATACACTTCCATGCTATCAAAAGTTAAAATAAGAAGCATATTATCCATTCCTATAGAAATCTGCAGCAGATATATTTTCCAAGCTCAAACTACATTCCAAGCAGCACTTTTGAGACAGCAATGCAAGTGCAAAGGAAATTTCTATATTTCAAAATTCATTTAACTGTGCAATTGAGGAGTTTCTACCTAACCATCAATTGAAAGTGATTAATCTGCAATGTAATGACATACTAAAATGCAAATATCAAGAGAAGAATCTAATAGAATTCTATAAATGCCTTCCATGCAATGAATATGCTCAATTAAAATCATATGCACATGGATTGATGTCAGTGTTTAGCAGTGCCTATCTATATGGAAAGACATTTTCAAAAATGAAATACATAAAATCCCATTACAGATCAGCATTAACAGATGAACATTTGCAAACTAATCTGATGATAAGGAATACTAATTTTGAACCCTAATTAAGCAAAATGTATTCAAAAAACAAAGAATCCTATTCTCATTAGTAGACCTGTATTAGCAAAAACTGCACTCAAGGGAATTCCCTGGCAGTGCAGTGGTTAGGACTGTACGCTTCCTCTGCCAGGGGCTCGGGTTTGATCCCTGGTCAGGGAACTAAGATCCCGCAAGGTGCCTGATGAGGCCAAAAAAAAAACTACACTCAAGTATTACTATTACATTTTAAACATCAATAAAATATTTGTGGAAATTTGTTTCCTCTCTTGTTATATAGGTACCTAACATCTCTAATTTTGCCTCTTGATCTGCAAGATCTGAAATATTTACTATCTGGTCCCATATAGAAAAAGTTTGCCAACCCCTGGCCTAGCTACCTTGTTCCATGGGGACATCCAGTTCAAAATGATATATTGCCTTTTGCCCCCAAATATATCCTGGCCTAACTTCTCCAAAACATTCCCTAGAAAAAACAGACAAGATTTCACAATATTAAAGACTAAAACTGACAGGTAACCTAAGGCTTGGATCTGGGTGAAATTGATGTTAATTATGAGGCAGATGGCCCTAAATGGCTGGATTAAGAAAATCCCAGTCATGAATTACCTTGGCTTCATTTCCTCAACACACTGACTGAAAAAGGTAGTAAGCCACTTTTTTAAGGCCCACACCCTATCCCCTGATGACCCACTATCTGCCTCCCAACTCAGAGTCAGTGTCTAAACCAACATGAGATGTCAATTTCTCTACTTTTCAAGGATGCTCAGCAGAAAACTGATCCCCACCCCCACCTCCACTCCAAATCCTCTAGACCCCTCTATTCCCTGTTTATCTAGGCAGATAGACAAAACAAGTGGGCAGAAAATAGGAGAGGGATTGGGAGGAAAAGGGAGTAGACTTACATTTAATAAGGTGCAGTCTCCATAACCATGGCCAGCTTCATGGGTGTGCAACCTGTACAGTTGCACAGGGCCCCATGATGATAAGAAGGGCCTCATGTTTGTTTAATGCTCTGTTGTCACTGTCTTGAAATTCTTAATTTTTGAACAAGGGGCCCCACAGTCTTATTTTGTGTGTAAATTTCCCACAGATTATGTAGCCAGTCCTGCTCAAAACTCTAAGGAAAGGCCAGCTTCTTAAAGGTCCCTGAGAGAAGTCCTTGCTGGGAACTGTATTGTGCTATGTATCACATTAGTAAAGAAGAGATACAAAAGGTAAAGTCAGACTGTGTGTAGTCCGCCAGCTACAGACTTGATATGGAGATTCTGTCACTACTTCCATAGGTGGGTCCCAGGCTAAGCAGCTCAATCACTTGTAGACAGATATTGAGCCCACAGAAAACCTTGTCTTATTTGAGGGTAAGGAGAATAGTCAACCAAGGCTAGAGGAAGAGCACAGCATCTACAAAAAAAATGAATGAAATGAGAACTCTTCTTCACCAGGATAATCCAGGAAAAAATTTTAGAAACCTGTTAACATCCTTAAAGCTTCTGCAAAAAAGAAACAGAAAGAATGAAGGGGTGGGACTGATATGAAAATCCAACAGGATGAAATGAAAAGAGAGACACATAGGGTAAGGAAAATGAACAAGTACTCTGAAAAAGTAGGAACAAAATCAAACACAATGGAGACAGTAAAGAGGAAAATTCATCTGGCAGAAAATTGAAATTGGTGTCAAGACAAAGCTAATGCTAAGGTATTGAATGGAGTGTAAAAAGACAGCGATGGAATCAATAAGAGAGAAGAAGATAGCTGTGGAGGAAGAATGGATAAAATGGAGAACCAACATGTGGATAATTTGAATTCTTAAAAGAGGAACAAAGGCAAATGGAAGAGACATAATAAAAATAAAATAAAGCAGAAATTTCCTCTGTTGAAGAACAATGTATGTTGACTGAAAGAGCCTACTATGTTCTAGGCAAAATCAATAAAAGGGGACTCACAATTGGACACATCATGGCAAAAGTTTTAAGCTACAATATTAAAGTGTCTATAATTGTTCAGGCAAAAAAATGAGATCAGATTGCCCAGATAGAAACAAACATCAGTCTGTCTGACTTCTCATATCTAGGGTAGTATTCATCTGCATTGATTTTCAGGTATAAAGATGTCAGAAAAACACTCTGCTATTTAAGGGTTCATAAAATATATCACCTTCTTGAAAAAATTTGTTTACAATATTTTTCAACCAACCAAGAGATGAAGTTAAAAAAAAAAAGCTCAAGAATGGGGAAGTCACAGAGGGGAGCCTTGTCAAGCCAAAACAGAAATGCATCTAAATAATTACATCATACTTAATTATAATACTATATCTAAATATTTTTTCTCAAATAGAGTTCTGAATTTTTTTAAATAGGAAAAAAGTATGTGAATCTTAAAACCTGCGTTAACATTTTCATGGGTTAGAATGTGGAAGGAGGTAAAGATAAAATGTGCTAAGTTCTGTATCTCAAAAGCATGATTCAAACTATGCTGTTTTGGGACTTCCCTGGTGGTCGAGTGGTTAAGAATCCGCCTTCCAGTGCAGGGGAGGCGGGTTCGATCTCTGGTCGGGGAACTAAGATCCCACATGCTGTGGAGCAACTAAGCCCGCATGCCGCAACTACTGAGCCTGCGCACCCTGCAGCTCGTGAGCCACAATAGAGCCTGCTGGCCACAACGAAAGATCCCGCATGCCAGGAAGATCCCACGTGCCGCAACAAAGACCTGACGCAGCCAAATAAATATTTTTTAAAATTCATTATAAAAAAATATGCTGTTTCACTCTGGACCTAGCAATTAGATAAAAATAAGTTTTAAAAAGCTTTTGAAAAACTTAAAGGTCCATGCCACCTAATATATTTACTGTATCAATTCAGCAAATAGAAAGGTGTAGTAAAAAGTACAAGTTTCCCCTTCCTCTAAGTAACTGCTTTCAACTAATAGAATAAAATACTTTCTAAAACAATGGAGAAGATAAAAACAAAACTGAAAATAAAGAAAATGGCAGAGAAATGTTAATAAATAAGTCACAGAACAAAATGGCCTAAAACCAAAGATTTTAGAATTTCAAAATGTAAATCCCCTATTAAAAGACTTGGTTGACTAGAAGAAATTTAAGTATAATCTAGTTACAGGAGACATACTATTTAAAAAATGACAATAGTATGTTACAAAGTAAAAAACAGGCAAAGGTATATTAGACAAATGCAGACCAAAAAAAAAAAAAAAAAAAGTGGGAGGGGGAGGATTTGGCAATATTATTGAATCAAGACAAAAAGCATTAATCAGGCAAAGAGAGTTAGTTTTATATTAGTAAAAGGGTACAAATACAATTCTCATTGTCTTGACGTTCAATGCCAGACTATCATATTATCAAAATATATAAAGGAAAGCTATTAGAAATTGTATTAGTCAGGGTTCTCCATACAAACAAAGCTAATAGAGAGAGATTTATTTGAAGGACTTGGCTCATGTCATTGTGGGGACTAACAAGTCCAAGGTCTATAGATTTGTAGGGGAGGGCCAACAGGCTAGAAACTCAGATAAGAGTTGTTGCAGGCTTGACACTAAGATCTGCAGGGCAGGCTAGCAGCCTGAAAACTCAGGCAGAGTTCCTATATTGCAGTCTTGTGACAAAATTTCTTCTTCTTTGGGAAACCTCAGTCTTTGCTCTTAAGGCCTTCAACTGACTGGATGCTGCCCACCCACATAATGGAGATAATCTGCTTTAGTTAAAGTCAACTGACTGCGAATGTTAATCCCATCCACAGATACCTTCACAGCAACATCTAGACTAGGGTTTAACCAAACAAGTGTGAACCATAGCCTAGCCAAGTTAACATGTAAAATAAACCATCCCAGAAATATAGGGAGAAATTGACATACAGACAATAGCAATATAAGACTAACATACCTCTTTATTATTTTATTGGGCATATCAAAGCAGACCAAATATAAATGTGAATATAAGGAATATGAATACTATTAAAAATATATATAATATACTATGGTTATATACAAACTATATATGAATATAACATATATTTGCTTATATTATAAATTATATAAATAGATAAGAATGGTGGGCCTCCCTGGTGGCGCAGTGGTTGAGAGTCCGCCTGCCGATGCAGGGGATACGGGTTCGTGCCCCGGTCTGGGAGGATCCCATATGCCGCGGAGCGGCTGGGCCCGTGAGCCATGGCCGCTGGGCCTGCGCGTCCGGAGCCTGTGCTCCGCAACGGGAGAGGCCACAACAGTGAGAGGCCCGCATACCGCAAAAAGAAAAAAAAAAAAAAGAATGGTGGTAGCAATCTAAAAAAAAGTAATGTTGGACCCATAACTCACACTTTGTACCAGAATATAATCCACATGGATCAAATATTTAAATGTTTAAATTGAAACCATGAAAGTACTTGGAGAGCCATGATAGACTTTTTAATATACTCTTAAAGTATGGAAAGCCTTTCTGGGAGTGACGTAGAACCCAAGAGTTATAAAAATAATAGCATAAACAAATAAATGAATAAATTTCACTAAATAAAAATTATCTCTGCCTGGCAAGTCCATTCTAAGCAAAGTCAAAAGACAATTGAAAAACTGGAGATAATATTTGAAGTTCTTATTACAAACAAGGCCTTATTTCTCCAATAGAGTTCTTACAAATCAATAAGAAAAAAAGACTAACAATGTAATAAAAAATTGGTATGAGTAGCCAGTTCATAGAAAGAAAAATACAAATGGCTCTTAAAAGAACTGAGTTGTAATAAGAGACATGCAAATTTAAAAGTAAACCGAGATACCATTTTTCATGAGTCAGAATGGCCAAAGATACAAAAGTGTGATAATACCCCACGCTGCTGATTCTGTGAGGAAACAGGCACTTCGATACATTGCTGGTAGGTGTTAGTAACATCCATAGGAATTAATCTGGCAATGTTTATCAAATTTTCAAATTGTGAAATTAGAACCTGTGAGATAATAGAAAAAATATATATTGGTCTCTGCCCCCTCCCTCCCCGTTCCTAAAAAAATCTTGTCATTACCTACGTGATAAGAGCACTAGGAGCATCTTTTATTCTAACGAGGTGACTCGAGGTGGGCCTGGATGGCTCCTGGATGGAGCTGGTCACTACAAAGACCAAGCCATGGTTAGAAGCTTAGGATTTTCAGCCTCCACCCCATCCTCCAGAGAGGGTATGGGGGCTGGAAATGGAGTTAATGCTCCATCCGGCCTACGTGAGGAAGCCTCCATAAAATTCCAAAAGCATGGGGTTCCAGGAGCTTCCAAGTGGGTGAACACATCCACATACCAGGAAGGTGATGCACCCCAACTCCACAGAAACAGAAGCTCCTGCACTTGGGACCCTCCCAGACCTCACCCTAGGTATCTCTTCATCTGGCTGTTGATCTGTATCCTTTATCATGTCCTCTAATACACTGGTAAACCTAAAGTAAGCATTTCCCTAAGTTCTGTGAGACGTTCAAGCAAATTAATGGAGCCTGAGGAGGGGGTTGTGACTGTGGGTAACCTGGGGACCTACTAGTTGTAACTGGCATCTGAAGTTGGGCGGAGGGCAGCCTTCGGAGACTGAGCCCTTAACCTCTCAGATCTGATGCGCTCTCCAGGTAGATAGTGTCAGAATTGAGTTAAATTATAGACTACCAGCTGGTGTCACAGAGAATTGCTTGATGGGGTAAAAAACTCCACGTATTTGGTGACCAGAAGTGTCAGAAGTGAAGTGTTCTGTGTGAATGTATGTGGTAGTTGTGTGAGCAGTCAAGGAGACACACGGGTGGAAAACAAGGTTTTCGTGAACACAGACTCACTAATTCCATTTCTAATAATACTCTGTGGGTATATTTGAACATGAATAAAATAATTTATGTACGTAAACTTAACTACAGCAGTTTATTTATTGCAGTATTATTTGTAACAGCAAAATTCTGGTAACAGCCAAACGTCCATCAATAAGGGACAGATTACATGAATTATGATACTTCCATACAATGGAATACTGTGCGGTTGTAAAAGAGAATGAGAATGTTCTCTTTTACTGACTTAGCACGATCTGTATCATATATTACTAAACAGAAACAAGACAGAGAAGAGTGTCTAAAGTATGCTACCATTTGTTGAAAAATGAGAAAAAATACATGCGTAATTCCCTGCAAATTCATAATGTAATATCTTAGAAGGATACAGGAAAAACTCATAATATTTACTGCCTTTGGGGAGGATAACTGGTTGGCTAGAGGACAGAGATGAGGAGACTTTTCACTCTATATACCCTTATGTACCACTTGAATGCTGAATCACAAGTATATTACCTATTCAAACATTAAAATTTTTTAAATAACAAAATATGATAAAAACATATATATACACTTAGAATCCTACCAGTAGATAATGCACTGTTCAAGAAAGGGCTAATGAGAAAATCTCAGTGCTATAGAAGCAAAAATTATACATGTCATATTCTTTGACCACCATGCAGTAAAGCTGGAAATGAATGCAAACTCTCACTGTCCCCAGCACAGGCCCCAGACGTGCCTAAACTTGGAGCCTCCAGGGTTCAATCAAATATATCACACAGGCCTTCTAACTCGATCAAGTTCCATGCTCATTTTTTATTTCCTCACCATAGAGGTTATTGAAGAAAGAAGCCAACTGTGAGTCAGGATTCTAACACTGTTAAGCCCTATTTCAGAAAGTCTTGTTAAATACACTTTCTGAACACAGCTACCTGACCGAGACCTTGATGCATCTCTCCAGGACCTGGCAGGGAGTCTGGCCCAAGCACCAAAATGTTACCATAAAATTCATGTTTTCACTGCCTTCTCTCCCCTTATCAGGCAGTTCCCAAAATGTGATCAAGAGGTCACCTCCCTGCATGCCTCTATCTCATGAATAGGGGACTAGTGAAGGTATATGGGAAGGAGACACTGAGGTAGCTGGAGATGGGCTCTTAAGGACCCACAGGTAAACATAGCCCTCTTATTGTATATCTTTACTTCTTTACCTGAACAGCATAGGTCAGAATGGATAATCATGTGATGTCACAGATGTCTCATTGGTAATATAATAGATATGATGATAAATGTTTTAGCAGGCAAAAACTGTTTTTAAAAAATTGAATTGTAAAGAGTTGAATGACGGTGTGTGTGTGTGTGTGTGTGTGTGTGTGTGTGTGTGTGTGTGTTAGTATATTAAATTATAATTTTCTAGCAGTATGAGCCTTGGGAATTAAGATACACAAGCTCCAGAAATATGATTAATACTCTACTGATCAAGTTTCACATTCTGGGTAGATGATCTTTCATTTAAATATTTAAATATGTAGAAACACATACAATGTGTGTTCTATTTTTCCCTTTCAGTCCTCTAATAACTGGTTAAACAGTTCTTTATGTTAGATTTTCTCTGAGAAAATAACTATTATGGTTTCTGTTTTCCTGATTCAACCTTGACTAATACCCAAGAAAACAGTAATTCCAGTCAAAACTGCCATAATTAATTTGGTAAAGTAGCAGGATACAAAATTAATGCTCAGAAATCGCTGGCATTCTTATACACTAATGATGAAAAATCTGAAAGTGAAATTAAGAAAACACCCCCATTTACCACTGCAACAAAAAGAATAAACTATCTAGGAATAAACCTACTTAAGGAGACAAAAGACCTGTATGCAGAAAATTATAAGACACTGATGAAAGAAATTAAAGATGATACAAACAGATGGAGAGATATACCATGTTCTTGGATTGGAAGAATCAACATTGTGAAAATGACTCTACTACCCAAAGCAAAAAACAGATTCAGTGCAATCCCTATCAAACTACCACTGGCATTTTTCACAGAACTAGAACAAAAAATTTCACAATTCGTATGGAAACACAAAAGACCCCGAAGAGCCAAAGCAATCTTGAGAACAAAAAATGGAGCTGGAGGAATCAGGCCCCTTGACTTCAGACTATACTACAAAGCTACAGTAATCAAGACAGTATGGTACTGGCACAAAAACAGAAATACAGATCAATGGAACAGGAGAGAAAGCCCAGAGATAAAGCCACACACATATGGTCACCTTATCTTTGATAAAGGAGGCAAGAATATACAATGGAGAAAAGACAGCCCCTTCAATAAGTGGTGCTGGGAAAACTGGACAGCTACATGTAAAAGTATGCAATTAGAACACTCCCTAACACCATACACAAAAATAAACTCAAAATGGATTAAAGACCTAAATGTAAGGCCAGACACTATCAAACTCTTAGAGGAAAATGTAGGCAGAACACTCTATGACATAAATCACAGCAAGATCCTTTTTGACCCACCTCCTAGAGAAGTGGAAATAAAAACAAAAATAAACAAATGGGACCTAATGAAACTTAACAGCTTTTGCACAACAAAGGAAACCATAAACAAGACCAAAAGACAACCCTCAGAATGGGAGAAAATATTTGCAAATGAAGCAACTGACAAAGGATGAATCTCCAAAATTTACAAGCAGCTCATGCAGCTCAATAACAAAAAAACAAACAACCCAATCCAAAAATGGGCAGAAGACCTAAATAGACATTTCTCCAAAGAAGATATACAGACTGCCAACAAACACATGAAAGAATTCTCAACTTCATTAATCATTAGAGAAATGCAAATCCAAACTACAATGAGATATCATCTCACACCAGTCAGAATGGCCATCATCAAAAAATCTAGAAACAGGGCTTCCCTGGTGGCGCAGTGGTTGAGAGTCCGCCTGCCGATGCAGGGGACACGGGTTCGTGCCCTGGTCCGGGAAGATCCCACATGCCGCGGAGCGGCTGGGCCCGTGAGCCATGGCTGCTGAGCCTGCGTGTCTGGAGCCTGTGCTCCGCAGCGGGAGAGGCCACAACAGTGAGAGGCCCGCGTACCGCAAAACAAAACAAAACAAAACAAAACGAAACAAATCTAGAAACAATAAATGCTGGAGAGGGTGTGGAGAAAAGGGAACCCTCTTGCACTGTTGGTGGGAATGTAAATTGATACAGCCACTATGGAGAACAGTATGGAGGTTCCTTAAAAAAACTACAAATAGAACTACCATATGATCCAGCAATCCCACTACTGGGCATATACCCTGAGCAAACCATAATTCAAAAAGAGTCATGTACTAATATGTTCATTGCAGCTCTATTTACAATACCCAGGACATGGAAGCAACCTAAGTGTCCATCAATAGATGAATGGATAAAGAAGATGTGGCACATATATACAATGGAATATTACTCAGCCATAACAAGAAACGAAATTGAGTTATTTGTAATGAGGTGGATGGACCTAGAGTCTGTCATACAGAGTGAAGTAAGTCAGAAAGAGAAAAACAAATACCGTATGCTAACACATATATATGGAATCTAGGGGGAAAAAAAAAGGTCATGAAGAACCTAGGGGTAAGATGGGAATAAAGACACAGACCTACTAGAGCATGGACTTGAGGATATGGGGAGGGGGAAGGGTAAGCTGTGACAAAGTGAGAGAGTGGCATGGACATATATACACTACCAAACGTAAAATAGATAGCTAGTGGGAAGCAGCCACATAGCACAGGGAGATCAGCTCTGTGGTTTGTGACCATCTAGAGGGTTGGGATAGGGAGGGTGGGAGGGAGGGAGATGCAAGAGGGAAGAGATATGGGAACATATGTATATGTATAACTGATTCACTTTGTTATAAAGCAGAAACTAACACACCATTGTAAAACAATTATACTCCAATAAAGATGTTAAAAAAAAACTGCCGTAACTATTAAAATAATTCCTTCAGAAGAGAAAAAGAAAGAATCTAACAACAACAACAAAAAGGCCTCTGAAAAAGAAGCATAACTGTGGGGGAGAGGTAGGGAGGATGTCATTGCTCTACCAAATGTTACAGCCTATTATGAAGCTGCACCAATTTTAGGGAATGTGATATTGGCACAAGAAGAGATAGACAATGTAACAAATCAGAAGGAACAAAAGCAGACACAAATATTTATGATGGTTTTGCAACATCTCAAATTTTAAAAAATTAAGAACTCCAATTTATACCATATACCAAAATTAGTTTGGGATAGATTTAAGTGTTACATGTCCCACAGTGTAATAATTGATTGAGGCAAGTAATGCTAATATTACTGGATGAAAGAAACAGGATATTCACAGGGTATAAAAGTATCACCCTACAGATTACTTACTAGGTTTAAAGGCAGGTATCTGGTGGTCACCACCTTAACTAAGTGATCAAACTAAGAGTCATTGCTCATGGGACAAAGAGACGTTTGTGCCTCCTGACATGATGTAACATGACAGCACCTCTGAAGTGTTCTGGGAAAAAAACTTAATCCAAATCTAATCAAACATCCAGACCTAACGTCCAGTTTAAAGAAAATGCAGGTGATAAAGGAACAAGCAAAACAATAACATGAGGAAATAATTGAACAAATCCAGAATGTTGGACATTGTACCACAAAATTGTTCTGGACTCATCATAAAGACAATGTCGTGGGAAAAAGAGTAGAAGCACTGTTCTAGATTAAAAGAAATATGATAAAGAAATATAATGTGTGATCCTAATTGCATCCTGTTTGGGAAAGAAAAAAAAATAGCTATAAAGGACGTTTTGGGCATTAAGTGAGAAAATTTAAATATGGATTGATGGTAGAGAACTACTGTTAATTAATTGGCTTAGGTTTGATAATGATATCATCAGTGTGTAGGAGAATGTCCTTATTCTTAGATGATGCATTTTGAAATATTCAAGGGTGAAGGGCCATGATATCTGCAACTTACTTTCAAATAAGTCAGAAAAAAAAGTATTATATTGAGAAAGAAAGCACATATGACAAAAGGCTAACAATTGATTAACATTTTTGGATGTTTGAAAGTTTTCAAATTAAAAAATTGGGGGAAAAGGTTTAAAAGTGAAAAAAACATTAATGAGGAGAAAATAATAGTTAACGTTTTAATGATTATGCAATGGAGAAAACCTTTCAAGTATCATTCAGAAGCAAAAACAATTCAGTTAAAAGACTCATAGATTTAACTACATACAAATTTAAACTTTTGAATCACAAACAAGCACCATAAACAAATGGCACGTGATAAACTGGGGAAAATCTATGCAACATATTTGACAAGGAAAGTTGACTATCCTTATTCTATATTTCAGGTCCTACAACTGAAAAGAAAAATAAAAGATTTACAATCTGATAGAAAATTGTCTAAGGGCATGAACAGATCATTCAAAAAGAAGGAAAATGATGAGAAGATATGGAATACCTAGTATTTACATATTCACTACTGTTTGGTTGATGTTTCTCAGCCATTATCAGAGTCATCTGAGATGCTTGTTAAGAATGCAGCTTCCTGGGGCTTCCCTGGTGGCACAGTGGTTAATAATCCGCCTGCCAATGCAGGGGACACGGGTTCGAGCCCTGGTCCGGAAAGATCCCACGTGCCACAGAACAAATAAGCCCGTGCGCCACAACTACGGAGCACGTGTGCCACAAATACTGAAGCCCACACGCCCAGAGCCCATGCTCCGCAACAAGAGAAGCCCCTGCAATGAGAAGCCTGCGCACCGCAATGAAGAGTAGCCCTGCCTCGCCGCAAGGAAGACCCAACGCAGCCAAAAATAAAATATAAATAAATAATTTTTTTTAAAAATGCAGCTTCCTGGGGAATTCCCTGGCAGTCCAGTGGTTAGGACTCTGTGCTCTCACTGCTGAATGCCCAGGTTCGATCCCTGGTGGGGGAACTAAATTCCCATAGGCTACTTGGTGTGGCCAAAAAGAAGGCAGCTTCCTGGAACTTACCTATTACCTACTGAAACTAAATTTGTGCCGCTGAGGCCCAGGTATCTGTATAATAAAAGAATCCCCAGGTGATTCGTATGTATACTATTTGGGAATCAAGGGTATGACTCAAATTTTTCCTTTCTTCAATCTACTTACCTTTGTCTCGAAAGAAATGAAAGGAAAGAGAACCCAGTGTGCATGTCGCCTCCTCACTCCTGAGCTGTGTGCTGCCTTGGCAAATTCCTTAACCTCTTGGAACCTCTGATTTCTCATTTGTAGGAGGTGGACCACCTTGAAGGGCTGTTGAAAAGGCTTGAGACACTGTTGTAAAGTGCCCAGTACTGTGCTTGGCATATAATAGCTTCCTAATAAATTGTTGTTATAGGATCATGCTGGAGTAGAATGAGCCCTCAGTATGACTGGTGCCCTATAAGAAGAAGGAAATTTGGACACAGATATGCACAGAGGAAAGACAGATATGAAGACACACTAGGGAATGTGGCCACACAGCCATGTGGCCACAGAAGCAGATACGGGAGTGATGCATCTACAAGCCAAGGAATGTCAAGGATTGCTGACAACCATCAGAAGCTAGGAAGAGGCAAGGAAGGATTCCCCCCACCGCCGACCCCCTACCCCCGACAGTTTTCGGAGGAATCATGGCCCTGCAGAGACCTCCATTTAGGATTCTGGCTTCCAGACTGTGAGAAAATAAATTTCTGTTGTTTTAAGTCACCTAGTTTTTGGTACTTTCTTATAGCAGCCCCGAGGAAAGTAATACAAAGCCAAATATCCTTCACAGGTGAATGTAAAACAAACTGTGATACATCCATACAATGGACAACAACATGGGTAAATCACAAAGACTGAGAGAAACCGGTCACCAGAGGTTGCATCCTGTATGATTCCATTAATGTGACATTCTGTTAAAGGCAAGTCTATAGGATGGAGAACCAATCAGTGTTTGCCAGAGGTTGGGGTGGGGGCCAGAGTTTGATTACAAAGGGAAGACATGAGGGAAATTTTTGGAGTCATGGAACTGCTCTGTGTCCTGATTGTGGCAGTGGTTACACAAATGTACCCATTGTTACCCAGTACCCACTGAGAGAACTGTATGTCCAAAGAGATTTAATTTGATGGTGTGTTAATTTAGGTATTAAAAAAAATGAAAGCACATGCACATATATATATATCCAAACAAATTTCTTTTAAAAATGCTTGAAAAGAAATTTTCTTTCTGGGTTTCTGCCAGAAAGGCTGCTTTGTGGAGAATCTGCCACACTAGCCCTTGTGTTTTGTGAGCCTGGTCTTCTATCTGTAAAAGGAGAGGATGCATCTAGAGCAGAGGTTTTCATAATGTCCCCCACCCCCACTGCCCCAGATTGCATCCCTGGACACTCCTTTTGTGGAAGTGGGAGTGGGGATGGGTTTGGAGAGAAAGGGGTCTGGACCCACAGGTCTGCATCAACCAGAATGGTTGTGCTCTTTGTCTCATATTGTTTACCTAGAGTAATTCTCGATTAGAATAGCTGCTCCCAAGCCAGAGCCAGATACCTGGGGATTTTGAACAATCCTGGATTCCAGGGTCTACTTCTGGGGTCCACTCATTCGTCCCTTTGGCAAGTGCCTTCACAGATCCTGGTGGAACCCCTGGGTGCTGGCTCTAATGGTCAGTGATTATAAATAAGGCCTTTGGGTAGGGGACAGGGGGCCCTGGAATGATGCTTCTTGCTTTCACATGGATTAAATACAATGACACATTGAGAATGCTGAAAAGGCTCTAAATGTAGACCTCCTCTGAGGTAGGGTCCAAAAGAACCTTAGACCATTTGTTTTTGTAGATAGGATGATTTTTTAGAAGAGCGCTGTGTAGACAACAAAGGGCTGTATACAGATGGGGAAAAGGCCGCTGTGAGGATGGATGTGCTGACCCCCAACCAGCAGGGCTAAAGATTATCCTTAATAACAAGAGCGGCCCTTTCCTCTAAGCAGGAAACCATTCGCCTGCTAGGTCCCACGCTAAGGAATCTAATCCTCACAGCAACCCTGGGAGAGACAGGCTATCACTGCTTTGACAGGTAAGGAAATGGAGGCTCTGAGAGGCCCCAGTTACAATGGAAGGAGGTGACAGAGCCAGTCCTGGCCAGCAGCTCCAGCCTATCATGCCAAGGCCCGTGAGAGCAACGGAGGCCTTGTGTCAGGCAGGCTCTCTCTCTTAGCAAGTGCCCTGGAGAAGGGGATTAATGTTCCTTTTTCACAAAGGCTGGTGGGGATTGCTGAGGGCAACTCAAGACCTTGCCATTTAGTACAGCACTGGAAAAAATATTTTTAAACTTTATATAGTGGAATTGTATTTTTTTTTGAAAACTATTTAACATGTAAATCTAATCTAGAAAACCAGAGTTGGGTCACTGTGGTGGAAGGTGGGGTCAGGGGTGGCCTGAGGCTCCCCCAGGACTCCCAGAGAACCCCAAGAAGGCCACTTATCCACTAGGTTGGCACTTACTGTAAGAAGCACACAGTGGGTACCACGATGTCTAAGCCTCTAGCTTTGGATTGGGAAGAACCAGGTGGGATTGGGGCGCTGGTTGGGGGGGGTGGGGGGGAGGAACGGCTGAGGGGGACTCACCCCTGGGTTAGTAGTCTGCTCCGGCAGGTCCCAGGGTTCAGGTCCATCTGAGCTGGGCGCCACCTTCGGCACCCTCCTCTCTTGCCAGGCCGCAGCAGCCATGCCGTGCCACTCACAGGATAAGAAACATTGTCACCATTTTACTTTTAATGAATTTTATTCTTTAAAGATAAGGCATACTAAGCTAAACGCACCCCCTCCCCGGGCCCTTTTTGCTTGCTCTTCTAAAAGGTGGTTTCTAGTTCCTTTACCAACAAAAGTTCAACGTTCAATGTTGATATAGGATTTGCAGCAGATGTCAGGGGCTGACCGGGATGGCTCACCTCGGCATCATCGAACAGACCTTTTCCTCGTAGATGTCCGGAATCATACCCACCGGGGAACTGATCATGTGAACGGTGTTCTTACTAAACAGCTTGAATTCATAATGGATAAGCTGTTCCCAAAAGCCGATGTTGGGCCGGATGATGGGGCGGCATGACTTGGTCCACGTGTAGGCGTTCAGCAGCGACATGGAGTGGTACTTCATGAGGTACGCGAGGCAGAGAGCGGCAGAGCGGCTCACCCCGGCGGCACAGTGCAGCAGGGTTCGGCCCTGCTTCATGTCCACGCTGTGGATGTGATCTGCAATAGGGTCAAAAAGGTCGTAGAGGTGCGAGGTGGGAGCATCTACCACCGGCACGTGTACGTACTGGATGTCTTTGAAGAACGCGTTGGTCACCTTCATCGACACGTTGATGACTGTCGTGATGTGGTTGGTAGACAGCATGAGTTCGTTGTCGGCTGCCACCCTATTGCTGATGTATAGACTGCTGGTTATCCGGGAGAGGCCATGGACCGAGGGCTGCCCGACAGCCTGAGCCAGGAGGGGACACGGAGGTGTTGTCATCAAGGCGGCGGGACAGCGGTATCTCCTGGCTGCTTCGGGGCACCTCTCCCGGGAGCGAGTTCAGGAAGCAGCAGCTCAGTGGAGTCTCTTGGAGAGGGTCTGGGGGACAGTATACCAGTCACAGGTCACCACCCCGTCTCCACCCCCAACCCCACCCCCGCCGCCCTGCGCGGGAGTCACAGGCCCCCACTGCCCTTCCCACTGGTTTCCATGGCAATGGCAGCTTGCTACAGGGAGGACTTGGCCGCAGAGCCGGGTCTTCAGAGAAACCCCAGATCTCTCTTCTTTTTATCTTTCTTCATAGTCATTTATTTTCCGAGCCCGAATTCTTATCTGTCTTGATGTTTTAAAATGTTCTGTTACCAGATAGCTATTTTATGCTTCAGTTTTTGGATCACACTGAACTCAGTATCTATGAATGCTTCTATTTTATTGGTGTTGAAGAACAGGGCTTACACTTTTTCTACAAAGTAACAGCATCATATTTTTACACTGGGGCACAGCATTTGGCTCATGTGATATGCTAATCTTTATAAAACTGCAGCGAGATAGGGGTTTGGTTGGGCTTGGTGAGCTAGCCTGATACTTCTTTGTTGATTGTAGCCATAGAATTATTTTCCTGCTCACAGACACATCAGGACTGTTTCTAAGGGAACATTGCTGATATATAGTCCTTTATCTATCATGAAGTTGGCCTGTGGTGAACAATTGTGACTAATTTAGCTGTGTCACTGTCCATTTGTGCATACAGCCCAAATGATTTATCACTTGATTCTACTTTATTACCTGAAACAACAGCTCAAATTTTCTTGTCTACTTTCTCCAAAAAGAATGCCCACATGCTTTGTAAGCTACAAGTCATTTTGACCGCCACCAGTGGTTTCTAACCAGTAATGTTAAAAATTCTGGAGCCAGTCAATGCTACATCATAACTGGGCTAAAAATAGATTTTTAAAACGCTCCCTGAGATTTGCATTTCCTCTCAGCTAAGATTTTTGTAGAATTTGACTGAAGATTCGAAACAACTATAACCTAAAACTAACAAATTCTTTCACAGAGCAGCTCAGAGACTCATCACTTCCCCATCACTTCTTGTCATTTTGGGGTTGTGTGCAAAGGTGTGCTCCTTAAATTTTAAAAATGTAGTAAAATTAGGGACTTCCCTGGCAGTCCAGTGGTTAGGACTCAACGCTTTCACTACTGTGGCCCCGGGTTCAATCCCTGGTAATGGAACTAAGATCCCACAAGCCACGTGGCACAGCCAAAAAATAAATAAATAAATAAATAAATATATAGTAAAATTAACCAAAATAATTCCATTACACTATTCTCAAAGACAAGCATGGCTCATATTAAATAGATTCATGTATTTTTCCAGCCAATATTCTGTGATGCCCTTTCATCTGAGGGATTTTGGATGTCTTAAAACTCCACTGTAGGACTTCTCCTGGGTGGATGAGAAGATGTTTCCTCTTCCTGAGTTTGGAAATTGGTCACTTTCAGACTTCCACTTATCTCTACTTTTCCTTATTATTTAGGGGGAAACATGTACAAGGGACTTGCTGAAGAACACACTCTCTTCCTGCCACTGGAAAAAGACCCTGGGTGTCAAGAACTAGTTAACACTCAGATTTCTCAATTCAGCAGTCAAAACCCTTTCCTCTCTGATCTAAGCCTGCCTTTCCAATCTCATTCATTCATTCACTCACCAAATTTTTATTAAGAATCTATTGTGTGCTAGGCATTTTCACTTATGTAAATCTTCAGTTCTGACCAAACAAATCAAATGTTCTTGGTAAGTGCAACATATACATTCCTGCTTCCTTACCTTTGCTCATGCCACTCCTCTCCCATGAGAAAACGCTCTCGCTCCTTCTTGCTTACTGAATCCTTTCCAAGCCTCAAGAATCAGCTCGATTAATTTTTTTAAAAAAGCATCAGCTGAGCATCCAGTTGGTGTCAGGTACAGTTCTAGCATTGTGTAGATCCAACACAACACACACAGGCCCAGATATCAAAGAGCTTACAGTTTAGTCAGAGAGATACATAATCATGAAAGAGTCCGGAAGAGAGGGTGATTCATTGTTTTATGTGTGTCTGTGCTCGGGGACCGGGGCAGCCAGGAGGGATATCATGAAAGGCTTCACAGAAAACATGACCTGGAACAAAGCTTTTTGTTCATTTGTTTGTTTTTATTATTTATTCTGTCCAAGTCTTTGTTTTGAAAAATTTCAAACCTACAGCAAAGGTGAAGAATAGAATAGTGAGCACCTGTGTACCCTTCACCTGTAATTTCTCTATTGTAAACAGTTGCCATCGCATTTCCTTCGTCTCTCTATTTAGATATACAAACACACATATTCATCTGTTTACTTGTTTCTTTTTGCTGAACCATTGCTAACTGCAGATATAGCAACACTTTAGCCCTTTCAAGGCATCCTAAGAGCAAGGACACTCTCCTCCGTAACCACAATAAAATGACTGTACTCAGGAAATTTAACATTGACCCAAGTTTATTATCTAATATATAACCCATATTCAAAATTCACCAGTCCTCCAAATAATGTTATTTGTAGCCGTTTTTTTCCCTTTGATCCAGGATGGAATCAAGGATCACACATTGCATTTAGTTGTCATGCTTCTTGAGCATCTTTTAATTTGGAACCATTTCTGAGCCTTTTGTTTTGCTTTGGTCTTTCCTGGCCACTGACATTTTTGAAGAGTTCAGGCCAGTTTTGCAGAACATCTTTCCATTTGGAAGTGTTTGATTGTTCCTTCAGGATTAGATTCAGGTGAACTATTTTTGGCAGGAATAGTACCAGATTGCATCATTCATAGGGGGCATATGATGTCTGTTTGTCCCATTAACGATGATGATAAATTTGACCACCAGGTTAAGGTGGCATTAGCTAGGTTTCTACATTGTAAGGGTAACTTTTCCTCTTTGTAATTAATAAAGAATATGTAGGGTGGTACTTTGAGTTTCTGGGAATATCTTTGGAATAGGACTTTGAAGGATGAATAGGAGTTTTCCAGGCAGATAAGAAGGTGGGAGCATTCTACACAGGAAGGGAAGTATGTGCAAAGGCACAAGGGTGTGAAATGGTGTCAGGAGGGCAGAGAACAACAATTCAGAATTACTAGAGCAGACAGAGTGACGCAGAAGTGATAGGTGGAATGGCTGTAGAAGCGGCAACACAGAGATCACAGACAGCCTTGCAACAGGCACTTGGGCTTCATCCCATAGGCTATGGTGGCACACTGGAGTATTTTATGCAGAGAAATGGCAAAACAATTAATTTTTAGGAAGTTCACTTACAGCTATGTGGGTGGATTTGTGGAGTAGAGGTGCAGTGGTGAGAAAGACAACACTTGAGGGAGTGAAAGCTATTGAAATAGTCTAGGTGAGCAATGGTACACCCATTGCAGACTCTTTTCTGCCATGGAAGCTGGATCAAATCCAAATATAGTTCACCTCCTCAAGTGTACACATAGGCCAGGCTACATAAGAGAATGGAATATTAAACTTCCTGTGGGTCAGTGTCTGGAGAGCTGGGTGTTCTGGGGGGCAGACAGTGAAGACAAGAGGCAGAGAATGTAGGTAATATGTTTACGTTGAAGGGTGGTGGTGGTGAGAAAACCTAAAAGAGTATGGGATGAGGGCACAGGAGAGCTAGTAGCTAAAAGGAGTTGCATGTTATATTGTCCGATGGACAGATAGGATAGGTAGTCCCCAGCAGAAGGCTCTAAGGCAGAGGTGGGAGTTGGCTTCCCTGAGTAGTGAGAGTTGTATGTTAATTCCATTTCCCATTCTCAACTGCGGCTGAGTCAGTTACACCACTGTACACAGCTAGCAGCAAGCCAGCTTCCTAGGACTCATTGCTGGGCTCAGTTTGGTCCTTAGTTTCTGGATGGTGAAGAGAGACAGATGGATATGAATGTGGAACTCTTTAAATAACACTCTCCAGTCCAGAATACAGATATTATGAGAAAATGATTGTGACTTATGTTAGGTGAAAAAAACTAGTTTATAAAAAAGTAGTACCTTTTTTGTAAAGGTTAAATATATACATATGTATATTTACCATATATATGTGTATACATATATATATCTCACATGTATATTAAATATGTATTAGTGAATCCTGTTTGTGAAATATTAGGTATCAAAAGCTGCCCTAGGTATATATAGAGTATTAATTTCACAAATGTCAGATATTATTTGATATTATATTTGAGTGGTGGGATTAAAGGGAATTATTCTTTTCTTTTTGTGCTTGTCTATATTTTCAAATTTTCTAAAATAATTTGTGTTATTTTTTATTTTTTTATTTTTTATTTTTATTTTTTCTGTACGCGGGCCTCTCACTGCTGTGGCCTCTCCCGTTGCGGAGCACAGGCTCCGGACACACAGGCTCCGCGGCCATGGCTCGCGGGCCCAGCTGCTCCGCGGCATGTGGGATCTTCCGGGATCGGGGCACGAACCCGTGTCCCCTGCATCGGCAGGCGAACTCTCAACCACTGCGCCACCAGGGAAGCCCTGTGTTATTTTTATAATTAGAAAAAAATGAATCAAAATGTATTTAGACCTCATCAACAGATATCTTTTTTTTTTTGGCCTAAAAAATTAGCAAAGGTGAAAAACTGCTAATACTTCATGTTGACAGAATTCAGAGAAATGAGCACTCTCCTACATCACCAGTGTCCGAGATGGGGAGTAGCAAAACTGGCCAAACCACGTGGTGGTTAGGATATAGAGCAAAGAAAACTCTCACAGTACTGGTGGCAGGGTAAGGTGGTACCACCAATTTGGAGACCAATCCAGTAAAACTGAAGATGCTCGTAGCCTATGCCCCAGCAATTCCAGCCCAGGTAGAAACTCTTGCTCAGTAAACGCAAGACGATATTTACAAGAATAATTATTGCAATGTTGTTTATAACAGTGAAAAAATGGAGACAATATAAATGTCTACCAAGAAGAAAATGAAAATTTGACTGCATAGTCATATAATGAATACCATAGAAACAGCTATGAAAACAAATGAACTACAGCTACATGTGTAAAGCTGGATAAGCCTCAAAAGTATAATGTTATTCCAAAAGAGCAAGTTGCAGGAGAAAATGTGCAGCAAGAAGTTTAAAAACAAGTAGAACAGTACCATACATTGTTTACGCTTGCATACACCTATAAATGCATATATATGTATATATATGCATACATATGTAAGTTAAAAACCCACATGTGACTGAGAAACACCAAATTGAGGATAGTGATTCCTGCAGGGAAAGAATTGGATCTGGGTGCGTGAGATAGGGTGTTTCAATATGTCTTAATATTTTATTTTGCTAAGAAGATAGATCTGAAGCAAACATGACAAAACATTACGGTCTGACAAACTGGATGTTGGGTGCCCAGGTATTTATTATCATATTCAGCAGACTTTAGGGTTGCTTGAAGTATTTCATAATAAAAACGAATGGGGAAAAATGCACGTGTGCTTTGAACTAGCAATTTCCCTACTGGTAATTTATTTATTTATTCTAAGGAAATCCTCACAAATGTGTGCAGAGATTTACCTACCAATATGTTAGTATTGTAAGTGTCATTTACAATATAAAAAACTGGAGAAAACCTAATCTAGGAATAAGGGCTTGTGTAACTAGATTATGAAATCTTGGTAAGGTAAAATATAATGCAGCTCTTAAAATGACTACCTAGAAGAATATTTATTCTCGTGGAGATATTTCATACTATTTCATTAATAGAAAATACTATAGAGTAGTTTGATCTCAATAAAACTAAGTAATATTTTTTTACCTATATATGTGGATTCATACATAGAGGAAAGCAAAGAAGAATATACACAAAAATGTCCACAATCATTATCTCTGAGCAGTGTTACTGCAGGTGCTTTTTATTTTCTGGATGGACCAAGCATGTATATAATAGATATGTAATAGCTTTATAATTTGAAAAATTATATATTTTTAAAAGAGAATAATAAAATGGTTTTGGTGAGAGATAACATGGAATGGGACAAAAAAGCAGCAGCTGCAGGATGGAGAAGAGACAAAATCAAGAGTGATTTAGAAGGTATAATTGACAAGATTTTCTAACAGATTAAGAAGGGAGGGGGAAGGGAGGAACATCATGAGGACTTGGTGCTTTCTGACTTGGACGACTGCGCAGCCAAAGAGATCCTTCCCTGAAGTAGGAAATGCATGAGGCGGATTAGATTCTGCCTGAAAGATGAACAGGAGTACAGTTTGGAGCAGGATGAGATTGACAGGCCCCAAGACTAGCATTCACAGTGTGGGGCTCCTATCCTGCATCCATTCCTTCCTGTCTACTCCTCAAGCAGAGCTGTAATGTTCAGGTACTTGCCCTCTCTACACAACCGTATGCTTCAAGGGAAACTTCCCCCATTCCCAGTTTCTAGAGTGGCAAGGTGAGCATTCTGATCATTCTAAGCCAGTTGTGCAAATCTATTCCTCTTGTCAATGACTGGTTTAGGGATGGACAACTTACCAAACTCTGGCAAATGATATGCTAGTGCAACCGTGCACCTCAGTTTGGGACTTGAACCCATGGTCTTTTCATTAGAATCACTAACCTGGCATCTGGACTTTCAGAGGTCAGGTTCTTTATATCTCAGCACAGAAGGAATTCAGGGAGAGGCAAGAAGTAGACTTATTAATATAGGACACTTGTGAGGGATACAAGCAGGCTGACAAGGTGCTCTGCCCTGAGAATTAAGTGGGCTACATTTTTATAGTTAAAGGAAAGTGGGGCGGGGGGGGGGGTGGGGGAAGACCGCCTTCTTCCTCATTCTTTGAGTAGATGTCAGGCTTGCATCACCAGCTCCTCCTTCGCATTAGGCAGGAGAGTGTTTGACCCTATAAGGCCAAACTAGAACTGTCATGGTGCTTATTCAAATCAGCAGAAGGGTGGTAACATATACTAAAATATTTTAAATCATCTCAGGTTTCAGTATAATGAGGGTCCTACTTTGGAATATCACCTTTCCCTTATATTCCTGTCCTTGGTTCTAAGGATTCTTATCCTGCTGGACTTGACCAGCAGGATGCAGACCTCATTTTTTCACTTAATGGCCTGGGGTGTATCTCATGCTTTTATTAATGGCTTTATAGTTAAGCAAGCCGGGCTTCGTTCCATGATGTTCTGATAGCTTTTCTTGAGTCATCATTAAGTTACAGTGGTCTCCCAAAGTTCCCTAAATTTCCCTCTCTATCTACAATCCCCTAGTGGGATTTCTAAAACCACCTGTGTAACTATCCTATTCTATACCTATGGTTAGTGGAAACCTACTGGAAAGGTTTCCTGGCTCCTAAGGAAGAACCAGTAGTACTAGAGACAGCTTTTCTTCCTCAAGGTAA
Source organism: Mesoplodon densirostris (assembly GCF_025265405.1). Lineage (NCBI taxonomy): Eukaryota > Metazoa > Chordata > Mammalia > Artiodactyla > Ziphiidae > Mesoplodon > Mesoplodon densirostris. The sequence goes on from NC_082681.1 coordinate 98,088,048, forward strand.
GTCATTTCTGGGTGTCATACCCAGATCTCAGCAACCATCTTGCAGCCAGGTGGGGAAGCAGCCTGAGGGCAAAGCCAACATCCTGAAGATGCATTCTGAGTCAGAATTTTCTGCCACTCACAGCATTCATCTAAAGTAATATAGATAATCCTGTGGAGGTGTCCATGAGTAGAACAAAGGCTTTTGAGAGGGAAACTTGCCTGAGGTTCTCAGTAGCAGAGTCTGGATCCTACTGAAAACCTCAAGCAAGTTATTTGGTTGATTTAAATTGTCTTGAAATGTAAACACTGTATAAAATATTATATGTGTTATGTTTCATTCATATAAATCCAGGCTTATTTTATTTTAAATCTAATAGTGTAGAAGTTTATACAGTGAAAAGCGAAATTCTCCCTTTCATTCACTCACCAAACCTATTCCTTTTCTCAGAGGTAACTGCTGAGAATAATATTGTTACTGAACACAAGTTCATGTGCCTGACACACAGTGAGGCCAAATAAACCTAAACATGGGATTTTGGAGCAGAGAAAGGCATTAAGACTTGATAAACTGGAATGGATTATGTTGCAGACTTGATTCTAGCCTGCTGGCTGTTACTGAACACAAGTTTGTGTGCTCAACACACAGTGAGGCCAAACAAACCGAAACATCAGAGTCTGGAGCAGAGAAAGGTTTATTGCAGGGCCAAGCAAGGAGAATGGGTGGCTCATCCTCAAGAACCTCAAACTCCCTGATGGTTTGAGGGTAGGTTTTTATAGGCAAAATTTGTGGGTGAGGGCTGCAGGGTGTGTGACTTTCTTCTGATTGGTGGGTGGTGAGGTAACAGGGTGGTGCTCCAGGAATGTTGTGCTCAGCCTGAAGATACCATCCTCCACCTGATTGGGGGCCTTAGTTCCTGCAGAAGAACTCGAAGGTATTGTTATATATATTCCTTGAGCAGGATCCAGGACCCTGCTTTAATTGCTGCACTCTTGTTTCTTGACTGCTCCTCCTTTGTTTCTGCATTCCCTCACTTCTCTGATTAGCAACTGTTTGAATCTTCCCTTTGGAACTCAGGGAAAGTCATGGAGGCTGAATGAAGCCTATTTCCTACAAACAAGAAATGGAGTACCCAGGAGGTCCCCACAGGGTCCTGCTCAGTTTCCATACGATGAGTTTCCTTTCAGATCTTTTACTGGGCATTTACACACGCACACACACACACACACACACATGCACACATTTTTACCAAAGTTAGAGGGACTACTCAAGACGGCCTAAGGTAAAACAAAGGCCTTGAGTCACACCTGATATTGCTCTGGTTATGCAATTAAAGAGAGATAAGGCAGTCATCTTCTGGAAGAGAGAAAATAATATGTCAGTGGGCCTGTGGGAATGCTGGGCAAGAAATACAGACATATGGATTGAGATGGTGTGTCCAGAGAAAATAAAAAATACTTCAAGTCAGAAGTCTTGCCATTAGACTTCAATTTTCAGGCATTGATTTCTGAGAAAGATACTTCTCATGTGAGTAATTCAAGACAGCATGCTCTAGGATGAGTTGTTTTGGAGCATCCTCCAGGATTCTTCAGGATGAGTTGTAGTAGCAGAGATTTATTTGTTTAAGGATGAGTAATATAGGAGTAATGCTGGGGAAATTAAGGAGTATCTTATTTATATAATTATAGTACACATATTTGTCTGCAAATTTTTTCTTTTTTAAAAAAAATATTTATTTATTTATTTGGCTGTGCCAGGTCTTTAGTTGTGGTGTGCAGGATCTTTAGTTGCAGCATGTGAACTCTTAGTTGCAGCATGTGGGATCTAGTTCCCTGACCAGGGATTGAACCCAGACCCCCTGCATTGGGAGCACAGAGTCTTAGCCACTGGACCACCAGGAAAGTCCCAGTACGCATATTTTTTCACTTGACAATATATCTTGGATATCTTCTTTTTGTTGACCTTATTCTTTTGTTAACTGAAAAAAAAAAAAAAACACAACCTAAAAGTTGAAAATTATGTTTTATTCAGCGGATTTCTGAGGACTTCAAGCATGGGAGACAGCCTCTCAGTTAGCTCTAAAGGACTGCTCCAAAGAGGTAAGGGAGGAGCCAGGATATATAGGAGTTTTGAAACAAAAATCAGGTAGTTGGGTTATCAAAAGATTACTGTTAATTGAAGAAAACCAGACATCTCAAGTTAATGAATTTAGCGCTTTTCTATGTATGGGAAGATGCAAAAGTCTGGACTCATTGAAATCATTCTTTTGATATGTACCTCAGCTATCTGGGGCCAGTATCCTGTGTTTGGGGAAGGGTGTTGGTGGCTTGATGGCTGCAACATCCTTCGTTTACTGATATGACAGACAACATTTTTCATTCACACTTTTTAAAGGCTGTGTGGCATTCCATAGTATGGTTGCATCATATATTATTTAACCATCACCACCTGGATTGATGTTTGAGACGTGTAGAGGTTCACAATATGTCACCCCAAAATGCCAGTTTGGCATATTGATTATTTTGAATTAAAGATCCTTAAGAAACAGCTGGTACAAGAAGAACACTCTGACCCTCTTTTGTCCCCCAGAAAGCAGGAGATAAGGCTCCCATGTGAAAAATACCCTTCCTGTACCAGGAGGATAGAAAGTATCCTTATCACCAGAGATAGGGAATTTAAGACAAAAGGCTATTTAAACAAACCTTGTTTCTTCTTCACCATTTTATTACCCTTATTTACTAGTTAATATCCCATGTACATTTTTTCTAGTCTTTTACTGACAATCTATAGGAACTCTTAAAATCATAGGGGTTTTAGTTTTTTGTCTGTTGTTGAATATGTTAAACATATTTTCTCCTAATCTTTCTTTCCAGTTTTTCAATTTTGTTTTTAGGAGTTTTGGCCATATGTAAACTTAAAATTGTTATGTTGTTTAATCTGTGAATCTTTCCCTTTGAAGCTTCTGGGTTTTTGTTTTCCTTGGGAAGACTTTCCAACACTAAGATTTAAACAAATGTTTACTTCCGGTATTTCATAATTTTGTTTTTTATGTTTAGATTTTTTTTCCTTAAAAAAGCTTTTTATTATGGAAAATCTCAAAATACTGTGATGTGATTGACAATAGGAAATATATATTTGGTCTTCATCCCTGTTTCTGGCAGTGAGCTCTTAAAATCCTTGGAATTTCCTAAATAGTAAGAGAGATAAAGGTGTAATGGGTGGCTTTTGTTATTCATATAAGCACCTTATGTTAATGAGTTGGCTTTTGGAAAGCCCCTAGGTAACCTAAGGAGGGGGACTGGTTGCCAGGGGAACCAACCTAATGACTAGATGGTTGTAATTTTCAGCCTCTGGGGAGGGGAGAGGGGTTGGAGGTGGAACTATTCACCAATGGCCGTTGATTTAATCAACTATGCTTATGTAATGAATCCTCCATAAAAATCCAAAGGTTGGGTTTCCAGGTTGGTGAACGTGTGGAGATTCTGGGATAGTGGTGAGCTCAGAGAGGGCACTGAAGCTCTGGGCCCTTTCACCATACCTTACCTTATGCACCTCTTCCATCTTGCTCCTGAGTTATATCCTTTTATAACAAACCTGTAATAGATTAAGTAAGTAAAATGTTTCTCTGATTTCTGTGAGCCACTCTGGCAAATTAGTTGAACCTGAGGAGTGAGTGGTGGGAACCTCTGATTTATAGTCAGAAACACAGGAGACAACCTGGACTTGTGATTCTTGAAATTCTCTCTGTAGCTCTCCCCACCAATCTCATTCACTTACTTAGAGGTAACTATTGATAAGATGTTTCCTTTTAGATCTTTGCCGGACATTTATACACACACAGATTTTTTACCAAAATTGGAGGTGTGAAATAAAATTCATATTTTATGTCAAGACAAGAAAAATCTAAACATAAAAAAATTCTTCTCTGCCTTTTGGCCTCTTCTCTCCTCTGACTGTGCATTATGTATCTGCATTATGCATCAACCAAACCTTCCCCATGGGCAGGAATACCTGCTCAACCATAAAGAGCAACATTCTCCTATCAACAAGACAGCTCCTTAAAAGATAGCATTCTTTCTTTCTTTTTTTTTTTTTTAGCATTCTTCTTGATCTTGTAAGGAGTCACATGACCCACCACGATGCCAGCCTAGATGCCCACTTAGATTATGTAAATTATCAGTAATACGTCATTTGATGTGCAGCCTTCTGTCTCAAAAAACTTACATAACTGTGTCTTGACTTCTAACAGGCAGAACATTTCTCAAAGTTTTCTGAGGTGCTCTTCTTGGGTTATAATCCTCAAATTTGGATTGAATAAAATTTTCCATTTCTTTTTCAGATCGACTGATTAATTTTTCATTGGCAGAGGGAATATTTAAGAAGATCTAAGGTAAAACATAGGCCATGAGTTATTATCTTAAAGTGGATGTAATGTGTGTGTATATATCCATAAACAATTTACCTTTTGTCTTGTGTATTTTTAAATGTTTTATATATTTATTTATTTATTATTGTGGTAAAGTATACATAACAAAACTTACCATTTTAACCATTTTTAAATATACAATTCAGTGGCATTAAGTTTATTCACATTGTTGGCCAGCCATCACTACTATCCATCTTCAGGGCTTTTTCATAATCCCAAACTGAAACTCTGTCCCCATTAAGCAATAACTCCATATTACACCCACCCTAGCCCCTGGTAATTCTTCTATTTTCTATCTCAATAAACTTGATTATTCTAGGTACCTCATATAAGTGGAATCCTACAATATTTGTCTTTTTGTGTCTTGCTTTGTTTCCCTTAGCATAATGTCCTCAAGGTTCATCCATGTTGTAGCATGTATTAGAATTTCATTCGTGTTTAAGGTTGAAAAATATTCCATTGTATGTATATACCATTTTTTGTTTATCCATTCATCTGTTGATGGACATTTGGGTCATTTCCACCTTTTGGTTATTGTGAATAATGCTGCTATGAACATTGATGCGCAAGAATCTTTTTTGAGTCCCTGCTTCTAATTCTTTTGAGTGTGTACCCAGAAGTGGGTCATATGGTAATTTTATATTTCATTTTTGAGGAATCACCATAGTGGTTTTGTGTATTTTAAAGGTTTACATATATAAATTAATCTGGTGGAACTTTCTGTTTCTATACAATCATTCCTTTATTGAACATAATATGTTTGGGTCCTCTTTTCTGTCCTTCCATAGTTTATACTTTTCTTTATAAAGGATTCACATACTTCATGGTGAATTGTAGGTATTTTATGAATTTTGTAGCTATTGTAAATGGTACCTCTTTTTCATCTTTCCCTTTCGTCCTCCCTCCCCCTCCCTCCTCCCTCTCTTCTCTCTTCCTTTCTTTGGTTAACACAAGTTGGCCATTACCTAATGCAGACTACTTCTCCATTGCTTATTCTAATTCACTAACAGAAATGTCTCAACCCACATGGCTGGAAGTTTTGACCCGGGACCTTAGTAGGTATGAAGTAGAAAAACAAAAGTCTTCCATCTAGTGAGCCCATTGGTACTGATAAGCCAATTCAACTTGCTAATGCTTATAATGACAAATGGTCCAGACAGGAAAACCTGAGAAATTCATAAAAGAATTTTCCTGATTAATTAAAAAAATTAAAATTATGATGTTGGAAATTGGAATAAAATGTTAAGGTATGTATTCATATATTTCCTATCTAAACTTTATAACCTCAAAATAATTTATTTATTCAATTCTATAGGAAAGTTTTAATATAAAGCTATTTATAATGCAATGAAAAATTGCCACATAGCAAGATACAGTTCTGCTTCTAGTGGCATTTACATTGCAAACTAACAGAGTGAAAGGGATCTTAGGATACAAGTATTTCTTCATCTCCCTTAACATCTAACACAGCGCCTTGAGCTTGGTAGGTACTCATAAAATATGTGCTCAGTTTATAAAAGGAAGACAATTTTCACAAAGAAAATGACTTTTAATGTAGACTGCTTTCTGTAGGGTTTTTTGATCTACAGATTGGTTGAGATATTCTTACTTCCCCAACTAGTTTTCATAGGAATACGAGTGAAACAAACAATGAATATCCCCTTTCTTACCACTCAGATGATTCAGGTTAAAAAAAAAAAGGCAAAAAAAAAAAAAAAAAAGAAAGAAAGTGAAAGGTTTTGGAAATAGAAAAAAAATTGAAATGTGTATTTTCTTGACTGTAGGAGCTGGAGATCCACAGTATTTGTTACCAAACCAGGTTCATTTGCCTGAGGTGCAGCAAGCCAAAGGCTGAGATGCCAAGGTTTGCAGCACAGAAAGTGGTTATTTATGAGGCAGCCAATGAGGAGATGGGAGAACAAGTCTCAGACCTGCTTCCCCAAAGGTGAGGGGCTCAGGATATTTATGGGATAAGGAAGCAGGGTGGTCTGAGGTGTGGGGGAAAATGATTTGAGGCAAGAAAAAGGTGAAGTAATCAGTGTTCTGAGCAGGCATATCTGAGTTACATGCTTCTTCATGGGATGCACGGTCAGAAAGTGGTGGCCTTAGCATGATCTGAGGGTGGAGTTTTGGTCCCTCTGACATAAAAAGATCATTCATCAGATACTTGCTCAGGCCCACTTCGAAGGTCGGTGGTCCCAACCAGTCTTGGCCGGCACAAACTGGATGAAATCTAACTCCAAGTTCCTGAAAAACAATTTAAGCTACCATTACTACATATCTATAGAGGGTGGTTAAGGAGTTTTGTGATATATTATCTTTACTCCATGAAGCATGTAGGGTATGCAATTTGCAAAAACAATTAAAGGCAGCTTAGTCAGTGAAGGCAGTTTACAGGATATTATTTATTAAGCAAGCTATAGTTTAACAGATCTAACTGGTGACTGCCGTCGGTTTCATATTGAAGGAGAATATTTTACTTTTCTCCGAAATGTGTAATCATTAAACGTATAATGATTTAAAATAACATAGTATACAAACAATTTTATCTATATAGGCATATTTTCCTAGCCCATTTGAACCATTAGAATGACACAGCTCTTTCACTAGGTAGCTGTGTGACCTTGAGCAGATTCTTAAAATAGCTTAGCCTTGGTTTTCTCATCTGTAATATGAAAGAGCATCTCTAGGGTCTCATTCAGCTGTAATTAAAACCAATGTAATGTTTTGGCAAAATCAGATATCAAATCTTGACAAAGTAGATGAGACCATCAGGGTTGAAAAATTGTTTATGGTTTACACATCAATAAATACATGCTATAACAGTAATCAGATGGAAGCTAGCCACCAAATATGTAATTTCCTAAGCATAGTGGTGAGACCTAGGGCCCAAGAGCCTTCCTTCCATCTCTCCATATTTTCCTAACAAAGGATTATATGCATGTAGTTTAAATTGTCAACTAGTTCTATAAGTTTTGTTATAAAAAAACACTTTCACCTTTTACATGGTTATTTCGGAACTTATCTGCCTCTCTCTAGATCAACACCGTCCAATACAAATATAATGTAAGCTACATATATTATTTTAAAATTTCTGATAGCCAAAGTAAAAGGTTGTTTAATTTTAGTAATATATTTTAACTCAATATATCCAAAACACTATAATTTTAGCAAGTAATTAATGTAAGAAATCATTGAAATATCTTACATTTACTAAGTCTTTGAAATATAGTGTGTACTTTCGACTTACAGCAGCACATTTCAAGTCAGATGTTAAATTTTCATTGGAAATGCTTGATTTCTGTTTTTAGATTTCATAAAATTTACAATTGACGAAGTAGATTCACATAATGAAAGTTGCTCCAAACATTCTTAAAAATCTCCAGTAACTGGATTGAGTGGCAATTTTAAAATTCAAATTGGGCTAAGTTAAGTTAAATTAACATTAAAAAAAAATTAATCTCCAGAATTCCTTGGCAGTCCGGTGCTTACTCCGCACTTTGACTGCAAGGGGCACAGGTTCCATTCCTGGTGGAGGAACTAAGATCCTGCATGCCACGTGGTGTGGCCAAAAATAAATAAATTTTAAAAATAAAATAAAATAAATGGACCAGGAGGCACTAAGAACATTGAGGGAGCTCTTTGGAGGTGGAAGGTCAGCCCCTAAAAAACAAAAAGCAAAAACTGTCTCTCATTTCTATATTTCAAGTGCTCAATAGCTGCAGGTGGTTAGTGGCTACTGTTTTGGACAAAGCAGTTCTGCATAACCCATTTTTTAAAAATCACTATTTCTTTATTTTTAATGTTTAGGCATAAACAATTGTCTTTGCACCAGGGAGGACAGAGAAGTTGGAAGGAAAAAATCAGATGCATGGGATTAGGTCTCCCTTTTGGTGCTATAATCAAAGTTTTAGATTTAAATAACTTGATAATAATTTTTTTCTTTCTATAGGAAAACAGGACTGAAAAATATTTTAATGTTCAGCTTGATTTGATAACCAAATTTATGCTATGTGTTAGGTATGTAGAACTAATAGAACTTGTAACAAGGCTTGGCAGATTGTATTTTCCAAAGAAGGCGGGATAATGTCTATCATTCCACCTGCTCTTCTGAGAACATGATCTTGACACTTTTCCCATCAAGAGGAGGGTCCATGTCTTGTCCCCTTGAACATGAACAAGGTGTTCCTTGGTGGGCTTTTGGGACTGTTTCGACCATGAGTGACAGTGACACCATGAGACTTCCAAGGCTGGGTCCTGACAGACAATGCAGCTCCCACCTGCTTTGCTGGAAGATTCTCTCTTGAACCTGATAGCAGCTACATAAGCAGTCTGACTGCCCTGAGACTAACAAAGCAGTCAACACAGAGAGACTACACAGAGTGACGCTGAGACAACGTGAACATGTTACAGAATGAATCGGGTCCCACTGTTCGCCACTTACACACTCAATATTCACAAATGTCAATAGAAAGAAAAGGCACCTTTAATCAGAATGCTGGCAATCTGGAGAGATGGTGAACTCAGCATCCCCCAAAAACCACCTCCGAAGATTCTGCTAGGCCATGAAAGTTTTTAAAAGGAAAAAGAAGTAATCTCAGAGTTGCCGCCACCCGCCACTGTGTGCAGGCTTATGTGCAGGCTTGTCGACTCCTTGTGATTTTCCTCTAGATGTTATCTTGTTCACACAGTTTGGTCACACAGTTTGTTTGGCAGATTTCTGAAGGGGAAGCTAGGGAAGAGATCTGGTCATCTGTTAACTACTTATTCTTCATTTCTATTTCTTTGATCTATGGAAAGAACCAACGAGTTAGGCAAGGTATTGAGTGATTAAAAGATTTGAAAGGTGTGCTTGGGCCGGGAGATGAGTAGAGCATGGGGGTGCCTGTTTTAAAATTTAGTTACAGTATAGCTTTGCTAAAGTGACAAGAAAACGGGCTTCCTGCTAAGGGTGGTTTCCTGCAAAGAGCTGCTTACAAATCCCCATTTGTCAGACATCATTCCATTTCTATGGGATTAGAGGCAGGCGAAGGTCTACCTCTGTAACTTCTTCATGCTGATATAGAGCGTCACATTCTCAGAGTGGAAGATGTTGACATGGGTCTGTAGCATTTCTTTGCTGACAATTTTAGTTGCCCATTTACATATACAGGCAGAGCAAGCTACAATTATTTTGATGCCCACAAAGATGTAGATTATTATGAGCAGTAATATTAATCCCATTCTCTTGAGGCCAGTTCTTAGAATTGTGCTAGCCGTAGATTCAGTACTGCTCAAAATGGAGCAGCTTATGTCATGGCTACAGTCTGGTCATAATGCAGTTAGCTTTGTTTTTCCTCTGGTAGCAGTTACAGTGTCTGTAAAACAACTCAAGAATGGGCATCAGACCCTGAGTCTGTGACGCTAGCATCCTCGTCATTAACTGCTCGGTTTTGTACTTGGGGTGGTGGGGGAGGGAACTGCAGGATTCTGTTCCGTTCCGAAGGGACAACCTGGGCAACGCAGCTGTTCCAGCACCAGCCACCGTTTGACTGCAACCCAGTGACAGACCTCAAGCTAGAACCTCCCAGACGAGCCCTTGCCATGATCCTGACCCACAGAAACCATGTGAGATAAAATCAATGTTCTCATTTTGTGTCCAAGTTTGGGGTGATATGCTAGTATCAACAACTCTCTGTGACATTTTGGTACCCTGTCTCTGGAACTCAGCTTCTTAATTTGAGTGATGTCTAAGGTTCCTTGCAGTGCGAACATTCTCTTTTATTGTGTCCACTTTGTGCTTCATTTTGGGACCATTTGTGAAGTAACGTTCTGCTTGTAGCCAATTGAGTCTTGTTGAATTTCAAAAGAATTTCATTAGCATGATTTAAAAATCCTGTATCATTGTTATACTTTACATTTGCAAAGCATTCTTAACTTTTCAAAACTCCTGTATATGTATTATTTCATTTAATTCTCCCAACAGACCTATGAGGTAAGCAGGGTGGGTATTAATAAATGAGAAATTGAAAAACAAGAGGGTTGCATATAGATCAGATGCTTGAATAACAGACTGGCAGAACTGGAAGCATCCTGAATGATAATTCCTTTGAAAGATAAGGAGACTGAGGTGTGGAGATTTTCAATGACTTGCCCACATTCAAATAGGTAATGGAAAATTAGAATTAAAACTAAAATCTTCTGATCTTGTTTTAACTCATTAAAATTGAACTCAATTTTGCTTTACATTAATGCCCTGATTATGTCCAAATTTATTTTACCCTGAGACATGTTAAGTTGTATGGAGCTTGACAGAAGCCTGCTGTTCTTACGTTAATGGAAAATTTTCTCTTTCTTCCTTATTTGCTGTCTTTAAAACTTCATTAGTGTCTAAAACATTTCACCAAAGTGTTTCATTTCAGTGTTAACTCAGACACAAGTGATGATAATTATGTTCCAAAGTTTAGAAAATTATGCACAAATTATCAATTAAGCAAATGCTTCAACAGTTATATGCCTCATCAAGAGAAATTATGCAAACTCGGGGAGAATGACAATTTTACACAAGATGTTTTTATTTATTACATTTCCTAAATTGTTGTGGATAATTTCCAATAACTTTATCAAAATATCACACCATTTACCTTCCAGATGAAATTTTGTAATCAGAGATTCTTCTCAATGTGTTATAAATATAACACCCCATGTCAATCTTAGGCACACATGGGAATTATGAAAAGTTTGTCAAACTCAATATATCATAAATTCATGTTTCTGACACATCTGCTTTCTCCTCAGTGTTCATTGTTTTGGCTAACACTACCATCAGGTGCCTACTTACCTGAATTAGAAACCTTGTAATTAATTCTGGTGTCTTCTTCCTCCACCATATCTAATATGTCAGCAAGTCCCATTGACTCTGTGAAATATTTCCCGAATCTGTCTTCTCCATTTCCTTTCTAGTTGAAGCTCATATTCAGACAGCAGTAAAGCAATACAACAGCTTTACTTTTTTAATTTTTGTCTTTGCTCATATTTAATTTTGATTTTGATTTTTTTAATGCTGCACAACACCATACTTATTTATTTGCTTCATTTATTTCTCTTATTTCTTTATTTTTGTTTGCTGCTGTTATTTTACTTACTTAAAGAGAGAGGGAACGTTTGTGGCCTTTTTTTTCTTTTTCTTTTTCTGTAGGTTGCCTTAAGCTTTCTAAATTTGGAATATTTAAGCAAGCTGAAGGGTAAAGGAAGTTTTGCAAAATCACTTAAGGGAAAGAAAAGATTGCTTTGTTAAATCATGCCCTATGGTGGGTGATCAACTGCGCGTACAATTACGTTTCACTTCTAATTAATTGTGCTTAAGGCCTTAATCAAATTTGGAGGTTCCCTTCTTAGAGCAGCTCATACAGACAGAGGTGCATGTGCTGGATGATGTAATGGCAGTCAAAACGGCTTTATTTATTTATTTATTTTGGCTGCACCTGTTGGCTTGTGGGATCTTAATCCCCTGACCCGGTATGGAACCCGTGCCCCGCCCCACCCCCACCCCCGCCCCCGCAATGGAAGTGCACTGTCCTAACCACTGGAACGCCAGGGAATTTCCAATATAATGGCTTTAAGAGGCTGGGTATAAGTGTTTAAAATATAGTTCTCTTACCTCTATGGAGAACAGTATGGAGGTTCCTTAAAAAACTAAAAATAGAGCTACCATATGATCCAGCAATCCCACTCTTGGGCATATATCCAGCAAAAACCATAATTCGAAAAGATACATGCACCCAATGTTCACTGCAACACTATTAACAATAGCAATTGCAACAATTAACAATAGCAACCTAAATGTCCATCAACAAAGGAGTAGATAAAGAAGATGTGGGGCGTATATATATATATATATATACACAATGGAATACTACTCAGCCCTAGAAAAGAACCAAATAATGCCATTTGCAGCAACTTGGATGGACCTAGAGATTGTCACACTAAGTGAAGTAAGTCAGGCAGAGAAAGACAAATACCATATGATATCACTTATATGTGGAATCTAAAAAAAAAAAAAGATACAAATGAAATTATATGCAAAACAGAAAGAGACTCACAAACTTACGGTTACCAAAGGGGAAAGGTTGGGGAGAGGAATAAATTAGGAGTTTGGGATTAACATATACACACTACTATATATAAAATAGATAATCAACAAGGACCTATCATTATGAACAGTGATGTAAATATCCCAAATAAAATACTAGCCACTCAAATCCAACAAATATATGAAAATAGTAATAATTCATGACTAAGTAGGGTTTGCCATAGGAATGCAAGGAACACAACATCAGAAAATCTATCAAAGTAGTGCACCACAATAACAGATTAGAAGAGACATATATTTATATAAATATTACATACATACATATATATATATATATACATAAATAATTAGTTCAACAGATACACAAAAACATTCTAAAAGTTACACAATTAATTCATGATTAAAATCTTAGTTTTAACTGCATCTGTCAAGTTTAATTTTCTTAAAAGATCTGGAACAGCAATATTGGCAAAATTTTAATAATTACTGAAGCTGGGTGATGGACATTCATTATATTGTTCTACCCACTTTTGTGTATGTTCAAAATTTTCCATAATAAAAAAGATTTAAAATGCTCAAAAATTTAAAAAATAATCTGAAGTAAATAAGGCTAAATGGTAGATGGGTATATGGATATTTAATATATTATTCTCTATATTTTTTATGTTTGAAATATTTTACAATTAAAAAACAATTAAAAACACACAAAAATAGTCATGGAGTCCCCCAAAGCAAAGTTTCTTTGGGTCTGTAAATAATTTGAACTAGAGTCAAGAAATGGGGGTAAATAATATTGAAGAGTTAGGAAAAGATAAGTGTTTAAGGGTTTTGTGTACCATGATAAGAAAATTAGACTTCTTCCTGTAGGGAATGGAGAGTGACTGAAGGGTTGGGAAAGGGAAGGTTTGCGTGATATATTGTAATAATAATAATAATAACAATAACAACAATATTTATATAGTTCATACTTACATAACACCTGTTATGTGCCAGGTTCTGTTCTAAGTGCCTTACACACACTGACTCACTTAATATTCACAACAATCCTTTGATCTTGGTTCTACTCTAAGCTCCCTTTTACAGATGAGAAAATGAAGGCACAGAGAACTTGCCAAAGTCACATAGCTGGTAACTGACTTCAAGAACTCACATAAGAAAACCATCTTTAAGTCTATGCTCTAGTCCTGTGCTGTCCAATATGGTAGTCACTAACCTTATTTAATTTAAATTTGTTAAAATTAAATAAACTAAACATTCAGTTCCTAAGTTGTACTAACCATATTTCAAGTGCTCAATACCCAATATAGCTAATGGCTATTGAACTGCACAGATATAGGAAGTTTCCATCATTGCAGAAAGTTATAGGACAGCACAGCTTTAGTCTTACTATTATTACCATTTTATATCTGGCTTCTTCTGGAGGCACTAAATTTATTTTGACATTCATCAAATCAGAGTTTCTCAACCTGAGCACTCTTGATGTTTGGGCCTGGGTAATTATTATGGGAGACTGTCCTGTGCACTGCAGAACGTTTAGCAGCATCTCTGGCCTCTACCTACTAGATACCAGTAGCACCCTGTACCCCAACTTGTGACAAACAATATCTCCAGACATTGCCAAATGTCACCTTTGGGGGGTGAGTGTGTGTGTGTGTGTGTGTGTGTGTGTGTGTGTGTATGCACTGTCCTTGCTTGAATTAGAGACAATATTTTCTTTTTGTTTTTTATAAATGTATTTATTTATTTTTGGCTGCGTTGGGTCCCCGTTGCTGCACACGGGCTTTCTCTAGTTGCAGAGAACGGGGGCTACTCTTCGTTGTGGCGCATGCTCTTCTCACTGCAGTGGCTTCTCTTGTTGCAGAGCACGGGCTCTAGAGCACAGGCTCAGTAGTTGTGGCGCATGGGCTTAAGTTGCTTCATGGCATGTGGGATCTTCCTGGACCAGGGCTTGAACCTGTGTCCCCTGCATTGGCAGGCGGATTCTTAACCACTGTGCCAGCAGGGAAGTCCTTAGAGACAATATTTTCTGAACTAATGTTTTACTTCTACTTCAATCCTTTTAAGTGTGTCCCTGGAAACCTGTTATTAATGAGGGTAAAACGATATACACAATACTAGTGAATAAAAATCAGAAATTCTTATTTGTAATAGCTGCCACATCTGTGGTCAAGGTGAAATTTTCTTTAGTGGTTTTGAGAAGAGGACAAACTCATCATAATATTTACAGATTTCTGGTCCTGACTTCTAATACTATAGATTAATTTTGCCTGTTTTTGAACTTTATGACTTTTTTCTTTTTTTTTTCATTTCATCATTTATTTATTTATTTTTTTAAGTTTCTGATTTATAACAGATTTGATCAGTTATACATATACATATGTTCCCATATCCCCTCCCTTTTGCGTCTCCCTCCCACCCTCCCTATCCCACCCATCCAGGCGGTCACAAAGCACTGAGCTGATCTCCCTGTGCTATGCGGCTGCTTCCCACTATCTATCTACCTTACGTTTGGTAGTGTATATATGTCCATGCCTCTCTCTTGCTTTGTCACAGCTTACCCTTCCCCCTCCCCATGTCCTCAAGTCCATTCTCTAGTAGGTCTGTGTCTTTATTCCTGTCTTACCCCTATGTTCTTCATGACATTTTTTTCCTTAAATTCCATATATATGTGTCAGCATACAGTATTTGTCTTTCTCTTTCTGACTTACTTCACTCTGTATGACAGGCTCTAGGTCCATCCATCTCATTACAAATAGCTCAATTTCGTTTCTTTTTATGGCTGAGTAATATTCCATTGTATATATGTGCCACATCTTCTTTATCTATTATTCTGATGATGGACACTTAGGTTGTTTCCATCTCCGGGCTATTGTAAATAGGGCTGCTATGAACATTTTGGTACAAGACTCTTTTTGAATTATGGTTTTCTCAGGGTATATGCCCACTAGTGGGATTGCTGGGTCATATGGTAGTTCTATTTGTAGTTTTTTAAGGAACCTCCATACTGTTCTCCATAGTGGCTGTACCAATTCACATTCCCACCAGCAGTGCAAGAGTGTTCCCTTTTTTCCACACCCTCTCCAGCATTTATTGTTTCTAGATTTTTTGATGATGACCATTCTGACTGGTGTGAGATGATATCTCATTGTAGTTTGGAGTTGCATTTCTCTAATGAGTAAAGATGTTGAGCATCCTTTCATGTGTTTGTTGGCAGTCTGTATATCTTCTGTGGAGAAATGTCTATTTAGGTCTTCTGCCCATTTTTGGATTGGGTTGTTTGCTTTTTTGTTATTGAGCTGCATGAGCTGCTTGTAAATTTTGGAGATTAATCCTTTGTCAGTTGCTTCACTTGCAAATATTTTCTCCCATTCTGAGGGTTGTCTTTTGGTCTTGTTTATGGTTTCCTTTGTTGTGCAAAAGCTGTTAAGTTTCATTAGATCCCATTTGTTTATTTTTGTTTTTATTTTCATTTCTCTAGGAGGTGGGTCCAAAAGGATCTTGCTGTGATTTATGTCATAGAGTGTTCTGCCTACATTTTCCTCTAAGAGTTTGATAGTGTCTGGCCTTACATTTAGGTCTTTAATCCATTTTGAGTTTATTTTTGTGTATGGTGTTAGGGAGTGTTCTAATTGCATACTTTTACATGTAGCTGTCCAGTTTTCCCAGCACCACTTATTGAAGAGGCTGTCTTTTCTCCACTGTATATTCTTGCCTCCTTTATCAAAGATAAGGTGACCATATGTGTGTGGCTTTATCTCTGGGCTTTCTCTCCTGTTCCATTCATCTGTATTTCTGTTTTTGTGCCAGTACCATACTGTCTTGATTACTATAGCTTTGTAGTATAGTCTGAAGTCAGGGAGCCTGATTCCTCCAGCTCCATTTTTCGTTCTCAAGATTGCTTTGGCTATTCGGGGTCTTTTGTGTTTCCATACAAATTGTGAAATTTTTTGTTCTAGTTCTGTGAAAAATGCCAGTGGTAGTTTGATAGGGATTGCATTGAATCTGTTGATTGACAAACTCATCATAATATTTACAGATTTCTGGTCCTGACTTCTAATACTATAGATTAATTTTGCCTGTTTTTGAACTTTATGACTTTTTTCTTAAAGAGCCAGGTAATAAATATTTTAGGCTTGCAGGCCAGATGGTCTCTGTCACAACTACTCAACTCTGCAGTTGAAGCACTAAAGCAGCTGATGACAATACACCAACAAATGAGTGTGACTGTGTCCCAATAAAACTTGAATTACAAAACATGTGTCCAGCCCATGGGCTGTAGTTTGATGACTCCTACTTTATAGAAATGGAATCATGTAGTATATGTATTATTTTTTGTGGTCTGGCTTCTTTTGCTCAACATTATGTTTGTGAAATTCAATCACACTATTACACGTAGTTGTAGTTCATCATTCTGATTGCTCTATAGTACTCCATTGTATGAACTCATTAAATGTATTTATTTATCCAGCCTGCCATTGATGAACATTTGGGTTATTTCCAGTTGGAGGTTTTTATAGAAAGTGCTGCTATGAACATATGTGTGGGTGTTTTACCTAGGAGTAGAGTTGTTGTTATGGGTATGTTCATTTTTTAGTAAATACTGCCAAATGGTTAATCTGAAATGGTTGTACCAATGCATACCAGCAGTGTATGGGAGATTCACCTGCTCCATATACTTGCTAGCACTTGGTATTATCTATTTTTCATTTTTTCCTTTCTAGAGTGTGGGTAGAAATACTGCTTTATGTTTTTTATTTGCATTTGTCTTAGACTATTTGTAGTAGCCAAATTGAAATGTCACATGCTAACACCTATAAACATTGAGAACATTAAAAAAAAACATAAACCCTTGCTCACTGTTTCAGTATTGCTTTGTAATATTTTACTGCTTACTTCTCTAGTCTTTCCTAGGAGGGATTGAAGCTTAAAAGTTATTCTTCAAAAAGAAAGACAATTTCATAGAAAGTCTTAATCAAAACATTTTTACTGTTTGAAACCATCCTATGTTCTTGAGTTAATTTAATCCTATGGTAATTATTCTTCATTTTATCGAACTAATTATTATCTCTGTCAAACTTGCTATAACTACTGAATTTTTTACTTTAGGTAAAAATAGCCCCATGACTTTAGTCACTCAGACCAGAAAGATCAGAGTCACATTTAACTTTTCTCTGTTTTACTATCATGCTGGTTCTAGCATTACAGGGAGTCTTGTTATCCATCTCCACCTTGGACCTCATTCAAGCTGTTATCACCCTAGACCAGACCGATCCCAAGGGGGAAGGTAGAACTCCTTTTGATCACCCACCTTCTGCTCAGAGATCGTCAGGACGAGTCACATCCCTGTGTACCTCAGTCACCAGCATTTATATTCACTAATGCCTCTGTATATCCCCTAGTATGACTCACTGTCCTGCTCCATACCTACCCCAAATCCTTTGTGATGGTTAATTTTATGTGTCAACTTGACTGGGCCAAGAGAAGCCCAGGTAGCTGTTAAGACATTATTTCTGGGTGTGTCTGTAAGGGTATCTTTGGAAGAGATGAGCATTTGAATCTGTAGACTGAGTAAAGCAGATTGCCCTCACCAAGGCCAGTGGGCATCATCCCAATCAGTCGACCGCCTGAACAGGTCAAAAAGGTGGAGGAAGGGTGAATTTGCTCTCTCTGCTTGATCTGGGACGTCCATCTTCTGCCCTAGGACATCTCGGGCCTTTGTATTTAGACTGGGGCTTAACACCAGCGGCTCCCCTCGTTCTCAGGCCTTCAGGTTTGGAATGGAACTACGTCACCAGCTCTCCTTGCAGCTTGCAAATGGCAGATTGTGAGACTTCTCAGCCACATAATTGCATGAGGTCACCCTTCATAATAAATCTCTTTCTATATATCTATATATAACCTATTGGTTCTGTTTCTCTGGAGAGCCCTAATAATATACCTTCCACTGTGCACTCAGGAACTCATGGTCAGTTATCAGGAAAACGTTCTAAATCCTCAATGTCGTCTCTAAATCTGCACTTCAATTTCCTGCTCTAACCACAGGACACTGCTTCCCCTGCAGCCCTTTAGGGAAAGGGGTGTGAGCGCCTTCTCTCCCTTACTCCTCATACCACTGGGTTTCAAGGTGTTCTCTTTACCCTTCCTTGCTGCTTACAGAGCAGTTTTGCTTCTTCCTCTGCCTTCACAACCCCGGTTCCTTTGCAACCTGAACAATTAAAGTCTGTTGTCTTCCAGTCACTCTCACGCATTGAGAACACAAACCCCTGGTTCATGGTCCTCTGTGGTACTTGAGGGGACAAA
Organism: Mesoplodon densirostris; assembly: GCF_025265405.1. NCBI lineage: Eukaryota > Metazoa > Chordata > Mammalia > Artiodactyla > Ziphiidae > Mesoplodon > Mesoplodon densirostris. The sequence continues at coordinate 98,106,824 of NC_082681.1, forward strand.
AACCCAGCTCCGGGTAAACCTCTCTGCCTACTCTATGCCTGTCCTCATAGCTGAGTGTGCATGGGGAAAAATACACAGTATTGGCAAGTAGTCTCACTTTAAATATATTCTATTTTGGGATTATCTTTTAATTCTCCTTTAAAAGGTCTTTGGATGAATAGAAATTCTTAATGTTATCATAGCTCAATTTATAAATATTTTCTTTTACATTTGGTGTTTGGGGTACCTGGTTCAAGAACTATTTCCCTACTCCATACGCATGAGTTATCTGAGAACTGGACTCATGGAGAGACCATCCTTGCTCAGGTTTTTCTCTCCAGCTACTTAAGGGCACAGAGGAGAGCAATGGTTACAGAAACTCACAGTAGAAGTTTTTTAATGTAATCATTTTTGTGCATCTGCTATGCATGATGACTGAAAGGCTTTTTTTGCATTAAAAAAAAGTTATAGTATGGAAATCTTCAACCATATGCAAAAATACTACCCATCAGCCAGTTTCAACAATGGTCAACATTTTACCATTTTTGTTTCATCTATCCCACTCCCATTTCTTTTTTTTCCCTCTGGAATATTTTAAGAGGTATCTAGACATCACACCATTTTACTGATAAAAGCTTTGGTGAGTATTTGTGATTTTCAAAAACATGACCATAATGCCATTATCATACCTAATAAAATGAATTATAATTTCTTAATATCTTATGTGTTCAACTTCTCCCAAATGGCTCAAAAAATTCTTTTAATATTCTTTTTCATATTCGTTTCCGTTATGGTTTATTACAGAATATTGAATATAGCTCCCTGTGCTATACAGTAAGACCTTCTTGTTTATCCATTTTATATGTAATAGTTTGCATCTGCTAACCCCAAACTCCCAATCCATCCCTCCCCCATGCCCCCTCCACCTTGGCAACCACAAGTCTGTTCCCTATGTCTGTGAGTCTGTTTCTGTTTCATAGATAAGTTCATTTGTGTCATATTTTAGATTCCACATGTAAATGATATCATATGGTATTTGTCTTTCTCTTTCTGACTTACTTTACTTAATATGATAATCTCTAGGTCCATCCATGTGGCTACAAATGGCATTATTTCGTTCTTTTTTATGACTGAGTAGTGTTCCATTGTATATATATATACCACATCTTCTTTATCCATTTCTCTGTTGATGGACATTTAGGTGGTTTCCATGTCTTGGCTATTATAAATAGTGTTGCTATGAACATAAGGGTGCATGTATCTTTTCAAATTATAGTTTTTTTCTGGATATATGCCCAGAAGTGGGATTGCTTGATCATAGGGCAACTCTATTTTTAGTTGTCAATTTTTTTTTTTTTTTTTTTTTCCTGCGGTACACGGGCCTCTCACTGTTGTGGCCTCTCCCGTTGCGGAGCACAGGCTCCGGACACGCAGGCTCAGCAGCCATGGCTCACGGGCCCAGCTGCTTCACGGCATGTGGGATCTTCCTGGACCGGGGCATGAACCCACATCCCCTGCATCAGCAGGCGGACTCTCAACCACTGTGCCACTGGGGAAACCCTATTTATTTATTTTTAAATATATTTATTTTTTTTTAAAATATTTATTTGGTTGTGCTGGGTCTTAGTTGAGGCAGGTGGGTTCCTTAGTTGTGACTCCCGGACTCCTTAGTTGTGGCATGTGAACTCTTAATTGTGGCATGCATGTGGGATCTAGTTCCCTGACTAGGGATCGAACCTGGGCCCCCTGCATTGGGAGGGCAGCGTCTTAACCACTGCGCCACCAGGGAAGTCCCGACACCTTTATTTTAAAGTAATAATTTGAAAACTGTGTTTTAATATGGAAATAGAAATAAATTATGAAAAATAGAAATAATCACCCTGGTAAGACCTAGCCATTAAATGTTACCGGATTTAGCAAATAAAAATACCAGTTATCCAGTTAAATTTGAATTTCTGATAAGCAATGAATAATTTTTTTAGTATAAGTATGTCCCAACTATTATACTAAAAATGTATCCATTGTTTATCTGAAATTCAAATTTAACTGGGTACCCTGTATTTTATCTGGCAATCCTATTTGAAACTCTAATCAAGTAGGTAGGGCTTGTCCTGGTATCTGGAATGAAGAAGTAGACTTGGGCTGATGTAGAATCAGTTTCTCAAAGCTGTTAGGCACAGTTTTGTGCTGGGAGAGGACTGGCTTCAACTTCTTTCTGGGTCATCTCTTGCTTTTCCATTATAGACACCCCCCACCCCCATACTGAAATATCTGTAGTCCCATGCACTGGCCACACAGCCATCATTTTGCCCATGCTGTTCCCTCTACTCTTCTAACGTCCTTCCCTCAATCTCCATTTGACTAATTCCTATTGGTCCTTAGAACAAGAGTTTCAGACTCTAGTGTAATGAGTAAAGACCATAGAAGTAATATGCTTTTTTGTTGTTGTTGTTGTGGTACGCGGGCCTCTCACTGCTGTGGCCTCTCCCGTTGTGGAGCACAGGCTCCGGATGCGCAGGCCCAGCGGCTATGGCTCACGGGCCTAGCCGCTCCGCAGCATGTGGGATCTTCCTGGACCGGGGCACGAACCCGTGTCCCCTGCATCGGCAGGCGGACTCTCAACCACTGCGCCACCGGGGAAGCCCAATATGCTTATTTTTATCTTCTTGAAGCAGGTGACCGTCTTGGTCCACCTTTCATGTTTCTCTTTTATATAGAGATATAGATTCTGAGAAATAGTTCTCTATGACAAGAAAAACAACACTTCAAGTGTGATGATAAATGGTAACTGATTCTCATTCCCAACGTTGGGGCAGCAAGAGGTAGTAGTGGGGATTGTTATTAGGTAGAGAACTTAAAACCCTTCTAAAAAGAGAATTCTACCAAATGTTGCCACATGGAAATGTGTGCCTAATACTGTCAGATTGTTCGGGTTTTCAAGAAAATCCAGAAAACTGAATTTTTGTGTGTGTGTGAAATCTTCCAATTTACAAATGTTAGCTCTTTTTTTTTTTAACTCTAAGTAGGCCAAATACAACTCACCTTCACGTTGGATTGAGCCATAAGTCCACCAGTTTGAGATCCTGCATTAAATGTTCAAATGTGACATCATTTTTCAAAGGTCTGTATTAAGTGTACTTCCTATGGGCTGGGCTAACATCTCATGCTTAACTCTATCTGAGCTCTGGAGGACAATTGTCTGCTCTCTTGTTGTTCTCCCTGAAAATAGGAACTTTGCATTTTATTTTCTTAACCTCAGCAGCTAGCAGAACGTCTGAGACATAGTAGGCATTCAGATGAATGAATGAAAGAATGAGGGAGTGAATGCATCTAGGTCACCCCTTTTTCCCAACCAGAAGATGGAATTTTCAAGGGCAGAAGAACACTAATATTCCTTTCCCATACCGGAATAAAACTTTTGGACATAAAATTTTTTTATGAAGTATTTTTTAGTTCAAGGCTGGTAAACGGTGGAAATTTAATAGCTGATTGCATCTTGGAAACCGCATGTGAAATAGTCAAGCTTCTGGAATTTGGCACTGTTTATAGTTCTACTTGCAGTGGTTTTAAAATAATGTGACTTATATTCAGTGTGAATGCATTATTGTTAATATTTTATCAGAGAGTTGTTTTCCCTTTGAATATGTCTCATTACAGGCGCTGCTGCATTAGTAAGTATAAATGTATTACATCTTAGGACCAATTTTCCCACCCCTGAGGTATGTATTTCGGATTCTATAATAGAAGTCAATGGATAAGTCAGATTCATTGAATCCAAATTTACTTTACAGCACACTTTTTTGGAACGCATGTGTTCTCTCATTTGAGGGATACCTGCATAATCATGTAACATATTTTATGTTCTGCAGCAGAATAAAGCAAACAAATGGAGCCAACTTCACTGTTAACACATTGGAGCAGCTGCATGGTGACTGCAGACATCACTGGATTCATCATCCAGGGACTATCAGTCATTGGTACAATCAAGAATGAATTTCCTTCCAAATTTTCACAAGGAAACAATAGCACATCCCGTATTCATGCTGGTATTTACATGCCTCTTTCTGGTAAATATTTTAAGTCAAATATGATTCAACTCTGTTAAAAAGTAATGTTTCAACTCTTCCTACAGAAATGCTATCCAAAGACTAAAGGAGCTTTGGTCTATTTAGTAACTATTTTATGAATTTATAAGCAATCATCATTTTAAAACTCTAAAGTGTTAAGCATGCCTTGGGCAAATGAGGATGGCACAGGCAGAGCCATCCCCTGCCATATTGCTTAGCTGAAACCTAATTGCAGAGGGAAGCTTTCAGTGGATAAGAATATGTGTTAGGAAAAATTTACCCTAGATATAGGATTCACCTTTGCCTTCTATCACCTTTGAAGTCATTTTATTTCCTAGAGGAGAAATTCTAGAGAAGAATTTAAAATATAATTCATTGTTGAGATGAAGAGTGTGGCAAACCAGTCTGGTGGTCAATGCACGGGCATCAGTCTTGAGGCAGAACCAGATTCCGGAAGGCTTCTGTGTGGGCTCCAGCCCCTGCTCTCCCACTGTGCCCTGAGTGCCAGACCCTATTTCTGGCAACTACATCACTGCCTCTTGGAAATTAACCCGTGTATGATCATTCAGAAAATACAGAATTTCAACAACTTGAGAATGAGAACCTGTTCAATGGGAGAAGCTTTGCAAATAGACTTTTACATGTGCTGTAATATTTCCTCCTCCAAGGCAGCTGGGCCTAGGAGATTCCAAGAATAGTAATATGAAGGAAATCAGTTTTCTTTTTTTATTGTGGTGCCTCTTAACTGTTCTGTCATAAACTCATTTTTCATTGGAGGAAGATGTTTCGATTAAATCAGTTTCTCCCAAATTGTGGTCTGAGATCTTCAGACAACTGGCATGAGAGTCAGGTGGAGGCTTGGTGGCTGAAAATGAAAATTCCTGGGCCCCAACCTACAGAGTCAGTCTCTGAGTCTGACAAATCTGCCAATTCCAGCTGTTTTTTATACATATCAGAGTTTGAGATCCACTGGGCTAGGTGAACCTCAGGGCCCTTTCCTCCTACAAAATTCTATGAGGCTTTGCTTGTCTTTCCAAAGTTAGGCTTGTTGGTAATGGGAATTTCTACTCCTCTCTTGCAATAAATTTAATAAACCTGAAAAGGGCTTCTCCAAATGGGATTTAGTTAACAGATGAGGTTTGGTATCTAGAGATCTAGTCAATCTTGAGTTATTGAACAAATAGCGCTTAAATATTTATTCAGGGAATTAGATTTAAAATAGACCAATCAGGTAACTTGAGTCTGTGGACATCGCCTGCCATATCAGTAAACAAAGGATGTTGTGGCCATCAAGCCATCAGCCACTACAGGCACCACTCCGCCCCCCACCACACACACACTGTGCACCCTGAGAGGATTCTGGATGGAGAAAAACAGGATACTGGCCCTAGGAGCATATCAGAGGAATGATTTCAATGAGCCCACACTCACGTCTTCCCATACATAGAAAAGCGCCAAATTCATTAACTTGAGACGCTTGGTTTTTCTTTAAGTAGCAGAAATCTTTTTATGTTCAACTACCCAGTTTGTTTTTGCAAACTCCTGTACGTCTTGGCTCTTCCCTTACCTCTTCGGAACAGCCCCTCAGAGCTATCTGAGAGGCTGTCTTCTGGGATGAAGTCCTCAGTACATCTGCCGAATAAAACATAATTTTCAACTTTTAGGTTGTGCATTTTTTTTTAGTCGGCAAGTCTCAGAAATTCTCATGATGTCTGGGAGGCAGATCAATTTTTGTTTTCATGCATCTTCCATTTAGTTTCAACAAATCCAAATTCATTCAGGTTAGTTTCTCTCTGGGTAGAGTTTGCTTGTCTTCAACACCTGTAAGAGATTGAAGAAGAGTTCTTGGGGAGCCACGTGAGGCCTTAGGAATCTAATGAGGAAGTTGACATGAAGAAAGAAGAGGAGAGTTTTCACTTCAGCAAATCCTTCCTTTTATATGATGATTAGATTAGAACAACACCCGCTTCCGGTCGGTGAGGCTGTGGAGCAACTGGAACTCTCATATATTGTTGATAGGAGTGAGAAATGATGAAGTTAAAAATGTGCCTTTCCTATGACCTAGCAATTCCACTCCTAGGTATTTACCCAAGAGAAATGAAAACACACGTTCAAACAAAGACTTGTACTGGAATATAATTAGTAGCGGTATTCATAATAGGCAAAATCTGGAAACAGCTTAGATGTCTATCAACAGAATGGCTAAATAAACTGTGGTATATTCACACAATGAAATATATCCTCTACTGATATACCTAAGACATAGATGAATTTCAAAATATTATGCGGAATGAAAGAAGTCTTACACAAAAGATTACATACTGTATGATTCCATTTACATTACATGTTCCTACTTCTGTTTATTTGTTCTCTGTGCAGACATAGTTCCAGGCTGCTCCACAGGAGAGAATCTGGCTGAGGGCCTGGGCTGGAAACAGCACACAGTTGCAATAATAACCACCATTATTGAATGCTTACGGGCCTGGCACTACCCTACAGTTTGAGTATTACTCCTATTTTATGGATGAGAAAACTGGGCCTCAGACAGAGCATATGACTTGCCCAAAGCTACACAAAAAATAAGCACTCTAGCTAAGTTTATTTCTAGCTCAAGACTGTCTTCTTTCCAGAGCAGCAGAGTTTCACCCTGAGGGTGCTTTTGTCAAAAAGAGGATATTGGTAATGGCAGGAAGAGAAATCAGCCTTGATTCTCTCCCTGGGGGAGGGGAGGAAGAGCAGGAGGGGGAATATTAAAGAAGATAAGTTATTGTCTTATAGATCTTTCTGTCAAGGCTAGAGACTGCCTTCTCCACCCTGCTTCACAATACATTGAACAATTGTTAATTTGTTCCTCACAAAATCCTTGAAGTAGATAAGGAAATTGTCCTGAAGAAGTAAAGTGCAGTGGTTCCTAGATATCCTCTGAGGATTGGTTCCAGGACCACCCCCCACCCCCATACCAAAATCCATGGATAATTAAGTTCCTTATATAAAATGTATTTGCATATAACCTACACACATCCTCCCATATACTTTAAATCATTGCTAGGTAACTTATAATACCTAATACAATGTAAATGCCATGTAAATAGTTGTAAATACAATGTAAATACTATGTAAATGGTTGCCAGTGCCTGGAAAATTCAAATTTTGCTTTTTGGAACTTTCTGGAATTTAGGGGGTGAGGGGGAGTATTTTCGATCTGCAGCTGGTTGAATTGCGCCTGTGAAACCAAGGGATACGACAGACCGCCAACTGTACAAGTTCCAAGAACTGGGTTTTGAACTGGTCTACAGATCCCATGGTGCACTTCCTGGTAGACTAAATTACTACGAGGGAAAAGGCACAAAATGTTTTACAGATTTTTTTTTATGCTTAATGGCTTCAGAGGGTAATAAACAAAGGGGCGTGTTTTCTAGTCTCTCCTGAGGACAGCTGGGAATAAGAGTGGAGGTGTTGTTGAGGTGGTGGGGAGGATGAGAGGTTCAGATTCTGTCAGTTCTGTTTTTCTGCCCTCATCAATGCCAGTTCCCATGGCTTATACTAGTGATTCTCTTGCAGGAAAATGGAGCATGAGAGGGTGGTTATGTCCCAGGTCTCAGGTGAGTTCCTGGGATGGGCCACCAAGCGAGGGTTCTTGGTTTCATGCGGGAAAGAATTCAAGAGTGACCTATAGTAAAGTGAAAGCAGGTTTACTTAGAGAGATACACATTCCATAGGCAGAATGCAGGCCATCTCAGAAGGTGAGAGCGGCCCCTGGGGTACGGGGGTGGTTAATTTTTGTGGGCTGGGTAATTTCATAGGCTAATAAAGAAAGGGGCGGGGATTTCCAGGAATTGGGCACCACCCACTTTTTGGCCTTTTATGGTCAGCCTCGGAACTGTCATGGCGCTGATGGGTGTGTCATTTAGCATATGCTAATGTATTACAATGAGTGTATAATGAGGCTCAAGGTCTACTGGAAGTCAACTCTTCCGTCATCTTGCACCTAGTGGATTCTAACCAGTTTTTGTTTTGTCCTCAAAGACTCTGTCATTCTTTTAATGGTTGTGCCCTGCCCTCTTCCCTCCTGTCTCAATTCCAAAGCCAGTGCTTCAGGTTCCTTAACAACCCTCCTAACAAGATAAACATCTTCTGAAGCCCTAATGAATGAATCTTTGACATGGGAACTCACTTGGTAGAGGTGTGTCACAGACTCTTTGAGAAGATGGTGAAAACCTTGGAGGCTTTCTCCATACAATGAACCTACATGTAAAATTCTCCATGCAATGTAGAAAGGTTGATAGGCCTACTAAAACCCACCAAGAGGGTCCCTGTTAAGAACCCCTGCACTTGTCGATGATAGCCTGGAAATCTACCTGGAGTACCTTGGGGTGAGGGTGAGGGTGAGGGTGGGACTCCAGCAGAGTAGTCCTAAGATTGTGACAAGTATAGACCTGCTGTTTAAAGAGTCTTGGATTGGGAACAGAAGTTTCAGCTTTGCCGCTTTACCAGCTGTGTGGCTTCAGATGAATCCTTTCTGAGCCTTAATTTCCTCATCTAGAAAATGAGGACAATAGTGTCTGCCTTTGCTGAGAAGAATATCAGAGTGAGACAGTCTCATTCTTTGTAAACTTTCAATCATTTGACAAACGTTGATTGTGCCAGACACTGGCCTAAGTGCTGGGTTTACAGTAGTGAGTCAATCATTAAGAATTTCCGGCCCTCATGGGGCATGGAAACAGGCGACCAGCAATGATTAAATGAATGGATGAATGAATGAAACAAAATGAAGCATATAATTACAAAGTATTCATTGCCTTTATAGATTTTGTCACTGAGTGTAGCAATGGGAAAGAACATGGTGGAGAGGTAGAAAACCACTTAGAATAGTTACGGGAAGTTCCTTGTAGGAGGACCCATTTAAGTCACTAAGTCATTAAGAAAACAGAAGTGGCAATGGAGATGGGGAGGAATAGGCAGACTGGAGATACACTTTATTTTATTAAAATCTGTCTGGGACTTCCCTGGTGGTTCAGTGGTTAAGAATCCACCTGCCAATGCAGGGGACATGGGTTTGATCCCTGGTCCGGGAAGATCCCACATGCTGCAAAGCAACTAAGCCCGTGCACCACAGCTACTGAGCCTGCTCTCTAGAGCCCGCATGCCACAACTACTGAAGCCCATGCACCTAGAACCTCTGCTCCGCAACAAGAGAAGCCACCACAATGAGAAGCCTGCTCACAACAACGAAGAGTAGCCCCTGCTCGCTGCAACCAGAGAAAGCCCGCTCGTAGCAACGAAGACCCAACGCAGCCGAAAATAAATAAATAAATAAATAAATAAAATCTGTCTAAAAAAATTTTTGGATAGACAATACATTGACATGATTCAAAATTCAAAAGGTACAAAAAGAAATAGAGTGAAAATTTCCCTTCTAACAAACCACCTAGTTCTCCCCAGAAGTATCACACTGTATCCACTGCTTATGTATTCCTCCAGAGATTTTTTTTTATATGCAAGCAAATACATTTCCACAAATGTTAGTATATTTTATGCAGCGTTCTGTACCTTGCTTTTTTTCTTAATGTATCTTTTTTTTTTTTCTTTTTGCGGTATGCGGGCCTCTCACTGTTGTGGCCTCTCCCGTTGCGGAGCACAGGCTCTGGATGCGCAGGCCCAGCGGCCATGGCTCACGGGCCCAGCCTCTCCGCGGCATATGGGATCCTCCCAGACCGGGGCACGAACCCGTATCCCCTGCATCGGTAGGCGGACTCTCAACCACTGCGCCACCAGGGAGGCCCTCTTAATGTATCTTGAAGCTCCGTATTAGCATCTCAACAGATACCTCACTCATTTTGATGACTGCATCATGTTCCATTGAGTGCATGTACCATAATTTATTTGACCTCTTCCCTAGTGATAGACATTTTGGTTGTTTCCAAACTTTCGCTGTTACAAATAATGCTGCATATGCCAATTTGTGCAACATGTGAGTATATCTGTAGGATAAATTCCTCAAAGTGGAATTCCTGGGTGTATTTGTAGTTTTGACGGACATTGTCATTCACCCCTCCCAGAGGTCCTACCGATTTACAGTCCCAACCAGCAGTGTCTGAGAGACCCTTTCCCCCACATCTTTGCCAATTATTGGATTATCAAATTTTTGGAGCTTGTGAATCTGATAAATGAAGAATTTCTCAGTGTTGCTTTAATTATTTATTCCTTTTATTACGAGCAAGGTTGAACATTTTCCCCCATATTTAAGAACAATTTGTATTTCCTTCTCTGTGAACTGCCCAGTCATAACCTCCAACAATTTTTCTTCTAGGCTGATGGTATTTTATTTTTGATTCATAGAAGCCCTTTATATATGTCATTTGAATTACAATCATTTGTTCCAGTTTGTTGTTTGTCTTTTGACTTTGCTTATGGTGCAATTTGCCATACAGAAATATTTAATTTTTTGTCATTGATATCAATCATTTCTTTTATGGCTCTGGGTTCTGGATCAAATTAGATAGGCCATTCTACACTTATAAAAGAGTGCTTATAGGAGCAGCTCACGGCTCCGGCTCTACCTTGGGCCGGCTGCAGTCTGAGTCTGAGGACGGCTGAAGTGGTTTGCTCGTTTAAGATGAGGTTTCTGCTACTTCTCCTGGTGGCGGCGTCGGCGGTGGTCCGGAGCGATGCCTCGGCCAACGTGGGTGGCATGCCTGGCAAGAGATTAAAGATGCAGTACGCCATGGGGCCGCTGCTCAAGTTCCAGATTTGTGTTTCCTGAGGTTATAGGCGGGTGTTTGAGGAGTACATGCGGGTTATTAGCCAGCGGTACCCAGACATCCGCATTGAAGGAGAGAATTACCTCCCTCAACCAATATATAGACACATAGCATCTTTCCTGTCAGTCTTCAAGCTAGTGTTAATAGGCTTAATAATTGTTGGCAAGGATTCTTTTGCTTTCTTTGGCATGCAAGTGCCTAGCATCTGGCAGTGGGGCCAAGAAAACAAGGTTGCGTTGAATTGTGGAGTTGCTGGTTATTGCATCACTAGTCTCTTGTCTATGCATGTATGATGGTCTTTTTCTTGAGCAACATGATTGAGAACCAGTGTATGTCAACAGGTGCATTTGAGATAACTTTGAATGATGTACCTGTGTGGTCCAAGCTGGAATCTGATCACCTTCCATCCATGCAACAGCTTGTTCAAATTCTTGACAATGAAATGAAGCTCAATGTGCATATAGATTCAATCCCACACCATCGATCATAGCCCCACCTATCAGCACTGAAAACTCTTCTCTATGGTGTGGAATTTTTCACTTCAACTAAACTGAAAATAAAAGGCGACGGAGTGCAGGGTACCCCAGAAGAAGAGAAGGAAATTTGTATCCAGAAGATGCATGTGGGAAGATAATGTGAGAAGCATAACTGCTTCCACCTTTCTTTAGGCTGACTGAGGGGGGAAAAATAGCTTTGGAGTCTGCACCGAGGGACAAGCAGATCCACAACTTGAAAGGCTTGAGAAGGGAAAAGTGAAGATCACTGCTCTAGATGGATTGCTTCGTTTCCTTCTGGAGGGCCAAGGACCATTCACTAGAAGACCTCTCGGCAGTGAAAGCGTGGAGTTGCAACCACTGGACCGCCAGGGAATTCCCTGATATATGCCCAGGAGTGGGATTGCTGGATCATATGAACAAGATAGAAGAGAGTGCTCAGGCTTCAGTCAGAATTATATTTTAAGTAATCGTCGTCATCATAACAGCAAACACTTAAAAAGAACTTATCATATGATTCCAGGGCAATACTGGAAATGGGGAAGACAGCCATCTATCAACACACAAGCCACTTGGAGTAAATGTCTGGAAAGTACTGTTGGCTGTGCAACACGAGGAGCTGACTAATGAAGACCTGATGGAATTGGAGGCCCAGAGAAAGGATGAAGAGAGACAAGAGGAAGAAGTAACTGAAGAACCGAAGAGACTGACGACGCAGGAGATGGCAAGGGGATTTTCTTTATTTGAGGAGGCGCTGTTAGCTTTTGAGGCATAGGATGGTACACGAAGGTTGCAGCAGCCTTTCAGAATGCAATCCAGTGCTACCATGTCATCTATGACAAGAAAAAAAGAGCTACTACCCAGACATCACTGGATCCTTTTTGCAACAGGGTAGATAGAACTGAATCTGGCAAGGAACCAGAACCTGTGCCATCCACGTCTGGCATGAGTGAAATTGCCTTCCGTCTCCTATTGCTGACGATCCTTCATCTCTACCACCTCCCACCTCGTCTCCCTCCTCCAGTCAGTAACTCTTCTTACCTGTTCCCTCGATGCCAGCCCAAGTATCCTAGCTGTTGTACTGTACTACTGTACTTTTCAACGTACTGTACTGTAAGATTTAAAATGTTTATTTTTTGTTTGTTTTTTATATAGTATTTGTGTGAAAAATATTATAAACCTATTACAGTACAGTACTACATAGCTGATTGTGTTAGTTGGGTACCTAGGCTAACTTCGTTGGACTTTGAACAAATTGGACTTACGAACACGCTGTCGGAGTGGAACTCGCTCATATGTAGGTGACCTACTGTAATGCAACCTTGAGCAATAGCCAATCAAATGATTTCCTTGCTTTGCTCCCACAACTTCTCTATAAAAACCTCTCCTTAGCTCTTGTCTGTGGAGTGCTCCTAACCACTTCTGGTTTGGTGCTGCCAGTTTTCAATCCACATCTGCTCAAATAAATTCTTAAAAATTTGAAAAAAAAAAAGAGTGCTTATATGCTTTCTTCTAGTGTTTTTACTTTTTATTTTTATTTTTTTTATTGAAGTATAGTTGATTTACAATATTGTGTTAGTTTCAGGTGTATAGCAAAGTGGTTCAGATATATATATATAATTTTTTTCAGATTATTTCCATTATATGTTTTTACAAGATATTGAATATAGTTCCCTGTGCTTACAGTAAATCTTTGTTGCTTATCTATTTTACGTATATTTTGTATCTGTTAATCCCCCACTCCTAATTTATCCCTCCCCCCCTTCCCCTTTGGTAACCATAAGTTTTTTTTCTATATCTGTGAGTCTGTTTTGTATATAGATTCATTTGTATTATTTTTTAGATTCCACATATAAGCAATATCATATAATATTTATTTGTCTTTATCTGACTTACTTCACTTAGTATTCTCTAGGTCCATCCATGTTGCTGCAAATGGCAATATTTCATTCTTTTTATGGCTGAATAATATCCCATTGTGTATATATATATATAAAACACATCTTCTTTATCCAGTCATCTGTTGATGGGCACTTAGGTTGCTTCCATGTCTTGGCTATTGTGAATAGCGCTGCTATGAACATTGGGGTGCATGTATTTTCAAATTAGAGTTTTTAACTTTTCTGGATATAAGCCCAGGAGTGAGATTGTTGAATTATATGGGAGCTCTATTTTTAGTTTTTGAGGAACCTCCATACTGTTTTTCATAGCGGTTGCACCAATTTACATTTCCATCAACAGTGTAGGAGGGTTCCCTTTTCTCCACACCCTCTCCAGCATTCATTATTTGTAGACTTTTTGAAGATAGCCATTCTGACTGGTGTGAGGTGATGTCTCATGGCGGGTTTTGATTTGCACTTCTCTAATAATTAGATTGCTGAGCATCTTTTCATATGTCTGTTGGCCACCCCTATGTCTTTTTTGGATAAATGTCTGTTTAGGTCTTATGCCCAGTTTTTGATTAGGTTGTTTGTTTTTTTGATATTGAGTTATATGAGCTGTTTGTATAGTATTTTTATTTTTAAAAGTTTTCTTCATATACATCATGCAACTATTTTAAGTATATTCCCAGGTATTTTATCTATTTTTTTAGTGGCTTTTGTAAATGGGGATCTTTTCTTCCAATAGCTCTTCTGTTTGTGTATAAGAAGGCTATATATTAATTTTGCATATATATTTCTATTTATTAATTTTGTATCTATAAATTTTATTGAATTATCTTATTTCTATAATGATTTTTCAGTTGATTCTTTTGATTTTCTAGGTATACAATTGTATCAAATGTAAATAATAATTTTACCTTCTCATTTCCAATTTTATTCCTTTAACTTGTTCCTTTTGCCTAATTACATTAGCTAGTATCTCCAGATTAAGTTTAAATAATAGTAATAATAGTGAACATCTTTGTTTTATTCCAGTCTCAAATGAGAATACTTTCACTGTTTTCCCATTAAGCATGATGTTGACTTTGGGATACATATAGTGGTGAAACATACATAACATAAAATTTACCAGTACGTTTCAGTGGCATTAAGTACATTCACATTGTTGTGCAACCATCACCACTATCCATCTCCAGAATTTTGTCATCTTTGGCCATGTTTTTATCATGCTGTTTTATCCTTTCTATTGTATTTTGTAGAGATTTTAAAAACAAGAATGGATGTCAAATTTTATTAAATGTCCTTTTAGCATTTATGAAGAAAAGTACATGATTTTAATTCTTTGATCTGTTAATATAATGAATTGTATTAGTAAATTTCCTAATATTGAGTCATCCTCGAATTCCTGGAATTAACTTGTCCTAGTCAGGGTGTGCTATTCTTTTAACGTGTTTTTTCTTTTAATTAGGATTTTTAACTTCAGTTTGGCCTATAGGTTTCCTTTTTTGCCTGTGACATGCTTTTAAGTGGCAGAAATAACAGAGCTTGCTGGTGGATTAGATGCGGAGATTGAGGATAAAGAAGGAATCAGGTGAAACCCAGGTCTATGGCCAGCTAGGGGCGCTTTTACTGAGCAGGAGAAGACTAGGGGTGGGAGGACCACACTGCATTTAGGTCAACAGTGAGACTTCAAGGGAGTGGGGAGGAGGGGGTTATCAGAATCACCTCGTGAGCTTTTTTTTTTTTTTTTTTTTTTTTTGCCTAGGTCGCGTGGCTTGCAGGATCTTAGTTTCTCCACCAGGGATTGAACCCAGCTGGCAGTGGAAGCACACAGTCCTAACCACTGGACTGCCAGGGAATTCCCATCGTGAGCACTTTTAAACTTAAATTGTGTTGTAAGCCTTCAGTTCAAGAGAGTGGACTGTTTAGTGTATAAGCCAATAACAAAGAAGTGACTGTAAGCAGTGAGGCGTGTGTGGTAGGAGTGGGGAATATCCGTGCATGAGGGATTCCAGTAGGTTCCAGGGAGAGTAATAAAGCTGATGGAAGGCTGAAGACTGATGTGGTGGGGAAGAGGGCCTGCCTAGAGTTTGTGCAACGCAGGCTACAGGCAAGGATGCAGCACACCTGGAGAGCGGGGAGACATGAGGGTCAGTGGAAGTGAAAACGGAGACAACCAGATTGCTGCAGAGGAAGTGTTGCTTCCCCATCCCTCTCTCACACTTTACACAGGCTGTCCAGCAGCCAGGCATCTAGTATCTAAGCAAAATGAACATCAATAACGACAGCAATAATAATAAGACAATAAAATATTACGAATTGGCAGGTCGTTCTCTAAATACACAATAAATGATCTTGGTAGAAGCAGAGCAGGTGAGGGCAAGAGAAGCATTAACTCCTGCATGCAAAGATGATGACTTCTAGCATTTTGGGGTCCCTAAGACAATAGCCTATTCACCCTAAAGTAGATGAAATTCAGCCAGTCAATAAGACCTATCCTAGTATATGTAGTCCATAATCCATTTTTCTCATACCTCATTCTTACATATGACAATAAAGGATTACTAGTCTTTTCATAAAAGCTTGCAACATGCTAAGGAGAGAAATACAAAGAAAATCAATGAAGGAACTAAAAATACACTCTAATCATATTTGAAGAGAAAGAGTGTTGGGTGTGTGTGTGTGTGTGTGTGTGTGTGTGTGTGTGTGTGTGTAACTGAGCTAAATTCTCAGCTGTCATGCCAGTAAGTGAACAGAAAATATCTAAAATGATAAATCAACAGTGGTAGAAGCAGATTATTTACAGATACAGAGATAAACCTCAGAAGATAATCAAAGAGTTAAAGAAGGAATAGATAGCATCAGGGGAAGGATAAGAGAAACCATTCTAGAGTATTTGATGTTTTAACCATGTGCAAATTTTACTTTAATAAAAGGCATTTTCAAAGTATTAAAAAAAAGCAGAAAGCAAAATACATGTGGTCAGGCTCTACACAGAATATGTATGAGTGGAGGGGGGTGGGAGGAACCTGGCACACATGTGGAAAACGCTTTCCCAGACGATTCTGATCTGAGTCTCCCCACTCCCCTTGGGGCTACGGACCCAGACAGATGCTGGCCTCCTCCCTGGGTTAACTGTGAAACAGATTCCTGATACATACTAAACTTCTTGAAGTCAAGTTCATAACAACTACCATGTCCTCCCACAAATAAATGCTTTGGAGGACATGAAGTATAAATAATGGATGGAAATAAACTTAGGTTTGATAAGGGCTCGTGAACAGAAATCTAAGATTGAGTAGTTATACATTGGTCTGTATGTTCCTGGCTAAATTTATAAAAATCAAGTCATCCTGAAACAGGAGTGAGGAAGAAATAGGAAACCAAAACCAAAACCAAAACCAAAACCAAACAAAAATCTTTTAACTGTCCCAAATACTTAATTGCAGTTGCAAAGAACTGGGACCAGAACAGGAAGGAAAGAGCTCTTTCTGGAGCTCTTTTATTTTTAAGATTTATTTATTAATTTTATTTATTTTTGGCTGTGTTGGGTCTTAGTTGTGGCACACCGGTTCTTCACTGAGGCAGGCAGGATCTTTCATTGTGGGGCGTGGCCTCCTCTCTAGTTGTGGCGTGCGAGTTTTCTCTCTCTAGTTGTGGCGCGTGGGCTCCAGAGTGCATGGGCTCTCTAGTTGTGGCATGCGGGTTCTCTAGTTGAGGCGTGTGAGCTCAGTAGTTGTGGCGCCTGGGCTTAGTTGCCCTGCGGCATGTGGGATCTTAGTTCCCTGACGAGGGATCAAACCCGCGTCCCCTGCATTGGCAGGCGGATTTTTTACCACTGGACCACCAAGGAAGTCCCTCTTTCTGGAATTTTACTTGCTGTTCCCAACACCACAAATGCTCTTCCACAAGATCTTTGCCTGGCTATCTCCTCGTCTTTCAGGTCTCAGTTTAAATGTCATTTCACTCTTTGATCCAGCATTATCATTATTGAGCAGCTTCCAGTGTGAGGCACTGCTCTAGCTGGTTGGAGAACTAGGAGACACCACAAAGCCCTTACTACTCTCAGGGAACATTGGGGGAGACAGAGAACAAGCAAGTAAATTGATAAATTATCACAAGTTGTATTCCTCGCGTACCTAACTCTGAGATGTGTCAAAGACAAAACTAAGTCTGAGACAAAATTAACACAAGCTCTTCACTCATATACTTGGGATGAGGGAACCCACCTACTATCACTTTCATTTCAACCTGGGTTCAAGGGTGTTAGAGAGTAAAAAGAGGAAATGCTGAAATGGTCTCTGATTGATGTGTTCTATTATGGAGGGATTTTTGGAAGTGGGGAGACTTTCCAATTGATACTCAGGTACATTCGGCAGTCTTTGGTTGGAGCCATTTGGGGGCGTTTCAGAAGAGGAAGGACTGTTCGATGTTAAGGGCCGAGGGTTTTCTATGGCTGGTTATTTGAATACAGGCTGTTCATTAGGGAACACCCTTGGGATCAACACCCGTGGGAGGCAGGGAGAGCAAGCAGGAAGAGTCCAGCTGCCATGGTCCAATAAGGTCACTCTTTCTAGACATTTTCAATGACAAGAGCTTGGAAATATCAATATATATGCTTTTTTTCTATAAAGATAAAATACATCATGAATTCATACATAACACTTCTAATTCAAATTCAGGACTACAGGGCTTTATTTAACACTTTATTCAATCTGTATTTCTATTTTCTCATACCAAAAGTTTTGGTCCCCAATTTTATCAACATATTACATGAAATAGTCTCAGAATACTAACACCAACACTACCACTAACATGATTGCTGAAAGGAGTTAAGGTGCTTTGGGGTTTGCTTTTGCCTTTAGAGAATATCCCTAGGGATATATAGACAAATTACTGTACTTAAAGATAGTAACTTGAAATAATTATTCTCTGTGTGGTTTTTCTGCCAAATTGATAGACAATTTGGTTCATTTGTTTCATGCAGTTTTTGGTTTTTAAGAATTGCTCTTGAAAAATTTAATTTTGTTTTCTAATTAAAAGAAATGGTTTCAAAATCAAATATACAAAACAAGATATATTCAAAGAAGTCTAGCTTCCATTCTTTTCCTTCCCACCCTGTTCCCTCTGTCTCTCTCTCAATAACTTTAAAAAATGTTTTTCATTCTCAGACATAAATTGTAGCAATATTTTCTGAGATCAGTCTCCCAAGGCAAAAGAAATAAAAGCAAATAAATAAATGGGACCTAATCAAACTTAAAAGCTTTTGCACAGCAAAGGAAGCCATCAATAAAATGAAAAGACAGCCTACGGACTGGGAGAAAATATTTGCAAACAATGCGACCAACAAGGGGTTAATATCCAAAATATACAAATAGCTCATACAACTCAATATTGAAGAAACAAATAACCAAGTCAGAAAATGGGCAGAAGACGTAAATAGACGTTTCTCCAAAGAAAGCATACAGATGGCCAACAGGCACATGAAAAGATGCTCAACATCGCTAATTATTAGAGAAATGCAAATCAAAACCACACGGAGGTATCACCTCACACTGGTCAGAATGGCCATCATTAAAAAGTCTACAAATAGTAAATGCTGCAGAGGGTGTGGACAAAAGTGAACTCACCTACACTGTTGGTGGAAATGTACATTGGTGCAGCCACTATGGAAAACAGTATGGAAGTTTCTTTAAAAGTCAAAATAGAGCTATTATATGATCTAGCAATCCCTCTTCTGGGCATGTAACCGGAAAAGTTGAAAACACTAATTCGAGAAGATGCATGCACCCCAATGTTCAAAGCAGCATTGTTTACAATGGCCAAGACATGGAAATGACCCAAGTGCCCATCAACAGATGACTGGATAAAGATGTGATATATATATATATATATATATATATATATATATATATATATATATACACAATGGAATATTACTCAGCCATAACAAAGAAGGAAATACTGCTATTTACAACAACGTGAATGGACTTAGAGAATATTGTACTAAGTGAAGTAAGTCAGACAGAGAAAGACAAATATTACATGATATCACTCATGTGGAATCTAAAAATAATCTAATGAATCTATATAGAAAACAGAAACAGACTCACAGACATAAAAAACAAATTTATGGTTACCAAAGGGGAAAGGGGGGGAGGCATAAATTAGAAGTATGGGATTAACAGATACAAAGTACTATGCAAAAAATAGATAAGCAACAAGGATTTACTATATAACACAGGAAACTATATTCAACACCTTGCAATACCTGTAACGGAAAATAATCTGAAAAAAAGGATAACTGAATTACTTGGTTGTACACCTGAAACTAACACAATATGGTAAATCAACTATACTTCAATTAAAAAAATGTATTTGTTTACCCTTCCATTTACAAAAAGTGTAAGCAAATACATGTTGGTAGATAATTATGCATGGTTCTCTCATGCTTCTGTACATCTTGCAAACAGTCACTGATTGCTTTCGTTCCAGACTATCTTTTCAAAGATGTTTGTATCGCTAACAGGTTTGGAAGATAGAAACAGTGTCTCCTTTGGGAGCCCAGGACAGGCAGGTTTACTTCCCATTATAAAATATTCAGGTTCCCTAAGCCCAGAGTTCCTTTCCTGTAATGTAACCTACTGCATGTGCAGGTATTACATGATCCTTTTCATGTCACCCTTGGAATTGGAGCTTGGGAAACCAGCTCAAATGCTGATACTCTGACTAATGCTATTTCTGTGAGTAATAGATCTCTTTGTCTCTCTTTTGTGATCAGAGAGTTTTGAGCAAAGAAGTGCCTTGATCTTACAGGGACATAATCTTACACACTTTAAAAGGATCATTCTGGTTACAGTGTAGATGATCTCATGTAGGCCTGCAAGGATGGAAATAGGAGGCTGTTGAAAAACTAGTCCAAAAGAAACAAGGATGGGAATGGAGCAGGAAGGTAATGACAAAAGGACTGATTCTGTATACATTTGACTCTCCTGAATTTCAGATATTAGATGTGTCAAATTCAAACTATAAAATGAATATATTTTAAAAGTTATTTTAATTTTTTTTTTTTTTTGCCACCCCATGTGGCTTGCAGGATCTTAGTTCCCTGACCAGGGATTGAACCTGGGCCACGGCAGTGAAAGCCCCGAATCCTAACCACTAGGCCACGAGGGAACTCCCTAAGTTTAATTTTATCAATTTAATCAATAGGTCTGAAATGACATCAAAAGAGAGGCACTGAAAAGTTTTCTCTCCAACCTTATTCCACAGTCATTCAATCCCCTCTCCAAAGGCAATTAGAGTGACATTAGTTAATAGTAAAATTAGTTAAATTGTTGAAAGAAATAGGAGATGGAATGACAAGACCCAAGAATCTTGTGTCTTCTGCCAGAATCGACAAAACTGTGGCAGTCTAACTTGTTAGCTTGCAAGTTGGATAAGGTTCAGACCTTCACAGTTCTTGAAAGCACTTATACTTTTGTATTCTACCCTACCCATTTCTTAGACAAATGTTAAGTGTTCTATACATACTTTGTTTATTTAAAGGTAAAGTACAGAATATATTTAAAATCAAGGGACTGGATGAGATCTAGGGAGTGAATGCAGGTCAAAAAGAAGTCCAAGGATGATCCCTGGGATATTCCAATATTTGGAGGTTGGAAAGATGAAGGGAAATCCTTGTAGAAGACTGAGAAGAAGCAGCTAGTGAGGTAGGAAGGGAATCAAAAAGAGTGATGGCCCAGATTCTGAAGACTTTCTTAGCCAGCATCCCTGAAAAACTCTAAAGTGGCATTCTACCCCCAATCCAGTCCCTCTGTGTTTATCATCTGTTTTAAATACTTCATAACGTTTATAGTCATCTGAAATTGTGTATTTGTTTATTTAACTGCCGCATTAGATCATATACTCCAGGAGAGCAGAGAATTGTCTAAAAGGGTTACCACTGTAACCTCAGCAACTAAACTAGGGCCTGACACACAATAGGCACTCAACAAATATGTATGGAATGAGTGAGTGCCTGCATGCATACAGGGATGAATGAATGAGTATTTTCTGGACTAAATTTACTTGAACAGACTCTTAGATGAGCCCACCCTTTTCCAATTTCCTTGTAAATAGGTTAGCTTATAGTGAGGATCCAGCACAAAATAAAATTAACAACGTTTGATAATATTCATCTCAGGGAACTTAAAGTTGTGGTGAATTTCACTAGATACCCCAGTGCTCTGAATTTTTGAGAGTCCAGGAGGATCTCAACAGCCTGAGACAGGGTAGGTTGTGTGTGAGCGTGCATGCATGCGCCCGAGCATGTGTGTGTGTGTGTCTGTGTGTGTGTGTGTTTTAAAATGGGGAAAAAAGGTATAATACAAGTAATTATATACACTTAGATACTTGGGAAAATACCAGAACAAATTATAAACCAATCGATTTTCCAGCACTTAAGAAAGCAAAAATCACTGTGTGGCTAGCATTATAATCTCATGGTGAACCAGTGTGCCAGACTGATTCTGTTTTCTGCTATGACTGCCATGTCACGCTGATCCTGGGGAAGCAGTAGATGTAATCTATTCAGACTTCATTAAGGCTTACATGTCCTCCAGCATGTTTTTCTAATCAACAACCTAGACAGATAAGGTCTATATCTACTGTGTCCAAGAAGACTTTCCTGCTTGCCAAAAATATAGCAGGGACCCAATCATATTTATTACCACTCTTTAGAGCTAGTAGCACCCTGGAGAGAGAGTGGTGGAGAAAGTGATGGGCTCATAGGGAAAAGATAAGCACAACAAAATCAAGGGAAGGGAAGGTATGATAATACTTTGGCTCAGGTATTGTTTATCATTTATGCACAGGAATACACTCAGTTCTCTCCATATGGTACTTGACAGATACAATGGATGACCTTGGTTTAGCTCTAGGGCTTTGATAGCAGAGCTTATCAGGTTTAATAAATAAATACAGCTTATAAGAAAGGGATTTTTTTTTCAACCTATAGTACCTTTAAAAGTTTTATTTTTTTTTTCCTGAGGACAGATACAATTAACATCTTCTAAAAAAAGAAAAAGTACACAAAAAAGCAGAGTATAGTAAAAAGCAATATACTCTTACTATAATACTGTTTATATACTCTTACTTAAATAATGTTTATATGGTATTTAAACAACCATGAACTTTGGTGCCAGACAGTACTGGGTTCAAATCCAAACTCTGCTACTTGATAGAACTATATAACCTATATCTTGTCTGAGTCTCAATTTCCACAATAATAAAATGGGAATAGAGAGGGAAGAGAGCAGAAGCAAGAACTACAATTCTGCAGCTTGTGGAATGAAAACCACATTCACAGAAAGATAGACAAAGTGAAAAGGCAGAGGACTATGTCCCAGATGAAGGAACAAGATAAAACCCCAGAAAAACAACTAAAGGAAGTGGAGATAGGCAACCTTCCAGAAAAAGAATTCAAAAAAATGATAGTGAAGATGATCCAGGACCTCAGGAAAAGAATGGAGGCAAAGATCGAGAAGATGCAAGAAATATTTAACAAAGACCTAGAAGAATTAAAGAACAAACAAACAGAGATGAACAATACAATAACTGAAATGAAAACTGCACTACAAGGAATCAATAGCAGAATAACTGAGGCATAAGAACAGGTAACTGACCTGGAAGACAGAATGGTGGAATTCACTGCTGCAGAACAGAATAAAGAAAAAAGAAAGAAAAGAAATGAAGACAGCCTAAGAGACCTCTGGGACAACATTAACCACACCAACATTCACGTGATAGGGTCCCAGAAGGAGAAGAGAGAGAAAAAGGACCCGAGAAAATATTTGAAGAGATTATAGTCAAAAACTTCCCTAACATGGGAAAGGAAATAGCCACCCAAGTCCAGGAAGCACAGAGAGTCCCATACAGGATAAACCCTAGGAGAAACACACCAAGACACACATTAATCAAACTATCAAAAATTAAATACAAAGAAAAAATATTAAAAGCAGCAAGGTGTAAACAACAAATAACATACAAGGGAATACCCATAAGGTTAACAGCTGATCTTTCAGCAGAAACTCTGCAAGCCAAAATGGAGTGGCAGGACATATTTAAAGTGGTGAAAGGGAAAAACCTACAACCAAGATTACTCTACCCAGCAAAGATCTCATTCAGATTCGACAGAGAAATTGAAACATTTACAGACAAGCAAAAGATAAGAGAATTCAGCACCACCAAACCAGCTTTACAACAAACGCCAAAGGAACTTCTCTAGGCAGGAAACACAAGAGAAGGAAAAGACGTACAATAACAAACCCAAAACAATTAAGAAAATGGTAATAGGAACATACATATTGATAACTACCTTAAAAGTAAATGGATTAGGGCCTCCCTGTGGCACAGTGGTTGAGAGTCCGCCTGCCGATGCAGGGGATACGGGTTCGTGTCCCGGTCTGGGAGGATCCCATATGCCGCGGAGCGGCTGGGCCCGTGAGCCATGGCCGCTGGGCCTGCGCATCCGGAGCCTGTGCTCCACAACGGGAGAGGCCACAACAGTGAGAGGCCCGCATACCGCAAAAAGAAAAAAAAAAAAAAAAAAAAGTGAATGGATTAAATGCTCCAACCAAAAGACACAGGCTCACTGAATGGATACAAAAACAAGACCCATATATATGCTGTCTACAAGAGACCCACTTCAGACCTAGGGACACATACAGACTGAAACTGAGGGGATGGAAAAAGATATTCCATGCAAATGGAAATCAAAAGAAAGCTGGAATAGCAATACTCATATCAGATAAAACAGACTTTAAAATAAAGAATGTTACAAGAGACAAGGAAGGACACTACATAATGATCAAGGGATCAATCCAAGCAGAAGATATAACAGTTATAAATATATATGCACCCAACATAGGAGAATGTCAATGCATAAGGCAACTGCTAACAGCTATAAAAGAGGAAATTGACAGTAACACAATAATAGTGGGGGACTGTAACACCTCACTTACATCAATGGGCAGATCATCCAGACAGAAAATTAATAAGGAAACGCAAGCTTTAAATGACACAATAGACCAGATAGATTTCATTGATATTTGTAGGACATTCCATCCAAAAACAGTAGATTACATTTTCTTCTCAAGTGCACACGGAATGTTCTCCAGGATAGATCACATCTTGGGTCACAAATCAAGCCTCAGTAAATTTAAGATAATTGAAATCATATCAAGCAGCTTTTCCAACCACAATGCTATGAGATTAGAAATAAATTACAGGGAAAAATATGTAAAAAACACAAACACATGGAGGCTAAACAATTATTACTAAATAACCAAGAGATCATTGAAGGAATCAAAGAGGAAATTAAAAAATACCTGGAGACAAATGACAGTGAAAACATGAGGACCCAAAACCTATGGCATGCAGCAAAAGCAGTTCTAAGAGGGAAGTTTATAGCAATACAATCCTACCTCAAGAAACATCTCAAATAAACAATCTAACCTTGCACCTAAAAGATCTAGAGAAAGAAGAAAAAAAAACCCCAAAAGTTAGCAGAAGGAAAGAAATCATAAAGATCAGATCAGAAATAAATGAAAAAGAAATGAAGGACACAATAGCAAAGATTAATAAAACTAAAAGCTGGTTCTTTCAGAAGATAAACAAAATTGATAAACCTTTAGCCAGACTCATCAAGAAAAAGAGGGAGAGGACTCAAATCAATAAAATTAGAAATGAAAAAGGAGAAGTTACAACAGAAACTGCAGAAACACAAAGCATCATAAGAGACTACTGCAAGCAACTCTATGCCAATAAAATGGACAACCTGGAAGAAATGGACAAATTCTTAGAAAGGTATAATCTTCCAAGACTGGACCAGGAAGAAATAGAAAATATGAACAGACCAATCACAAGTAATGAAATTGAAACTGTGATTAAAAGTCTTCCAACAAACAAAAGTCCAGGGCCATATGGCTTCACAGGTGAATTCTAAGAAACATTTAGAGAAGAGCTAACACCAGTCCTTCTCAAATTCTTCCAAAAAACTGCAGAGGAAGGAACACTCCCAAACTCATTCTACGAGGCCACCATCACCCTGATACTAAAACCAGACAGAGATACTACAAAAAAAGAAAATTATAGACCAATATCACTGATGAATATAGATGCAAAAATCCTCAACAAAATACTAGCAAACAGAATCCAACAACACATTAAAAGGATCATACACCATGATCAAGTGGGTTTTATCCCAGGGATGCAAGGATTCTTCAACATATGCAAATCAATCAATGTGATGCACCATATTAACAAACTGAAGAATAAAAACCATATGGTCATCTCAATAGATGCAGAAAAAGCTTTCAACAAAATTCAACACCCATTTCTGATAAAAATTCTCCAGAGGGCTTCCCTGGTGGCGCAGTGGTTGAGAGTCTGCCTGCTGATGCACGGGACAAGGGTTCGTGCCCCAGTCCAGGAGGATCCCACATGCCGCGGAGCGGCTGGGCCCGTGAGCCATGGCCGCTGAGCCTGCGCATCCGGAGCCTGTGCTCCACAACAGGAAGAGGCCACAACAGTGAGAGGCCCGTGTACTGCAAAAAAAAAAAAAAAAAAAAATTCTCCAGAAAGTGGGCATAGAGGGGAAAAAAATGGGAATAATAATGCTTAATTTGTAAGTCTGTTGTAAAGGCTAAAGGAGCTTGGGTTTTCTACTTCAGAAAACATGAAAGACCAGATAGTCCAATAAACCTTTCTATAATAAAGCATCTAGAAATCCGAGATACAATACTAGCTCCCTAGAAAGTAAAGGAAATCTCCAAGAGCCAAAAAAGAACAGAAAACAGAAACCAAAGCGATAGGCAAGCCCAAAAGCTACTCATGGTTGCCGCTGTTAGGAACATAGAACTCTGGGGTTTTTTTGTTTTTGTTTTTTTTAATTTTATTGAGGTAGAGTTGATTCACAAGGTTGTGTTTAATTTCTGCTGTACAGCAAAGTGACTCAGTTATACATATATATTCTTTTTTATATTCTTTTCTGTTATGGTTTATCACAGGATATTGAATATAGTTCCAAACTCTGGTGTTTAATACTTACCAGGGACACAGGACACAGGGCTTCAGGCCTGCACAAAGAAGAGTGCTACAACTTCACAGGAAGTCAGGACCCTCTAAGGACTGCAGCCAAGTGAAAAGGTAGGCCAGAAAATCGATCTGCTTGCAACAAGTGGAGAAAATGAGTCTTGTTTGTCTCAATTCCCCGTTTAAGAGGAGAAAAATGTCTTCCCTAAAAACGTATAACGATAAGCCTGCGTTTGTATGTGGTTCGATTTCAAATTTATGTCACCTTTGAAGTCCCAGGGATTTAATTTAAAGTGGTCCTGGGTTCATAACACACTGTGGTGCTTCATACAAGATAATGGAAATTCTCTCTGGAAGAATTTGCCCCTCAAGCCAGATTCCTCAGGATTTCTACAGATACAGTTCATCCAAGCAGAAGTCAATATAAAATTAGGAAGAACTCGAAGAGACAAGCCACTAACAAGCAGAAACAAAAAGTAGCAGAATTGGACCCCCTGAATTTCAGATATTAGATGCACCAAATACAAACTATAAAATTAATATGTTTAAAAAGTTGTTTTGAGTTCAATTTCATCAATTTATTCAGTAGGACTGAAATGGCACCAAAAGAGATGCATTGAAAAGTTTCTTTCTAACCTTATTTCACAGTCATCCACTCACCTCTGCAAAGGCAACTGGAGTTACCAGTTAGTTAAATTGTCAAAAGAAATATGAGATGGAATTACAAATATGAGCAAGGAACAAGAATACATAAAAAAATAATCAAACAGACTTTTAAAAAGGTCCAAATAACATTTTTAGAAATAAAAGATGTAATCATGAAATTATATACTCAATGAATGGGTTAAAGAGATTAGATAGATCTGAAGATAGGACAAGTGAACTGGAAGAAAAATCTGAAAAAATATTACACAGAATTCAGCACTCAGAGACACAGAGACAGAAAATATGAGAGGATAAGGGACATTAAGAATAAATAGGAAAATTCAATATATATTTAAATGAATATCCAGAAAGAGAGAACAGAAAGAATTGGGGGAAAGGTAATATTCAAATACATAATGGTGGAGAATTTTCTAGAATTGTTGAAAGACACAAATCCTTAGGTTGAAGAATTACAATGAGCTCGGAGAACACTAATAAAAAATATACTCTTAGACTTATCATAGTCTAAACTGGAGAACACCAAAGACAAAGAGGGAATCTCAAAAGCAATTAGAAAGAAAGAAAGAAAAAAAAAGGATTACCAAAAAATGAAGAGCAATTGGATTGACAACAGATTTATCAACATCAAAAATAAAACCAGAATACAGTGGATTATGCCTTTAAAGTGGGAAAACAAAATATCTGTCAACCTAGAATTGTATCCTCAGGTGAATTATCTTCTTTTTTTTTAACAAAACAATCTTTCTGTTTGCCTCCATTAAGTTCAGTCCATGTAATAAGCCAGTTTCATAGACAAAGATATGTGTATAAGAAATGTTTATTTCAGCTTTATTTATAGAAGCAAAACATACCCATAAATATGGGATGGGATAAATTATATAAATTATGGTATACTCAAGAAATGGAATGTTATATAGTTATTATAATGATACAGAAATATATTTAGTACATATTTTCAAATTATAAAAATCAAGTAGCCCAGCAATGTGCATATTATGATCCCATTTTTGTAAATAAACACATACATTCATGTGAATTAAAATCATATGGAAGAATATACAAGAATCTGTTAGCAGTGGTTATATCTTGGTCTGAAGTCAGATGGTAGAGAGTAGGTGGAGGGAATTTGATTTTGAAATTTATATTCTTCTCATACTCTTTTTTTAAAATTAAGACTTACTTTTTTTTTTTTAAATAGAATTGTCTTTTAAGGGTGAGGGGAAAGTAAAGGTATTTCCAGATAAAGAAAAACGAAGAATTTGCTACCATATTTTCTTAAAGAAGAAAGATCCCATAATAAAGATCTGAGATATAAGAATAAATGATAAAGGGACTTCCTTGATGGTCCAGTGGTTAAGACTCCGTGCTTCCAAAGCAGGGGACTCAGGTTTGATCCCTGGTTGGGGATGTAAGATCCCACATAGTGTGAGGCGCGGCCAAAAAAAAAAAAAAATCCAGGTTTGTGCTATTTACCAACAATATACAATGCTTCAGAAAGATCGAAAATAAAAGGTTAGGAAAAGATAATTTGGTAGCAAGGACTAACCAGAAGAAATGTTGTGTAGTTATATTAATATCAGACTGAAATAGATTGTCTCTTTTATATACAGTTAGAGCTGGGAAGTGACTGATACATCAAGGAATAAATTTCAAGTCCTCCTTTCATCTACAAGTGGTCATATGACCAATTATTGCCAGTCAACCATGAGTGGAATTGATGCCTTCTAAGTACAGGACTCTGCACATACTGGCACAAAATCTGTATGAGAATTTTCCTAGTTTTTGTTGTTATAAAAAAAATTTACCCCAAATTCACCAGCCAGTGTAAAAATTTTATTGTACTCCTTTCTAGGTTTCTCTAAACATAATTCTGTAAACATAAAAGAAAGTGGGAACTCATTGTATACATAGACTAGTCTGGATTCCTCATAAAACCCTATACTGTTACTTCTCTTCCATGTTACCAAGTGCTCCTCCAAAGCATGACTTTCAAGCTTGCAACAGCAATCTGTAACTCAGCACAGTTCCAGGCACAGGGTAACCTTTAATAAATGTTAGCCGTGAGTGATGAAGAGAAGGGGCCTGAGGATGGCAAGGAAAGAGATGAAGGAAGTAGCATAGTTCACCCACCCGCTCCCTTGAAATCCACAGTAATGAACGTCACTGCCTATATCTTTGTTTATCTCTGATAATTTCCTAAGGACAAATTGCTAGAAGTAGAATTACTGGGTCCAAGAATACAGGATGTTTAAGACTCTTGATACAGATTCTCAAATTGCTTTCTAGAAAGATTGCATCAATTTATAATTCTCACAACTGCCTTTTAAAATGGGGATCATTATTCCCATTTAACAGATCAGATAAGCAAAGCTCAGAGAAGATTAAGAAACTTGTTCCAAGTCACTGCTAAACCTGGGCTTTGAATCCAACTAGGAAATTATTATTCCATTCCTTTTTATTTTTATTTATTTAAAAAATTATTTTATATTGGAGTATAGTTAACTATGTTGTGTTAGTTTCAGGTGTACAGCAAAGTAATTCAGTTATACATATACATGTATCTATTCTTTTTCAAATTCTTTTCCCATTTAGATGTTACAGAATATTGAGCAGAGTTTCCTATGTGATATAGTAGGTCCTTGTTGATTATCTATTTTAAATATAGTAGTGTGTATATGTCAATCCCAAACTCTCAATTTATCCCTTTACTTTGGGGCTCAGTATTCCCCCACCCCCAGATTTATGCCAAATCTACAAAAGAACTGGCCTCGTTTCCTAAAAACATGTCAATTTCAGGAAAGACCAAAAAAGAAACAAAGAAAAACAACTAGGAACTCTTTTAGATTAAAGGAGGCTAAAGAGACATGTGTGTGATCCTTCATTAGAAACTGGATTTTAGGGAAAGTTGAGAACATTTAAATATGGACTGTATATTAGATGACAGTATCACATTGTTGTTAATTTTGCAAATGTGATCACTCCATTGTGGTTTTATAAGCAGAATGTCCTTATTCTTAAAAGATACATATTGAAATATTAGAGTTAAAGTGTCATGTCTGCAATGAACTCTTAAATGGTTCAGAAAAAGAAAGAAGGAAAGAACAGGAGAAATATGGAAAAAAGAAAAAGAAAAGAAAAGAAATATACAGTACATAGGGGAAGAGGAAAGAGAGAGGGAGAGGGGAGAAAGAAAATGTGTCATGTTTGGTGGATCTTGGTGAAGAGTGTATGGGCGTTCATTTTACTACTCTTTCAACTTTTCTGAAGGTTTAAAATTGTACAAAATAATATGCTGCTGAATAAAAAACATGGCATTGGGACTGGATCTTTAAGATAATTTTTAAAGCTGTAAAGACTGCACAGGTTTGCTTTCTTTATAAAGCATCTGAAAAAAAATGCTTTAAAGAGAGCCCAGTACGCTATAGACTCAAGGGACCCTAAAGAATTTCCCCCATTGAGCTGATTTTTTTGGTTGTTAAATAATTGCTGCTGACTCGTTTGCTTGTGGTCCCTGCATTTTGTAGTTTAGTCCTCTGATTATTGTTGTCTTGGTGATTAGCAATCTCTTACATAATGAGAGCTGGATTTTTTTGTGTCTTCTTTTTTCATCCCAGGAGGCAATTATAACTCGCCCCTTGGAGGATCATGGCTATGGGCACCAGGCAGTGAGAAAGGATAGGATTAGGGAAAATTAAAGTCTTAAGGTGTAATGCATTTTTCTGACACACTCTATTTTCCAACCTAAAACATGCTAACTAAACTGTGCACATTCGTTGACAACAATTGAGATATAGGTTCTGTAATAGAAAATTCTGTTCTCAATTGTATAAATATACACCTCCTGTTTTCCTTTTTGAGGGAGAGACTATTTTAAAATATACTATTAAAAGCAGAATTGTTGAAAAATGAAATGGCAGTCCCTTTGCTCTTGTCTAAATAAGCAGAATTTAATTTTATAGTGCTAGCATTGTCATATTTCTGCAGTAGTGGAAAAAGAGACTTGAGTCACCGAAATTTCTTGAAAAGTTTGGTATAAGCTAATTTCTGGGGAGTTGGCAGGTATAAGTCTCCATGAATGCATCTTGTTTCTAGGTCAGTTGTACTTAAGAGTAACACTGAAACTGGGGTGTAAACAGCTTGGCTAATGGGTGCATTTGAACCCTGTTTGCCTATTTCAGAACCTGTGGGTTGCTTTGAGGAAGTACAAATCTCTCAGAAGGTCCATCTTTCAGCTCAATGTGGTGTTTTCTTTTTTTTTAGATAGTAATACTCCTTTTATTTATTTATTTATTTATTGGCTGCTTTGGGTCTTCATTGCTGCATGCAGGCTTTCTCTAGTTGTGGCGAGTGGGGCTACTCTTTGTTGTGGTGCGCGGGCTTCTCATTTGCGGTGGCTTCTTTTGTTGCGGAGCACGGGCTCTAGGGCATGCAGGCTTCAGTAGTTGTGGCACACGGGCTCAGTAGTTGTGGCTCGTGGGCTCTAGAGCACAGGCTCAGTAGTTGTGACGCATGGGCTTAGTTGCTCCACGGCATATGGGATCTTCCCAGACCCGTGATCCCTGCAATGGCAGGCGGATTCTTAACCACAGCACCACCAGGGAAGTCCTGTGGTGTTTTCTTATAGCAACACCCCGTTGCATGATATTTGTTGGTGAGAAAACAAGAAGGACATTGATAAGGAATCAACATTAACTTGGTGTGAAATACTTACGAAAAATTTAACCAAAAGGCTTCCATAGTTTGAGTTGAATTAACATTTGCCTATTTTGGGGCAGGGTGTAGAGTTGGAGTCCCAGAGTTGTCACTATTGCAATATGTTTTTTAGGTTTATTTTTTATTATATTTAATTTTAACTTTTTACTTTGAAGTAATTTAAATTTACAGATGAGTTTCATTTAGAAAACAAAATAGTATGAAGGTCTTGGGTACATCCTTCACTCAGATTTACTAGTTGTTAACATTTTGCAAACACTTGCTTTATTACTTTATCCCTCTCTGTCTCTGTCTCTCTCTGTCTCTGTCTCTCTCTGTGTAAATTTTTTTTTTTTTTTTTGCGGTACACGGGCCTCTCACTGTTGTGGCCTCTCCCGTTGTGGAGCACAGGCTCCGGACGCGCAGGCTCAGTGGCCATGGCTCACGGGCCCAGCCGCTGCACGGCATGTGGGATCTTCCCGGACCGGGGCACGAACCCGTGTCCCCTGCATCGGCAGGCGGACTCTCAACCACTGTGCCACCAGGGAAGCCCTCTGTGTAAATATTTATGTATATATTTATAAATATGTATTTGTGTATGTACATTTAATTATCTTTGTTATTGTTATTAGTTTCTAAATGAGAGTAAGTCACAGGCCTCGTGCCCCTTTTCCCCTTAAATACTTCAATGTGTACTTTTTAATAACAGGGACATTCTCCCATTGACAGATGAATGGATAAAGAAGATGTGTATATATTCCATATATACAATGGAATACTACTCAGCCATAAAAAAGAATGAAATAATGCCATTTGCAGCAACATGGATAGACCTAGAGATTATCATACTAAGGGAAGTAAGTCAGAAAGAGAAAGACAACTACCATATGATATCATTTATATGTGGAATCTAAAATATGACACAAATGAACTTATCTACAAAACAGAAACAGACTCACAGACATAGAGGACAAACTTGTGGTTGGCAAGGGGGAGAGAGGGAGGGAGAGGGATGGGCTGGGAGTTTGGGATTAGCAGATGTAAACTAGTATGTATAGGATGGATAAACAACAAGGCCCTACTGTATAGCACAGGGAACTATTCAATACCTTGTAATAAACCATAATAGAGAAGAATATATATATATATGTATAACTGAATCACTTTGCCGTATAGCCAAAATTGACACAATATTGTAAATCAACTATACTTCCATTAAAAAAAAAAAGAACAGGGACATTCTCATAACCATATGAAAATAATCAAATTCAGAAAATATAATATTGATACAATATGATGAGCTAGTATACAGACCTTACTTAAATTTTGCCAGTTGTCCCAGTAATGTCTTTTATAGCAACTTTTTCCCCCTTTGATCTAGGATCCAATCCAGGATCATACTCTGCATTTAGCAGTCATATCTCCTTTAAGTTTTTAAAATCTGGGACAAATTTTCCAATGTTCTTTGTCTTTCATGACACTGACATTTAAAAACTAGAACGGGCCAGTTTCTTAGTAGAACATCCTTCAATTTAGGTTTGTATGTTACTTCATGCTTAGATTCAGGTTGTGCCTATTTGGTAGAAATATCAGAGAAATGATATTGTGTTATTTCCTGTGCATGAGATCAGAAGGTCAGTTTGTCCCATTACTGATGATGTTAACTTGAATTACTTGGTTAAGGAAGTTACCTCCAGGTTTCTCCACAGTAAAATGACTATTTTTCCTTTTTAATGCAATATGTCTTTGAAACTGCTACTTAATATATTACAGTGGCTAAGGGTAGTAGTGGAGACTGCAAGTGGTGTGGTTATAAATCTGGTACAAAAACAACAATGGTAACTCTACTATTCCAAAAAAAATTTAGAAATCTGATTATAGAGTTAGCCGTCACACACATAATCTTAATAAGACTGTGTTCATCTCACATGGAATGGTATTATTTATTTGTCCAAACACTTTTAAATTTATTTTTTAATTTCTTTGGCTGCGTGGCTTGTGGGATCTTAGTTCCCCGACCAGGGATGGAACCCGTGCCCCCTGCAGTGGAAGCGTGGAGTCCTAACCACTGGACCGCCAGGGAATTCCTGTCCTAACACTTTAAGTAAGCAATCTACTTCATATGTTCCAACTTTGTGTCTAGTCTTACTCTCATTGGGAATACTCTTGGGTATAGATAATATAGTTCTGTTTCAACTGCAATTATATTTTATATGCTTATTCTAATGTGGCAGGGCTTCCCTGGTAGCACAGTGGTTGAGAGTCAGCCTGCCGATGCAGGGGACGCGGGTTCGTGCCCCGGTCTGGGAAGATCCCACATGCCGTGCAGCGGCTGGGCCCGTGAGCCACGGCCGCTGAGCCTGCGCGTCCGGAGCCTGTGCTCCGCAACGGGAGAGGCCACAACAGTGAGAGGCCCGCGTACCGCAAAAAAAAAAAAAAAAAAAAAAAAAGATCTAATGTGGCTTCTGGGATAGGGGATATCAAGGCATTTGTATTTTTCGATAAACATTTAAATAAAGCAATTGAATGCATCTTTCTTAATGTCTACCTGAGAAATCTTGAAAACCAAAGTAAACATGAGTTTTATCACAATGCAAACGCATGGAACACCTGAAAAATAACACAGATCACAGAAATATGCTTCTATATGTCAGTGCTGAAAATTTTTTTTCCCTAAATGATCTCAGGCAACCATCCAGTGATGATAAACAATTATTAGTAATAACAAGGAAGCATCTCTGTTGGGCTCAGGCTACCAGCAGCCCACGTTGCACATCATTAGGGCATCCCTGATGTTTTTCTCTGTGGCTTCTTTTCTCTGACCACATCAAAGCCTGAAGCAGAATATAGTGATTTGAAAGATAGATGCAGTCAACGGATTGACCCCTGAAATCAGCTGCCTGCAAAACTGTGGCTGCTTCTTGCTTCTGGGAACCCTTCTTAACGACTCTGTGTCTTAATTTCTGCCTGGCTCGAATTGCATTTCAATAGGCTCTGACTTTGTTGGAACGGAGAGTAGGAAAACTGCCACCTTGGATAATGAGATTGGAATCTTAAACTCTGTGTGTTTCAGGACAACCTATCAGTATCATTTAAAAATAGCTTTACATATTCTTATCCCCTCCATATACAGAGATGACAATATATAGAGCCCTTGAATTAGAATCTGTTTTCAATTTTACCCGATTCTTGGTCCCCTTTTCTTTTTTAAACATGATAAATATTAAATGCAAAACATCCACAACCCTCTGAAGGAATGATTCCCAGAAGCAAGTAGGGAATTTACAAAGTGTTGAGCCTCATTTCAGCTGGTCTGTAGTAATGCCATAATTGCTTGTTTTGGAGTTTTCTGACTGAATTATAATGTTATCATAATTCATGTGCTAATATTCCTGGGTTAACAAATCTCTATTTTTAACCTAATTATTAACCTTTAAAATGGATCTTACTTCTCAAGAGTGGATTTGGATTTCAGGTCACTTATTAGTTTCTATTGCTGTTACAACAGATTACCACAAATTATCACAGCTTCATGCCTTTAAGCAAGCCGCATTTATTAGCTCACAGTTCTGTAGGTCAGAGGTCTGGGTACAGCATGGCTCAACTGGGTCTTCTGCCTAGGGTCTAACAATGCCCAAATCAAGGTGTTGGCAGGACCTTTTGGAAGTTCTGAATAGAATCTTCTTCCAAGCTCATTCAGATTGTTGGCCAAATTTAGTTCCTTGTGACTGTAAGACTGAGGTCCCATTGCCTTACTGGCTATCAGACAGGGGCTGCCTTTGCTCCTAGAGGCTGCCCAGATCCTTTCTCATACTTTCCATGTGACCCCCCATAGCAATGGGAGGTCAAGTCCTTCTTATGCTTCAACTCTCTCTGGCTTTTCCTTCTGTCACACCTCTCCTCTGCTTTCAGTCAGAGAAAGTTCTCTGCTTTTAAGGACTCATGTGATTAGATTTAGTTCACGTGGATAATCTGAGATAATCACCCTATATTAAGGTCTATAACTTTAATCACATTTGCAAAGTCCTTTTGGCCATGTAGTATAACGTATTTACTGGTTACAATGGTTAGGGTAGGACATTTTTGGGAGGCCATTATTCCACCTGCCACAGGCCAGGAAAAAAAAAAAAGACCAGACTGAAGGTTTATCATGAAATTGGGATTTTCAAACACATACATCAGCAGCTTTCTTGAGTTAGCGTATAGCACCTACTATAAAGCTCGGTACCTTTATATGTGATTGACTTTTCCTGTTTAGCAGGTGAATATAGGAGTTCGGAGTCTTGGAGGTGAACAACAGACGAGCTCAGATATTGTTCTAAAATGGATCAGTTAATCAGGGACTTTGGAGTGAAGATAGGGATGAATTTGTAGAGCTTCAGTCCCAGAGTTTGACTCAGACCCCGAGAGAATGGCAAACCTTCTGGGCAAGATCTGTGTGCCTTCTTGGGTCCCTCGGTGACCTCTTCAAGAACAAAACAGCAACAGAAAATTCTGTGCATGTAGGGAGATATGACAAGAAGATTTTAAATGAGATTAGATATTCTCTGGTTAACATAAACATTACTTTTATTTACCAGTTATTGGATAAAATGTTTAAAAATCCAATAAAATATTAATAACTACAAACGTTCATCATCATTTTAATTTGGGTGAATATAATAACAGCCCATCACCATTGGCTGGAATGGCCTTATAAATAAGGTCACAGGAGGATCTTCACTTGAAGAGAAGAAAAATTCAAGATATTTTTTGGTTTCATTATAATGTTTTTTTCCCCAAGGATGGACAAATAGAGGAAAGATACATTAAAAATTAGCTCTTTGTAATTAAGAAATTTCTAATTTTGATATAGGTTGATTTAAAAGCTGTTAGGCCCTTTAATACTGTCAAGTTATTTGTGGGGAAAATTGATTCAGAAAACCCAGCTTTCATGACATATTGATAAGTGAAAGCAGAAGACTACAAAATAGCATGCATATTAGAGTCTTTATTGTGTGTATATCTCTATATATCTCTATATATAGATAGATATCTATATCTATATCTATCTATCTATCTATATATAGATAGAGATATCTATATAAAGATATAAAAGAATGTGAGGGCACAATACCAAAATGGCAGCAGTGGTTATCTGAGTGGTAAGATTATAGGTATTCAAAATTTTTTTCTTTGTGTTGTTCTAAGTTTTCAACTTTTCCTCCCTTGAGCATGTATTACTTCCACAATTAGATAGAACTGTGTAAAGATCAAACAACAAAAAAGAAAATCAAACTCAAGATGGAAAGAGTGAGTAGGAACCACTCAAAAATGTTACTCTCCATGTTCTTTAAATATATTTATCTGCAGTGTAATAGGAATATTTTCTACTTTTGGCTGCCAAGCACCTTTTGAAATCCTTCTTATATTTAGGAATTTCCAATCTCATGACTCTCTAATTCTCACTCCCCCGAGGTAGAAGACAATGGTTCATTTTCCCAGCTTGCCTTGCATCTAAGGCACAAACATTTGATCAAGGCTCTTTGTGGCCAGACAGAGCAAGAGAGCACTGTTCAGAAGCCAGTGACATTAAGAGGCAGACACGGGGCTTCCCTGGTGGCGCAGTGGTTGAGAGTCTGCTGCCGATGCAGGGGGCGCGGGTTCATGCCCCGGTCCGGGAGGATCCCGCGTGCCACGGAGCGGCTGGGCCTGTGAGCCATGGCCACTGGGCCTGCGCGTCCAGAGCCTGTGCTCCGCAACAGGAGAGGCCACAACAGTGAGAGGCCCGCGTACCGCAAAAAAAAAAAAAAAAAAAAGAGTGGGCAAGTAATGAAAGACAGCGGCTCCAAAGAAAACAGATTCAAAGACAAACGTTTTCTTTTTGTTTTAGATAACATGTACTTGTTTTTATTTGGTTATAGAAGAATTATATGCTCATTGTAGAACATTTGGAAAATACAGAAAAAAACTTAAATTTACACACATGCATAAATAAACCTCACCAACAAACCTCAAACCTAGAGATAAGCACTGTTACAATTTGGGTGCATTTCCTTCTGGTCATTTTTCTATGTATATATAACACATTAAAAAAAATCTGACTAGCATGTACTGTGTTGTCTGTTTCTACTGTGCATCCATTTATTTTACTTAACAATGTAGTGGGAACACTTTCCATGGCAGAGTCTTCTTATATGAGCCTCAGTGGGGGGTTGGTCTGCCCAGGGCCAGCAGATAGAAGGGGAATATGGCTCAGCAAATTTGGAGGGATACTTGAACTTGAAAATAAGGTCAGGTCCTAAAAACAAAATAGATTTGCATCACTTCATTCAAGGAGGTCTCCCATGATCTTATCATTTATTCACTGCTTGCATGTGAAAAAATAAGTCTCAAGTTTTAGAAATCCATAATTCAGATATTTTTAGAAAGTCATCTTAGTGAGATTGTATTACAGCTTAATGAGTTTAGAAATTCACCATTGACTCTGCCTTCAGCCTTCCCAAGTTTTTTTCTTTTTAAAGCAGCCTGCATTTGTCAAAAAATTACTCTAAATAGCTTGTAAACCACTTGAATCTGCCCCTTTTATGTAGTAAAATTGGTCAGTTTCCCAACAGCAAAGAAGAAGGAAAATATGGATTGGCAGTAACCAACACCACCCTGAGAACAACGTTGGCTTTCTAAATCCAGGACTTCTAGTAGGAGACGTAAGTAGCTGCAGCCTAATATAACTCTTAACTAAGGTTTTCAAACCCTGGGGAAAAAGAGCATTCTTTTTTTTTTTTTTTTTAACACCTTTATCGGAGTATAATTGCTTTACAATGATGTGTTAGTTTCTGCTTTATAACAAAGTGAATCAGTTATACATATACATATGTCCCCATATCTCTTCCCTCTTGCGTCTCCCTCCCTCCCACCCTCCCTATCCCACCCCTCTAGGTGGTCACAAAGCACCGAGCTGATCTCCCTGTGCTGTTGAACTCAGGGCTGTAATTTCTCACCCTGCTGGGCCAGTCAGGGACATTGGAGACTTTTCACTAACCAGATCTAGATTTGCAGCCCCAGATGAACACTTTAAGTCACACCCAGAAGCAAGTTGGAAGCCCTTGTCTTCTGATAAGGCTGGACATTTTGTGAGATGATTATAACCTTCTGCATTTGGGCTTGAACGTGGCCCAGACTTCTGTGGTTGTCCCCTGGTGAGAGCCTTTTTGATTTCCACTTCAGACAAAGCAAAGGAATCACTGGTCTTAGGTGTGTATGTATGTTTGTGTGTTTAATTAGGGAAAATATACATAACATAAAGTATATAATTTTATCCATTTTTTTTAAATATTAAATTGTTCTACAAATTTTTTTTTTTTTTTTAAGATGTTGGGGGTAGGAGTTTATTAATTTATTTATATATTTTTGCTGTGTTGTGTCTTCGTTTCTGTGCAAGGGCTTTCTCTAGTTGTGGCAAGTGGGGGCCACTCTTCATCGCGGTGCGCGGGCCTCTCACCATCGCGGCCTCTCTTGTTTCGGAGCACAGGCTCCAGACGCGCAGGCTCAGTAGTTGTGGCTCACGGGCCTAGTTGCTCCGCGGCATGTGGGATCCTCCCAGACCAGGGCTCGAACCCGCGTCCCCTGCATTAGCAGGCAGATTCTCAACCACTGCGCCACCAGGGAAGCCCCCTATCCATTTTTTAAGTGTACAGTTGTATGGCTTTAAGTATATTCACATTGCTGTGCAAACATCACCACCATCCACCTCCAGAAATTTTTCAGGTTCTCCAATACCCATTAAACACCAACTCCCCATTCCCTGTCCCCCAGCCTTTGGCAACCATCATTCTATTTTCTGTCTCTGTGAGTTTGACTACTCTGTGTACCTCACATAAGTGGAAGCATACAGTGTTTGTCCTTTTGTGACTGGCTTATTTCACTTAATGTAATGTCGTTAAGGTCTGCAAATGTTGTAACGTGTCAGAATTTCACTCCTTTTTAAGGCTGAATAATATTCCATTGTACATATACACCACATTTGTTTATCCGTTCATCTGTTGATAGACACTTGGGTTGCTTCTACCTGTTGACTATTGTGAATAATGCTGATATGAACACAGGTGTGCAAATATCTCTTTGAGTCCCTGCTTTCAATTCTTTTGGGCATATCCCCAGAAGTGGAATTGCTGGATCATATGGTAATTCTATGTTTAATTTTTTAAGGAACTGCCATATCATTTTTGCCAATGGTTGCACTATTTTACACTCCCACCAGCTGTGCGCAAGGGGTCCAGTTTCTTCAGATGTGTTTTAAAGTACCCACATTCACATCACCAAATCACCATTTTTATCATCCCCAAAAGCTTTTTAAAACGTGGTTGCCAAACTCTCCTGTGGATAAGAATAACCCAGCGGGTGTGTTAAAAATGCTGATTATTCGCCTCACCCCAGACCTTCTCATTCAGTAGGTCTTCCGTGGGGCTCAGGAATCTGCATTTTCATACAAGTTGTCCCAGATGGTTCTGATGCAGGTGGGTCTATGAGCTACGCTCTGAGCAAAACTGAGGTAAAAGGTCTACTACACTCAGAAGTGACTCCCTCAAGAGCCAAAGCTTAAATTTTTGCTTCTTTCTGAATTCAGTGCTCTTTGATATATCAGCGAATTTTTGGTCTGTGCTTGAGTGATTGTGTGCAGCCAATGTTGGAAAAACTGATTACAAGACTTCAGGAAAGAATGGCTGTAGAAGCTGTTTCCTGACTTTTTCAGCTGTCTACATTTTAATCATCTGTTAAATTTTCTCCTATTTTCTTTTCTGTATTTTCCAAATTTCCAATATTAAACTACTTTTATGCACTACTTTTATTATTAGAAAAATGATTCTCAAATCATTGAACCAAACAAAAATTCTGTAAAGGTTCAAATATTTCCTCTGTGAAGCTTTTTTCAGCTCACACGTCCCTTCCTCCCAAGACATATCAATCACTCTGAGTCCATGCCTTCCTGGCATTTAGTTTATAACTCTTCTAGACTACACCTCTCACTGAATGACAGTGGTTGAACTTAATAGAAACTTCAGACAGGAGACTGGTTAGACTCTTCAACAGAGCCTCACGGGTGATGGGATTCATGTTGGAGGCGGGGACAATGGATACTTTGCATCTGCTAAGCCCAGACTCCCAATCCATCCCTCCCCTACCCCCACACCCCCCGCCCTTGGCAACCACAAGTCTGTTCTCTATGTCTGTGAGTCTGTTTCTGTTTCGT
The DNA here is from genome assembly GCF_025265405.1 of Mesoplodon densirostris. Classification (NCBI taxonomy): domain Eukaryota; kingdom Metazoa; phylum Chordata; class Mammalia; order Artiodactyla; family Ziphiidae; genus Mesoplodon; species Mesoplodon densirostris. The sequence goes on from NC_082681.1 coordinate 98,147,669, forward strand.
AGATAAGTTCATTTGTGTCATATTTTAGATTCCACATATAAGTGATATCATATGGTATTTGTCTTTCTCTTTCTGACTTACTTCATTAAGCATTTTATTCTTTCTGATGGTATTATAAATTGAACTGCTTTCTTAATTTCATTTTCAGGTTGTTCATTACAAGTGTAGAAAAATATAACTGATTTTTGTATATCGACCTTGTATTTTACAATCTATCTGAATTCATTTATTAGTTAGAATAGTTTTTTAGTGGATTCTTTAAGAAATTTTGTAGCAATAATGTTATCTGTGAACGTACATAGTTTTACTTCTTCCTTTCCAATCTAGATGGCTTTTATTTCTTTTGGTTGCCTAATTGCCCTTGCTAGAACCTCCAGTACAATGTTGAATAGAAGTGGCTAAAGCCACTTCTTGTTCCTGATCTTAGGAAGAAAGCAGCCAGTCTTTCAGCATTAAATATGATATTTGCTGTTGGTTTTTTATTATGCCCTTTATCAAGTTGAGGAAGTTTCCTTCTATTCCTAGTTTGCTATGTGTTTTTTTGGGTTTTTTTAATTCAAGAAAGGGTGTTGGACTTTGTCAAAAGCTTTTTCTGTGTTTATGTAGATGATCGTGTGGTTTTTGTTTTTTATTCTATTGATGTGGTGTATTATTACATTAATTGTTTTTTTAGATGTTAAACTTTGCATTCTTGGGATAAATCCCCCTTAGTTATGGTGTATAATTCTTTTTATATGTTCCTGGATTTGGTTTGTTGAGAATTTTTGCATCAATATTCATAAGAGATATTGGTCTGTGGTTTTTCTTCTCTCGTAGTGTCTTTACCTGACTATAGGGTCAGGATAATGCTGGGCTCATAGAATGAGTTAAGAATTGTTCCTTCCTCTTTCATTTCCTGGAAGAGTTTGAGAAGGATTGGTGTTAATTATTCTTTAAAAGTTTGATAGAATTCATCAGTGAAGCCATTTAGTCCTGGGTTTTTCTTTGTTGGCAGCTTTTTGATAACTGATTCAATCTCCTTGCTAGCTATAGGTCTACTGAGATTTTTTTTCTTCTTGGATCTATATGGGCAGTTTGTGTCATTCTAGGAATTCTTCCATTTCATCTAAGTTATCTAATTTATTGGCATATAATTATTCTTATTCCTTTATAATTCTCTTTATTTCTGTAAAGTTGGTATTAACATCCACTCTTTCATTTCCAATTCTAGCTGTTTGAGTCTCCTGTAGTTTTTTCTTGGTCAGTCTATCTAAAGATGTGTCAGATTTGTTAATCTTTTCAAAAAACCAGCCTTTGTTTTCATTGATTTTATCTATTGTTTTTCTTTTCTCTATTTTGTTAATTTCCACCCTAATCTTGATTACTTCCTTCCTTCTGCTTGCTTTAGGTTGAGTTTGCTCTTCCTTTTCCAGTGTCTTGAGGTGCAAAGTAAGGTTACTGATTTGAGATCTTTCTTGATTTTTCTTGTAAGACTGGCCTGATCACAACACATTTTCTCAGTTTTTGTTTACTAGGGAATATCTTTTTTTAACCTTTATTTTAAAAAATTAACTTTACTAAATATACTATTATTGGTTGACAGTTTTTTCTTTGAGCACTTTAAATATGGTTCCATGTCCCCACCCCAAACTCAGGAGCTTGTTGCTTGTTATTTGCTTGTTTATTTTTTTACTGACTGACTGGATTATTTTAGTGAAGTTTATGCTACCCCCACCCCAGCTATGTGAAGTCTCTGATGTTGATCTTCAGGGAGTGCAGCCAATGGTATGCTCAAAGTCATCCTATGATGACAGTAGTTTTGGCAGGAGTCTCTTTGACTGTCTTTCCCTCACTGTGCCCAGCTGTTAAGCTCCATTAATTGCCAGCTGAGTTTTATGCGTATATATTTGGCAGCACTGTGCAGCTTGCGGGATCTTAGTTCCCAGACCACGTATCAAACCCAGGCCCCAAGCAGTGGAAGTGCAGAGTCCTAACCACTGGACCTCCAGGGAATTCCTGCCAGCTGACTCTTTATTGTTTTCAACAATGTCCTGGCGTATAAATTTGCTCCACAGACTGATCCAATCAAATTCGGTATCATTTGAAAGTATACTTCTTGAGGTCAGTGCTTGAGATTTGCTCTCATCCTAGAAGAGCTCCTCCCAGTTGTCTCCTCCCCTGGTTCTCTCTGGGAAATTAGCCAGACTACAGTTTAGCCTAGATCTTCAATGATTCTATCGATTTCCTTCCAATTAATTTTACTACAACTTCCACTATTTTTGAGATTGCCCTAGGCTTGAACCTTCCACATTGTTACAAATGAAGTCAACTCCTTTGGGAAGAGATTCAGAGCTCTCTGTTTTGTAGCTTATCTCTCCCCCAGGGAAAATTTCTGAGCCACCACTCTAGAATTGTGGGTAGAAACAATGCTGTGTTTCTCCCTGAATGACATCCCCACTTTTGGAGTTGTTGGGTGTAAGAGAGCAGTAGCCTCAGGTCTCCTCAGCTTGCCTCTCCCTCCATGGAACCTCTGCTTTATAAGCTGGGGCAAGGGCAATTGGGGTCCCAGTATTCTCAACAGTGCTGCATCCATAATACAACCTCCATCCCACAAATGGGAGCTGATGAAAGAAGAAAGTCCCTACCTCTTGGCTGTACTTGTCTAGAACTTAGCCTCCGCAGTAGGTAGCTGGGGACAGTGTGAGAAATTCTCACATCCTGCCCCTTCCAAAATGCTAACTAGCCCTCTGACTATGAGCTGGGGAGAGTCCTGTATACTTGGCTACAGCAGCCTAGAGTGGAGTTTCCATCTTGCTGAGCTGGGAAGGGGGAAGAAGAGAGCAGATTATTGGTCCAAGTACCGCAGACTCTATCTGTCCTTACCAAGTTTTAGTAGATTTTTTAAAATAAATGTTTCTTCACTTGCTGTATGCCCGTAGGACTATTACCAGAGGCTTTGAATGAGTGTTTTTAAAAGTAAGTTTCACCGGAACGTCCCTGGTGCTGCAGTAGTTAAGAATCTGCCTACCAATGCAGGGGACACGGGCTCGAGCCCTGGTCCAGGAATATCCCACATGCCATGGAGCAACTAACCCCATGTGCCACAACTACTGAGCCTGTGTTCTAAAGCCCACGGGCCACAACTACTGAGCCTGCATGCTGCAACTACTGAAGCCTGAGCACCTAGAGCCTGTGCTCTGCAACAAGAGAAGCCACTGCGATGAGAAGCCCACGCACCACAATGAAGAGTAGCCCCTGCTCGCCGCAACTAGAGGAAGCCCGTGTGCGCAGCAACGAAGACCCAACATGGCCAATAAATAAATAAATAAATAAGAGAAATATATTGAAAAAAAGTGTTTCACCAATTTCTCTGGGGAAGGGTCTGTCGAGAAATACATTAAAAAAAATGTTTCACCAATTTCTCTGGGGAAGGTTCTGTGTGGATTAGAAGTAATAATCCTTGCCTTTGATTTTGACATTAATTCATGATTACTTGTTTTATGTATTTACTCCTTTAGGCAAAAGTTAAGGTAACAAATTGTATCCAGTGTGAAATAACACTATAGGCTCAATTACCTCGATAAACTAATAGATCAGTTTGAAGAATTTCCATGAGAAAGGAACCATAACTAACCGGTTAACATGGAAAGAGAACCATATACAGAACATAGTATCTGGGTGATTGACTCACTGTGTCACAATGGGCTACACTTTCTTTCTTTTCGAGTAGAAGATGTGTTTAGAGTATTTGATTGAGTTGCTTTAGTCACTATTAGGCCAAATGCACCCATGAGGGAACAGATCCACAATTACTGACTCAGCACAAAGGTTAAAAAAAATTTCAATTCCTTTACTTCTTACATAACCACCCAGTTTGGCATCTTTTTTTTTTTTTTTTTTTTTTTGGCTGTGTTGGGTCTTTGTTGCTGCCTGCAGGCTTTCTCTAGTTGTGGTGAGCGGGGGCTACTCTTCGTTGTGGTGCGCGGGTTTCTCATTGCAGTGGCTTCCCTTGTTGTGGAGCATGGGCTCTAGGCGCACGGGCTTCAGGAGTTGTGGCTCGTGGGCTCTAGAGCTCAGGCTCAGTAGTTGTGGCACACAGGCTTAATTGCTCCATGGCATGTGGGATCTTCCCGGACCAGGGCTCGAACCCGTGTCCCCTGCATTGATAGTCGGATTCTTAACCACTGTGCCACCAGGGAAGTCCCAGTTTGGCATCTTTTTGCACCTTTTATTTCCCTCCTTTTGAGATAAAACTTTAGTAACCAATTTATATAACGGTTTGACTTATTCCGTGGACTTGTTGAATGGCCAACTTTGCAGATATGTTTTTCAGGAAGAATTGTTATTTTAATAACATGAATTATTTCCAGCAGTGATAATGGCAGGACACTCTTCCTGGACAATGAGTTTTGAATAGTTTGCAATGGGGGAGCAAAATTGAACTTGTAGGATTTACCTAGCCTGAAGGTTTATAAAACCTACTCAGTGTTTACTCCTTATCAAAAATGATCAAAATGTCATTCTGTTTTAGTTTTCCCTCCTCTTAACAAACCTATTCCTGAGGCCTCTAGCTCATACACTATTTTTAAAATCAGAGACTATAAAGGAAGGACAGGATTACCATTTCTCTGGTTCTTTGAGAGCATTGTCCTATGGCATGAGATCATGAATTAATTTTTCACAAATGATTACTTTTTAGTCCAAGTTATTATTGGACTAAAAATAAATTGAAATAAATACCAACCAAAGCACCTACAGCTACTGTAGCTATACTAGTAAATATAACAGAATGCCAAAAATCTCCAAAGACAAAGTCTCCTCTGAGACATATCCCGGCAGAAATAAGAGAGTGCAGTTGGCCCTCTGTGTTCGTAGGTTCCACATCCAGAGATTCAATCAACCCCAGGTTCGCAGTTGGTTGAATTTGTGAATGTGGAACCCGTGGATACAGAGGGCAGATTGTACTACCCCATTTTGTATAAGGGACTTGAGCATCCATGGATTTAGATATCCACTGGGGAGTCCTGGAACCAATCCCCTGTGAATATCACAGATGACTGGATATGGTTTTCTAAGATTGCTTTCCAGAAACAATCTAAACATTAATATCACCCCTTTTCTTGGGTAATAAGAATGCATGTGCAGATGGATAGAGCAGGCAGAAGACCTTCACTCCAGTTACCTGGCTTTTGATTCTGAGATTTCACCTTTGACACATCATATATATTATATATTACATATATAATATATATAATATATAATATATATGTATACATATATCCAGACACACATATATACAAAAAAATAAATAAATACTAAATCTCAGTGCAAAATCTTTTTTAAAAAGTAGATTCCCCACTGGAAGCAAACTCTCTGGTGAAGTGGTCTGTAGGCAACAAAAGCTTCTAGAGAATTACTATTTCCTTTCAAAGACTTTTTATTAAGGCTACAAAAAGCACCCTCTTAACGTGTTTTTGAAAAAATAAACTGATAACAAATTTCATTGTTTTAAAGTTCTATTAAAATGCCAACTGATTTCTTTCAGGCATAGGTTAGTTTGTTTCAGCCTCCAGAGTGGTACAAATTTTCATTATTTGCAATGAAAGCACTCACACTTATAGTGAATTATCAGCGTGCAGTTATATTTAAAGGGAATATTATTTAAGTATTGACGTGTATGGAATTATATTCATTGAAACATAAAGTACAGAGACATATAATAATAAGTGGGCAGAAGTATGTGTAATAATAATTCAAGGTAATCACTGCATTATGATTGTGCTACAGATTAGAGCAGAATATAATGAGGTCTCCATTTAATTTGAACACTTTAATTCTGAGGCAGATTAGAGGCAAAGGGTGCTTTAGAGAAGTGCCAGTTCCTATTCTTACTATAGAAGCAGGTGAAGATGGTGTTCTGAAAAGATTCTAATTTGAGTTTAGAAGTAGCCAGTGAAATGAGATATATAATTTTAACCTCTCATTCCATCACTCTGTTGTATGTACATAAGGTAGAATCCTATGTTAAGACGATGCAAACAGTTCCTGAGTGAAGCACCTGATTATCTCCCAATCAATCAAGCTCATCTATCCCTCCTACCTTAGCTCACATTATTCCTCCATGGAGAACCTCTGCTCTGGCCAAATGTCCTTTGCCTTGGCACTGGAAATACCATGAACGCTTCCCAAGGACACATATGTCAAGGCACCTGGTGAAACAAGAGCCCAGGACCAAGGGAGCTATCCAGCCAGAGTCTTCAGAGCTTCTCTGGGTCAGCCATCCTACCCCTGCGTCTGACCACATCCTCTGATTCCCAGGAGGTCTTGAATTCCAACTTCTTTCAGCCCCATTGGCCCTGCCAGCAGCTTCCCAGAATTGCTGTCAGGATCCACTTGTATGAGAACATGATACTCTGGCCCTCTTAAATCAGTGCCCAGACTATTTCTGACCTTTCCCACCTCCTGGTTAAGGCTCTGCACAGCACTGAAGCGCCCAGAGGCCTCACCAATTCTCCCTTCTAAGTCCCTTGCCGGAGCAGCTTCCCACTCTCTCCTCCCTGACGAACTCTTAGGCCTCAAAAGTCACTTCTACTTCTGAAAGCCTCTGACTCTAATTGTCTGGGTGACTCACAGAACAATTAGTGGACGGATGCTGAAATAATACATCATACAACATTCTTGCCAATAACATTGTAAGCTTTCTGTGAGGACAGTTCTTCCAAGGCTTTTATCTTCAATGGCTACCACAGTGCCAGTTGCCTAGAGTGGTTATTTATTTAGCACAGTGGTTAAGAGTGTGGGCTCTGTCTGCATAAGAGTCAATACAAAGGGGGATCTTGGGCTGGCAGACACCACGTTAACCAAGTGATAAAAGTTAACAACGCCAGTAATGGAACCAACTGACATTATGTGCCTCCTGATTGAATGCACAGAGAAGGACACTGCATCATTTTTCCGGTAGTTTTGCCCCAAATAGATCAGCTGAATCTAAACCTGTGGAAATATCAGATAAACCAAATTGAGCCACATTATATAGAATAACCGGTTTATACTCTTCAGCCATGTCAAGATCATGAACGGCAAAGAAAGACTGAGGAAGTGTTCCGGGTGAAAAGCGACTAAAGTAATGTGACAATTGAAAGCAATGTGTGATCAAAGATTTGATGCTGAACCACAAGACTTTTTTCTATAACAGACATAATCGGAAGAATCGGCAGAATCGAAGTAAGATCTGAGGATCTGATAATATTATTGTTTCAATGTTAATGGGCAGTACAGTGACAATTATACCGTGTTTACATAAGAGAATGTCCTTGTTTTTAAGGAACACACTGAAGTATTTAGGGGTAAAGAAACTTCATGTGTTCAATCTACTCTCAGATGGTTCCAAAAATGATGATTATATATGTACATTATATATTAATACATATAGAGACAGAAAGAGAAGATTAAAGCAAATCATGATAAAATGCTAACATTTGGAGATTCTGAGAACAGCGTGTATGAAATTCTCTTTACTATTCTTACAACTTGAAGTCTGACATTATATCAAAATGAAAGTTTTTGTTTATGTGCTTTTGTTGTTTTTGAAGTGTGGACTGCAGTATCAGGCTCAGTGGATTGGAATCCCAGCTTGGACATTTACCAGTCATATGACCGTAGGCAAGTTATTGGGCCCCTGACACTCATTTTCCTCCTCTATATTTTGAGGATAACAGTATTGCCTTGAGGGGCTGCTATAAAGTGCTCAGCAGGTGTTTGGCCCAGAGTAAGCTCCTGGTGAATGACAGCTTCCATTATTCAATGGCCCAGTCCACATTTCCTGCTGCTTATGACAAGGATGATGTTAGGGAATCGTGAATTACTAGGGTCAGGAGGGAATACCAGATGAATATCTTGCCTACTTCCAAGGGGCCTTGCTGGCTGCTATGAGCCCTGAAAGTATATGGGGGCTCTTGTCTCTAATATTTAAGATTGTTAGCATGTTCAGATTAAGGAAGTCTTAGTTAGCTTTGGACTCCCATCCAGGGCTCAAGGACAATAGGGTGAGTGATCACCCTACAGATAGGTGACACATGGCTGCCCATTAGGACTCTACCAGGCCCATTCCCAGAATGGGATTTAACACATCGCCAGGTGAATCACGTGTGCTTTGGGCTGGATGTGGATATCTGTCCTTCTCTCTTACCCAACAGAGAGCCATTTTGAATAGTTCAGAATCTCATTTCCTTTCTTGAACCTGAGTTCTAAATTCAGAGTGACATCTATACAGGAGAGAGAGGAATAATTATAGAATCAACTAGACCAAGTCCTGTATTTTACCAAAGAGGAAACCAAAGCCCAGAAAGCCAATGACACATGTTCGTGATTACACGCCATGTTCTAGCACAGGGAGGGCTAGAACAAGATTCTTAACTCTCATGTCATTGTCCTTCCCACCAGGCCACATTGCTTTGCAGCACTGGGATCGGTAGAGTCAAGGAAGGTTAAGGAAGTCAGAAAGGGCATGTGAAGGGAACAACACGAAGAAGGGCCAATGATCCCCGTAATAGGCTCATGCCAGTCAGAGCTAGAGGGCTTCTCTGCTGAGACAGCATTTGCGAGGACCCCATGTCACAACGATGCAGACAAAACAAGATGGCAACATTCACTGATATTTGGCAGTAGCTCTCTGTAGGCCCAGGTAGTGAATTTCATGTTCCCTCAAATTTTGTTGTGTTTCTACTCCACTGATCCAAATAAAGTGTTCGGCTTTCATTACACAGTTTGCTCCCCTGATTTTCATACCCTCTTTCTTATTCCTTAATCAAAAGGCTAAACACTTTCTCTGGTTCTAGTTTCTGCCATGCTGCTTCAGCAATCTTCCTGGTTTCTGCTTTGCTGTGACCATCTTGGACTTGAGATATTAAGTGTGGCTTTGGTATCAAGTTCACAGTTGACCTTGACCTTGACTAATTCAGGGAGTACAGTACTGCTGTAGAAGGAAAATTCAGAGTTTACTTTCGTTACTGGTTAAGAAATCTACTTCCAAAAACAACTTGAACGTAGACTTGAAAAACCACAGACTCTTGGAGCTGGACATTTCTTTAGAACTCATCCCATGGGCTGAGAGAATTTTCTGTTGTCTCAAACACCTGAAAATAAGGGCGATCAATTTTTATCAAATTTTCCTGGAAAGAAGGTGATACAATTAACATAGAAAATAAGTGGAAGGATTGTTTTTTCCTTCCAGCATATAGCTGCTACTTTGAGGGAAGGTCTCAGGGCTGAAGACCTAAGTGAGAATCTGATGGCAACCAAATTCTAGAATGTTCGAAAAAAGCAATCTGTTTTGACTGAAGCGTGCACCCGTAAGAGAGCAAAGCAGATTTCTGAATTCGCCATGAGGCTCATGTTATTTGCTTGGCAAGGTGTTAAGACACATTTTAGAATCTTGCGTAGACTGCCAGTGCAGGGATGTGGTGAATATCACATGTGGTGCTCTCACAACTATCTTTACTTTGAATATATATATATATAACCAAAACATCAGGAGTCAGCATCTCTAAGTTTGAATTGTAAAACATTGGTATTATTAAAAAGTCAAATTAATTTATCCAAAATCCAGATTCTTGACTCTCAGCTCTTAGATCTGAAGGTATTCTCTTAAGGAAAACATTCAGATGCCTGAGCTATTAGATTCTCTCTTGGTAAGAGTGATGCCTTTTTGTGGAGAAAAATCATAAAATGTAAAGATAATTTCTTTTTCTGCATTTAGTGATGTGAATAGTTCTGGTAAAAATGAGAGCGTTTCACTTCTGGCAGCCTTGGCTTCCACCAGAGGTATGCAGCCGGCCACTTGTCCTCAGGGCAGACACCCAATGGCAGAGGACCCCCAAGGAGTCAGTGAGCCATGGACAGCAGTCAGAAGCCAGCATTTGCTCAAGGGGAAAATGGAGAAGAAGCAATGGCCCAGAAACCAGGGTTCTCTGCTAAGTATCAAGAAGGCAGGTTTGAAAGAAGTAGAACTTGGTTAAGTGGCCATGACATAAAACTAAATTTTGAAAGCTATGGGTGTGGAGTAAAAGAGACATCTGACTATCTCAAAGGGCCCAAATGTCTTTTTTCTTACAAATCTGGTTTGGTCTATCCTATTCTATTTCTTCTGCCACCACCTGGAGTCAATATCTCATTCTTAGCCATTGTAATAACTGGCTAAGTGGTCTTGAGTCTCTCTCTCATCCAATCCAGACTCCATACTGCTGCTGGGCTTGCTTTAATTTAAAAAAGGCAAAAAAAAAAAAAAAAAAAAGCTTTGTGGAAAATTGGAGGCAGTCAGGATGTCCAATAGCAGGAAAATAATTGGAAGAACTTTGGTTCATCCATGTGAAGTAATATTTATTGTGTAGCCATTGAAGGCTAAGCTTTGGAAGAGTTCTTCATGACCTGGGGAATGGTTATGGTAGGGCACTGGGTGACAGAAATGGTGTGGCCTATGTGATCTCAATCAGGTCACCTGGATTTGTGTATAAACTTAGCTGTGCCTGTCACATTTGGAAAGGTGAGAAGCCGCTGTCTATTACCAGAAAGGAAATCTTAGTATAGACCAAATTTTCTCAGCTGCAGTCTTGTGAGAGAATTAAACCCTAAGGCATCCATTGTATGTAATAAATGAATTTCTCTCCAATCTCTCTAGAATGAAATTAGTTATGTACCATCTTTAGGAGAATTGAGAAAATGATCACTTGAATCACTTTTCTAAGTTGTGTGATTTAGAAGAAGATCCCAGGGAATTCCCTGGCGGTCCAGTGGTTTGATCCCTGGTCAGTGAACTAAGATCATGCATGCCATGTGGTTTGGCCAAAAATAAAAATAAAAATAAAAATAAATTAGAAGAAGATCCCAGATCATCATACATATGCACAGAGTCTAGACGATGGGGCCAAACAATGTTTTACTTTTGCTATCAAGTCAACTAACATCAGAGTCATCCTCAGGCAGGCATCAGAGGCCCCCTTCCTTGTTCTCTCACCCAAGGTCTTCAACGCTGTGATGCCCTCCCTGGGTCTTGTATTCCTCGGCCCAACTTCCGAGTTCCAGCGAACTCCCCAACTCCAGTTCGTTGTTCCCAAGTGTCAGTTGACTGTGAACTCAGGTCCTGGGGTGAGGTGGCAGAAACTGGACCAAACACTGGGAAGAAAATATCAAAGGAAAAAAGAATTCCATAAGGTGGATAGAAGCCAGGGGGATGTTCAAGGCATTAGAAATGGCGAGTAAGGGAGTCATTTATTCAACATATATTTACTAAGAATCTACTAAGTGGCAGGCGGGTACTGAGCTGGGCACTGAAGATACAGTGATGAGTAAGATCGATGCTATTTTACGCTTGTTGACAAGGAATTTACACACTAGGCAGGCTAAACAATAGGAGAAATGACGAGATTTTACAAATTCCAGAGGAAAAGCACATTTATCCAAAACTTTGCAGGCAGGCAAAAGAAAATAATAAATGAGTTGGGACCAGATTGCCCAATGGATGCCTGCTGATCCAGGCAGCTCTCACTGATATAGTGACCAAAAAGACTATATGGGACACAATCTCCTCGAGGAGGAGGTGGGAAACCCCTCCACTGGCAAACTTTGGCCTCTGTATCGAGCAGCAGGGCCAGGGTGGGCACGTCAACTGTATGCTACCGGGAGCTCAGCAGGTCGAGCCACTTCTGGGCTAGGTGTGCTTGGCCTGTTAAGGCTGCATAGGAAGCTGTTTTTTGTATCTTGTATCACATCCCCTTGGCCCTATCTGACTTCAGCTGCAGTCGGCACTGAGGGGCCTTGAGCTCCAGGGCCTCTTAGCTTCTCTAAGGCTTTTACCAAAGCTTAGGGAACTTGACTCAGCTCATAAAGCATCCAGAAATTCAGAGGAGGTAAAGCCCCAGGGGCATCCACCAACCAGGGGGAGACTGAAGTCCAAGGATAAATGATTTCACCTGTTATCCTCTGGAGGGCTAATGCTGAGGCTCAGTTTATATGATTCATCAGTGATTCCCAGTGAAAATGAGTCCACAGTGGTAACCAGCTCATGGCACCCTTTCTTTAGCTTTTTCTCCTTCCCTGTCCTACTCTTCTCACCCCCTCACTCTTTTTCCTGGGCTCACCTTCCAAATAAATTACCTGCAAACAAATCCTTGTCTCAAGCTCTGCCACTGGGGAAACTTGAACAAGGACAGCTGTCATACACCCTTCTGTAGCACTACCCTAGCCCAGAAGAAAGAGGCGCTGCAGACCAAGTCCTGAATTGGGCTCTGCCTTGCCTACTATGTTATACCTACATATGGCCACGACTTGTGTTATTTGTCCCCAGGCTCACATCCTTCTTCTCCAAGTGTTTGCTCATCTTCCCAGGCATACCTGTGGCTTTCCACATCTGCTTTTGAAGCCCTACCCCAGAACCACATGTCTGGCTGGACTACTTTGAATGGGATTCCTTCTGGCTTTCTCAGGCCTTGAGATCTTCCTTCTTGGGTCCCTTACATTCCTGCATGCTGGCACAATCCCACCCAGCTCATGTCAGCTGGCCATTTGGAATGGTCTTCTCTGGGTGGGTGCAGTATATCTCTTGGTGATAATGGCTTCTGAGATCTGCCCCCTCCCAGCCCTCAGGGCTATAAGACTCCAAATCTGGAATCTACCAAGCACCTCTTAATGTCCTGGACAGGAATGGATGGATCAGGAGTTCACAATGAGGGGAGAGAGCCAGGGCACAGCCTGAGGCAAGGCACATAATGCAGAGAGGACATTCACTGTTGGCAATAAGCAGTGCCCCTTGCACTGTCCCATTATGGAACTTCCCAAGGGACTTGATCTAGGTTTCTAAGGGAAAATGGAGAGACTGGTGGAGGGGATGGTCCTCTGCCTTGAGGGCTTCAGGAAGAGCCTGGGGGTAGGGATGCTGGGCTCTGCCTTGTGCCCCTGAACAAAGACACCTTGGGGAGGGATGGGCCCTCTCCCCACCTTTCAGGTGAAGATGCAGCACAGCATGGATAGGAAAGCAAGAACCTAGGGGCCAGGAGGAGTACCTGGGGCTTGGCTTGGCAAGTGTCAGCAAGCCATGAGAAGATGGAGAGTGAAAGATAGCAAGGAGAAGGAAACTCACAGGATGCAAGTAGGGTCTCCAAGGACCCTCAGACTGTCAGGGAGGGAAAGAAGTAGTTCTAGGATTCCAGTGAATCTTGAGGGTCTGGAGTGTGACCATTATTCCTCACCATAATGAACCTTGTTTCTTCCTTTGGGGTGCATAACCCAATGCAAGTTACGTGTGGAACAAATCCTCAAATCGAGGATGATCTTCCCATTTTCTTCTTTTTATTTATTCAGGGCCCACTTCTCCCCAAGAATGAAGAGGAATGACATCTGCTTTGCCCTCTCCCTTTCTCCCAGAGGCGCTTACTTCTGAGCAAAACCTTATGTTCTTTATAGCAGGTGGGATCCTTCTATTTGCATGGTAGTTGAGTGAGACTGTTTCTGTGCATTGAAAATCAGAAAGCAGACAGGCTGGCTCCAGGAGAGGGGAATGAGAGGACTGTGGCCCTACCCCCACTGAGCTAGAATGGACATTGCTAGGATCCAGGTGCACAGAAGCCCACTCTCTTTCTCCCTGCTCCAGGCTACACCAGCTGGCACTCAGGGCCCCATTACCTCGAAAAAGTCAAACCGTCCCCTATTCTGCTTATAGAATGAGTGGCACTGTCCCTGTCATGAGACTACGATTTGCTTTTTCACATGGACAATCAGCTCTTTGCCCATGAGGTGAAGAATTAGTCTCAATTTCATTGGCCTTTGAGTCTTCTTCCCTCCAAAAGTTAATAGGTTGTCTATCTTTGGTTTTCACAATAATTCAAAGTAGAGACATTCATTCATTTCACATCTTACAAATCAAGCATTCCTGACTCTGAGATGGTTTTCTGGATTCAGTGTCTCAGAACCATAATAACTGAGTTGGCAATACGAAAAGTCATTTACAACGAAAGTATGATGAGGCTCCTCTTCACTTGATACTAGAAATGTCTTCCATAAATCCCTCTTATTAAAACAATGAGTCTTTCATAATATCTATGCAATTTTCAAATGAGATGGTCATAAAATTGCTATAAAATATTAAAAATCTGTTCTCTGTTGATGATAATGGTGCAAATATTGATGTAGGCCCACTAAAGTACACCAAGCACATGCTTATCAAAAAAGATAGATGGTGATTTTTTTTCTTTTCCATTATAGTTTATTACAAGATATTAAGTATAGTTCCCAGTGCTATACAGTAGGACCTTGTTGTTTATCTATTTTATATTTAGTTATTTGTATTTGCTAATCCCCAACTCCTAATTTATTCCTCCCCTACCCCACTTACCCCTTTGGTAATCATAAGTTTGTTTTCTATCTCTGTGAGACTGTTTCTGTTTTGTAAATAAGTTCCTTTGTATCATTTTTTAGATTCTACATGTAAGTGATATCATATGATATTTGTCTTTCTCTATCTGACTTACTTCACTTAGTAGGAGAATCTCTAGGTCCAGATGGATGGTGATATTGAACTGTTTCTTTGTACCATACATCAACAAGATGATATGCTTTTATTTCATTTTTTCTTAGTCTTTTCTAGTTAGAAGAGACATCTTCCATGTTTATGAGTGTGATATTCATACATCTTCACATATTTTATCACTATAGATTTTTATTGAGATATAATTCACATACCATACAATTCACCTATCTAACGTGTATAATTCAGTGGTTTTCAGTGCATTCACGGAGTTGTGTAACCATTCTTGTGATCAATTTTAGGACAATTGTGTCATCCCCAAAGAAACCCCATTCTCATTACAATTTCCATTTCCCCTCAATACATTCCTCTTGCTACCCTAACCAAATACTAATTCACTTTCTATCTCTAAAGACTTGTCTATTCTAGACTTTTCATATAAATGAAATCATACAATATGTAGGGTTTTGTGAATGATTTCTTTCCCTTAGCATAATGTTTTCAAGGTTCATACATGTTGTGGTATGTAACAGTACTTCATTCTTTATGGCTGAATAAACATCTTCACGTTTTTTATGTTCTAAGGTTCCATCTAATACATTTTCATGACCATTCACTTACTCACTTATACATTCATTCCTCAACAAACATAGGCATGCAAGGCATCACGTGGGTGCTTTAGGGAATAAGGATGGAACAAAACGATTCTTAATGCTCAAAAGTTCACAGTTGTTAGTGATGGTAGGGATGTGAAAAGAGCTAATTAAAATGGCGTCCAGAAGAGAATAAATGTGAAATAAAACTGTGATCACTGTGCTATGAGAGTGAAGAGAGAGGAGCAGTTACTTCTAGCTTCGGTACTGAGAGAGCTTCATGGAAAAACTAGTAACTCACCCTGATCAACGGAAATCACCACTGCATGCAGCTACCCAAGCCTCCCCTGACACAGGAAGCCATCTTTTCAAAGAATGATCCAATTTCCTCCTTAAAGATGAACTTGATAGTGGCCTCCGTTGCCATTTGATAGGGGAGAAGTAATCAAATTTCTGCCACAACAGAGCAGAAAATGAGAGGATTTATGTGGATATACTTTACAAAGCCCACAGTAACTTACAACTCTAAGGTATTTATTATGATTGCTCTTATTTTTAAGAGCCCCTGCATCATGAATATAAATGACTATGAAGGGACCACTTGGTGACTCTGGGCACTTATAGACCTGAGCCTTCTCACTTCCTCCATGGGTTCTCTGAAATTATCACCACTGTGGCTTCCATGTAGGCCTTGGCTCTGGGGATCTTGCTCTGAGCAGAGCTGCCTCACTGCCAGGCCTCTGGGAAGGGATAGTCCCTAACTCAGCCCAGTCACCACTTCTCTTCCTCCGTTTCAGGTTCATCCCCAAATAAGCGCCTAGTCAGCACATATATGAAAGTTGATGCATTTTGGGGAGATGCTAGGAAGAGTTGCTCACTGGCTAGAATAATTAGGAGGGAATGGAATTAGGTCTGGAGTTGCAGTATGAAAAAGCTTGATCTAGCAATAGCTGTTGTCCATTCCTCAGGCAGACAGAGTCACCGACTGTTTTTTTTTTTCCTAACATCTTTATTGGAGTATAATTGCTTTACAATGGTGTGTTAGTTTCTGCTTTATAACAAAGTGAATCAGCTATACATATACATACATCCCCATATCTCTTCCCTCTTGCGTCTCCCTCCCACCCTCCCTATCCCACTCGACTGGTGTTTTAAAATGTTCCTTGCAACAACTTGGATGGACCTAGAGAATATCATACTAAGTGAAGTAAGCCAGCCAGAGAAAAACAAATATCATATGATATGACTTATATGTGGAATCTAAAATAAAAATGATACCAGTGAACTTATATACAAAACAGAAATAGACTCACAGACATGGAAAACAAACTTATGGTTACCAAAGAGGAAAGGGGGGAAGGGATAAATTAGGAGTTTAGGATTAACATCTACACAATACTATATATAAAATAAACAACAAGGACCAACTGTATAGCACAGGGAATTATACTCAAATTTTGTAATAACTTATAAGGGAAAAGAATTTGAAAAAGAATATATATATGTATAACTGAATCATTTTGTTGTACACTTGAAACTAATTCAATATTTTAAATCAACTGTACTTCTATTTTTAAAAATTATAAGAAAAAAACCAGGGCTTCCCTGGTGGCGTAGTGGTTGAGAGTCCGCCTGCCAATGCAGGGGACACGGGTTCGTGCCCCGGTCCTGGAAGACCCCACATGCCGTGGAGGGGCTGGACCCGTGAGCCATGGCCGCTGAGCCTGCGCGTCTGGAGCCTGTGCTCAGCAACGCGAGAGGCCACAACAGTGAGAGGCCCGCGTACCCCCCCAAAAAAAAAAAAAAAACATTCTCACAAATTCTTGGACACTACAGCTACAAAGGTGAACTCTATCACCTCCCCTTGAATGTGAGCTGGCCTATGGTGACTCACTTCCAATGGATAGAATGTGGAGGAAGTGACATTGAGTGACTGTTGATGCTGGGTCATAAAAGGTAATACAGCTTCTGCCAGGCTCTTGCTCTCTTGAGACACTTGCCTTGGGATCCCAGACCAATCACGTAAGAAGTCTGGCTGCCGCACGCCTCCATGCTAGAGAGACCACATAGAGATAGAGAGAGATGCCCAAGGAGCAACAGCTGTCTCAGTCCACAGCTGTGTGAGTCTCCCCCGTATCAACCTCCAGACGTGTGAGTGGGTGAGCTTTGGATGGATCCGGGCCCCAGCCTTTGAGCTGCCCTTGCTAATGCCAAGTGGAGCTAGCCTTTGAGTCACCTCAGCTGACACGGAGCAGAACAGTGACAAGCTGTCCCTGCTGAGCCCTGCTCAGATTGCAGATTTGTAAGCAAAATAAATGTTGCTGTTTTAAACTACTAAGTTTTGGGGTGATTTATTACACAGCTGAGGAACTGGAATACCTACTTAATTCTGTCATAGAATCTGTTTTATTTTCCCCTGAATCCACCAATCTGACTTGTTTAGCCAGGTGTAAACAGAGCCAGACTTGTTATTTTTGGATATGAAGTTTTCAGAGTGGGTCTTCATATCTGGGGCATGTAGGCCATAATATTTCAATCAACTCTCATTTAGTAGCAGTGAAGAGGGCTGATTTTTCCCCCCTCTTTTTATTATCTATGGGAAAAGCAAGATCTGTGTGTTTGAATTCAGACCTTTTCTCAATTCCATGTCAGTTTTGCTTGTTGCAAGCTTTCTTTTCCCACAAGGAAATGTTTTCATCCATTTCCTGAATTCAGCACTGCCCACTGTTCATTTTGAAATCACAGCATTTAATGGTGATTTATTTACAGAAAAAGTCATCTGTATATAATTTTCTCTCTCTGTGACAGTGTACATTTTAATGCTATTTTTTTCCTGCATATTCATTTGCTGATTTAAGGCGGGGAGGGGTCCATGTTTTTGACTTCTTGTAAATGGCCTAAAATAGTGGAGTGAGGACTCACAGACAAATGGATATTTAAAAATGGAAAGAAGAGAATGTAATCTAGAAAAGAGATAATATGAAGAAAAGTCCGAAAATACCTCAGTTCTTATAAAATATACTTTTGGTAACTCAATCACCTAGTATACTTCTGTGAACCAAGACAAGCGAACCTGGGGAAGAAAATGACAAGTGTGTAGAAATACCTTGGATGAGTGTTAAAGAACTCTCATAACTTATTCATGGATGAGTTCCCCAGCTTTCTCTCAGAGCCTATTTCTTCGCAGAGCAGTAAATTCTAGCTTCTGAATTTGCAAATATTTTACACAATATTGTAACATTTTTGATTATCTGATTTCCCAAACCATGGTAGATTACAATTAGCAAATAAGCAAGGAAGGAGGTGCTTAAGGGGAAAAGATGCTAGAGATAGGTGCAGTGACAGCAGTGGGGAATAACGTCTGAGAACATGAGAACAAAAACTAAGAAATGACCTCAGAAATCAACACGTGTTAGTCTGGTGCCCATGGCATAGGGGCAAATAAGCTCTCCAGGCCTCAATGGTCCAGGAGAACACCATTGATATCCAATCACTGATATCCAATCATTGATAACCTTTACTTGGTGACAAGTAAGGGTTAAATTTTGTTCAGGACACTCTTTTTATACAAGCAGGGAAAAAATTGCTTCCGCCATATTATAAAGAGCCTATAGAAAATGATCTAAAAGAACACGTTTTAGCGCTTAAAGTGATAACATTCAGTTACCTAGAAAAATCACTTATGTGGAAACATTTTCTCATATATTGTTAAATCAGGACTTGCTGTGTTATGAATATTCATCTGAAATGACTGTGGAAATCATGTTGATTAGTATGAGGTCTCAAAGTTTAGATTTTTGTCTCTAATGAGACTGTAGGGTTATCTATTCGTTCCTTTTGCCCAGCGCCCTCTTTTCTTCTGATGCAAGACTTTGCTTTCTTCTGGGAGTTGTTCATTTAACCCTAGGGTCAAAGGGGAATTGTCATCTTCTGACAGACCCCACCTCCTCGACCACAGTGATTGGCTAGAGGTGGCACCTGACTAAACAGGCCTGATCCCTGGTCATAGTGATGGGACTCAGGGATGAGCCTGTGACCTAAGACAGACCTGTGTCCTCCAGGAGTTTTTAATTAGAAAAAAAGAAAGAGACCACTTTCCCATTAGGTGGTGAAATTGAATGGATGTGAGCCCGGAAGCTGCCAGGGCCTTGGTCTCAGCCTCTGGGCAAAAGCTCGTCTGAGAGAACGTCACAGATGTAGAGAGAAGCGTAGAGGACAGGTGCCGGGACAGCACACTGTTTCTGAAGAACTTTCCAACCGATGAGGTCCCTGGAGCTGTCCTGATTTTGCCTCTGAGATTCTTGTTTGTTTAGCAAAAATCGCTTGATTCTAGGAGCTACACAGCGCAGTGTCCTTTCAACAAATCCTCCCTGGCATCAGCGTTTTCAGTTGGCTTTCTGTCATCTGCAGCTAAGACTCCTGCCAAGCACAGGGAACTCTGGAAATCTCTGCGGCCCCTCTGAGCTGCCCACTGCAATACTGAGGGTCTGACGTGGATAACAAGAGAAGAAAAACGAGAAGCAGCTCCTGTTTGTGTAACTAATCAGGGGCTGGTATCTCTCAAGCCACGTGATTGAAAGGAAGAGCTGCTGCCTAACCGAAGGAGGAAAAGACCGCCAAGGCTGTAATAGGAGTCCATGGAGCAATCTGCCTTATCAGATTTCCCCTTTCTGAGCAATTCAATCCTAACGCTCAGCCTTACTCTCCCGCCCCGCCCCCTTAGGCCTGGAGAGCGCATTGGCCCGCATGCGCCATCCCAGCTCAGGGAGGAGAGCGTGGAGGGCAGCTCTCTGAGGACCCTTCCAGTTCTAACTTTCTGAATCGGTGCAGACTACTGAAATCTCTCCTATTGTCCGCCACTGGCTTCCTCAGGACCAGGAGAGAAGAAAATGGTCCTCATTGCTAAAGGCCTGCCTCCACGAGGACAAGTTCATAAACAATGTAGAGAACAATAATGCTAGCTAACACTTAGAGAGTGCCAGGCACTGTTTTAAGTGATTGACATGTATTATTTCATTTAATCCTGGCAACTCAATGAGGTAGTATATACTAATATAATTCCCATATTAGAGATGCGCAGACTGAGGCTTAGCAAAATTAAGAATCTTGCAGTAGGTGATGCTTTGAATACAGTAGAGCCAGGTTTTAAACGCAGGTAGTCGGAATCCAGAACTTTCTCTCCTAAACAATATGCTCCATTGCTTCTAGACACGGGGCGCTGGCTGGGGCACTCAGGTGACATGATCCATCTGTTCAGCCTGCTGTCGTCATATGAGTGTTGTCCCTATAAGTGGATGAGGCAGATTTGGGGAGGTGGGGTCTACCACACTGCACTCTGTGGGAAGTTCCCATCATTTTTCTGTGTTCAAGTCAGGCCTGTTAACCTAGTCTTATGTCCCTCATACACCACTGGTGCCCTTAACCTCAAGAATGGCTAACTCTGGGTGGAAACCGTGAGCCGCAACCACTCTATGGACAATAATAAAAACAGAAACAATAATAGCAGCTAACACTTATATAACTCTATGTGAAATATTTTACATACACTAATTTATTGATGCCTCACAACAACCCTATGGGGTAAGTACTGTTATTATCTCCATTTTGCAGATGAAGAAACTAATGAACAGAAACATTAAATGACTTACCCCATTTTATACAGACAGTAATTAGTGAAGCTTGAGATTCAAAGTGTCTCTTTGAACACTTTGAATCACCATAGAGTTGATCACATTTTTCTTATCCATTCTGCTAATCTCTGCCTTCTGATTAGAGTGTTTCCAGGGAATTGCCAGAAAAACTCAGAAAATGGCAATTCTCCTGGACTAGGGCTGGGGAGCTCCAAAATTCTTCTGTCCCCAGTGGCTGCTAGGTTGCTAATTTTCACAGCTCCTTTTGTTGTGACACTATTGGATTTCAAGACTTCTGAGGAGCTGGGAAGACGAAGATGTTACGAGGCAGGTTCAAGTACCACAAAGCTCCCTATTATTACTGAGCCGCCACTGTTTTTTCTTGAATAAACATTCCTTGAATTGTTGCAAGCCTTTGGTTACTTTCAGAGTTCTAAAAAAGTTGATTTTGCCAGTTTTTATCAGTATTCTCATGGAGGAATGGATGTTCAGACGTCCTTACTCCACCATTCCCATGGATGTCATTCCTCCAAATCTGCTTTTTTCCTAACTGCCCATGAAAGAAAATCTGTCAAATATTTATTTTTTATGAAATTTTAAAGTAGCTATCTACTTTTCTGTTCTGGAAAAATAAAACCGAAAACACCTTAACAGGCAGGCAAATTTAGGAGATACAAAGAAATAGGAACAGAGAATAAATTTTATATAATTCAGAAATAATAAGGAGCATTTTGCAACAGCAGAGCAAAGCAACCCATATCTTCATTTTGTACTTTACAGAATTCAACAAGTTAATGCACCCAAACTCTAAACTCCCTGCACATTTTCCTTCCAGCACCTGGATCTTTCTGAGATACTACACTAGTTTTCTATTGCTGCCATACCAAATTACCGCAAACCTAGTGGCTTAAAACAACACCATTTATTTGCTCACCATTCTGTATGTCAGAAGTCTAGGCAATATCCGATATTTTCTCTGTTCTAGGTTTCATAAGGCTGAAATTAAGGTGGTGGCCAGGTGGCATTTCTCTCTGGAGGCTCTGAAGAATATTCCTCTTCGAAGACCACTGGTATTGTTGGTGGAATTCAGTTTCTTGCAGTTATAGGACTGCTGGCTGTCACCTAGGACTATCCACATTTCTTGGCTTGCAGCTTTCTTTTGGCCATCTTCAAAAACAGCATTAGTGCATCAAGTTCTTCTTGTGCTTGGGGTCTCTCTGATTTCCTCTTTTGCCATCAACCAGAAAAAGACTGTTTACAGAGACTCACGTGATTAGATTAGGCTCACTCAGATAATTTCCCTATTTTAGGGCCAACTGTGCTACGTAACATAACATAATTAGGGAAGTGATCTTACTGTATTCACAGGATCTGGGATTAGGGCATAGAACCTTGAAGGAGCCATTCTTGGGATTCTGCCTATCTAAATGAAAGCCGGTTTGTTTGGAAAATAATTGGCCTAAATTTGAAGGCAAGAGATATTCCTACACAGAGAAAAATTTCCCCCAAAATTTTTACTTTAGAAATTTGCAAACATACAAAAAAGTAGAAAGAACAGTATAATGTACATATATATATCTACCAACTAGATTCAAGAGTTAAAATTTTGCCATATTACCTTTTCTATCTACATACAAGTATCATGATATCACACCTGAATATTTGAACATGCATCTCCCAAGAATAAGGACATTTTCTTATATCACCACAATGCCATTATCATACCTAAGAAAAGTAATAACATTTCCTTAAAATATCTACTATGTAGTCCATATTCAAAGTTCCCCAATTGTCCAAATATGTTTTATATAACTACTTTTATTTCAAAAAAATGATCCAAAGTTTATGAAATGTATTTGCCGTAATTTCTTTTTTGTGTCCTTTAACCTAGAACTATCTCCACGTCTTTTTAATTTGCATTTCAATGACTTTGAAGAGGCAAGGTCAATTTGTAGTCCTGTAGAAAGTCTTCCATCATTCAGGATTTGACGATTTCCGTGCGGTATCATTTAACTTGTTCTTCTAGCCCCTGTATTCCATGTAAAGGTTGGAAGACAACAGTATGTCACAGATTATGCTGTTTATCTCATATTGTATCATACTAGGAGTACAAAATGTCAGACTGTCACACTCTTACTGTCGTTAAGCTTGATTCCTGAGTTAAAGTGACAACCACCAGATTTGTCCATCTCAAAGGTATGCTTTTTCCTTTATAAGCAGCAAATTATCTCTGAGGTGACAAGTTGGCACCATGCAACCATCCTGTTCACCAACAGCCTGACACCTAATGGTTTTGCCATCCATTGATAATCCCTTCCTGAATCAACTGTGTCACTAGGGTTTGTACAATGGTGATTTTCTAATTTGATCATCCTTTACATTTATCAGTTGTAATTCTTCTGTAAAGAAGGGGCTTCTCTCTTCAGTTAGAACAGGAGAAATACTTAATTTTTTCTAATTACAAATCTCCAGAGAAAAAGTTGATGTAAAAATCATCTTCAATATTGGCAAATGAGAGTTTTTCTTTCCCTTTCTTCTCTTCTTTTTTATTATCAATATAAACTTATGAATTGGGCTTCCCTGGTGGCGTGGTGGTTAAGAATCCACCTGCCAATGCAGGGGACACGTGTTGGAGCCCTGGTCCGGGAAGATCCCACATGCCGCGGAGCAACTAAGCCCGTGCACCACAACTACTGAGCTTGCGCTCTAGAGCCCGAGAGCCACAACTCCTGAAGCTCTAGAGCCCATGCTCCGCAACAAGAGAAGCCACCGCAATGAGAAGCCCCCGCACTGCAACGAAAAGTAGCCCCCGCTCGCCACAACTACAGAAAACCTGCGCACAACAATGAAGATGCAACACAGCCAAAAATAAATTAAAATAAAATAAATAAAACATTAAAAAAACTTATGAATTTTATTCGTTTTATTTATTTATTTACAATTATATATCTTTATTTTTTATTTTATTTTATTTTTAAACATTTTTTGGCCACGCCACACAACTTGTGGGATCTTAGTTCCCCTACCAAGGATCGAACCCAGGCCCTTGGCAGTGAAAGCACAAAGTCCTAACCACTGGACTGCCAAGGAATTCCCAACAATCAATTATATTCATTATTGTTACCATCATCATCATTATTAATGTGTGGCTGAGCCACACTGACTCCATTTTGTCAGCTCCACCTTAGGCCTGCAGTCCTACCCCCAACCCCTTCCATATAACTGCGCTTACTCATGAGGAATGCACTCAAGCCAGATAAGTTCCCTATCACCTTTTACACCTTCATCTGAACTGAAAAGTGGAAGAGTGTCTTTTGCTGAAACAGATGGTTGATGGTCATGAGACCCACCCCCGGGGGGGAGGAAACATCCCTCCACCCCCCCAGTTCCCATCCATGCAGATGTGCTTCTCTCTAGTAGTCAGATTCTTAGCTTTGGCCCTTTTAAATTCCCCTGTACCCCTTTCATCAGTGTGGAGTGCAGCTCCAAATGCCTCTGGATCGTCATCCGCCCAGTCCTGCCTGTATGTAAGTTACCCACAATAAACTTCACAATTGCACTTTATGGAGTAGCCTGCTTCATTTTTCAGTTTCAAAGTTCCTTCCCATTTTGGAGGATATTATTCAGTATCTCCACCTCCCAACAATTATCATTATCATTATTTCATGCTCAAATTGCTCAGTCAAATTGGCCAGTGGGAACCCCTTCAGTATGATACTAATATCCTTTTGAAATGACTCCATTAATCTTAGAGGTTTTTTGTTTTTATTTTGTTTTCAGACACAAGGCAACCCAGGCTTATCTTAAACTTTTCCCACCTTAGATCTGGAATCAGCTATCTCTCCAAGAAGACTTGATTCCTTTTAGTGGGAAATGGAATTCAGAAACCAAGATGTAGGTGCTAAATATTCTCACTGCTGTTGGGGACACAGGCATGGAGTCTAGACCAGGGGTCAGAAAACATAGCAAACTGTGGCCCTTAAACCACTGTTGGTTTTTTAATTTTTATTTTATTTTAAATTAATTTATTTAGTTTTGGCTGCATTGGGTCTTTGTTGCTGCACACGGGCTTTCTCTAGTTGCGGCAAGCAGGAGCTACTCTTCGTTGCGGCGCGTGGGCTTCTCATTGCTGTGGCTTCTCTTGTTGCGGAGCACAGGCTCTAGGTGTGCGGGCTTCAGTAGCCGTGGCTCACAGGCTCTAGAGCACAGGCTCAGTAGATGTGGCGCACGGGCTTAGTTGCTCTGCGGCATGTGGGATCTTCCCGGACCAGGGCTCGAACCCGTGTCCCCTGCATTGGCAGGCGGATTCTCAACCACTGAACCACCAAGTTTTGTAAGTAAAGTTTTATTGGAACACAGGTTTTGTAAGTAAAGTTTTATTGGAACACAGTCACACTCATTCGTTTACACATCTTCTGTGGCTGCTTTCATGCACCAAGGGCGGAGTGGAATAGTTGCAACAGAGACAATATGACCTGCAAAGCCTAAACTATTTACTATCCAGCCATTTACAAAAGAAGTTTGCCAACCCTGGTGTAAACATGTAGGAATTATACTTTGTAATAATAACATTCCATGATTATGTTTTTTTTTTTCTTTTCTTTTTTTTTTTTTTGCCGTACGCGGGCCTCTCACTGTTGTGGCCTCTCCCATTGCGGAGCACAGGCTCCGGACACGCAGGCTCAGCGGCCGTGGCTCACGGGCCCAGCCGCTCCGCGGCATGTGGGATCTTCCCGGACCGGGACACGAACCCGCATCTCCTGCAACAGCAGGTGGACTCTCAACCACTGCGCCACCAGGGAAGCCCCATGATTATGTTTTTAATTCAAACTGGACTTCAAGTGTTTTCTTAACACCTTTGATTTTTATATTTGATTCTCTATTTTCTTAACCGAAAGTCTTGATTCTTAATACCATGGACATACTTACATATTTTACTTTACCTTATAATATATAGTTTCAAAATTGCAATGTCAATATTACTTCTGAAAATAAAATGACGGAGGAAGGTTAAAAATGTGTTTGCAGTCTTTTGTGTCTTCATAATATATTCCACCAAGAATGTACAGAGTATTGTGCTCAAGTCACTTAAAATAATTCTTTTCTCTATGGGTAATGCTACTGATTTGGTATACTCTTAGGTTCATCTGTTCCACTTTATTTTTAATTTTGGAGTTTGCTTTACATTCTTTTTTATATTGACATCATTTTGAAATATGTAAAACACAATTCTAATGGAGGATTTTAACAGACCTATTAGAAATTAATAAGTTAAGACTATAAAACACTAGTAAGAATATAGAAGACTTGGACCATACAATTAGCAAGTTTGAGAAAGTTACCCAGCTCATTTTATGAAGCTAATACAACCTTGATAACAATAACAAAAAAGAGAGTATAGGAAAAGTATATGCCAATCACTCTTACAAAGACTGGTATACAAACCCCTAATACAAAAAGAAAATTAGCAAACCAAATCCAGTAGTTTGTGCATATGTTAGATAGACAGATATTTGATAGATAGATGGATAGATAAACAGACAGACAGATACACCTGGAGGCAGTATGACTTGGAAGCTGAAACACTAGACTATGAAACCAGAATGCCTAATGGCATTCCATAGAGTTTCAACTCTATGGTGATTCAACTCTATGGTGTCTACAAGAGACACACATTAGTCTCAAAGACAGAAATACATTGAAAGCAAAAGAATGGAAAAATCTATTCCACACAAACAGTAACCAAAAGAAAGCTGAAGTGGCTATATTAACATCAAACAAAATAGACTTTAAGACAAAAAAATAAAAACAGCAGGGAGCACTTCCCAAATCATTCTATGAGTCCAGGATTACCCTGACACCAAAACCAGACGAAGACATCACAAGAAGAGAAAATTACAGACCCAATATCCCCTATGAACATAGATGCAAAAATCCTCAACAAAAAAAATACCAGCAAACTGAATCTAGCAACATACAAAAAAGGATTTTGCACCATGACAAAGTGGGATTTATCCCAGTCTGCTAGGATAGTTCAACATATGAAAACCAATCAATTAATGGACTAAAGAACTAAATGTAAGTGCTAAACTATGAAACTGTTAGAAAAAAACAGACATAAACCTTCATGACCTTAGATTAAACAATGGTTTCTTAGATATGATGCCAAAAGAAAAAGCAAAAAGAGAAAAAATAAATTGGACTTTGCCAAAATTAAAAAGTTCTGTGCTTTAAAGGACACTATCAAGAAAGTGAAAGACAGCCCACAGAATAGGAAAAATACTTGCAAAGCATATATCTGATAAAAGACTTGTATCAAGAATACATAAAGAGGGCTTCCTTGGTGGCGCACTGGTTGAGAGTCCGCCTGCCGATGCAGGGGACACGGGTTCATGCCCCGGTCCGGGAAGATCCCACATGCCATGGAGTGGCTGGGCCCGTGCGCCATGGCCACTGAGCCTGCGCTTCCGGAGCCTGTGCTCCGCAACGGGAGAGGCCACAACAGTGAGAGGCCCGCGTACCGCAAAAAAAAAAAAAAAAAAAAAAAAGAATACATAAAGAGCTCTTCAACCTAAATAATAGAAAAAGACCTAATTAATAAAATGGAAAAGGATTTGAGTAGACATTTTTTCCAAAAAGAGATATACAATGGCCAATAAGCACATGAAAAAATGTTCATTACCATTAGTCATTAGAGAAATGCAAATCAAAACAACAATAAGATACCATTTCACACCTACTGGGATGGCTATAATAAAAAAGACAGATAATAACATGTGTTGACAAGGATGGGGAATAATTGGAACCCTCATACCTTGCTGGCAAGAATGTAAAATAGTGAGGCTGCTGTGGAAAAATTTGGTGATTCTTCAAGAAGTTAAACACAGAGTTATTATATGATTCAGCAGTTCCACTCCTAGTTAAATATACAAGAGAAATGAAAACTTAGGTCTATGTAAAAAACTTTGTACATTAATGGCCATAGCAACATTACTTATAATGGTGAAAAAGTGAAAACAACCCAAAATGTCCATCAGCTGATGAATGGATCAACAAAGTGTGGTATATTCATATAATGGATTATTATTTAGCCATGAAAAGGAAGAAGTATTGACACATGCTACAACATGGCTGAACCATGAACACATTATGCTGAATGAATGAAGCCAGATACAAACGCTTACATATTGTATGATTCCATTAATATGAAATGTCCAAAATAGGCAAATCCATAGAGAGAGAAAATAGATTAGTGGTTGCTAGAAGCTAGGGAAGGGAGAACAGAGAGTGACTGCTAGTGGCTAAGGGGTCTTGTTGAGGTGATGAAGATGTTCTGAAGTTAGATAGTAGGAATGGTTGCATAAATTTGTGAATATCATAAAAATCACTGCATTGTAGACTAAAAGGGTGAGTTTTATGGTATGCAGTTTATTTCTCAAAAAGAAAAACCTCTGGAAACTCAATAATAAGAAAAAAAACAGTCTAATTAATAAGTGGCCTAAGAATTCAAAGAGACACTTCATTAAAGAAGATACATTGATGGCAAATAAGCACATGTAAATAAGCTCAGCATCATTAGTTATTAGTGAAGTTTAAATAAAACCCACAAAGAAATACCACTGCACTCCTATCATAATAGATAACATTCTTAATGATAATGGCAATGCCAAGAGCTGCTGAGGATGAGGAGCAACCAGAACTCTCGTAATTTGCTGGTGGAAATTCAAAATGATACAGCCACTTTGGAAAATGGCTTGTCAGTATCTTGAAAGATTAAACATACACTTCCTATGTGATCCAGCAATCTCACTCCTGGATGTTGACCATAAAGAAAGGAAATTTTATGTTCACACAAAAACTTGTTCACTAATAAACCTAGGCTTTATTCATAATTGCTAACAACTATAAGCAATCCAAATATCCCTCAATGGATGAATACCTATACAAACTGAGTACATCAATGTCATAGAATATTCTTCATCAACACTACTGACACATACAAAAACCTGGAGGAATGTATTATGCAAAATGAAGGGATTCAGACAGAAAAAGCTATATATTCTATGATTCTATCTCTATGACTGTCTGGAAAAGGCAAACATATAAGGGCAGTTAACAGGTTAGTAGTTGCCAGCAGCTGGGAGTAAGGGTAGGGGTTGACTACAGTGGGGTCTGAGGGCATCTTTGAGGCAATGAGACTTTTCTATATTTTAGTTACAGTATAATTTCACAACTGTATGCGTTTATCAAAACTCACAGAACTGTACACCAAAAAGAGTGAATTTTGCTCTGTATAAATCATATCTTTAAAATAGAAAAAAAAAAGGACTCTAAGTAATACTAAATAAACAAAACAGATTTGGAACAGTGCTTCAGGTTCTGCCTCTTCTTGTCTACCAAAGTAGCATCTTTGCAAATCCACTTCACCTAGACACAGAACAGCCTGTGTTATGCGGTAGATGGTATGACCTACATCAGATGCTGAGAAAGGCGAAGTTTTTAGAAAAGTTTTGCCCATCTTAAAATGACCAGGCAAATACAGACCAGGAGAAAGACCACCCAATAAAGGAAAAACCATGAAAAATCACACCCGTGGTTCTCAAAAAAAGGGTGAAGGAGTGGCTTGGGTAGGACAAGGTAGGCTCGGCAAATCCAAATTACCTGGCGAGACCCACACCCACCCACTTTGGCCAGTATCACAGAATGAGAGATAATAGGTAGTGGACAAGAGGGGCAGATAGGTGGCAGTCGCAAGGCAGAAACTGTGTGAGTTAAAATGGTCCTCGGAAGACTGGGATGTTTCACCCATCACATCCCACCCTCCAATCCCTGGGCTAGGTGAGGAGAAAGAGGTTACCTTTTATCTTAGCCTTTATTTTCATAAACAAAGAGATTTTCTTCCAGCCAATGATCAAGACCACAGTTGTCAAGTCTCCCTCAAAGAGGGACAGAAGCCAAGGCTAGCTGTTGCTGGACCAACACAGTGTAGATTCCTTCCCATAGCCTCTGGGGTACCCTTGCTGTGGTGTACTCTTTCTCAGGCTGGAGAGTGCCCATGACCTATATGGTTAAGACTGCTCCATAATCAGGCCCTCACCCTGACTTAGGAGTGAAGGTAAGTGTTTGGTTTTTTTTCTCCCAGTAACATTAGAGAGTATAACATTTTTTATGTCTGTTGGATCCTGAGAACAGCCCACTTCACTTGTGCACAGAAAGAGAACAGGATGCTAATAAAGATTTTATGAAGCAAAACCTGCCCAAGCATCATAGTAAGTATGGAGAATATATGAATAGCCCTTATTCGCTTGAGTAGAGGAAAATGACCTTCAATATGGAATCCTTATTTTTTTTTAATTCAAGAAGGTTTCGGTTAAAATTACAGTTGAAAATTTATGTTTCACAAAGGAAAATATTTTCATTTGGTTTGTTTAATTTTTCAACAAGAATTTTAAATTATACAGTCAATCCTTGTTGATTTTAGAGTATAACATAGATAATTAATAATAACCTAGAAATGTTTTTATTTATTAAAGATTCCAACAGTTGTAGTATATTAAAATATGCTACAGAGGAAAAACCAAATTAGCAGGTATGTGTTAGTTGGTTTTCATTTGTTTGTTTGTTCTGTCTTTTTTGGAATTTTTAAAGGACAGTATAAGCCTCTTCTCAACTATCTCTTTCAATAATAAGGTCCAAATTCCTTTGCATAGAGAATTTATCTCCAGATTCCCACTTCTGGAATGGTGGACTAGGGGATTTGGCCCATGTACATAACTTCAGGACAACTAGAGAAGATGGGTGAGATAGAAATGGTCTGTGTAAAGGCACTAGAGTGCTAACTAGAGCTACTTGCACAGGATCTGGAGGAAGGAAGCCCAGGAAGCTGCCTTGCCCCTGGGCATTTATACTAATTCCAGTAAGGAAGCTGAGAAGCTGAGCAGAACTTTTCACAGCCTTGCCAAGCTAAGGAACCTGTCAAGGAGATAGGAGAAGACTTGGGTCTTTACCCCAAAGGGTTACATCCTATAACCAGAGGTAAACTCTCCCAAGAGCTATAGCTCAGCCTGGAATCATCTCAGTCACCGAACTTGGCTAGTGACTCTGGGCATCCCAAACTGCTGGCATGCTCAGATACCACGCTGAAGTAAACATAAATCTTCTCTGGAGGAAGAGAACATCCATGCATCAAATCGTTTCTACAAACAATTTTGCAAATACAATGTCCACCATTTGATGAGAAATAATGAGACACATAAGAGAGAAAGATACCATTTTAAAAAAGCCAGCAGAAATTATAGAAAATAGAAACAGACCCACATAGGTAGATATTAGAATTATGAGATGCAGACTTTAAAATAATTATCTTTCCTATGCCCAAGGAGATAAAAGACAAAATTAAGAATTTGGCAGAGCACTGGCAACTATTAAAAAGAATGAAATAAAAATTCTAGAACTAAAAAATACAATAACCAAAATGAAGAATGCAGTCATTGGATTTAACAGAAGATTACACAAATCTGCAGGGAGAATCAGTGACCTAGTGTAACAGGGAAGAACAAAATCTGACTCCATGTTGGATCTGTTTCTTTTACTTTGACCTTTGCTTTCCATTGCTTTTGTTCTATCTATAGCTATAGGCATACATAATGGCCTGCCTCAGGGAACCCTACCTTTCTGCCTGAATGTTAAACTAAAGTGTTCTTTGTTCAGCTCACAGGGAAACACCCTGACCTGCCCACCTGTGAATGGCTGCAGAAAAGAAATACTTAACACATCGCCTCCTGAGGCTGGCCAAAACCAGGAGTTGTTTTGCAAGACTTATGGCCTTTTTACTTTACTTCCTCACCTTCTCCCCCGCCCTGTTCTATAAAAGAAACTAGCATCCAGACACCGATAAGATGGTAGTCTAGGACACTAGTCCGCCATCTTCTCGGTCTGCTGGCTTTCTGAATAAAGTCACTATTCCTTGTCTCAACACCTCGTCTCCCGATTTATTGACCTGTCGTACAGTGAGCAGAGGGAGCTTGGACTCGGTAACACTGGAACAGGAGTCAGTAAACTAAAACCTATGGGCCAAATATGACTCATGGCCTGTTTTTGTATGGCCCATGACATAATGGTTTTCACATTTTTAAAAACTGAAAAAAAAAAAAAAAGAATATGTGACAGAGACTATACTTGACCTGCAAAACCTAAAATATTTACTGTCTGGCCCTTTAGGAAAGTTTGCCAACCCCTGAAATATGTGGATGAAAAATGTTGCCTGCCATATCAGTAAACAAAGGATGTTGTGGCCATCAAGTCACCAGCCACTGCAGCCACCCCAAGTGTGCACCCTGAGGGCATTCAGGATGGAGAGGAAAAAAGATACTGGCCCTAGATAGTTAAGGTGCATATCAAAGGAACAATTTCAGTGAGCCCAGATTCTTGCATCTTCCCATACAAAGAAAAGTGCTAAATTCATTACATTGAGATGTTTGTTTTTCCTTTAATTAACTTATTCTTCTAATGTTCCCACTAAGTGGTCTTTGTTGCAAAAACTCCTATATATCCTGGCTCCTCCCCTACCTCTTCAGAGCAGTGCCTCAGAGTATCTGAGAGGCTACTTCCAGGGTTCAATACTCAGCAAGTCAGCCAAATAAAACATAATTCTCAGCTTCTAGGTTGTGCTTTTTTTTTTTTTAAGTCAACAACTAGAAGGCAGGTGAGCAGAGCATGTAGAGGGGCCGGGGGAGGCCTGAGGAGGCATCCCCAGCCAGTATTGCACCCAGCTGGTGATACTCGGCTACTCTGACCCTCCAGCCGAGCCCTTCCAAGAGTGGTTTTTTAAAAATATAAATTTATTTATTTATTTTATTTTTGGCTGCGTTGGGTCTTCGTTGCTACCCGCGGGCTTTCTCTAGTTGCAGAGAGTGGGGGCTACTCTTCGTTGCAGTCCTCAGGCTACTCATTGCAGTGGCTTCTCTTGTTGCGGAGCATGGGCTCTAGGAGCGCGGGCTTCAGTAGTTGTGGCACACGGGCTAAGTAGTTGTGGCTCATGGGCTGTAGAGCGCAGGCTCAGTAGTTGTGGCGCACGGGCTTAGCTGCTCTGTGGCATGTGGATCTTCCCAGACCAGGGATCAAACCCATGTCCCCTGCATTGGCAGGCAGGTTCTTAACCATTGCGCCACCAGGGAAGCCCTTCAGGAGTGTTTTGACCATCATTCATTTATTTGTTCACTCACGTATTTAATACATGTACAGTCAATTCCCATCTCAGTGCTAAATAGCACAGACTTTATGGTCAGACTTGCATTTAAATCCCAACTTAGCCTCTTCACAGGAAGAAAAGGGAGATGATAACAGGGCCTGACTGACTGACTGGTAGTCATGGGGACCAGAAGAGATAAAGCATATCAGACACTTAGCACAATGTCTGGATATAGTAAGGACTCTCTAGATGTCAGGTGCTATTGTTAGCAACAAGTGTGCTCAGGCCATGCCCCAAACTGACCATGCCCCAAACTGACTGTAAGTCCCAGAAGAACACCCTGCTGGCTGCATTGGGGATGAGGTGAGATGACAGTAGGATAGGGAAGAAAACAAGGGCAGGACCATCCTGAATATGGGAGGTCAAGGCCCAGTGCAAACTTTATACTGTTCTTTTTCCCACAAACATTTGCCTACATGTGAAGTACAGTGAAAAGTGAGTATCATCAACCAAGCTTATTTAAAATAGCTAAAGATGAGAAGCAACCTAAATCTCCAACATTTGGGGAATGGTTGAGTGAAATTAGCATTCAAAGAGCACTTAATGGACTGGGTATCTATAGACATTAATAAAAAAGAATGTCAGAATAAGTGCTATGTAAGATACAAAACTGATTAAATAACTCACAGGGCAATAAAGCCATAAAATTTGGAGTTATCCTTTTTACCAGACAAAAATAATCCCCAAGTTAACATATAACTTCACAGTGTTTGGACTCTAATCAAGTAGTAAACAGTAAAGTCAAACACAGGTGTGTTCTCCTAGAGAATTAAATAATTTTGTTACACAATGCTCTCAGTATGACATGGAAAAGACATGTCTCCTCCCCTTTCCCTTATTTCCAGTGTTTGGATATTTTTCTTAACAAATAGTATGTCAACTATATAAAATATGTTGTATGTCTAAGTATTAGTCAGAGTCCTGACAGGAAATTCATGTCATACTAAAGGATTTAATCGACTACTTACAGAGATGTGATAGGGTTAAGAAGACCAAAAAGAGATGTTGAGGTTTCCAGGCACTAGTAACAGCTGGGAAACCGTTTCTACCCCTTGGTCTGGAGTGACAAGGAGGGGCAGAAATGGAGCAAATAAATACAGTAAGTCCCCTACATACGAACCTTCAGGTTGCGAACTTTCAAAGATGTGAATGTGCATCTGGTTCCAGCAAGGAACCAGAACCTGTGCCAGGCGTGAGTGAAATTGCAGCTTGCCCTCCATCTCCTATTGCTGACGATCCTTCAGCTCTACCATCTCCCAGCTCCTCTCCCTCCTCCAGTCAGTAACTCTTCTTGCCTGTTCACTCGATGGCAGCCCCTGTATGCCAGCTGTTGTACTGTACTACTGTACTTTTCAAGGTACTGTACTGTAAGATTAAAAATGTTTTATTTTTTGTGTTTGTTTTTTACTTATTATTTGTGTGATAAGTATTATAAACCTATTACAGTACAGTACTATATAGCCGATTGTGTTAGTTGGGTACCTAGGCTAATTTTGTTGGACTTACGAACATATCGGACTTATGAATGTGCTCTTGGAACTGCATTCGTTTGTATGTAGGGGACTTACTGTACCAAATATCTCCCTCCTTCTGCTCTCTG
The DNA here is from genome assembly GCF_025265405.1 of Mesoplodon densirostris. Classification (NCBI taxonomy): domain Eukaryota; kingdom Metazoa; phylum Chordata; class Mammalia; order Artiodactyla; family Ziphiidae; genus Mesoplodon; species Mesoplodon densirostris. The sequence continues at coordinate 98,182,236 of NC_082681.1, forward strand.
ATCTTCTCCCAGTGCCTCCTATTGGCTCAACCCAACTGGAAGCCAGAGGGAGAGGGGCCATTGCTGTCATTTGTAAAGGTCACCCTTTCTGGACACAGAGCAAGACCAAGAGGTGGAAAATGGGGGGCAAACAGAGAATAATCAGCTCAGTCAATATGTCAAGTACTGTTATGCATTGAATTATATCCACCCCCCCCCTCCAAAAAAAATAAAAGGATATGTTGGAGTCCTATCCCTCAGTACCTTAGAATGTGACCTTATTTGGGCATGGAGTGTTTACAGAGGTAATTAAATTAAAATGGAGTCATTAGGGTGGACCTTAATCCCATGACTGGTGTCCTTATAAAAAGGGGAAATTTGGACACAGAGACAGATATGCATAGAGCGAAGATGAAGTGAAGAGACAAGGAGAAGATGGTCATCTACAAGCCCAGGAGAGAAGCCTGAAACAGATCCTTCCCTCACAGCCCTTAGAAGGAACCAACTCCTTCGGCACCTTGATTTTGGACTTCTAGCCTCCAGACCTGCAAAGGAATAATTTCTGTTGCCCAAGTGATCTAGTTTGTGATACTTTGTTACGGCAACTGTGGCAAACTAATGCAGGTACGTAAAAAATACACACAGAAGGAGGACCTATACCAAGATACTAAGTGTTACCTCTGTGAGTGGTATTATGGAGTGATTGTTATTTTGTGTTTTTCTTTGTTTCCTAGCTGGTATACTTTTACATCAGAACAAATGAACAAATAGTTTCGTTAAAATTAACGTCAAGGCAATAGTAGGAGGAAGTCACTCATGGGCAGCCTAAGGGCGTATATGGCAGAGACAAGCACGGGGATGTAACATTGATACATGGGCTCACATTATTTGTGTCCCAAAGGGACGTTTCTCATTTCTTGCCCCAGACTGAATCCCAGGCTTTCTATTCCTTTCACGTGAGAGGCCTGGCTTTTGTCTCCTCTCCAAAGCTGCTGTCCCACTGGTAGGTCCCCTGGGGCTTGGTTCAAGGCCAAAGTTTAGCACATAAGACTGCTTCATTTAAGAGTGTGTTATTTAAAAAAAAAAAAAAGAAGTGTGTCATTACTCCTCACTAAATGAAAGAATTAAAAATAACACAAATTTTTGGTCCTCCCAGAAAATGTTTGCTAAATGAATAAATGGTGTAAGGCTTAAGGGCTCTTGCCTAGTTTGAAAAGTTAGGATACCTAATCCATAGGTCCGTGACTCTTTCCTTAGACTTGAAAGTGCATCTGGACTTCAGCCCACTGTCTTAATGCCTTAAGGTGGAACACTTCTTAAGGTGGAACCCCTTAAGAAAAGAGGTTAACTCTTTTCTCACTCTTAGTCATAGCCAAGTCTTAGCAGATCCTTCCAGACTATCATTCCGTCCTCCACTGACCTGCATCCACTCTTCTCCTTTGCCCTCTCTTCCTGAGACTGTGATTTCCTTGAGGGGGGGGACATGGCTTATCCCCACTTGACTGACGCTGATGGGTAATAACCAAATGCTACTCGAACCTGAAATATGACTCAAGTGACCTTTGAAAATGGGGATAGGCAAGTAGATAAGCGTTGTACCTCAGGAAATTGAATGATTACCTATTTTTTTTTAAACAAGTAAAAAGGAAATGAAATGCTCTCAGTATATTAGCTAAAGGATCCCAGGGATTTCAATGAGAGGAGAAAAGATCTGTAGCCGAGTCTGAGAATCAAATACCTCTAATTTACAAGTAATGCATCCCCTTGTCCTGTCCTACTGCTTGAACCCAGGGCTTCCATTTTCCCAATAAAGGGAACAGAATAAGGGCCGAATAAAAGTCATTACCACATTGGTTTCTATGGTGATTATTTTTTTTTCTTCGAAGATTGAAGGTATTTTTTCCTTACCTCAGTAATTTTTCATTACCTCAGTAATATTTCATTTTGTTTTTCATATTGAAGTTCTCTGTGATCTGCTTTCTTTCCTACAGGAGTAGTCTAGAACCTACTTGCCTGTAGGTAGAGGTGTGAGGTGTTAAGTGGCACCAAGGTATAATTTTCAAAAAAGGTCAAATCCTGACTCTTATGCATATATTAAAGAAACATATGCCAAACATTTTATTCAACTTAATTAATACAGGAACCAGTAGGATATTAAGACTGGTTTGAAGAGCATGTGAAGAGCTCAGCATATATAGGTAACTTAAGGAATGTTAGGATAAAATGGCTGCATTTGATACAAACCTTTCCTTCAGGGCAAAGAACCTATAATCTTTGGAGTTATTTTTTCCACTAGACAGAGATCATTTGCATCTCTCCTGGACAAAATTCTTTAAGTTTTTATGTAACTTTATGAAGTCTTTGACTTTCAATCAATGATAGAGTGAGCAAATGAAGTACATTTCCATAGATAATCCTTCGGTGAGCTTTCTTCTCCATAATCTATTGAAAGGATGTGACACTTACCCTTTTGCCTTGTCTGTAAATTTTGTATAATTTTTCTGAACAGTGACTACATGGAGGATGTAAATCATTTGGGGGCATATAAATCAAAACCTTTTTAAGAGAAGATGCAAGGTTTGCATGTAAGACAGTTTCTTGTTTTTTTTTAAGGTACTTCTTTCTTTAAAAAATTATTTTTTGTTGAAGTAAAGTTGATTTACAATGCTTTGTTAGTTTCAGGTGTACGGCAAAGTGGTTCAGTTTTATATATTATATATATATATATATATATATATATATATATATATATATATATATTCTTTTTCAGATTCTTTTCCCATATAGGTTATTACAAAATATTGAGTATAGTTTCCTGTGCTATACAGTAGGTCCTTGTTGTTTATCTGTTTTATATATAGTGGTGTGTATATGTTACTCCCAAATTCCTAATTTATCCCTCCCCACCCCCCTTTCCCCTTTGGTAACCATAAGTTTGTTTTCGAAGTCTGTGAGTCTGTTTCTGTTTTGTAAATAAGTTCATTTGTATAATTTTTTTCAGATTACACATGTAAATCATATCATATGATATTTGTCTTTCTATGTCTGCCTTACTTCACTTAGTATGATAATCTCTAGGTCCATCCATGTTGCTGCAAATGGTATTATTTCATTCTTCTATAGGGCTGAATAATATTCCACTGTATATATATACATATATATATGTATATGTATGTATATACCACATCTTCTTTATCCATTCATCTGTTGATGGACATTTATGCTGCTTCCATGTCTTGGCTATTGTGAATAGTGCTTCTATGAACGTTGGAGTTCATGTATTTTTTCAAATTAGAGTTTTTAACTTTTCTGGATATATGTCCAGGAGTGGGATTGCTTGATCATATGGTAGTTATACTTTTAGCTTTTTAAAGAGACTCCATACTGTTCTCCATAGTGGTACCAATTTACGTTCCCACCAACAGTGTAGAAGTGTTCCCTTTTCTCCACACCCTCTCCAGCATTTATTATTTTTAGACTTTTTGGTGATGGCCATTCTGACTGGTGTGAGGTGATACCTCATTGTAGTTTTGATTTGCATTTCTCTAATAATTAGCGATGCTGAGTATCTTTTCAAGGCAGGTTTTCAAATAGCCTTCAGTGCATCAGATCCCTGGGGAGTTGACCCAACAGCAACTAAGCAGTGAGGAAAAAGAAGATCCTTTTCTTGCATTTACATAGTTTTGCAATGAACCATGGTCCTGTCAAAGAATGAGGCAATTGTGATGGTGCTAATATATCAGAGAAGGATTGAATTTTATTGTAAACTTGGAGTATGTTAAAAGTGGGGAGGGGGGCGAGGGGAATTGGATGAAGATAGTCAAAATGTACAAGCTACCAATTATAAGATAACTAACTGCTAGGGATGTAATGTACAACATGATAAGTATAATTAACACTGTTGTATGTTATACATGGAAGTTGTTAAGAGAGGAAATCCTGAGTTCTCATCACAAGAAAGAAAAATATATTTTTTCTATTTCTTTAATTTTTGTACCTATATGAGATAATGGATATTCACTAAACTTATCGTGATAATCACTTCATGATGTATGTAAACCAAATTATTAGGCTGTATATGTTAAAATACAGTGCTGTATGTCAATTATATCTCAAAGCTGCAGAAAAAAGAAGTTAACAAAGCATGTTTGCACAGACTAATACAAATATTTTGTGTATGCGACAAAGATCTTATGGAACAAAGTAAAATAGCAATGAACAAATTGATGAACTATCTGAATCATAGAAAATAATATTTAAAATCATTGGGGAAACTGAAGATATGTATGGCTTTTATATCTACTTATTCTATTTTTAAAAAGTCAGATATTTAGGAAACATCAAAGCAAGATGTACTGTTCATTTTGCATTAAAAAGCCTTTTAAGCCCTTTTGGAAGAACTGCAATAATGAAGAACTTGTAATAAGCTCACAAAAGTCTCTTCTAATGAATTAGTCAATTTTAATACTCTTCAGAATTCCCCATAAGAACATCATTCTCTTTTTTTCCGGCAAAGCTTAGCTCTCTCGTCTCTTGACAACCTCTCCAAGATATTTTAGATTTCTTTTAAGAGAGAGAAAATTTCATTTATTAAAGACAGACTTGTACTAAATTAAAATCAATCATTATAATAATTTCCTCTGCCTTAATACATACTAGCTGCTTTAAAGAGGATCCTACAAACTGACTTCCATTTTTGTAATGAAAAACGGTTTGGATTCTATATGTTCTGATTTGGTTTCAGAGGTTTATCTTCATCCTGCAGTTTAGATGCAGTTATAGTTCACCCTACCTTAAATCTTCTAAAAATAGAATAGGAACCAAATTGCATATTTCTATTTCAAACTTCTATTACCACCTTTCTCTTCCAAAACACCCCTACTATCATAATCAGTGGGATTTGAATGTATCTTAACTAGAAATTGACTTATTTGACCTTCAAGATATAAACAAGCAAGAGACATTTTCTGCCTGACTCCTTTGTCCATATATATCCTATAGTATTTTAATGTATTTATCCAAATAGCTATAGTCTATTTTCATCTATCCTACAAATACTTATCAAGCACTTCATTTGTGCCAGGAAAGAGTTCTAGGGTTGGAATGATGAACAAGACCAAAGTCCCTTATGAAGAAAGAATATGTTCCAGTAGAAGAAAATGGATAATGAATAAGTAAACAAGGTTAATATTCTATTTTTAAAGTGGTACCTATACATAACTGCATAGAACATACACTTTTTTTCTCAGTTACATCTAACATATGAGCAGTACCAGCTGAATACTGAGAGACTGGAATTTTGCTTTACTGCAGGGAAAAACGTAGCCTGGCTGGATAACCAAATAAAGGATCTGGCTATCTGTAAGGTTTCCTTCTCCTTTAGCCTGGATCATGGTTGAAGTTCATTTTACTCTATCGAATTGAACTCTCTGAAAGCTATCAGACAAACTCATCCCTGTTGAGGTATAAATGACTGCAAAGGCTTCATCTGCATACTTTCCAGCAAGACTTTCATTGTATAGAAGATGGAGCCTAAGGCCCAGAAGAAATTTATCTTTGTGGAAACTCAGGTCGTTAAGTGACAAGCTTGATCATCAAGGCTCTCCTCACTGTGTTCTCCAATCCAAATTTATTATGTCATAAAACTCTGCCCAATCCCAATCAATACTCCACCTTGCAAGACTCCTCTTAAAATCACCCACTCCACACCTTAAAACCCTATAACTAACCTCTGCTCATTTCCCCCTTTTGAGACACTCATTAAGACTCAGTAAGGATGGGTTTGTCCTCACTGCAGTGAGTCACCTTAGCTTTGATTAGCCAACTTATGGTCCTTAATGGTGGTTTTAGTGGGTTGAATGGTGGCCTCTGAAAAGATATGTCCACATCCAAAAACCCTCACTCCACCCCCCAAGAACCTGTGAATGTGACTTTATTTAGCAAAATGGTCTTTGCAGATGTAATTAAGTTAAGGATCTTGAGATGATAGTATTCTAGATTTAGAGTGGCCCCTACATCCAATAACGGGTGTTCTTATAAGAGACAGGCAGAGGGAGAGTGGAGACACAGAGGAGAAGATGATATGAAGGTGGGGGCAGGGATTAGAGTGATGCATGTATTAGTAAAGGAAAGCCAAGGATTGCCAGCAAACCCCAGAAACTAGGAGATAGGCATGGGACAGATTCTTCCTTAGAGTCTCCAGGAGGAACCAACACTGCCAACATGTTGATTGCTGACTTCTGGCTTACAGACCTGTTAGAGAATAAATTTCTGTTATCTGAAGCTATCTAGTTGTGGTGCTTTGTTACAGGAGCCCTAAGGAACTAATAAAGTGGCTTTCTGGGAAGTTGAAAGAGTCAAGTAAAATAGGCAATAATTGCAGTGCAGGTGCCAGAAGCGGGTTCTTGATGCTGCTTTGGCATGATGATGAATGTGGTTATGATAATGCCGAGGATGAAGATGAGGATGCTGATGACTGTGATAATTATAAAATAGCCAGCCAAGTCCAACTTCCAGCTTTCCTCTAACGTTATTTCTGTGTACATCTCTGCTCAACTCTCTATCCTGACAAAGGCAGCTAAGATCATCTTGGTAACAGCTAAGACAACAGCAAAATGAGCTCTAGATGAGTGCTTCTCAGATTTTTTTAAGGTGCAAAAGAATCCCCTAAGGATCTTGTTAGAATGCAGATTCTGATTCAGTAGGTCTCAGTGAGGTCTGAGACTCTGCATTTCCTTTGTGTGTGTGTGTGTGTGAACTCACATAATGGACATACATCATATGGGTATTGAGGTTTCTTATTTTTTTAACTTTTATTTGTTTAATTTCAGCTTTATAGAGGATAATTGACATAAAATTGTAAGATATTTAAAGTGCACATTCTGGTAATTTGATATACGTTGTGAAAGATTCCCTTCCACCTGGTTAATTAAGAGATTCTGCAGTTCTAGCAAGCTCTAGAGTAATACCAATGCTGCTGGTCTGAGCACCCACAATTTTGAGAATAAGGATTCAGATCAATGTTTGGCAAAATTTATCTGGAAAACGCCAGATAGCAAATATTTTAGGGTTTGAGGAAGTATTCGTTTCCTATTCCTGCTGAAACAAGTTACTACAAACTGTTAAAATTTTCCACAGACAATGTACTGATCTAGAAGGCTTTTCTTCAGTGATTCATGAATTAGGCAGCATCCACTTTAGCAGATAGAAAGGAGCTCCAAAGTACTGTACACGGTGAGAGATTTTTATGGACCAAAGTGAGCAGGGACAAGGAAGTCATACTAGGCATTTGCTGATTGGTTATATGGTGAAAAGGGGAGTGTTGGACCAGGTCAGGTATCTTGTGCAGAGCAGGCAAGCGCTGATTGGCTGACTTAGGCCTTCCTTTTCCAGAAGATCCGAGCATAGAAACTTAGTTAAGTTAGTTTGGTTTGCTGACATGGAGCTTAGCATGAGTAACTTCATCTGGGGCTTAATCCGGTTACTTTATCAAAATTTAGCAGCTTAAAATTAATACTCATTTATAACCTCATAGCTCTTTGGTTAAAAGACCAGCACTGTGGAGCTCAGCACATTAGCATCTCAAAAGACAGAAGTCAAGGTGGTGGCTAGGCCATGTTCCTGGAAGCTCTGAGGGCAGAATCTGCTTTTCAGTTCATTCAGGTGGCTGGCAGAATCCAGTCCAATATGGCTAGATGCCCCCACTTCCTTGCTGGCTGTCAGCTTCTCTCAGCTCCTTAACACAGCCTACAGTCCTTGTTCTGTTGTCCCCTCCATCTTCAAACCAGCAACAGCACACCAGATCCTTCACATACTTTGAATCTCTCTGACTTTCCCTCCTGTCACATCTCTCTGACTCCAACTGGAGAAAATTCTCTGCTTTTAAGAGTTCATATAATTAGATTGGACCTACCTAGATAATCTAGGACAATTTCCTCATCTCAAGGCCTGTAACTTTATTTCACTTAGCAAAAGTCAGACAGAGATAGACAAATACTGTAGGATATCATTTATACATGGAATCTAAAAAATACAACAAACTAGTGAATATAACAACAAAGAAGCAGACTCACAGGTATAGAGAACAAACTAGTGGTTACCAGTGGGGAGAGGGAAGGAGGGAGGGGCAATATAGGGGTAGGGGATTAAGAGGTACAAACTACTAGGTATAAAACAAGCTACAAGGATGTATTGTACGACACGGGGAATATAGCCAACATTTTGTAATAACTATAAATGGAGTCTAACCTTTAAAAATTGTGAATCACTGTATTGCACACCTGTAAGTTATATAATATGGTACATCAACTACACTTCAATTAAAAAAATATATCCGTAACCTTAGTCACATCTGCAAAGTTCCTTTGCCATGTAAGTTCACAGATTCACAGGTTCCAGGGATAAGGCACTGTTTTCCCGACCACAGAGGGCCACACCGTCTCTGTTGCAACTACTCAACTGAAAGTAGCCATAGACAATATGCAAAATGAGTGAGTGATGGAGTGTTCCAACAAAACTTTATTTATGGACACTGAAATCTGAATTTCACATAGTTTTTGTCATAAAATGATATTCTTCTTTTGAATTTTTTTCAATGATTTAAAAATGTAAAAATTATTCTGAGCTCATGGGGTGATACAAAAACAGGCAGTAGGCTAGGTTTGGCCTGGAGTCTGTAGTTTACTGGCCTCTCATCTAGATGTTAATCCTTCTTATTTCAGACTGGAAGCCTGTAAAGGACCAGGATGTTCTCTCTGTCATTTGCTGTACTACGGATGCTTCTTAAAACAGTCAAACATTTGACCAAAGCCCTTACATGTAGGAAAATTCCAGATACCATGGTGGTGTTTATGGGGAAGGGAGAAATAGAAAATGTTGTCCAGGAAACTGGTTCTTTTGTAAGAGAAAAGATGTGTTATATTTGAGAAAACAAGCTTTTACAGGGAGAAATGCAAATATGCAGTTGTTAAATTAGCTGTGTTCTACTCTGAGCTTTCATGACATCCTTAGGTAGGCAGGCAAAAATAATGATAGGAGTAATAAGATCTCATGTTTCAGGAGGTTAGCAGATAACCCAAGATGATGTAGGAAATTGTTTCTTTTGTTACCTCCATGTTGGTCTTCCTGAAACATTGTAAATTCCATTTACAGTCTTTTAAAATACTAGACCCTAAGGGCAGGACTACTGCGTTAACTAAATTGGTAATATGATTAGGTGTGTGGTAAAACCCATTTGCTCATAGAAGCAAGTTATTTAAATTATTCTATGTCATAAAATAATTGCATAATGAGGTATCATCTGGAGTATTTTCAATGTATGAAATGTGGGTTTGGAATTTATAATAATGATACCCCAATTTCTCAAATCTATTTGTTGGGAAAAATCAAATTTTGGTGTCATGTTACAGCCACTCCAAATCAAATAAATCATATGTCTTTGGTCATGTTCTTCAGAAAGGGATCCTGAGACATGGGTTCACATACAAATGACTTATGAAAAAAATATTCCTAGGAGAAACCAGTAAGGGTGTGGGAGAAGTAAAGCCTGGAAGGGAAAGAAGCCAAGGAAATGTGCAATTTCAAGCAAGGAAATGTGCAGTTTCAAGCAAAAAGTCCCAGCCACAGCCCGATATTGTGAGGAGCTCTAGAACATAGATTATACCTCCATGTTTGTTCAGATCAGAGGCAAGGAGCTAGGATTTCATACTCTTGCACTGGTAAATCACTGGTTAAGTCTGCCCCGGGGGAAGTAAATTTCCAGGCGTTTCTTGCTCTCTGCTCTAGAGAGCAAAGTAGCTGGACCAGCCCAAGGGCAGGTCTCCAAAGAGTGTCACAGGTGCAGGCCATTATAAGCAGAGCACACAGAAGTTGGGAATGGTGAGAGCTCTCAAAATATAAAAGGGATCCCAAGGGGATTTGCGTACAGCGTCAACAGGGGTGACTACACCATGCTTATATAAATGAATTGGGATTTGGTTTCCTGGAAGAAAATAAATTTAGACTCTCTCTCGCGCGCGCGCGCGCACTCTCTCTCTCTCTCTCTCTCTCTCTCACACACACACACACACACACACACATACACACACTGCTGAGAATGCCTTTTATACCTGGGGCTCACATTATCATAGTTAACAGAGAAAAAGTCCTAAGTGCTAGAAAGTTGCCTCTGGCACTCATAACTCCAGGTTAGCAGGAAGGGAAACATAGATTCTTTTCTGTTTGTTTTGATTTTACCATTTTCTGTTCATTCTGTTTATTTCTTTTTAAATTTAGTTTTTGGATAGGTAATGCATTTGTGTGGTTCAAAAACCTGAAAGTACAAAGGATAGACAGTGAAAGCCTCTTGCTAATCCTTGACCACCATCTGCCAAGAACTCCGCTCACTAAGGTTCTTAGTTTATATGTGGACATACAAGCAAATATACATATCGACTTTGAGTCCCCTCCCTTTTATACCAAAGATAGAATAGTATAAAAATGGTGCTACATATAAAAACTTGTATTTTTCCACTTAATATGTTTTAGAGCTCTTTCTTTTTTTAGTTGAAGTATAGTTGATTTACAATGTTGTGTTAACTTCTACTGTACAACAAAGTGATTCATTTATACATATATATATATTCTTTTTCATATTCTTTTCCATTATGGTGTATTACAAGATGTTGAATATAGTTCCCTGTGCTATACAGGGGGACCTTGTTGTTTTTCCATTCTACATATAATAGTTTGCATCTGCTAATCCCTAACTCCTAATCCCTCCATCCCCCATCCCCTCCCCCTTGGCAACCACAAGTCTGTTCTCTATGTCTGTGAGTCTGTTTCTGTTTTGTAGATATGTTCATTTGTGTCACATTTTAGATTCCACATATAAGTGATATCATATGGTAGTTGTCTTTCTCTGTCTGACTTACTTCACTTAGTATGATGATCTCTAGGTCCATCCATGTTGCTGCAAATGGCGTTATTTCATTCTTTTTTATGTCTGAGTAATATTCCATTATATATATATATATATATATATATACCACAACTTCTTTATCCATTCATCTGTCGATGGACATTTAGGTTGTTTCCAGGTCTTGGCTCTTAATAGTGTTGCTATGTAGAGCTCTTTCTAAATCCGTACCTAGCGAGCTTTCCCCCTACCACCTTTCTTTGGACATCTGCATGGTATTCCATTGGATGAGTAAATAAACATTTATTTAACTATTTCCCTACTGATGGACATTTGTATTATTTTTAATCTTTTGCAATTACAAATGGAGCTTCATTGAGAGTAATCTTGTACTTATATCATCTTCCATTTGTGCAAGTATAGCTGTAGAATAAATTCCCCCCAAACTTAGTTGCTCATTAAAGGGCAAATACATTTACAATTTTGATAGTCATTACTAAATTACGTTCCAGAGAGGTTATATACCAATTTGTGTTTTCACCAGTAATACATGAGTGTGTTTATTTTCCCATGTCCTCACCAACACAGGGTGTTATTAAATTTTTAGATTTTTGCTAATCTCATAGGTAAAAGATGGCATCTTAGCACAGTTTTAATTTACATTTTAAAAATTTTTAGAAAATTGAGCATCTTTTCATATGATATGTAGACTCTTAATATACTAAAAAAATTCCTGTTAATTCAAAGAGTGATATCCTTGCCTGCAATTAGAAAGTTAGAGTGAATGCAGACCTTAGCTTTCCTGGGACACATGTCAGGGTCAGAAAGCACCTTAGTGGTCATCTAGTACTATCCTGGTCTGATGCCTAACTGACCATGGATCCCTGCCTTCCTCAGCAGAGGTGTTCAGAGTTAAGGAGTTCACAAAATTGAAAACATCGTCCTGTGGCCCTAGCATTTAGAAAGTTTTTACAGAGCCAAAATCTTTCTGTAATTACTGCAGGACAGTAATTACAGTATGCTCTTGTTAAAGTGCACTATTCTTCTAGAGCACAATGAATATACCACAGAGGAATAATACTGGCTTAAAATAGAGGGAGAATGGCCAACTTCTCCCTCTCTCAGTAATAATTCTTCACCTGCTAGAGTCTTTAAATTATATTGCATATTGTTTTCATCACAATTAGAAACAGAATTTAAGATGTAAATGCAACCTATGTAGTATTCCTGCTAAAGATGCATAACCCCAATCTAACCCTGAGAAAACCTCAGATAATACTAAATTAAAAGACATTTTAGGAAATAACTGGCCTGAACTACTCCAAAATGTCGAGCTCATGAAAGCCAAGGAGGGGCTAAGGAGCTGTTCTAGATTAAAAGAGACTAAAGAGGGCTTCCCTGGTGGCACAGTGGTTAAAAATCTGCCTACCAATGCAGGGAACACAGGTTCGAGCCCTGGTCCGGGAAGATCCCACATGCCACAGAGCAACTAAGCCCCTGCGCAACAACTACTGAGCCTGCGCTCTAGAGCCTGCGAGCCTAGAGCCCATGCTCTGCAACAAGAGAATCCACTGCAATGGGAAACCCGCGCTCCACAACGAAGAGTAGCCCCCGCTCGCCCGCAACTAGAGAAAGCCTGCGCGCAGCACCAAAGACCCAACACAGCCAAAAATAAATAAAATGAATAAATTTAAAATAAATAAATAAAAGAACTAAAAACATAAAAAAAAAAAAGAGGCTAAAGAGATGAGATGTGACAATTAATTGCCATCTATGATCCTGAATTGGATTCAGGGAATCCAAAGAAGGGGAAAATATGCCATAAAGGATATTATTGGGAAAATTGGCAAAATTTGAATACAGATCGTATATCAGATTAGAGCATGAAATCAAGATTAAGTTTTAGCTGTGATTATGCAAAAAAAGAATGTCCTTGCTGTTAGGAAACGCACACTGAAGAATTTAGGGGCAAGGGGACATGATATCTGCAATTTACTCTCAAAAGGGTCAGGAAAAAATAGAGAAAGAAAAAGAGACAATGATAAAGCAAATGTGGCAAAATGTTAATTGCCGAAAGTGGGTGAAGGTTGTTTGGGATTTCCTTGTATTATTCTTGCAACTTTTCTGAGTGTGTTTGAAATTATTTAAACATAAATTGAATATAAATACTTTTGGAAGAGTAACTTAAGCACAATATCCTTTTAGAAGAGTGACTGAAGTTTCCACCAAAATGTCCATGACTGCTATAGGCACATTTACTGAAAAGGGACAGGTGGTGATTGATTAAGTTCAGACTGGTTGGAAATTTTGTACGGTCCCTTAGAATCACTTCATAAACTAGACTAAGAGAATCAGTGAGTAGTTGGCTTTTGAAAACTAGCCTCTGTATTTTCCTTCTGAAGATACTTGTTTGAATTATTTTACCAGTAAGACAGCAGTGTACATAAGGGTAGAGAGGAACGGTGATCTGTTGTGTTACCTCCAGGGTCACGGTGCCACCAATCCCATCACAGAGGTGGTGGTGGATCAGGCAGAAGTGTGTCAGAAGTACTAAGGAGGAAAAAAAAAAGATGAGTGTGGTGGTATAAAGCCATATTAAGGAGAAAGGGGATGGAAGAGGGAAAGATGGTTGTATTTGCTATAATTAAATATAGGTGAGTGTGTCTGAGTGTGTTTCATGGGTGGGAGGAATTGGGACCTAAAATAAAAAAGCAAATGAGTGGGTTATCCATCAGTTATTCTCACAATCTTACTGTAAAACAAACCACCTCAAAATCCAGTGCCTTAAAACAACAATCGTCTATTTTCACTCACACATCTGCAGGCTGGGCTCAGCAGGGGTTGGCTCAAAGGTCTGCTCTGCCTGTCTCTCCTCCTTCTTGGACCAGCCGGCTCCCCAGAGTATGTTATCCTCATGGAGATGACCAAGAAAAGGAAAGCAGCCCAGCTGTGCAAGTACATTTCAAGCCCCTGCTTGTCTCACTTTTGCTAATATCCCTTTGGCCAAAGTGAATCACATGGCTGAGGCTAAAGTCAAGGAAAGGAGAAGTAGACGCCATCCCTAGTGAGAAGAACGGCAAAGTTACATGGCAAGGGATATGGATACTGGCGGGGAGGACGTGATGGAATAATGCAGTCCTCCACGAGGGAATCAATTAACAAGGGGAGAAAGACTTTGGTTTTTTTCTCATTAGAAGACAAATTCTTCCAACCATTTGTGTTTGAAGATTCACCCTTTTTTTTTTCCAGATAGGTTTATGAATACAGCATCAGGCAAAATCTTTCTGACCCATGGAAAAGAGACTGTCCTTTACTGCCAGCCCTGTCCTCTTTGCCAGCCTGCTTCACAACAGAGGCAGCATAGATGAAGAGAGGCCGTGTAGTTTAATGGTTTAGAACACATTTTAAATCTTGGTTTCACATGGATTCAACTAGAGATTATCATACTAAGTGAAGTATGTCAGAAAGAGAAAGACAAGCACCATATGATATCACTTATATGTGGAATATAAAATATGGCACAAATGAACCTATCTATGAAGCAGAAACAGACTCACGGACATAGAGAACAGACTGGTGGTTGCCAAGGGGCAGGGGGCTGGGGGGATGGAGTGAGAAGTTGGGACTAGAAAATGTAAGCTTTTATATATAGGATGGATAAAAACCAAGGTCCTAGTGTATAGCACAGGGAACTAAATTCAATATCCTGTGACAAACCATAATGGAGAAGAATATTAAAAAAAGAATGTATACATATATGTATAACTGAATCACTTTGCTGTACAGCAGTAATTAACACAACACTGTAAATCAACTATACTTCAAAAAAATAAATAATTTTTAAAAGATATACAGTAAGGACATAATAACTATCTATCCTTCTATGCTAAGTTGTATCATTATATTAAAATATGAGAAATACCTTTTAAAAAATTAGTCACTTGGCTTTCCTCTCAGAGTGGTTTACAATTTTTATTTCCTAATTCTACCTGCTGTGTGTATGTCCAAGCTTGAAACTGGGCTAAGTCTACCTCAAGGAAATGGGGCTTTTCTGCCCTTTCAAGCTTCCGTTCTTATCTCCTCATTTTAGACCTAGAACTAGAAAATAAGTTCAACCTGGCAAAATTTGAGCACAACACCTTTCTCCTCTAATAATACCAAAAACTTCTCATTTACCCTGCATCAAAATTATCACAAGTTCAGAGTCAGTGGAATCCAGATTTGTGAGGGTTTGCCATGTTTCTTCTCTGAGCTCCTTGGAAGGCCCCCATGCCACGCATCATGCAACGCTGTGCTTTTTGGTTTATGAAATCAGAAAACATAGCCTAAGGGAGCAGGGCCAAAGAAAGGTATTAGGAAGATAATGTTAAAACCTATAATAAAATTAAAACGATGAATATAGCTAGGGGAACTGTCCATCCAGGGAATAAGCATATTAGTGTAAATGGATTAAGAGTGAGAAATTAATGAGGTCTATTAATTGAGTTGATTCCTGTAATCTGGTAAAATGCAAATAGCATCTTCTTGTAATCGGCCCGTGGACTGCCTGAATGAATACCACTAGAAAGCAGGTTTGGCTTAGAAAGAAAACAATACTTAAAATCTTTTAGCAGGGCCACAACGAGGGTAGCTGAACCACCACTTGACTTTGGAGCCATGGATTCCTGGAATTAATAAGAGTAATAACAATAGTAGTACCTATGTGCCAAGTATTGACTCATTTAATCTTCATAGTTGTGCAGTACGTGCCATTATCATCATCCCCATTTTATAGGTGAAGAGATCATGACATGGGTAGGTTAAGTGATTTGTCCAGGGTCACATACCTAGTAAGTATTGAAACCAGAATTTATTTTATTTTTTATTGAAGTATAGTTGATTCACAATGCTGTGTTAATTTCTGCTGTGTAGCAAAGTGACTCAGTTATACATATATATATTCTTTTTAAAAAATATTCTTTTTCATTATGGTTTATCATAAGATATTGAATACAGTTCCTTGAGCTATACACTAGGACCTTGTTGTTTATCCATCCTATATATAAAATCTTACATCTGGAGTGTGACCGGGATGGCACATTTTCTTGCACTGAGTAATTCAGTGTCGCTGGTGGCTGAGCAGGGTGGAGAGTTCTATGGTGAAGTGAGGGGAGGGATTCATGTAGGCATCCGGGGGAGCCTTGTTCTGAACTCTAAGGTGGGAAGTTGATGCTGGGGACTACTACTCCTGGACCCGCAGCGTGAAAGTTGTGATATCATCCTCGAACCATCAGCTTTGAAATTTAAAAAGAATGGAGAAGACTCAGGAAACACCCCAATTAATTCTTCTAGAACCTTACAAGTACTTACCTCAGTTACCAGGTAAACAAGTGAGAACCAAACTTTCACAGGCAATTAATCATTGGCTAAAAGTTCCCAAAGACAAGCTGCAGATTATCATTGAATGACGGAAATGTTGCATAATGCCAGTTTACTCATTGATGATGTCGAAGACAGCTCAAAACTCCGATGTGGCTTTCCAGTGGCACACAGCATCTATGGAATTCCATCTGTCATCAATTCTGCCAACTCTGTACATTTTCTTGACCTAGAGAAAGTCTTAACCCTTGACCACCCAGATGCAGTAAAACTTTTTACTCGCCAGCTTTTAGAACTCCATCAGGGACAAGGGACAATACCTACAGAAATGGTGCTGCAAAAGACAAGAGGACTATTTGGATTAGCAGTAGGTCTCATGCAGTTGTTCTCTGATTATAAAGAAGATTTAAACCACTGCTGAATACACCTGGGCTGTTTTTCCAAATTAGGGATGATTATGTTAATCTACACTCCAAAGAATATAGTGAAAACAAAAGCTTTTGTGAAGATCTAACAGAGGGAAAGTTCTCATTCCCTACTATTCATGCTACCTGGTCGAGGCCTGAAACCACCCAGGTGCAGAATATCTTGCACCAGAGAACCGAAAACGTAGATATTAAAAAATACTGTGTACATTATCTTAAGAAAGTAGGTTCTTTTGAATACACTCGGAATACTCTTCTTGAATCTAAAGCCTATAAACAAATTGATGCATGTGGTGGGAACCCTGAGCTAGTAGCACTAACAAAACACTTAAGTAAAATGTTCGAAGAAGAGAATGAATAATATTAAGCCATTCTCGATTAGGCCTGATAGCTTAGTTGACTTTTTTTTGTCTTTTAGCCTATTACCTTTTTAAAAATTTGGACCAAGCTGTGGGTTTCCAAAAACTGAGTGATAGTGGTGATGTGAGTGAGGTTGTTTCAATTTAGAATCCCTGTGTACAGATAATCAACATAGTACCAAGTTGAAGGAATCACAAGGAGGCACATATAAATAAGTCTAATTTGAATGTCAGAACGTGCTATGATGGGACGTTGTGGTCAACTCTGCCACGCACGTTCTGTTGATTCTGTCCATAAAGAAGACTTCAGCTTCCAGGAACTTTTATCCACATACTTCTTAACTGTATTATGTGGGCATCTTGCAATTCATCTACCCCATTTCCAAGCCATTGACTACTCGGGACCAGTTTCTATAGCTAGCTGGCCCAACGACCACAGGAACTCCTCTTTCTTCCTAAATGTCATTGCTAGAAGAGCTCACTCTTCTCCCTGGAAACTCCCTTACTAAAGTCTGCCATGAAAAAGCTGACAGTGACAAGCAAAAAAGCAAAAACAAAAAAAATTTACATCTGCTATCCCCTACCTCCCACTCCATCCCTCTCTCACCCCCTTGCCCTTGGCAACCACCGGTTTGCTCTCTATGTCCCTGATTCTGTTTCTGTTTCATAGATAGGTTCATTTGTGTCATATTTGAGATTCCACATATAAGTGATATCGTACGGTATTTGTCTTTCTCTTTCTGACTTCACTTAGTATGATAATCTGTAGTTGTATTCACGTTGCTGCAAATGGCATTATTTCATTCTTTATAACGGCTGAGTAGTATTTCATTGCATATATGTAACACATCTTCTTTATCCGTTCATCTGTTGATGGACATTTAGCTGGTTTCCATGTCTTGGCTATTGTAAATAGTGCTGCTATGAACATAGGGGTGCGTGTATCTTTTTGAATTAGAGTTTCGTCTGGGTATATTCCCAGGAGTGACATTGCTGGATCATATGGCAACACTATTTTTAGTTTTTTGAGGAACCTCCATACTGTTTTCCATAGCGGCTGCACCAACTTACATTCCCACCAACAGTGTAGGAGGGTAAAGTGAATAATTTTTAAAACTAATACAAGAGCATTTATTATCCAGTTGGCCCCATGGAGAATCAGCAGGTTGGAGATTTGAGGACCAGCTCTGCCTCAGGAGAGCTGGGTTTATTTGGACACATTGTTTACCTTCTCTGACCTTGTTTCCTTTTTTTAAAAAATAAATTTAGTTATTTAGTTATTTTTGGCTGCGTTGTGTCTTCGTTGCTGTGCGCGGGCTTTCTCTAGTTGCAGAGAGCGGGGGCTACTCTTTGTTGCGGTGCACAAGCTTCTCATTGCAGTGGCTTCTCTTGTTGCGGAGCATGGACTCTAGGTGCGCAGGCTTCAGTAGTTGTGGCTCACAGGCTCTGGAGCACAGGCTCAGTAGTTGTGGTGCACGGGCTTAGCTGCTCTGCGGCATGTGGGATCTTCCTGGACTAGGGCTCAAACCCGTGTCCCCTGCAGGCGGATTCTTAACCACTGCACCACCAGGGAAGTCCCTGACCTTGTTTCCTTATCCGTAAAATGGGGATAATTTTTACCCTGCAGAACTATTGGAAGGATTTATTGGAATAATCTGTGTAAAGTCCCTGACATTGTATCTGGTGAGAAGCCAGAGGCTCATTCCAATAATACTGTCAGTACTCAAATTATTTTTTTGAAACTCATATTCTTAAAGTGCCTTCAGATTTAGTTTGAGTTACGGGGGAAAGAAAAGTTTCATTACCCTACAGTCATATTTCATTTTTGACATTAAAAAATATTGTTCAGGTTGGTCTTTTGACCTACTTATCAAACATTTGGTGGCTTTTGACTATTGCCAAAAATGAAATCACCATTAAACGACAGAAATGTATTGCTATTCAGGATATTTTAAAAATTACATATCATGATTTGGAGGCAAACCTAACAAAATAAGAGTTTCAAAAGTGTTTGAGCAATGATTTCATCAATCTTGGCATTAATAAAAAGCTTCATAAAAAGACTAGCTGGAAGGTGCTAGATCCTCTTAGAAGTGTACATTCTAGTGGGCTTGTTTCAAAAAACACACATATAATTTTATGATCTTATCTCATTTAAAGCATAAACTCTTAGCTTTTATCAGAAGTATTGGGTTTTCTATTGTGAAAATAATGTCATTTCCCTGATACCACATTTGGTAAGAAACCAATTTCAATTTCCAAGCATAAAGAAGAGTTTATAAAAGTGCAGTTGTTTCCTTTTATTTCTTTTAATCCTTTGATGCAGAAGAGAAGCCAAACCCTGAGATAGGTTACCAAGAATGTTCCAGAAGGGTCTAGAATCAAAATATGTGATCCAGGGAAATTATAGAGGAAATTATGTGGCAAAAAATAGCAGCTATTGTATGGCCATCAGCAGGAGGACGAGACTACCAAGAGGAAGAGCCAAAATACCAAGCAAGAAAAGGTTTTTAAAAAATCTTACTGTGTTTGATTTTTAAAACAGCTTTATTGAGATATAAATCGTATAATATACAATTCACCCATTTAAAGTGTACAAGTCAATGGTTTTGAGTATATTCACTCAAAAATGTGCAACAATTACTAAAATCTAATTTTAGAATATTTTCATTACCCATAAAAGAAACCCTTTAGCAGTCATCCTCCCCCATTCCTCCCAAAACCCCCTCTTCCCCCAGCCCTAGGCAACCACTACTCTACTTTCTGTCTCTATAGATTTGCCTATTCTGGACATTTCATACAAGTGTAATCATACAATATGTGATCCTTTGTGACTGGCTTTTTTCACTCAGTAGCATGTTTTCAAGGCTTATCCATGTTATAGCATGTATCAGTACTTCTTCCTTCATATGGTTGAATAATCATCAGTTCATAGACATTTGGGTTGGGTTGTTTCTGCTTTTTTTTTTGGCTACTGTGTGTAATGATGCTATGAACATGCATGTACAAGTTTTTGTGTAGATGTATGTTTTCATTTTCTTGGGTGTATAGCTAGGAGTGGAATTGCTGGGTCATAGGGTAACTCTGTGTCTAACATTTTGAAGAATCGCCAAACTATTTTCCACAGCAGCTGCACCATTTTACATTCTTACCAGCAATGTATGAGGGTTCTGATTTCTCCATATCTGTTTGATTTTGTTTTCAATCAGACATTCAAGACTGCTGACAGCAGATTCAGCCTATTAAGATGGAAAGAATTAGAAAGAGATATAACAAACATATGAAGTGTTTCAGGGCTGCTGACAGTGTCATAAGCCTGTTGGATGAAGAATCAGGAAAACATTCAATGTAAAATAAAATATTTTAAACATTATCATCATCAACCAAGATTGCTTGTCACCACCTGTTCTTTTGCACTTATTGAAGAAGCAAGACCAACTGTGTCTTGGAGACACAGCATACATATTCATATTTAGAGACTTAAGGACAAAAACTGAAAAGAGAGAGAGCTTAATGGAAATAAATAATTGATGATAATTATAATTGAGGAAGAAAATGAAGAACAATTTATGATATTATTTCAATGTGATATATTATCAAGCTAAATGTGCAATTTCACCTCTGCCATTCCCTCCCTAAAAACTGCATTCCAGCCAGAACCTCAGCTCCCACTGTCCCACCCTCTGATGACTCTGCTGTCCCATTTAGCCCGGATTCTTTGGCGGCTTCTCCATTTTTTTTTTTTTTTTTTTTGCGGTATGCGGGCCTCTCACTGTTGTGGCCTCTCCCGTTGTGGAGCACAGGCTCCGGACGCGCAGGCTCAGTGGCCATGGCTCACGGGCCCAGCCGCTCTGCGGCATGTGGGATCTTCCCAGACCGGGGCACGAACCCGTGCCCCCTGCATCGGCAGGCGGACTCTCAACCACTGCGCCACCAGGGAGGCCCGGCTTCTCCATTTTTGCCTCTGAACACGTAGCCTGTACTCATGTTACTCATTTGGCAACTTTTGACATATGGCATCTATTGTAATTATTTAACTTTTGATGTCCATCTGCTTTGCCTCCTTTCCTCACTTCCTGAACTCAGTCAGGGTATTCAACTTGTATTAAATTTCCTAATTCACCAAACACAGCTTGCCATTATGATGTGAGAATTTCATAACGGCATTCAATTTATCTTTGTTGAGTGATTTAATTCTGGAGCATGACATATAAATTTCACTGATGTCACAAGATGACAAGGCACAAATTTTTCTTGTCAATTTCTGGACCTTGAAAATGAGCCCCCCAAATTGTCTATTTTTTAAAACAATATTCCAATTTCAGAATAACAGTGCACACTAGCAGCCCAAAATAAATATTGATCATAAACTGATGCCTAATCAAATGTCTGACTCATCCTGTGTGTGACCCCTTTCTCGTCTGAGTACACACACACACACTCCATGCACACAACCTCAACAAAACTTCACCTGTCAATATCTGCCTCTGAGCACACAAAACTTGAGCAGCAACAAAAAATAGGAGTTGCCACTTTCACAAAAGCCTGAACATCTATTCCCAAGACTAGGAAGATAATGTTCATCTTCCTGAAAACCTTGAGAGATTTTATTTTCAACATTTTATGCTGCAGAGCTTATGAAATAAAATAATAATGCAACACAGTATACTTTGTTTTTAAATAGCCCCTTTCATCCAAGAAGCTTAAAGAAACTTACAAACGTTACTCATTCACCTTCATAACTTTTTTTATTGAATTAACAAGATAGTCTACGGAGCAAAAGTTAAAAGCAATAAAAACAACCATATTTTATGTAACGACTGTTCCAAACATACCCAGTTTCCATTTTCTTGACTTACATGAAATTATTCAGACTCTCATTAGTTTCAACCTCCAGGAGATAAGGCAACAATGAACTGCTGAAGTGTATAAATAAAAAAGAATAATTCAGAGCTCGTGTCGCATTTGTCTTCCCCCGTCTAACTTAGAGCTTTAATTCTGAAGAAGGAAAAATTCCTGATACATTTATTTCCTTGCCAATCCTATGTGTATTTCATGTTTTACAACAACTCCACTGTCTGTAATGGGGTTTGAGCTCTTGGGGGAAACTCTGTTGATGCAAATAGACATATTCCTAGGATGCTACATAATGCTTTCATGGCCTAGCCATTGGTTTTTTGATCTTGATATTGCAAAGCCAAAATTTGCTTAGGTCACATGTTTTCATGTGGGGGGCTGGGGCTTGTGGGGAGTGCGGGAAATCTTTCATCCACTGTGGAGGGGGGCCGGGGATCGTAATTAAACCTACCTGAGGATGCTGATTTGTACAGTATAGTAATTGTATTGGAAGTCTGTCTTCTCAGCTACTTCAGTCTATAGGCGTCTTAAGACCTGGTATTGTGGCTCCAGTATTCTCCATGGGTGTTTTCTTCAAGTGGGTACTAGCCATTCTAATGAATTATTTCTTAAATTAACATAAAAGCAAGACAATGCTCAAAAGTAATATTAAAATAACAGCATTGTCTTAGAACTGCTTGCAACAGCAATGAGAAAATGGATTTTCCATAGGAAAGTGGAAGCCTCCACAAATGTCACCCTACCCTCTACCCCAGATTTTTCCAAACCATATTTTTGTTTGTGGTCTGTTTGTTGGGAAAATTCCTCACCTGTCTGGATGTTGAACTAGATGCTAAATCCAGGCCTGAAACTCTGCAGGTTTTATAATCACACATTCACAAGACTCTAGGCTCTTATATATGCCAAGGCAAATGTTTAGATGATGATAAAGTAAGATATTGCCCGTAGCTTTATTTTTCTAAGTGAATTAAATGAATTATTTTTAAAGGAATAGTCAACAATGTTCAAGTGTTCTAGCTGATGTGTGACTTTGGACCTATATATGCTATGTCAAAATAGTTATTTTAGTGGGAAACAAGACAAAAAGTCCCATTTATTATTTGACATGGTGTAAATCAAAAAGAATAAAGATTTGTCAGTTTTAAAATATTTTATTACAGAACATTAAAAACATATGAAGAGACAGAATAATCAACACTTATATACCCTTTACTACAAAAAAACAAACATTAACATTGACCTTGCTGACTTTATTCTCATAAAATAAAATGAAATAAAATAAAAAAGAATAAGATTCTGCTTTAGCTAAGTCTTTATCCTGTTCCCTTCCTCTCCTTTCCATTCCTGAAGAAAATCAGTATGCTAAAGTGGGTGTGCAGTGCTCTTGTACATATATAAATCCACTGAAAAATGACTAACTTCAGCTATTTATTTATTGATCCCTAAATTGGTTGAAGTGAAACTTACTTCCACCTTTTCCCACAACTGCAGTGTTGCAATAAACACATATACACGTTTACTTGGGCACATGTGGGAGAGTTGCTCCAGGGTGGATACTGACATGTGGAATCTTGGGTTGCTGGGTAGACACATAATCAACTTTGTTATGTATGGTCAACCTGCTCTCCAGATCACGCATCTGAAGAATCTTATAGGCTCCAGATCCTCACCATTGCTTAGTGTTTTCAGACTTTCAGACATGTTAAATTTTTGCCTATCTGCTATATGTAAAAAGGTATTTAATTCACATTTTCCTGATTATAAGAGCAGTTGGTCTTTTAACATATTTCATATTTCATATGTTTTTTGCCCACTTGGGTTTCTTCCTCTGTGAATTGTGTTTTAAAACTTTTGGGCCATTGTTTTTTTTTTGAAGTATAGTTGATTTACAATGTTGTGTTAGTTTCAAGTGTATAGCACAGTGATTCAGTTATATATATATATATATATATATATATATATATATATATATATATATATATATATATATTCTTTTTCAGATTCTTTCCCCATAGATGTTATTACAAAATATTGAGTAGAGTTCCCTGTGGTATACAGTAGGTCCTTGTTGTTTATCTATTTTATATTATAGTAGTGTGTGTATGTTAATCCTAACCTCCTAATTTATCCCTCCCCCCCACCCCTTTCCCCTTTGGTAACCATAAGTTTGTTTTCTATGTCTGTGAGTCTATTTCTGTTTTGTAAATAAGTTCATTTGTATCATTTTTTTAGATTCCATATATAAGTGATATCATATGATATTTGTCTTTCTTTGTCTGGCTATTGTTTTAATGGGTTGTCATTTTTTATTGATATGGAGGTGCTCTTTATATGTTAAGATTACCAGTCCTTTGTTAGTTATATGGATTACAAAAGTCTTCTCCCAGTCTCTGTCTTGACTTTGTTTTTAAATATCATCTCTTTTTTCCTCTCCTTTTAAAATTTGTTTTAATGGAGAATTTCAAATATATACAAAATTGGAGAAAATAGTGTGCCCCCATGTACCCACCACCTAGCTTTAACAATTGTCAACTCCTGGCCAATCTTATTTGATTTACACCCAACCTGCTCCCCAGCCTTACCCCAACCCCCACCAATTCCTCCTCTTACTTCCTGGGTTGTTTTGAAGCAAGTCCCAGACATCATTACCATTTTGCCCATAAATATTTCAGTATGTATATTTAAAAGGTGAAAACTTTAAAAAGAAAAATGATACAGATTGATTTGTCATTTTGTTTTTGTATCTTTTTCATACAGAAGTTTAAATTTTTTAATATGATCTAATATGACATTTCAGTTTTATTTTTCATTTAGGTTTTTAATCAACTGAGATTGTTTCTTTTGTATACAGTGAGATATGACTACAATGTTTAAAATTATTTTTTGCCTTATTTAGCAAATCATTCCAGCACCATTGAGTGAGTAGTTCATCCTTTCCAGACTTATTTATAATATCACTTTTGTTAAATATCAAATTTGAAACTATACTTGGCCATGATGAATTTATCTTTGCACCATTAACAATACTTTTTAATTACTATAGCTTCATAATAGGTGTTAACATCTGAAAGACAAATTTCCCTTCTTCTCTTTAAGATTGCCTTGGCTATTCTTGGTCCTCTATCTCCTCTTTCTTATGAATTTTATTTTTTTATTATTTTAAAAATTAATTAATTAATTTAGTTTTTGCTGCATTGGGTCTTCTTTGCTGTGTGTGGGTTTTCTCTAGTTGTGGCAAGTGAGGGCTACTCTTCGTTGTGGTGGCGGGCTTCTCATTGTGGTGGCTTCTCTTGTTGTGGAGCACAGGCTCTAAGAGCATGGGCTTCAGTAGTTGCAGCACACAGGCTCAGTAGTTGTGGCTCGCGGGCCCTAGAGCACAGTTGCAGCACACAGTCTCAGTGGTTGTGGCACACAGGCTTAGTTGGTCTGAGGCACATGGGATCTTCCTGGACCAGGGCTCGAACCCATGTCCCCTACATTGGCAGGTGGATTCCTAACTACTGCACCACCAGGGAAGTCCAACTTTCTTATGAATTTTAACTTGAGATTGTCAAGTTCCATGAAAGATCCTATTGAGATTTTGACTGAAATCACATTGAATTTATATGTCATTGTGGGCATACTTTATATCTTTATGATGTTGAGAATTTCCATCTACAAGTAAAGTATACCTTCTCATTTACTTGTCATCTTTCATGTCTCTCATTAAAATTGTATAATTTTCTTTTATAAATGTGCTCTGAATTTGTTAGATTTATTTCAAAGAAACTTAGTTTCTATTGCTACCTTAAATGTTATCTTTTTTTAAATTATATTTTATAACTTTTTGATGATGGTATAGAAGGAGGCAATTGGTTTTATATTTGAAATTTATACTCAACAAATTTGTTGAACAATCTCATTAGTTCTAATAGTTTGTTAATTCCATAGAGATAATCATGTCACCTGCAAGTGACAACAGTTTTGTTTCTAATATATTTTAATTATTTTTCTTTTCTTAATTCACTGGCAAGAATCACTAATATAATATTAAATAAAATAGTGATAGTGGGGATTTTTTCCTTGTTCTTAAGTTTAAAGGGAGTATTTATAATGTTTCATGTAACAGTCAAAGTTCAATCAGAGGAGCAGAACCACTAGGAGATAAGTATTTGTTACAGGAATTTGACCATACACAACTGTAGAAGCTGTAAGGCTGCTTTCCTCCCAACAGATGCTGGAGCTTGAAGTCCAGGGGCAAACAGTGGGGAAGGGAAGATGGATGTCAAGTGGAGGAAGATCAAGGACAGTGCTGAACCCACAAGCACAAGCTGAAGCCCACAAGGGTGGACTGAAACCTATGTCAGTTCTTTTTTTTCTTCTTCCTTTTTAAAAAATCGAGGTATAGTTGATGTACAATATTATATAAGTTTCAGGTGTACAACATAGTGATTCACAATTTTTAAAGGTTATACTTCTTTTATAGTTATTATAAAATATTGCCTATATTCACTGTGTTGTACAATATATCCTTGTAACTTATTTATTTTTATACATAAAAGTTTGTACCTCTTAATCTCCTACCTCTGTCATGCCCTTCCCCCTTCCCTCTCCCCACCACAGGTAACCACTAGTTTGTTCTCTATACCTGTGAGTCTGTTTCTTTTTTGTTGTATTCATTAGTTTGTTTTATTGTCTAGATTCCACATTTTAGTGATATCATACAGTATTTGTCTTTCTCTGTCTGACTTAACTTCACTTAGTATAATACCCTCCAAGTCCATCCATGTTACTGTAAATGGCAAAATTTCATTTACTCAAATGGCTGAGTAGTATTTCATTGTGTACATATACCACATCTTCTTTATCTATTCATCTGTTGATGGGCACTTAGGTTGCTTCCATTTCTTGGCTATTGTAAATAATGCTGCTATGAACACTGGGGTACATGTATCTTTTCAAGTTAGTGTTTTCATTTTCTTCCAATATATGCCCAGGAGTGGGATTGCTGGATCATATGGTAGTTCTAGTTTTAGCTTTTTGAGGAACCTCCATACTGTTTTCCATAGTGGCTGCACCAACTTATATTCCCACCAACAGTGTAGAAGGGCTCCCTTTTCTCCACACCCTCTCCAGCATTTGTTATTTGTGGTCTTTTTGATGATACCTATTCTGGCAGGTGTGAAGTGATATCTCATTGTGGTTTTGATCTGCATTTCTGTGATGATTAATGATGTAGAGCATCTTTTCATATGTCTGTTGGACATCTGTATGTCTTCTTTGGAAAATGTCTATTCAAGTCTTCTGTCCATTTTTTAATGGGGTTGTTTGTTTTTTTGATGTTGAGTTGTATGAACTGTTTATTTTGGATATTAGCCCCTTATCAGTCATATCATTTGCAAATATTTTCTCCCATTTACTAGGTCGTCTTTTGTTTTGTCAATGGTTTCCTTTGCTGTGCAAAAGCTTTTAAGTTTAATTAGGACCCATTTATTTATTTTTGTTTTTGTATCCTCTGTCTTAGGAAACAAATCCAAAAAAACAGTGCCGTGATTTATGTCAAAGAGAGTTCTGCAACCTGTGTCAGTTCTTGACCTTGATGGAGTAAAATAAATAGTTATGAGTATTTTTTCCTTATTTTAATGTGTATAAGTTTATATATATTAGCCATATTTTTCCCCCCCCTCTGGGTCTTAGTTATCAGGGAGCTTAGATCCCTCTCATCCATCCCATAGTGGCCCTTATTATTGACATAGTTGTGGTCTCCCCTTTTTTCTCAAGTGTTTTCCCCATTATTGCATTTGTCTCTTTTTGTTAACCAATTCATATATTCTGGTGGGGAAAGAGTTAAAGTAGAAATTAAATAATGATTCTAGCAGTAACCAGCTGTGGAGAGCTCATTTATTTTCTTTTTTCTCTAATATAGACTTAACAGTGGTACTATATTTTTTTCCCCCTTTGGAACATATTATACATAATAACAATAAAACAGTGGCTGAGCGAGGTTTTTTTTTTTTTTTTTTTCTAAAGAGGCTTTATCAGTCAAGGTTCAGTCAGAGAAGCAGAACCATGGGGAATGAATATATCTACATGTATGGTTTTGTTACAGGTATTTAACCTTATGCAATCGCAGGAGCTGGTAAAATAGACTCTGTAAGGTTGTCGTCTTCACATTTCATGCTGGAAATTCAAGTTTACAGGGCAAGCAGTCAGCAAGGGAAAATGGACGAAAAGCAGGGGAGAGCAAGACGGAACCACAAACTCAGGGGGAAGCCTATGAGGACAGACTGAAACCCATGTTAGTTCTTGTTGCTGCTGACTTTGATGGAGCACTTGCTGTCACTGCCTCACACCAACAAGGTGAGCCAGAAGACAAGCGACAATGTGTGTGAATTACAAAATGGCTGCCGTTTCACTTCTGCCCTCCAAATGTCACCCAAGAACCTCTCTCATGGGCTACTCTAACTGGAAACGTATAGGAAGGGGAATACTGGGAAATGTACTTCAGCTTAGCTAAGTCGACAAATGACAAACCCACCACAAATCGTTTTTTTTTTTTTAAATCAGCTTTGTTGAGGTGTAATTTACTATAACACACACCTATTTTAAGTGTATAATTTGATGAGCTCTGACAATTGTTACTGATTTACATCCATGTAACCAGTAACCACCAGCACAATCAGGCTATAGAATATTTCCATCCCCCCCGAAAAGTTCCCTTGTGCCTCTTTGTAGCTAATCCCCCTCTCACCCTCAGCTCCAGGCAACAATTGATCTGTTTTCTGTCAGTATAGATTAGATTAGACAGTTCTAGAATTTTATGTTAATGGAATTATACAGAACTGTACTCTCTTGTGTCTGGTTATTTTCACTCAGCCTAAGAATTTTGAGATTCATATATGCTATTTTATGTATGGGTAGTTCATCTTTTTTATTCCTGAGTAGTATTCCAGGGCATGGATATATCATAATTTGCTTATCTGTTCCCCTGCTAATGGACATTTGAGCTGTTTATGTTATTTGGCACTTATGAATAGAGTCAGTGTGTACATTCATGTATAAGGCATTGTATAGAAGTATTCCTTCTCTTGTATGAATGCTTAGGAGTCGAATTCCTTGTCTATTTAAATATTTTGCCCATTTTAAAATGTGGTTTGTTTTACTTCTTACAATTGAGTTGTAAGAGTTCTTTATGTGTTCTGGCTACAAGTCCTCTGTCGGATATATGAATCATGAATATTTTCCCCTAGTTCGTGGTTTGCATTTTTATTTTCTTAAAAATGTGTGTCAAACAGCAAAAGTTTTAAATTTTGATGAAGTCCAATTTATCAATTTTATTTATTTATTTATTTATTTTGGTTAGTGCTTTTGTGTCTTAATACATCTTTCCTATCCTACCCCAAGGTACACAAATGTTCTCTTACGTCCTTTGTTTTTTGTTTTTTTTTTTTCAGTTTCACCATGCAGCTTGCGGGATCTTAGTTCCCCGACAAGGGATCGAACCTGGGAGGGATCAAACCCCGCTGCCCGGCAGTGGAAGCACAGAGTCCTAACCACTGGACTGCCAGGGAATTCCCTTTTATGTTCTATTCCATAAGGTTTATACTTTAACTTTCACATTTAGATCCATCATCCATTTAATTCTTTTTATGTAGTGAGCACTGAGGTCCATTTTTCAAAATATGGATACCCAGTTGTTCCAGGATTACTTTGTCGCCTTTTCCAAAGATCAATTGATCATGTATGTATGGGTGTATTTCTGGACTCCCTATTCTGTTTCATTAATCTATATGTCTGTCCTCAGGTCAATATCTCATTGTTTTGATGACTGTAGCTTTATCATAAGTCCTGTAAGACCTCCAAATTTGTTCCTCTTTTCCAAAATTGTTTTGGATACTCTTGGTCTTCTTACATTTTCATATAAATTTTATAATCGTTTATCAGTTCCTAAAAAGAGCCAGCTAGGATTTTAATTGAGAATGCATTGAATGGCTAGATCAATTTGGGAATTTACATCTTAGCAGTATTGAATGTTCCAAACCATAATCTTTTTTTTTTTTTTCGGTACGTGGGCCTCTCACCGCTGTGGCCTCTCTCGCTGCGGAACACAGACTCCGGACGCGCAGGCCCAGCGGCCATGGCTCACGGGCCCAGCCGCTCTGCGGCATGCGGGATCCTCCCGGACCAGGGCACGAACCCGTGTCCCCTGCATCGGCAGGCGGACCCTCAACCACTGCGCCACCAGGGAAGCCCCAAACCATAATCATTTTTATCTTGTTCAATTATTTATGTCTTCTTTAATTTCTTACAATCATGTTTTATCATTTTCAGTGTAGAAGTTTTACGCATTTTGTTAAATTTATCTCATTTCTTTGTTGCTATTTGTAAATTGTATTTTTTTAACATTTCAATTTCCAATTGTTTACTGATAGTCAGTGATCTCTATTCTTATCTTTAGCATTTCTTCATTTCTTTGAATTTAGTTTTCTCTTCTTTTTCTTTTTTTTTTTTTTGCAGTACGTGGGCCTCTCACTGCTGCGGCCTCTCCCATTGCGGAGCACAGGCTCCGGACGCGCAGGCTCAGCGCCCATGGCTCACGGGCCCAGCTGCTCCGCGGCATGTGGGATCATCCCGGACCGGGGCACGAACCCGTGTCCCCTGCATCAGCAGGCGGACCCTCAACCACTGCGCCACCAGGGAAGCCCTCTCTTCTTTTTCTAGCTTCTTATGGTAGAAACTTAGATAACTGACTTTGAACCCTTCTTTTTCCTAAAATAAGCATTTATATCTATAGATTTTTCTTTAAGCAGTGCTTTAACAGCATCCCACGCATTATTTTTTCTTTTTTTCTTTATTGAAGTATAGTTAATTTACAATACTATATTAGTTTCAGGTGTATAACATAGTAATTCAGTATTTTTATAAATTATACTCCATTTGAAGTTATTAGAAAATAATGGCTATAATTTCCTGTGCTGTACAATATATCTGTGTTGCTTATCTATTTTGTATATAGTAGTTTGTATTTCTTTTTTTTTTTTTTTTTTCCTTTTTGCGTTATGTGGGCCTCTCACTGTTGTGGCCTCTCCCGTTGCAGAGCACAGGCTCCGGATGCGCAGGCCCAGCGGCCATGGCTCACGGGCCCAGCCGCTCCGCGGCATATGGGATCCTCCCAGACCGGGGCACGAACCCGTATCCCCTGCATCGGCAGGCGGACTCTCAACCACTGCGCCACCAGGGAGGCCCTAGTAGTTTGTATTTCTTAATCCCCTACCCCTATCTTGCCCCTCCCACTTCCCTTTCCCCACTGGTATCCACTAGTTTGTTTTGTGTATATGTGAGTCTGTTTCTGTTTTGTTATACACATTCGTTTGTTTTATTTTTTATATTCCACATATAAGTGATAACACAGTATTTGTCTTTCTCTGTCTGACTTGTTTCACTGAGCATAATACTCTCTAGGTCCACCCACGTGGTTGCAAATGGCCAGTATCTCAGAAATTTGGTATTTTTTCTTTTATTCACCTTGAATTCTTAAAAATTTCTTCCTTGGCCCATGGATTTCTTAAAAGTATGTTTTATAACATCCAAATATTTGGGAAATTTTTTAGTTATCTTTCTATTACTGATTTCTAATTTTATCCCGTTGTGGTCAGAGGACACACACTGTACGATTCCAATCCATTTGAATTTATTGACACTTTTTTACGGCATAGCGTATAATCTGTCTTGATGACTCTTCCATGTGCACTTGAAAGGAATGTATATTCTGTTGTTGTTGAGTAGAGTGTTCTATAAATGTCAATTTTGACAAGTTGGTTGATGGCATTTAAGTCTTCTACATCCTTACTGATTTTCTGTCTACTTGATCTATTAATTATTATTGAGAAAGGAGTGTTGAAATCTTGAATAATAACTGTAGATTTGTCTATTTCTCTTTAAAGTTTCCTCAGGTTTTGCTTCATCTCTTTTGAAGCTCTGATGTTTGGTGCTTATCCATTTAGGATGTATGTCTTCTTGATGAATTGACCCCTTTATCATTATGAAATGTCCCTTTTCATCTCTGATACCATTTTTTTTTGCTTCATTTTCCACAAGGATATGTTTGTAGTAAACTCTCTCAGCATGTCTGAGAATGTCCTGATTAAATGATGGTTTAGTTGGGTATTGAATTCCAGCCTCACAGCTATCATCTCTCAGCCCCATGAAGATGTTATTCCATTATCTTCTGGCCTGTACTGTTGCTGTTGTAATATCTCTTCTCAGTTTAATTGTTGTTGTTGTTTTTCTAAGGTGCTCTGTTATTTCTCACTGATGGCTTTTAAGATCTTCTATTTCACTTTGGTAAATAGCAAAGTTTGGTATTTTGATGTTTCTTTACAATGTGTCTAGGTTAGGGTTTATTTTTTATTTTTCCTTCTTGGTGTGGATGTACTTTTTACATCTGAGATTTATGACTTTAAGGAATACAGAAAAAAAACTGTCAGCCATTATGTCTTAAAATATTGATTCTCCATCACCCTCCTAGCCTCAAAGTCTTTCTATTCTTGCCTTGGGGAGTTCCTTTTGGAGATATATTTGACTATCTAATTCTATCCTTGATATCTCATAACCTCTTTTTCATATACTCCATAATTCATATATTCCATCTTTTCATCTTGCTGTGTTGCATTTTGAGTAAATTCTTCAGATATATTCACCAGAGAGTTTAGTAATTCTCTTCAGCAATGTTAAATCTAATTTAAAAGTGCACTGAGTTTTAAATTTCAATAATTGTATCTTTAATTTCTAGGAGATTAGTTTGGTTCAAAATCTGCTTGTTATGTTTTAAATAGTGACTTGTTTTTATGGATTACAGTGCTGGTTTTATGTCTTTAATCATTTTAAACATACTTATTTTATCCTCTGCATTAGTTTATTCTAGTACCTAAAGTATATTAGGGATATAGATCTGCTGTTTATGTGCCCATTTTTACTCAGTGGAATCTTTCTCTCTTATGTCTTATAATTTGAAATTTAAACTCCACATCTGTGGAGCTTTATCTGTGCAATCCTGTCCATCTCAGACTTGGGATACAGGCCTCCAAAGCATTTTTGCATTTGTTTGTCCCAGGCAGTAGAGACTGGGAAGAATTGTTTTTTCTTTTTTTTTTAAATTGAAGTATAGTTGATTTACAATGTTGTGTTAGTTTTAGGTGTACAGCAAAGTGATTCAGTGATTCAGTTATATTCATTCTTTTTCATACCATTTCCATTCTGGTTTATCACAGGATATTAAACATAGTTCCCTGTGCTATACAGTAGGACCTTGTTGTTTATCCATCCTATATATAATAGCTTGCATCTGCTAATCCCAAACTCCCAATTCTTTCCTCCCCTATCCCTCCTCCCCCTTGGCAACCACAAGTCTGTTCTCTCTTGGCAACCACAAGTCTGTTCTCTATGTCTGTGAGTCTGTTTCTGTTTCATAGATATGTTCATTTGTGTCATATTTTAGATGCCACATATAAGTGATATCTTATGGTATTTGTCTTTCTCTTCCTCACTTCACTTAGTGTGATAATCTCTAGGTCCAGCCATGTTGCTGCAAATGGCATTATTTCATTCTTTTTTATGGCCAAGTAGTATTCCATTGTATATATGTACCACATCTTCTTTATCCATTCTTTGCTGATGGACATTTAGATTGTTTCCATGTCTTGGCTATTGTGAATGGTGCTGCTATGAACATAGGGGTGCGAGATTGGGAAGAATTTTTATGTTAACTTTTCATTTTAGGTATTCCTGGACCATGACGAGGCATGTGGTTATACATTTTTTAGGGGAGACATTTTTTGTCTTCTCAGAGGCTGAGCAAAGAAAGACTCTTCATTGTCAGTTTGTGCCAGCAGGTGAGTTTTTTCCTTTCCCACCTTTTACTAATGGTTCATCCCTTCAAGGACCTGGATTTATGTAGAACAAGACAATTCCAATTCCTTGCCTCATGTGAGTCAAAGGGATTCATTATGCAGTTAAAACATCATTCAACCAGGAGCGCTAAATAAAAACATTTATAGGCAAAGCCCAACAAATTTACCACTAACAAATCATTGCTGAGAAAAGAAGCAAAGCAGTTTCATGTGGAAGAAAGATTTGAACAAAGAAACAAGAATTCCGACAGAAAGCATGAGAACAAAGAAATTAGTAAAAGTATAAGTAAAGCTGAATAAGAAAGTGGTACATATTTTTAATGATAACTAAGGACACATTAAAATATAATGGAACTAAAATACAGGAGGATGACAGCATGTAAAATGCAGGAGATCATACCAATAAGACTAGAACGAAGCAGAAAACCCAATCAGAATTGCTTTAAATCATCCAGAAAATTTTATTTTCCCATTAACAAGAAATCCAGAGATAGGTGGCACTCAGGTGGGTTAAATTAGGGACTCCTCAGTGCCATCAAGGACCCAGACTTTTCATGTTCCATCAGGCCTTCTTCTTTTATACCCGTGCTGTCCAGATCACATCTGTCTTTAGAGCTCTCTTTTTTCCATCTATCTGAAGATTTCCATTTCTCATCTGGAAGCACTTTCTTCTGTGCATGTATATATATTTTTTCTCCCTAAATTGGAATCATGCTGTACATACCGTTTTGTTATCTGTCTTTTAAAAAATGTTCATCATTAAAAAGTTTGGCATTAAACATAAGAAAGCCTTTTATTTCATTCTTCATTTTTCAAATGGCTGATTTGGAATTGTGAAAAGAATCCTTAAAAGACTTTGACTCAAACTACAATTTAATGTAATTTTTTGTCATCTGTTCACTCAAATAAAAATAAAGGAAGAAATGTTCACCTCCAGAAGGTGGAGGGTTAAGAGAATAAACAAGTTGGTGAAAGCTCCCACATGGAGGGAAGAAATAGAAATCAGGAAAATCTGTTTTCACTAAAATAGTTTAATAGTCTTCTTCACTCTAGAGATTAGGAGTCTGATGTTAAGTGTTTTCATGTTTTTATTATAATATGCTTTATCTTTGCATTTCTTATTTTCAGGATTGCACAATACGATTCCGTAAGAGTGGCTTTTATTTAATAACTCTGAAACACTTTGTTTATTGGTGGGTTCTTTCCGTATAGTATTTCGCCTAAAGACCTACCTAGGAAAGATGTTAGAAACTTGCTGCAGACCTGAGTTTGTTGGGGGAGGTTGGCTGCTGTGGCTGTCTGTTCCAGGGAAGTCACTTGGGTCATCAGATGCCATGGAAAGAGCCCCAACTTTCTGAGTGTATTTCCACTATGAGAAGAATGGCTTTTTAAGCATAAACTTTATTTCTAATAGCCAAAAGGTAGAAGAATTATCGACAGCTGAATGGAAAAATAAATGTGGTATATACAAACAATGGGGTATTATTCAGTCTTAAAAAGGAAGGAAATTCTGACACGTGCTACAATATGGAACCTTGAGGGTGTTATATTAGGTGAAGTAAGCTAGTCACAAAAGAACAAATATGGTGTGAGTAAGAGTTCAGTACCACTTCCATGAAGTACTTAGGGTAGTCAAATTCACAGACCTAAAGTAGAATGGTGGTTGCCAGGGGCTGCAGGAGGTGGGCGGGGGTTGTTGTTCAACGGGTACAGAGTTTCGGATTTGCAAGATGAAAATTTTCTGGAGTGCAACAGTGGGAATACATTAACACTACTGAACTGTATACTTAAAAATGGTTAAGATGACCAATTTAATGTTATGTGTATTTTACCACAATTAAAAATTTTTTGATTTCTAGTTTGAATAGGTAATGCATACATGTGGCACCAAAATCAGAAGGAGCAAAAGGGTATACAGTGGTTTTCCTATGTGCTTTTCTTGTTTCCCAGTCTTTTTACCTGTTCCACAACCACCCAGCCTATCTTTCCTTGGACATCAATTGATAGCATTTTGTTGTGTGTCCTTCAGAGGTATTCTATGATTCATTCTTTTGAATAGCTGCATGGCATTTTACTGTACCATATGCACTATATTTTCACCATTCCCCTGATAGTGATCATTTAGTTATTTTTAGCTTGAAATCTTATCTTCTAATTTAAAAAAATGCACACTCCATTGTGCACTTATTTGATCTATTATTTTTATTTTTATTTTTATTGTACTCATTTTGGTAGGCAATGTATTCACAGGGTTCAAAAATCAGAAAGCATAAGATGGTAAACATTAAAATGTCTCCTTGTTAGTGCTGTCTCCCAGGTCTTCTGGGCTGGGCATTTACCTGCTTCACAAATCCATTCACTGCCCTTTGCCTGCTCTGCTCTGCACTGCAGGAAAATACATTTCCCAGACTCCCTTGCCTGATGGCTTATGGGTAGCTTCAGGCAATGGGAGGAGGGGCACTGGTAAAGACTGGAGGGTGGGAGGAGGGCAGGGCCATTGTGTTTTTCTCTCCCCTTGTGCTTGAGTAGAACATCCTGCTGTTGCTGCAACTTGTTTTGGCTTTAGCTCCCACACTGTGGTCAGAGGGTGAGTCAGCCTCACCCTCTGTGGTCCCAGCTCCCTCTGGGCAGCCCCCACCGGGGTTCTACTACTGCTGCATTGGCCCAGCTTCTCAGATCTGGTAACACCACTTCCTCCCTGATTCTCTTCAGCCCCATGAATACTAGACAGTTTTTGCTATTAACAATTTCTGGGGTAGCTTATAGTCTCCTAGTTAGCATCGTAACTCTTTTTTACCTGTGTAACCAATTTCCTGTATTAAATTTCCTCTGAATGAAATGCCTAGAGTGGTTTCTCAGGCTGGACCCTGACTGACAATCACCCCCGAAGACAGATAATATTATCAATTTCTTATGTGTGTCCTTCCAGAGACATTTAATGCACATACAAGTAAATTGTACCTATTCTCTCCCTCCCATTTCTTTTCACAAATGATAAAATACTATACATACTATTCTACACTTTGCTTTTTTCACTTAGCAATAATCCTGGAATTTGTTCTATATAACATTTCAAAGATCTTCCTCATTCCTTTTAATTCATCACGTGGATCTACTACAATTAAATAAATTGTTGGAAAACAGCCATGCCCATTTGCCTAGGTATTGTCTGTTGCTGCTTTCACACCAGTCCCTTATTAATGGATATTTAAGTTATTTATGATTTCCTGCTATTACAAATAATTCTGCTACAAATAACCTTGAACTATACCATATCATGAACTGGGGAGAAAACTCGAGAACTGGAATTGCTGGGTCAGTGGGTATGTGTGTTTGAGAACTTTTTTAAGTATAAAAGTTCAAAAATATATTCTTGATAGGCATGGGAGCAGAACTTCAAGGGTTCCAAGGAAACAGGATGTTAAATTTCACCTTTTGGTTGTATTTTGCATATGAAAACATAGTAAAAATAATTTCTCATGGAACAGCACAATTTCACATTATTAACTGTTCTTTTAAAGTTGGGTATTTTTTTCAAAAAATCCTTCATGTATACAATCAAGTGAAGGCAAAGGGCAGGCCTGTACAATTACCTTGAGTTTTTCAGAAAGTTCAGGTAGTACTAGGTTAACGGAGTTTATGAGCTCTGTTGGGTTCTCTTGGAATTGGTACAGTGATTTTCCACTGAGGATGACCAATTTGCCTATTGGATGATTTTTTAGAAAATCTCTGAGCATAGAAAACCTACTGCAAGTCTCTTCCCTGGGGAGAGTGTGAGGGTTGCATGGAGAGAGTGAGCCAGTGAAGACTTGAGAACAGGTTCTAAAAGTGCTAAGGGCACAAATTGGTTTGACTTAAAAGCATCATGTAGATTTGCACCCTTAAATTCTATTACTGAAAGCTTTACATTCTCTTGTGTACCCAAAGAATTGTATGGACTGGCCCAGGAACTGCCTATTTCTTCCAGGTAAACAGTAAACCCTGGGGTCAATGTAATTTCTGGTGACAAAATTAAGTATGAGAAAAAGTGCCATTACTAAATATTCTCCCCAGTGACTTGATTACAAAGTTTTTTCTGTAAAAGGCCAGACAGTATACATTTTAGGTGTTATGGGCCGTGTAGTTTATTTTGCAACTACTCAACTCTGCTGTTTTAGTGCTAAAGCAGCCGTAGACAGCATATAAATGATCCAGCATGGGTGAGAATGTAAATTGATACAGCCACTATGGAGAACAGTATAGAGGTTCCTTAAAAAACTAAAAATAGAACTACCATACGACCCAGCAATCCCACTACTGGGCATATACCCTGAGAAAACCATAATTCAAAAAGAGTCATGTACCAAAATGTTCATTGCAGCTCTATTTACAGTAGCCAGGACATGGAGACAACCTAAGTGTCCATCATCAGATGAATGGATAATGAAGATGTGGCACATACATACAATGGAATACTACTCAGCCATAAAAAAAAATGAAATTGAGTTATTTGTAGTGAGGTGGATGGACCTAGAGTCTGTCATACAGAGTGAAGTAAGTCAGAAAGAGAAAGACAAATACCGTATGCTAACACAT
Organism: Mesoplodon densirostris; assembly: GCF_025265405.1. NCBI lineage: Eukaryota > Metazoa > Chordata > Mammalia > Artiodactyla > Ziphiidae > Mesoplodon > Mesoplodon densirostris. The sequence goes on from NC_082681.1 coordinate 98,220,571, forward strand.
ATATAGGGAATCTACAGAAAAAAAAATGTCATGAAGAACCTAGGGGTAAGATGGGAATAAAGATACAGACCTACTAGAGTATGGACTTGAGGATATGGGGAGGGGGAAGGGTAAGCTGTGACAAAGTGAGAGAGTGGCATGGACATATATACACTACCAAATGTAAAGTGGATAGCTGGTGGGAAGCAGCTGCATAGCACAGGGAGATCAGCTCAGTGCTTTGTGACCACCTAGAGGGGTGGGATGGGGAAGGTGGGAGGGAGGGAGATGCAAGAGGGAAGAGATATGGGAACATATGTATAGGTATAACTGATTCACTTATAAAGCAGAAACTAACATATCATTGTAAAGCAATTATACTCCAATAAAGATGTTAAAAAAATAAAAATTAAAAAAATAAAATAAAATCTTGACAAAAAAAAAAAAAAAAGATCCAGCATGGCTATGCTTCAATAAAATTTTATCTCCAAAAAAGGCTGGTGGCAGGATTTTGCCAGAGGACTATAGTCTTGCCCACCTGTGCCCTAGAGTCAAATCAATGTTCTCACAGTGCACCAGCCCCTTAAGCTGTGGCATGCTTGGTGCTCTGGCTCTCCTGACCTGAGTCGAGCTCTCCCATGGGATCGCTGTAGTATCTGAAATGATTTTCCCTGGTGACAACCTGGCTATGCTCTCTCCTTAGTGCAGAAGTCTTTTGGATTGACAGTAAGTAAAGCCAAATCCGGCCTCTGTATCCCAACACCAAAATAAATCTCAGAGACAGAGTTTTGGATGAAGTAGAAAAGAATAGCTTTATTGCTTTGCCAGGCAAAGGTGGTCACAGTGGGCTAATGCCCTCAAAACTCTGTGTCCAAACCTGGATGGGGTAGTGAGAAGTTTTATAGTAATGGTTCAAAGAGGAAGGCGTGGTCAGCTCATAGACATTCTTCTGATTGGTTGGTGGTGAGGTAGGTGGCAGTCAGCATCATCAACCTTCTGGTTCCAACCGGTCTGGGGTCTACGTGCTTGTGGGCATCATACAGTTAACTTCTCCCACCTGGTGGGGCTTTCAGTGTCTGCAAAACAGCTCAAAGATATTGTGATGTGTATCCTTTGAGGGAGAATCAGGACCCTGCCCCAAGGCTGTACTATTGTTTCTCGACTGCTCCTCCCTTGTCTCCGCATCCCCTCCTTTCCCTAATTAGCAACTCTTTGGACCTGCCCTAAGGTCATGGAGGCTGAATGGAGCCTATTTCCTGCAAACAAGAAATAGGGGACACAGAAAAGCTTTTGTGCCCAGAAGCCCCACAGGGTCCTGCTCGGTTTCATAAGTATACAAGAGATGTTCATATGATGTCCTTCAATGAATTTAGGGACCCACGGAGAGAATGTCATTCATGACAGACCATTAGAGAGTGAGAGAACAAGAGTAACAAAACCAGAGACCCCTGGTGTCATTGGTCCCTGAGGCGGATTGTTTGCAAGCATGGCTGCCAGCAATCCCTCCCATCCTCACATGTGCTTGTTGCACCTCCCATCAGGAAGTGAGGTCTATTTCCCTCCCCTTGAAAATGGGCTGACCTTGGGACTTGCTCTGGCCAATTAAATATGGCAGAAGTGATATCGTGCCAATTCCAAGCCTAGGCCTTAAGAGACTTGGCAGCTTCAGCTTTCACTAAAACCCTTAGGATAATGCCTGGCACCAAGAAATACTTCATAAATGTGAAATATTTTTTGTCATCATCAAGCCCCTCAGTTTCAAGCAGCTGCTATCAGCAGATCATCCCACCCAGGTATGACCACAGACTCCCCAGGCCCCACCTGAGCCAATGTGTGAACAATACTGCTCCAAGATGGCTGCCCTGAGGCCATCCTATCAGGCGATTCCTTAGAGCACTCTCTTAGCCCAAGACTAGGGGAGGCTACCTGAACTGTGTTATTTTAGCCCTTTGTAGAGTTGCTTTTATTGGATTGTGCTTTAGCACTACACCTTTGGTCTATACTGCAGGGCATTATAAAGAATAGCCCTATGAACTATAGACTTCCCTATCTAGACACCATTGAAGAGATTAATTTCATTTCAGCGCCCCCTGTATAGGGAAAACTTTCTCTCATGTTTCATTGTTAAGAATAAACGTTCTTTTCCTGTAGTTTTTTCACTGTATGGCCCTGTGACATATATGAGGGATCAGGTATTACTTTTGGCCTTTATCTGCTAAATTTGTGGCCCTCTAGCAAGTGGACAGGTTCTTACAAGGTATTTTGGGGAATTCTAACCTAACTCCTTGCTTCATCTATTTTTTTCCTACTGTCATTTTCCCTTTCCCCTGGTCACCATGCTTACTTTTTTAAAATGGTAATCCAACTCAAATCTTTTTGTTGGACTGAAGCAAAGTAAAAGTAAAGATTAAAAAACTGCTGCTTAAGATAATCCTAAATCAACACCTTTTAAAAATAGGTGGATAACATAAATATACATTCTGCAATTTTAGAAATCATATAACTTATCTGGGAGTTTCTTTTTGGCTTTGAGTTTTTGAATAGTTAATAAATAAAATATAAAGATTTGAGCAAGAAAGTGAAAAAAGATACCCATTGATTCTTGTTTTCAGACTCAAAAGATGGATTGTTATAACATCTACTATAACGACCCCAGCCACCACTACCATTGAGCACCTGCTGTATGCTAGGGATTCTACTGGGTACATTATATCCATTATCTTACTCATGAGCAAACAGGTGCCACATTGAAAATATTCAACAAATCAAATATATACCAGACACAAAAGTGCTGAGGATACAGTAGAGTAAAGCCAGACAAGATCTCTGCTTTCATAACACTTTGGTGGAATTAGTTATCTATCATAATGACTTCATAACTGCCTGTCTTTGAGCAAGCTGTCTTTGTGCTCTGAGCTCTTGGAGAGCCTCATGATGATGATGAAGATGGTGGTGATGATGCCAGTTTACATTTATTAAGCATATATTATATCCTGGGCATTGTTCTAAGTGTTTATATGTATTAGCTCACTGAATCCTCAGACGATCCTATGAGGTATATGTTAGTATTAGCTCCATTTTATAGATTAGGAAACTAAGGCACACAATGGTTACATCAGGGTTTTTGAACCTCCACACTATTGACATTTTGGACCAGATATTTCTTTGTGGTAGGGGGCTGTGCTGTGCATCGTAGGATGTTTAGCAGCATCCCTGACCTCTACTCATGACTAAATGCCAGTAGCAACCCCCTGTCCCCAACTGTGACAACCAAAACATCTCCAGACATTGCCAAGTGTCCCCTTAAGAGCAAAACTGCCCCCAGGTTGAGAATCACTCACTGGGTTAGATGATTTACCCAAACTCACACAACTAGTAAGCATCAGAGCTGAGATTCAACCCAGGCATGCTGGCTCCTGAACCCAAAATATTAACAACACTAAACTCTAGGTGTAATCATCTCACTCATTATTACCATTTTCAGCAGTGGAAATGCAAAAATTGTGCCCTAACTTTCTGAAAAAAAGTGGACATAGCCTTGATGTTAAGATCTCATAATTACTAGCATATTAATTATTCAGTGTATATCAATCAGGTTCCCAGTGAAACCAAGCAGGACCCTGTGGGGTTCCTGGGCACAAAAGCCTTTCTGTGCCCCCAGTTTTTGTTTGCAGGAAATAGGCTTCATTCAGCCTCCATGACCTTTCCTGTGTTTCAGTGGGGCAGGTTCAAACAGTTGCTAATCAGGGAAGGGAGGGGATGCAGAGACAGTTAAAAGACACAATAGTGCAGCCTTGGGGCAGGGTCCTGGTTCCCCCTCAAGGGATACACAAACAATATCTTTGAGCTGTTTTGCAGACACTGAAAGCCCCACCAGGTGGGAGAAGTTAACTGTATGATGCCCACAAGCACATAGACCCCAGACCGGTTGGAACCAGAAGGTTGATGATGCTGACTGCCACCTACCTCACCACCAACCAATCAGAAGAATGTCTATGAGCTGACCATGCCCTCCTCTTTGAACCATTACTAGAAAACTCCTTAGTACTCCCTCCAGGTTTGGACACACAGTTCTGAGGGCATTAGCTCTATGTGGCCCCCTCTGCCTGGCAAAGCAATAACGCTATTCTTTTCTACTTCACCCAAAACTCTGTCTCTGAGATTCAATTCGCTCTCAGGGTACAGAGACCAAATTTCAGTTACACCAGCAGGAAACAAAAGGCATCCTCTAATTAAGAGAATTTGAGGAGGGTTCAACAAGCCAACTGTCAACAAAGATGTGGGAAAGGGAGTAGGGACACCATAGGGAAGAGTGTAGTTCTCTGAGGCTATTAACAGTGGCGAGTTTTTACCACCTCTAGGCGCAATGGAATGAGGAATTGAGAGGATGAGAGCGGGGGAGAGAGAGAGAGAGAGACTTGAAAGAAACACAATCTTGTGTCGAGGGACCCAGTTAACCCAAGGTGACCCTGTGAGAAGAGTGGAAGAGTTCCAGGGTACCATAACTTCACTCTCCTTCCACCCTCTGATTTTTTTGTGCTGCTTATTTGCTTCCTACTGGAAGCCAGAGAGCAATGGTGCCCACTAATGTGGTCCATTCAGGTCAGCTTCCTGGTTGGAGAGCAGGGGGAGAGGGTAGAGAGAGATATCCTCAATATCTGCAATAACATTTCTCATGGCGTTTCCATCTATCGGCTTTCAGATTTTTTAATGTTCATCTATCAACTTTACTCATTTGTGGTTTTTCTTGGTGAGAAGTCAGTTTCATCTACTATCTGTGTAGATGTTCCATGACCTCCAATTTGTATCATTGGTTAACCAGCTTGTGTAGAATTTGAGGGGAGAAAAAGAAAATTATTGTACTATCTGCTTTGGAAAGATGTCATCAGGATGCATCTGCTGCAGAAACGTTGGACTAATCACTGCCTTTTTCCTTTAATTTTTTTAAACAGTTACCAAGACATAAGGTTCGTTATTATGTGTTTATGTTGGCAGAGCTTCAAATGTGAAAATTCATTTCTAAGCAGTTCTTTGAAATATTTGGATATTTGCTTCAAACTTTTTGCCATGCCTTCAATTGATTAAATTTTCATTTTAAAGAGTCTATGCACAGTGTGTCTGAATTTGCGATCCTTCACCGGACTTTTAACGATCATGTCTACACAACAAGAAAAATGGCCTGTCCATTCAGGGAAATCAAATCAACTCATGGGGAAAAAAAAAATCACCACTGTATAGCTGATTGTGTGGCATCCTGTATGTGAAACAGCTTTTGGGTTGACCGTAATTTTTATTTTTCTCACAGTGGATTTTGGCACTATTGGGCAAAGTTTGGCCAAGTCTCTTTCCTGCTCACTCTTGAGGGCTTCTGTCCTCTGCTTCTCCATCCCTTCCGTTATGGTCCTGATACATGGTAAGTTTAGACCGTTGCTCTGAACTGTATGTTCTAGAAACATAACATTTTGGAGATGAAAATGCCTTTAGTAGTCACCCCGTTCCATCTCCCTTCCGGTGAACTCCGGTGAGCACTCTCCTGTGTAATGTTTCTGACAGATGGCTACCCAGCCTGTGTTTGAGCATCATCTGAGACAGGGAACCCTTAGCTTTACAAGGCAGCTTGTTGCAATGTGGGTGAACTCATATGGCTAAACAGGTCATCTTTCCATTGAGCTGAAACTTGCTTTCCTCAATTTTCAAACATTAGAGAGAGGCAGTAGAAGGCAGTGGTTAAGAGCCCAGGTTCTGGGCCAGACTGCCTTTGTGTTCATGTTCCGGCTCCCCCACTTACCATCTGTGTTCCCTTGCACAAGTTATTTAACCTCCTAAACCAGTTTCTCTGAAATAGGGCTCACAGGACAGTGGTGGCTTAGCACTGTATCAACTTTGCTAAGATGGAACTGAGATTCCTCAAATTCCCTTCCTTGGTTGGTTCTGGGTTAGGGTTGCCTACAGGAGAAATTGGAGGTAAGAAGTGAGGTAAGAAGAAGAGTGTAGGGTCGGTGCTCTTGCAGTTTCCTGGCATCATCACAGACCTTCTGGTTTGCATCATTTGTGCCGGGCAGCCACTGGACCTGCAGCTCCTCCAACTCCTGCCAGATCTTTTCCCTCACAGGTCTTCTGTCTAGGAATATACAACTTTCTATGTTTTATTAACTTGTCAAATACATTCTTACATCAGTTCCTGGTATACTTAGAGTTTTCATGTGTATCATTTTTTTTAAAAAAAAGAAGATATGCATTTGTTCATTCATAAACATTTATTGAGCACCTACTATGTGCCAGGTCCACAGAGCAAAGCAGAGATAAGTAAAGCTTTACCTTGAATTGTGAATGCCTTGTAGTCCAGCAAGAGAGAAAGACAAGTAAATCACAGGGAGCCCTGAGTATGTGCTGTAATGGGGGATGTACAGGAGATATATTATTTTTATTCTATCTCACGTATAATTTTCTCATTTAGAAGATATTATAACACCCATATATATCTTGTATATTATTTTAGTCACATATCTTACATATATTCTGTTCTAATCTGGGTTATATGTAATTGTATGTATTATTTTTACTTTTAAATGTTATATTTTTACTTTTCTCAAAAGATATTTTATAGCTTTCTGAAAAAAAAAAAAAAAAAGATCTTTTCCCTCAGAATCTCAGAATCCTGGACCAATTTTGTGTGCAGTTCCATGGCGAAGTGTGTCAGCTCTTTGGCAGGTCCCCTGCATCGTCGAAGTTGGAGGCTTAGAGACCAACAAAGATTTCAGTGTGAAACTAATAGGGCCAATATGAGTTCTGATGAGAGACAGGTGTGGGTTTCAGCTCCTTCTCGCTCTTCCCCACTTTACAGCCATCTTCCCTTCCCAACTACTGGCCAGGCTGACTTTAGGTTCAACACCAGATACAGAAGCAAGAGCTATACATAGGCTCTCCAGCTCCCATGACTTTGTAAGGTCTAATCCCTAGAATAAATCTCTTATATTACTTACAGTGACTCTGCTTCTCTGATTAAACCCAAATAATACCAGTATATTGTGAGGAATCAACAAAATAATGTATGTAAATCACTTATCAGACTGCCTAGACCACAGATAAGTACCTATATTTTTCTTCACCTTTGTGGAATTACCAGCTCCATTCTCCAGGACATTACAGAATGTGTTTGGTTCCTCTCCCACCTGACAATGAATCCACATAACTAAATCCATATTTTTGAGGACTTTTATATATAGAATGCTCTGTCAGGTGAAACTTTATGATAGATACTGGACTAAATATCTGGATTTAGATACATCATTGCATTTAATCTTCACAAAAACATTAGATGAGGCTGCTATCTAGGTGACAAGGTGACATACCAAGAGAATGTCAATCTAAGTTAGTTAATGACCTATGGGAACTCTTGGACTATCTACTGTTAGTTGGGTTTTATGTTAATATTTGATTTTTAAACTTACATTTTTTTCTTAAAGTGTTAAGTTCAGTTTGCAAATATTGTTAGTTATGTTATTTATAAATCTTGTAATTGGTGTATAAAATATGGGCAATTACTTTCGATAGTTCTCTGATTAATAGTCAACACAATTCAAAAAGATTAAATTCACTTTAAACAATCTCATTTATAAACTTATTTAATTCCTCTTTTAAAACTATACTCATATATTTAATACATTCGAACTTGTCAAGCCCTTCAAATGCCTGACAAGGTATAAGTATAATCCTAACAAATAAATTCCTACTAGGTGGTTAAATGACTCTGGTGAAGATAATAAATTAAGCCTGCAAGTCTGCTGAATCTTGAGTTCTCTTAAACATTTCAATACTGTTAATGCACTTAGTGAAATTCTCTTATACTTTTTTACCTGAAACTGCAAGTCAAAATAAATTGCTCAAGGCAGATCTGACAGATTTCCTAAAATGGCAGATTCTCTTAAACATTACAAAGAGATTAGTTTTAATTTACATAAAAGCATTACTATGATGGCTATTTACTTCATTATATCATTCTAAATTCTCCCCAGGGTTGAAAAGTCACTCAGATAAGGGTAGCAGATTTACCGTATCAGGTGGATTGAGCTGAAGTTAGAAGATGGTTTTGGCCATCAGAGTATGTCTGCTTATTAGTCAAAGATTCAAGACCAAGATTTAGGATTTAAGAGCTTCATGCTTCCCAGGTGATTCTACCTTAGCCACCAAGTACCGAGGGAACCCTTTCTTTTTTTAATAGTCACTTGGTTCATGGGAGATTCCAATGCCACACACTTCACTACAAAGTTTTAGCCACCTGATTTGGATAGCTAGAAATCTGCAACCCCACTCAGGTGGCAGCTAACTCCTTTTGCCCCTAATTGGGTTCTGGATTCCTTAAATTTCTATTTAATCCTGTATCTTCTATTTTGATCTGGCCACAACTCAAAGTATGAGCTGGTAGAGCTAGATTTGAACCCAGGTCTCCTTGAGCCTAGAACTTAGGCTATGACCCACCATGATATGCTGTTTTATGAATCCCCTCGTCTTTTTTTTTTCCTTTTTTTTTAACATAAACATTTCCTTCTAGTTTTCAGTTTATGAATTGTCAAGTGCCCACTATCCTAATTTCTCTCCTCGGCGCTTACCTTTGCTGTCAATATTCTTCTTAAAATGTAACATGGAACAAATACCCACCTGGATATAGATCAGAGTGAGCAAGGTGAGTTCGATGATCAGTCATCCAAGAGGTTCTTTAAAACTCCATTTGCCTGTGGACTTACCTCCTTTCCCTCCACCCTCTTATGATATACTTTTTCTTTTTTGAAGTATAGTTGATTTACAATGTTGTGTTAATTTCTGCTGTACAGCAAAGTGATTCAGTTATACATATATATACTTTTTTTATATTCTTTTCCATTATGGTTTATCATATGGTTGAAGGTTAATATAGGCAATCCTTTTGTACTAAGAACATTGTTTTTCAGTATTCCTGGAACCATGGGAATGATTGATAAAGTCATTTGAAAGCCCAAATCAAATCATGTCTTTGCATAAGGAACTGATTAAAAGCTGTTGAAGTTCACATTAAATGGTTTGCTGAGTCACTGTTGTAAAGTATGGATGTTGTCAGCAGATTACTCATGTTCAGTGTTTATTTGCCTTTTTTCCCCTTTTTAATCTAACTGAACCATTTGGACCTAACCGTTTGAAGAGCAATGTGGATATGTCTATTGGTTGAGTTTATTTATTTTTATTGAAGTATAGTTGATTTACAGTGTTGTGTTAGTTTCTGCTGTACAGCAAAGTAACTCAGTTATACATATATATTCTTTTTCATATTCTTTTCCATTATGGTTTACCACAGGATATTGAATATATTTCTCTGTGCTATACAGTAGGACCTTGTTGCTTATCCGTTCTATATATAAAAGCTTACATCTGCTAATCCCAACCTTCCACTCTATCCCCCCAACCCCCCTCCACCTTGGCAACCACCAGGCTGTTCTCTATGTCTGTGATTCTGTTTCTGTTTCATAGGTTCATTTGTGTCATATTTTAGATTCCACATATAAATGATATATGATATACTTTTAAGATAAAGATATGGCCCTGGTTTTCTTATTGTCTTAGCCCTTGGTGTGTTGGGATAGAAAGGGTTGCAAATCAGTGATCTTGATACTTTGCTTCTTTTAACAGGGCTCTGGTTTCATTTGGGTTTTAGGGGCCATGTCAAAGTATTGGCTCAAGTTGATCTTATATGGAAATAAATAAAATTCCTAATTCTTTTTATACCCAAACGGCCTTGTCTTCTTCATTCTGAACTTGTATAATGGAATTATTTAAACTAAACGTGAAAATGTACATTGAATTTATTCCTCTTAAATTTCATCTTGCATATGGGGCACATCATTTCAGCCTGTGAAATTCTCTCTATAACCTCACACTGAGGAAGTCTTTGCATCTTCATTTAAATTGCTAGTAAAAGTGCTGAAGATAACTGACCAAGAATAGGTATGATCTTAGAGATTTCCACCCTGGTTGGTGCTGATCCATTAATTAAAACCTTGTTGGTATCATTATTTAATCAATTACAAATTTGATAATTCTTCTTGAATGCCAAAGAAATTTCTAAATTTTGTCCATGACATTATGAGACTCTGTCAAATGTCTTACTGAAATCAAGACACTTTATTTCCAGTGCTTACCAGTGTGCCTGACACAGTCTGGCACATAGGTACTCAGCTGAGGGTTAAATGAATGGATATACCATAGCATTTCAGGATGACTAAGTGCATTCTGGAACATTTTACACATCCTGTTTCCATGTTCTTGTCTCTAAAATAAATTAAAGCATATCTGCTGAACACTGGTAAGATAAGTGCAAAATGTGACAGATGCATTGCTCATAAGAATACAGAAGGTCTACAGTATATGGGACAGTTATGGGTTCCAGTTAACCACAGCCCTTTGACACATATTATTGTTCATTTGTATGGTCTTGAAAAGAATGAAATACTGGTTTGTTTCAAGCACGTTGTGATTCTTCTTTCCCCTCTAGTTCGCTGAGTTTAGAAAACAAAAAGGAGTTCAATTTCAAGTCAAATGAGTTCTCTCATTTGTTTTGTTTTGTTTGTTTTTATTTGTTTTATTAAAGGGAGGGGCTTTTGCTCCTTAGTAAATTAGTTCAGTTCATTCTAGTTTTGGTTCACAGCTTATGTCAACATAAGTTTTATATGAAGTGGTTTTAATCTCAAGATTGCCCCAGCACACTTTAGGGTTTCACAGTTCTTCCATTTGATATTTGACTAGAAAATCCAGGTAACATTTAGTGAAAACATGAAACAAGTTTTAGTAAGAATAAAATTTGATTCTTAAAAATATTAATGCTAAAAATAAATTATCTTTTTCTTCCCTGTTTTGAATTTTCATGGTATTACATTGTGCATTTAATCAGCCAAATTGGCATTAAGTTCTGTTTGGGTAGCAGTTTCTCAATGTGTGTGTATGTGGGAGGGAGGGGAGTGCACTAGTGGCATCTGAGGTAGGATAGTTCTTTACTGTGTTAGACTCCCTCTGGAATTGCAGCATTTTTAGCATCCATAACCTCTAGTTACTAAATGCCATTAGCAACCACAAGTCATTGTGACAACCAAAGCACTCCCATCTATAACACCTTTCCAAGTGTCCCCTCAGTGGGCCCACCTGTTGAGGACCATTGGGTAATACAGGAAATAATATACACAGTACACTGAGAGTTGTTATACCTGGTTTCTGACCTCCACCTGTCACTATTTCCTTTATCTATATTTCCTGTAGTACAATTAATTTCCTTTATCTATATTTCTCTGTAGTAAAATTATGGGGTTGAATTATACGCCAGGATGCCAAATACTGAAGCCCAAGGACATAGATGACTTATTTGAATCTGGGGAGCAGCCCACTTGAACCTTTTACACACACATGTCTTATCTAATTTAATAGAATTTTAAATTAATTAGTTGGTTCTGTTAAAAAACAAAATTCAACCAAGTAAATTTGAAGATCTAATTGATTGTATTCAATGATTCATAAATCGGGCAGTATCTCACTTAGCAACTAGAAGCCTGCTCAGAAAATTGTGCAAAATGGGAGGTTTTTATAGGAAGAAGGGTGGGGCAGGGGAGCTATTAGCAAAAGAAAAGAAAGAATTATTTTTAGGGCAGGACCTCTCCTTTTAAGAGGAAGGGAATGGCAAGGGTTTTATCATGTAGATTGCCTCTTTTTCCTCTGGGGAATGGAGAGGGCCCAGCTGGCAGATTACCTCCTTGGTGCTGACCAGAAAATTCCAAAGTGGTTGATTAAGATTACATTTGTGGGGAAGGTTACAACTGCAATTAAATCAGGTGTTAAATCTAGGTTTGGTATCATGGGCTTTAGCATAAGTGATGCCATTTTGGGCCTGTGGTTTTCTCTTTAACAGTAGACATGATTAATAGACCACCCCCCATTACTACTCCTTTCACCAGGTTCCTGTTAGATGGGATTAGCACTTAAAAGTTACTAATGAAATGGAACACAGATAATTATATGATTATAAATTGATCACCATTAATTTTATTTAAGTCCCATCATAAAATTGGGATATTATGAAGGATGAATAACAAAAAGGAAAATGAATGTGACTGAAGCTATCTTCCCAACCCATGGTTGTTTTCAACAAGGTATCTATAGTGCCTCCACACAAAAGGATTTCTTTTATTCTCATTTTTATTATGATGTGCTTCAAACGTACAGTGAAGGGGAGCAGAATCTGCCACCCCAGAAATATAAGAGGATTATCTTGAGCTGGTTGTTTTTTAAAAACAGCAGACACAAGAGAAGCTCTGAAAACCAAGTAGAAGTTGCCTTTTGTAAGAGACATTTACTTTTATAAGTGAAATCTCCATTTATAAGGGTGTCTCCCTCTGTATACCTGGAAAAGGATGACTAAATCTTTAGAAACTCTTATCAATGGGGAAATCGAGGATTTAAATCTGCCTAACAACCATTCCCTTGTTTACTGTGCTTTGTCTGGTAACTGCCCATAACTGCCCCACTTCCCATTCCCAACACCTTCTTTTGTCTTTAGCTGGAGATAGTAGTTAAGGTGGTGGCTTGGGCTATTTCAGTAACTCAATGTTCCTGGGTATCTCCCATCAATGCAGGAGGTATACATGTTATTAACCTTCTCTTTGTTTTTCTCCTGTTAATCTGTCTTTATTTCAGGGGGAACCTCAGCCAAGAACCCAGAAGGATAGAAGGAAAATTATTTTTCTTGCCCTACAACAGCAAAATAGGAAATTGAGCAGTTTCAACAACTCAACATTTTGCCCTATTGGCTTCATTTCTGAACTATTTTAAAGTATGGATACCATGATACTTCACTTCTAAAAACTTTAACATTCATCTCCAAATACATAATGTTCTCCCACATAACCACCATGATACTGTAAACCTATGAAAATAAGCAATAATTCCTTACTATCATCAACTATCCATTTCCTTTACAAATGTCCCCAATTGCTTAAAAGTTATCTTTTATCACCTTTTTTTTAGAATCAGAATCCAGTCAAGAGTCATTGTAATCATGTCTCTTCAGCCTTCTTAAATTTATACTTTTTTTTCTTTTTTTAATTTTCATGACATTGACTTTTGGAAGAGAATGATCAAATATTTTGCATAATGTCTCACATTCTGACTTTGTGTCATTATTTCTCTGTTGGATCCTTTAAAATGTTTCTTTTCCCATGATTGATCTGTAAACAGGAAGTTAGATTTAAAAGCTTGATTTGATTTAGGTTAAACATTCTTTTTAAGAACATTATATAGGGGACTTCCCTGGTGGCGCAGTGGTTAGGAGTCTGCCTGCCAATGCAGGGCACACGGGTTCAATCCCTGGTCCTGGATGATCCCACATACCGTGGAGCAACTAAGCTGGTGCGCCACAACTACTGAGCCTGTGCTCTAGAGCCTGCATGCCACAACTACTGAAGGCCGTGCGCCTAGAGCCCTGTGCTCCTCAATAAGAGAAGCCTCCGCGATGAGAAGCCCACGCACTGCAACTAAGAGTAGGTCCCACTCGCCACAACTAGAGAAAGCCTCTGCACAGCAATGAAGACCCAAACGCGGATGCTATATAGGTGATGTTATATACTTCATATACATCACATCAAAAAGCCATTTTTTACGCATCCATTATTAGTGATACTAACTTTGTTTGCTAGTTAAGATGGTTTCTGCTTGTTAAAGGACAATTTTTGAAAAGGGAAAACTCAAGACTCTCAGACAAATAAAAAATGAACATATGTCAAAGATTTTATTTACCTCCTTAATTAACAAGGGAACCAGTAAGATGTTACAACTGGTTCAAAGGAAAATCTAAAGAGCAAACACATATACAGGCTGAATAAATGCTGAAATGCATTTGCTTAAATTGGTCAATATCCATAGGGCAACAACCAACTGTATTTCTACCAGACAATTTTCACTTTTATAAACAAGAATCATTTACATTATTCTCAGTATTCTACAACTTAAAGAGTCATAAAATAGCTCAAAGACAGTGAAAGACCCAGAGACCCAATGGAATCAGATAACCTGAACAACATCTACTTTTCCTTTGAAGAATGGAATCTTTAGTCCTTTTCCAAGTCTTTCACAATTTTTCCTACATTCTAGATCTCTCCATTATAAAATTAACATGTTTTTTTCTTTTTAACTAGCAAATTATCTTTGGTGTTATGTGACTATCCAGTTCTCCATGAGGTAACAGAGATGTAATGGTTTCCTATAAGGGTTTTGGCATCCATTGATGATTTTTGTCTGAATCTGTTATTTCACTGAGGTTAGCAAAATGGTGATTGTTATAATGTTATAATTTCTTTTCCATTTATTAGCAGGTATTTTGCAGAAATGAAGGACTTTTCCTTACATCTGGGACTATTTTACTACTCCTGAAATATAAAATGGAATATTATTTAGCCATAAAAAAGAAGGAAATCCTGCTAATTGCAATAACATGGATGGACCTTGAAGACATTATGCTAAGTGAAATAAGTCAGACAGAGAAAGACAAATACTGCGTGATCTCAGTTGGAGAAATGGGAGACTTTGGTCAAAGGGTACAAACTTCCAGTTATAGGGTGAATAAGTTCTGGGGATCTAATGTACAGCCTGGTGACTGTTGTTAACAATACTGTATTATATACATAAAAGTTGCTAAGTGAATATATCTTAAAGTTAAGTTCTCACCACACAGACACACACACACACAGAGAAAAGGTAATTATGTGAAGTGATGGATGTGTTAACTAACCTTATTGTGGTAATTATTTTGCACATATACCTGTGCCAAATCATCACGTTGTACACCTTAAACTTATATAATGTTATATGTCAATTATATCTCAATAGAGCTGGAAAAAAGTAAAATTAAAGAATTTTTACTTGTATCTCTTTTCTCTTTCACTGAACATCTTGGTTCTTAATAATATTAACATAATTATTTATTTGCCCTATCTTATACATAAAATGGTTTTCAAACCATAATACTAATGTTACTACTAAGAAAATATGGAATGAAGTTGAAGATTTGTTATAGTTTTTTAATCTTAGAATATGTACCAATAAAGATATACAGATTTCAGCATTATAATGTCACACCAAATAATGATTTTCTCTGTGAGTAATATTACCTGATGTAAATTTAGGTTCATTTGCTCAAATTTGCTTTCAATTTTAGGGTTTTAAAGATATTTAATTTTGGGCTTCCCTGGTGGCGCAGTGGTTGAGAGTCCGCCTGCCGACGCAGGGGACGCGGGTTCATGCCCTGGTCCAGGAAGATCCCACATGCTGCGGAGCGGCTGGGCCCGTGAGCCATGGCCGCTGGGCCTGAGCGTCTGGAGCCTGTGCTCTGCAAAGGGAGAGGCCACAACAGTGAGAGACCCGCGTACTGCCAAAAAATATATATATATATTTAATTTTATTTTTGAATAGGTAGAACATTTACATGTTTCAAAAGCCAAAACTATACTCATATACTCAAAAGTATGCTCATAAGTCTGCCTTCTATTCCTGTCTTCTCATCTCCCTCCCCACCCACAGAGTTAACCACTGTGATTAGTTTCTGGTTTATTATTCCAGTGTTACTGTTTTAAAATATATACATGTGTATATACATATGTATGTGTGTGTGTATTCTTATTTCTCCACCTTTCTCACACAAAATATAGCACATTATAAACAGTGTTCTGCCTTTTGCTTTTTTAACTTGACATATTCTAGAAATTAATTCATATTATTATGTGAAGATTATAGTTGGTTGAATTGTGTCCCCCAAAAGACATGTCCACCTGGAGCCTCTGAATGTGTTATTCGGAATAAGGGTCTTTGGAGATGCAATTAAGGTAAAGATCTTAAGATGAGATCACCTTGAATTAGAGTGGACCCTAAATCCAACTAGGAGTGTAGATGTAAGAGAGAAGAGAGGGATATTTGAGACACAGAGGGGAAGGCCATATGAAGGCTGAGGCAGAGATTAGAGTGAGACAGCTACAAGCCAAGGGACACCAAAGATTGTGGGCAGTGACCAGAAACTAGGAGAGAAGCATGGAATGGATTCTCCCCCAGAACCTCCAGAAGGAACCAACCCTGCCAGCACCTTGATTTTGGACTTCTATCCTCCAGAACTGTGAGAGAATAAATTTCTGTTGCTTTAAGCCACCAAGTTTGTGATCATTTGTTAAGGCAGTCACAGTAAACTAATACAGACATCCTCCTTATTCTTTTTTTTTTTTTTTAAATAACTGTATAGTATCCCTTGTGTGGCTGTACAATGGCTTATTCAGTCAGTTGCCTATTAATGGACATGTGGGTTGCTCCCAAACTTTTGTTTGTACAAATAATGCTCAGTAAATAACATTGTGCGTGTTCTTTCAAATCTGTTCAGGGGTAATTTACATTTGACTTTTAGAAGTGAGATTGCTGGGTCAAACTGTAAATGCATTTACATTTTTGCTAGACATTGCCAAATTCCCCTTCATAGGGACTGTAACATTTTGCGCTCCCACCAGCAATAAATAAGAGTGCCAATTTCCCCACAAGCTCGCCAACAGAGTGCGTTTTCAATCTTGAATGTTTGCCAATCTGATAAACAAGACATGGTGTTTCAGTGTAGTTGTAATTTGCATTTCTCTTATTATGAGTGAAGTTGAGTATTTTTTTTATATGTTTGAGACTCTTTGCTTTGCTTTTCCTAGGAACCCTCTGATCTTTTACCTATTTTTCTAGCTTTTTTTCCTTCTCAATTGTTAAGAGCTTTTGCAATACATAATTTGCAATTATTTTTTCCAATTCTTTTTTTTTTTTTTGGCGGTACGCAGGCCTCTCACTGTTGTGGCCTCTCTGGTTGTGGAGCACAGGCTCCAGACGCGCAGGCTCAGCAGCCATGGCTCACGGGCCCAGCCACTCCGCGGCATGTGGGATCTTCCCGGACCGGGGCACGAACCCGTGTCCCCTGCATCGGCAGGCGGACTCTCAAACACTGCACCACCAGGGAAGCCCCTTTTCCAATTCTTTTACTTCTTTCGACAATATCCATGGCTTTTTAGCCAGCAAACTTTTTTCCTTCTCCTTCAATTTTTAATATACAAGGATTCTTCACGCTCCCAGTCTTAGGAGCCTTCCTGAGCGATATTCTTCTCTGAGTCATTGCTCACCAGTGTCTGATTTCTTTCTTCCTTTGAGCACTTCTCAATTAGAATCAGAGATTTTAGCTACACTCTAGCTCTTATCACTCCTTTTTCCTTTTATGTCTTGGATTGATTTCCCAGGAAAGCAGAGCCTGAGGCAGAGGTCGTATATGCTGTTACCTGGGGAGTGAAGCGGAGAAGGAGAGGGAGTCAATACAAGGGTGTGTTATCAAGTTGGCCACCTCAAAGTGCAATAGTTGGCTTGATCAGTGGGAGTGTGCCCTGCAAAAGCCCTATCAACTGCGTCTTAGGACCTCTTTAGCTGGTGGGGTCAGGAGGAAGGGGGGGGGTCAACGAAGAAAATGGAATGAATTTATCCACTTGCTGATTCTAAACTCCTAATAAGGTCAACTCCCTGAAAAATGGTTTTCTGGTAGGACTATGGTTAGTTTATTCAAAAACAAACATGGAGACCACTCTTTCACCAGGCACCAGGCCATAGATCTATGATCAGACTTGACAATGCAGGAATTGCTCAATAGGATCAAGTGATGTATCCTTTGTGTAGGCACGTGATTGGAGAAGACTGAGAGGGAAGCACTCAGCACCTTGTCTTCAAGCGGAGGAATGGAGCATGAGCAAAGGCTCCCTATAGAGCAGTGACTTGTCACTAGACCCACCAGTAGGGTTGGTCCTTTGAGTAAAGCAGTGTTTAACTGAAATCCCCATTCAGTAATGCATGATGTTGTGGATTATTTCTAAATCTTCATACAAGGCCTCAGTGGGGGAAGTAAGAGATGTTTCTTGATGAAGTCAGAGGATCATTCTAAGTTACTGGAGAGAGGGCAGGGCTGGATGAGGCATCACCAGGGTTCCCTGGGTGTGGGGGAAGCATTGGGGCCTCACAAAGGCTCTGAAGAGAGTGACACTGTCTTAGTCTGCTGGGGCTGCTATAACAAAGTATCATAGATTGAGTGCCTTATAAACAACAGAAACTTATTCATCACAGTTCTGGAGGCTGTGAATCCAAGATCAGGGTCAGGTTCTGCTAAGGGCCCTCCGCCAGGTTGCAGGTGGCCGTTTTCTTATTTTATCTTCACATGGCAGGGAGCTCTCTGGTGTATCTCTTATAAGAGCACTGATCTCATTCATGAAGACCCCAACCTTAGGACCTAATCACCTCTCAAAGGTCCCACCTCCTAACACCACCACATAGGGGGTTAGGTTTCAACATATGAATTTTAGGAGGACACAAGGATTCAGTCCATAACAGATGCTGACAGAGGAAGAAAGCAACAGAAAAGAAGTGAAGACAAGTTTTGTCTATGTCACACTGGGAGTCATGTCTGCCTGTCCTTCCCAGAGTACTCTAATGTTATACCCCTGAGTGGCCACGGCGCTCTAGTATCACTATGGAGTGGGGAAGAACACTACATAGAAATCATACTCAAGAGTTGTATGTGAGGCTTAAGGTATTAAAAAAGTGTATATGTGTTGGGGCGGGGGAGTGGGCAATATCTAGCAAAAATGCCAATTCATTTATAGATTGACCAGCAACCCCACTTCTAAGAATCAAATGTGAATCACATCTCAAGAGATTTGGAAAATCGTATGCACAAGGTTGTTTATTGAGTTTATTTGAACAGACAAAAGTTTAGGAGCAACCCACATGTCTGTCAATAGGAAATTGATTGAATAAACCATTGTGCAGCCACACAAGGGATACTAATCAATAGCAGATATCCCATAGACATAGATCTGCATATTCTTGAGAAAACTCCTTTGGAAACATTTAATCCCTCTAAATTAGATCAACAAGCAAGCATCATGTTTGGAGCTTTAGAAGTTTTAAACTTTTTCAGGACTTGAATGACAGTAAAATTGCACTAATGGAAGACACCTCTTATACCAATCTTGGCCTCCACCCCACAGCCTTCTGGGCTTTTAATGAGGCCAGAGGAACCTTAGCCTCAGCGTATCAAAGGCTTAAGTCAAGGACTTAATATGGAAGATATTTCTCAGCCGTGACTCTAACTTGGTGACATCACAATTCAATATACTGAGCAAGGAACGTGATAGTTTAAGACTATAATGCTCAGAAACCCAGGAGCATAAGAACTGAAAACATGCAAAAATTGAGGAAATTAAAAACTTTATGATCTTCAGAAGTAGGTAATTCTGGTATATATTCCAGAAATCTAGCTATTTCAAGATTTGAGAGCATAATATGTGTATTCCCAAGAAGACCTTGAAATATTTTCAAAACAGCAGATGCATAAATTCTTTTTAAAGGGTAAGGAATAAATGTTTTGAAAGGGAAGAACTACAAAAAGAATAAGAAATATCTAGTTTGAAGAATCCTCAAAGGGATGGGCCTCTAGTTTTTAAAAAACAACTTCATGTGTGTTATAAGAAAAATACTTTTTATTATTTTGTATTTAAATGGAACCTTACTTTGGGAAAATTATATATGTTTATAAGTAGCGCCAAAGATAAAATCAGTTATTAAATTAAACAGTAAACACTTCTCAACATTAACACTTAGTTCTCTTTTTCTTGATTGCATGGAAGGGAAATATTGATAATTTTATTTTGGGGTCTGACTGCTATATCAGCATAGAGTATAAAGATGGTCCCCAACTTACAATTGTTCGACTTACAATTTTTCAACTTTATGATGGTGTGAAAGCAATACGCATTCAGTAGAAACTGTTACTTTGAATTTTGATCTTTTCCCAGGCTAGTGTTATGTGATGTGATACTCCCATGATGCTGGGCAGCGGCAGCAAGCCACAGCTCCTCGTCAATTACACACAATCATGAGCGTAAAGAACCAGTACACTTACAACCATTCTGCACCCATACAACTGTTCTATTTTTCACTTTCAGTACAGTATTCAATAAATTACATGAGATATTCAGCACTTGAATATAAAATAGGCTTTGTGTGAGATGATTTTGCCCTATTGTAGGCTGATGTAACTGTTCTGAGCACATTGAAGGTAGGCTAGGCTAAACTATGATGTTTAGTAGGTTAGGTGTATTAAATGAATTTCTGACTTGGGATATTTTCAGCTTACAGTGAGTTTACTGGGACATAAGTCCTTTGTAAGTCAAGGAAGATCTATAGTTTGATTAGACTTACAGAGTGGCTATTATGTTCAGAATATGCAGTTATAGTCTTCTCAGGCACAAGGTTATATAGAGTGTCTAGCTGTATAATAAAATTAGTTTCTGATTTGTTTTGTTTTGCTTTGCATTGAGACCCTAAATTTAACATTGGAAGTAAATGGAATAAAATAGATATTTGGCACGTCTAGGACTTCAGTTATTGTTTTGCTTTTTTATTGTACTTGGACATGCAATTAAGACTTCTTGGGAGATGCCCTTTTTCGAACTCTTAAAAGAATAGAAACACTCCTACATATGGCTATGTTAACATATGGCCTTCCTAATGAAAGCACAAACAAGACACCTACTCATCTCAAACAAATTTAAGTATAAGGCATGAACAAATGATACAATAGTGCTGAATGTTCCTGGGTATACCTCAGTGGGAAATAAAGACTTACATATATCAGGCTGGATG
This sequence comes from Mesoplodon densirostris, assembly GCF_025265405.1. Taxonomy (NCBI): domain Eukaryota; kingdom Metazoa; phylum Chordata; class Mammalia; order Artiodactyla; family Ziphiidae; genus Mesoplodon; species Mesoplodon densirostris. The sequence goes on from NC_082681.1 coordinate 98,241,310, forward strand.
GACACCCAGAAAATGTAGGAGCTGAAGTGAGAAAATATAATCTGACAATGATGTATGCTATTCAGGAGTTAACTAAATGTTACCATATATTATAAACAAGGAAATTGGGGCTGATATTCAGAGATTCAGTACTTTTTTTAAAAACGAGAATGAATGTAACCACACTTAGTTTAGCACTGAAAAATTGTTAGCCTCCCTTCTAAAATACTCTGCTTTCTTGTTGAAGAAAGCCCCATTACACAATTCTCCACTCTCAGTAAATAGTTATAGTTCACTAAATCATCTTCAGTTAAATATAGTTTTTGTGATCTAAGGAATTTAGGTAGCAATGAATAGTTTTCTGATCTCACCGGATCAGGAGCACTTGTCCCTGTGCACACTTGAACTGTGGACTTTAAGGTTTGTGCTAGCTCACACTTAGTGTTATTTCAAAAGTTCAGGGACTCAGATGAGGGCTTCCATGTTCCCTATTTAAAGATGCTAGTGTCTAGGCAGCTCCCTCTCCCAGCTCTGCCCACCTCCGAACCCAGATACATATCACAGTTCTTTCTCTCCAAGCCAAAATTTCTGTCTGAGGTGGGGACTTAGGTGCAAGATTCCTGATTCCTGTTTCTCCACCCCCATCACTACTGGGGAGAAGTGATGATCTCCCAGGAAGTCCTTTGCTGAGAGTCCATGAGTCAGCAGTAACCCTCCAATTACCTTCCCTTCTCCACACCAAGGAGTACCAGCTTCCCCTTCCTGAACTTTTTCTCTTCAAGGATTCTCGCCACTGCTGGAAAAAGATTTGTTGCTTCAGTTCACTCCTTGCCCATTTTCCTCTTGCAGCTCCTGTGGAGAGGGACTCTCAATTCAGAGATTCCTTCTGTAACAAAAAGATTATGGCACCTCCTTAATCACTCCACTATCTTGAGTAGATTCCACAGTGGCTCCTTCTTTCACTTCTAACCTTGAGTTGGAGAACCACCTTAATGCCTTGCTCATACCATAAATTTAACACCTCTATTGAGAGATTCAGACTCCATTGGTTTCTGGATGGTTTGCCTCTTTTACAGCATCAGAAGCCTTTGGTCTTGTGGTAACTTAGTGGGTCAAAAGGGGTGGGGGTGGGAGTACTGATGAACCCGCATCTACTCATCTCAGCCTATTTACCTCTCCAAGGCCACGGTCAACACCCTTGTCACTGTTGTCCTCCACCCTCTCCCCATCTGCCATCTTTTAGGTCATCTGCTAATCTCCCCATCCCAGCCCCCCCAAGCCTAACTCGGGGGCTTGCTGCCTGAAGGTCCTCCGTACCACCTCAACCCATGTCTGGCAGCCCAGATTCTCCTCATCCTTCCATGGCTGCAGCCTCCCCAAGCCTCATTACTTTCACCAGGCAGAACTGACCTCTTGCCTCACCTCAGTGGGCCTTTAGTATTTGGATGGTACCCCTCTCAAGACTCGGCCTGTGGTCTGCGCCACAGTCTGCACATTTATTTCATCCCCTGAACACAGTGTAAAGTCTGTGAGGGCTGAGATTGTTCCTGATTAGGGTTCCATATTAGAATATCCTGTTCAATTTGAGTTTCAGATAAATAACAAATATTTTTTAACATAAATATGTCCCAAATCTTGCATTAGATATACTTATAGTAAAAAATTATTCTTGTTTATCTGAAGTTCAAATTACCTGGGTGGCCTCTATGTTTATTTGCTAAATCTGGCAGCTCTAGGTCTTATTTGTCCCTGACCTCCCAGGGTCATTATTTGCAAAGGGGGTATGGATTTTGCCTAACTCAGGAAAGGCTGAGAACCCTCTTCCAGAACAATAATGTGAAGCCAGAGACTGCGTGGGCCAGCTTTAATGGGCTCAATGCTTAGACTGAAGGCTAGCTCCAGAGGCACTGAAGACAAGCATGCAGCTCAAAATCTGAGGACACGGCCAAGGCTGGTACTTGGCATCAGAAATTCTATGGATAACAGTAACTCTGGAGCCTGTCATAACATCCTGGCTACTCATCCATGTCCTTTGTTGATAGATCCTAATGGATTGAAAGACATACTGCGTTTTCTTTGTTTTCTTGACTATCCTTCTGAGCACAACTCCTGTGGTTTCAGACATAGCTAGAGGAACTTCTGTGAGACCAGGGGAAATGCATTGAATACCTCATGCATTGATTTTTGATGTTCTGATGATGAATTCCCACTAGACTTTCCCTCCTCTAGCCAGGCAGATGTTTTATAATTTATTTTATAGATGATTTTTCCACATGGACTGCTTATGTGTACTAGTCAATTTCAGTAAACACTGAGAGTGATCAGACACACATGAATATACCTTTATTTGTTTTCTGAGGCTGTTGTAACAGATTAACACAAATTTGGTGGCATTAAACAACTGAAATCTATTCTCTCACAGTTTGGAGACCAAAATCTGAAATGTGGCAAGGCTGTGCTCCCTTGGGGAACTCCAGGGGAGAATCCATTCTTTGCCTCTTCCAGCTGCTGGTGGCTGCCAGCATTCCTGTGCTTGTGGCCACATCACCCCAATCTCTGCCTTCATCTTCACATCACCTTCTCTGCTGTATCTGCGTTATCTCTCATTGGCTCTCACATATAAGGAAACATGCGATCACGTTTAGGTCTCACCCTGATAATCCAGGGTTGTTGCTTCATCTCAAAATCCTTGATTTAATCACATCTGCAAAGTTACTTTTTCCAAATTAGGTGATATTTACAAATTCCAGGGATGAGGTCTAGGTATCTTTGGGAGAACATTAGTCAACCTACTACAACATTGAATGAGTTACTCCCTTTCTCTCTCACAGAAGAGTTAAAACTGTTCAGAAAAGTCCAGCTACAGAGACCCTTAGGGTAGAAGGAGGAAAATGATTTAGAAAAGTTCATTGAGGGAAGAATAAAGCAGCAATTCTTTGCAGTCAGTGGGGAGAGGTTAATATAAACCCAATGAGATTGAAGTCCTGGTGGAGGAACATGTTTTGATTTCCTCAGCACAGGTCACACATTCTATGTCAGACAGTTTATTAGATTTTCTTTTTTAAAATATTACCCTGGATGTTAATTAGACTAATTGTGGTGGTCATTTGGCAATATATACAAATATCGAATCATTATGTTGTACACTTGAAAATAATATAATGTTATATGTCAAGTACACCTCAATTTGAAAAAAAATCACCATACAAGATACCTGAAGATTTTAAATGATCTCACCCACTCATTTTTATCTTATCACTTTATTTGAAAGTGAATGTTGGCTTTGAAAATATTCATTTTTTGCCTTTGTCCAGAAGTGAACCTTTTCAGAAGACAAATCATTATGTCATGTTGACTAAAAATAAGCATGAAAAGGCTTACTTTCCCCTTTAAAAGGTCTAAAAGAGGATATTTTTAGCACGTACCGAATTCTGTTAGTTTCTAAGGAAAATAAAATCAAAATTTAAAGTAAGCAAAAGCATTCTGTGGCTCTAGCACTCTCAAGCCTTCATCTGTGCTTTGAAGTTGGTTCTTTGACCCTGGATGAACCATAAAAGCTTCTGAATCTGTTTCTTCATCCTTAAAGTCAGAAAGCCTGATTTAATTTTTAATTGTGGTATAAAAAAGCACATAACATAAAATTGACCATCTTAACCATTTTTAAAAACATTTTTCTCACGTAAGCTATATTCACATTTTAACGCAATAGGTCTCCAGATCTTGTTCATCTTGCAAATCTGAAATTCTGTATCCCTTGAACAATAACACCCCTTTTACCCACCACCCCCCAGTCCCCGGCAACCACCATTCTACTTTCTGTTTTTAAGAATTTGACTACTTTAGATATCTTAATTAGTGGAATCATACAGTATTTGTCCTTTTGTGACTGTTTTTTTCCCCTTAGTATAATGTCTTCCAGGTTTATCCATGTTGTAGCATGTGACAGGATTTTTTAAATGGCTGAATAATATTCCATTGTATGTATATACCACATTTGGTGTATCCATTCATCTGTCAGTGGACACTTGAGTTGCTCCCACCTCTTGGTTATTATGAAGAACACTGCAATGAACACAAGTGTGCAAAGATCTTTTCAAGACTCTGCTTATGTCGCACATATACGCAAAAGTGGGATTGCTGGATCATGTAGTAGTTTTATTTTTAATTTTTTTGTGGAACCACCATACTTTTTTCCTTGGTAGCTTCACCATTTTACATTCCTATCAACAGTGCACAAGGGTTTCAATTTCTCTACATGTTCACCAACACTTGTTATTTTCTGGTTTTTTGACAGTGGCCATCCTAATGCGTGTGAGGTGATATCTCATTGTGGTTTTGATTTAAGAGGACCTGATTTTTTAAAAGTAATTATTATCTCAACAAATTTTGATAATGCACACAAAATGTTTGGCACAATGCCTGGAATATAGCACTTGCTCAGTGAGTGGTGGTTATCGATAATGTCATCTTCTGTCATGGTCCAGGCATTGTGCTGGAGGCTTGAGATTCATAAACAGGAAGACCTGAGGCCATTGCTCTAAAGAACCTAGGACAGTGTACACGGAGAGTATACTGGGGCTCCAAAACCCAAAACAGAGAAATCTAAATATTCTGAAGATGAAAGAAATGTAGTGGCATAAAGACAAAATTGATTAAAATCAAAAGCAATATATTTAAGGGTGAAATGTGAGCTGTTATTAAGCCAAGCCAAGAAAAAGGAAGACTTTTAATATACATACCTGTATACTAAAGTTAAAACAGCAGAGTTAAATTTTTATACACAGTGCATGTGCAAGATTCATCCTGAATATAATGTATGTGGCAAATTGGAGGTTGATGTCTAGAGCCAAAATAACACTTAGCAAATTCATTAATTTTGTTTAGGTTTAAACTGATATCATTAAGGTTAATACTTTCCTAGCCCTAAGTAAGATATCTTTATTTGGAAAAAATACATATATCATACCTGATAATAGCAAGTGTTAAAATATTATGTGCTGTAAGATCATACTTTTCAAGCTAATAATAAATAAGCAAGTAGGTCATTTGCTACCTTCAACACACCAGCTACTTTTGAAATTTTAAAATATTGACCAGGCATTACTTTTTAAATTGGTAAACAACAATAAAGATACTGAAAAATTACAAAATTAATTCCCAGGGGAAGAAAACAGACATATTTTTATGCAAAACACTTATGAAAAAATTTTTTTACAAAATAAAGACAAATCTCTAGCAATACTGATCAAGAAAAAATGAGTGAACTAAAATTAAGAATTAAAAAGTAACTATCATTGGGCTTCCCTGGTGGTGCAGTGGTTGAGAGTCCGCCTGCCGATGCAGGGGACATGGGTTTGTGCCCCGGTCCGGGAAGATCCCACATGCCGCGGAGCGGCTGGGCCCGTGAGCCATGGCCGCTGGGCCTGCACGTCCGGAGCCTGTGCTCCGCAACGGGAAAGGCCACAACAGTGAGAGGCCAGCGTACCGCAAAAAAAAAAAAGGTAACTATCATTAAGTTACTGTAGAAATTTAAAAATAGTAAGATAATACTGTTAGCAAATTTGTGCCAATAAATTAAAGAACATATAAAATGGGTAATTAAAGGAACTTCCTTGGCAGTCCAGTGGTTAAGACTCCGTGCTACCAATGCAGGGGACACAGGTTCAATCCCTGGTTGGGGAAATAAGATCCCGCATGCCACACGGTGTGGCACAAAAAAGAAAAAAAAGGGGGTGGGTAATTTAAATAAATAAATATATATACACACACACACACACAAAGTTGATTTAAGAAGAAATAGAAAATTTGAGCAGACTACTAACCAATTTAATTGGTAATAAAATATATCTGCCTCCACCAAAGTCCCAGGTTAAGACAGTTTTACAGGTAAGTTTTATGAAATCCCCAAAACTCACTTTATGCAAGCTGTATCAGAAAATAGAAAAAGAGAGAGCTACCTAATTTACTTTATGGGGTATAAGAAAAATTATAGACTAATGTTACATCTAATTGTGGATTCAAAGATTCTAAATAAAATAATAGCAACTTAAATGACACCCTGCATAAAAAAAGTATTACAACTATCTAGGCTTTATTCCAGGATTGCAAGGATTGTTCAAAATCAGAAAATTTTATCAATGGGATTCACGTTAACAGAGTGAATTGGAAGGACCATATGGTCATGTTAGTAGAAAAGGTGTATGATGACATTTAACACTGATTCAGGATTAAAATTTACAACAAACAAGGAATATAAGGGAATGGCCTTAACTTGAAAAACCCAGAGGAAACTTCTTGTTTAATGGTGAAATTTAAGAAGCATTAACTTTTAAACAAGACAAATGTGTTCATTATAACCACATCTATTCCAAATTGTATTAGTGTCCTAACCAATGAAACAAGAAAGGGAAGGTAATTAGGAAGCATAGACTGCCAAGGGAGAGAAATGGTGCTGTTATTTGTAGACAACATTATTCATCTGGATAGAAAATCTAAGGAAATCTATAGCGTTAGTAAGAAGGTTTAGCAGGATTACTGAATAGAAAATCAATATATAAAACAGGGCCTCCCTGGTGGCGCAGTGGTTAAGAGTCCGCCTGCCGATGCAGGGGATACAGGTTCGTGCCCCGGTCTGGGAGGATCCCATATGCCGCGGAGCGGCTGGGCCCATGAGCCATGGCCGCTGGGCCTGCGCATCCGGAGCCTGTGCTCTGCAACGGGAGAGGCCACAACAGTGAGAGGCCCGCATACAGCAAAAAGAAAAAAAAAAAAAATATATATATATATATAAAACAAAAGTAATGTTCCTAAACCCAATAATCAATTATAAAATGCAATTGTATAAAATATAGCATTTATAACAGCAAAAAATTATAAGAAAAAATACTAAACATTATTAAAAGACCAAAAGAAGACCCATATTAAATCTCCATTTATGATATTTAAGAATTCTATAACTCTATTTTTTAAGGTAACAATTCTACTACAAAGACCATAGTTCATCAATTATAAACATACTTTTTAAAGCATCTCTAAGATTGGGATGTATCTTACAACCAATGGTTTCTTACATCTTGTTCCCCAGGATAGACTGTGAAGTAGCTCTCATTGTCTGAGCATGAATAAACTTTTCATCATAGCTGTTAATATTCTTGTCACTTCAGTTGAGTTATGTGCATTTTTGGACTACATGTGTTGAGTTTAATGGCTGTTTAAAATGTCCTAAAATGGTAATATTATTATTCAGCATTAAAATGAAAATTTATTGTGCATGCAGAAAGATACAGAAACAGAGCAGGAGGCATAAATTTGATATCAAGGAAACAAATCTCTTTTATTAGAAGAAAGACTGAAACTGCATAACTTCTTACCAAGAACAGTCAAGGACCCAAGAAAGGCGAGATACTTCAAAAGTAGGTGAAGCTGAATTATGTTTTGGTACTGTGGCTGGGAAGAACATTTCAGAAACAGCAGCGGGTGGACTATTCTTATAATAAATGCTGCATTACCAATGTCCTTGATGGCACAGAAGCTATTATTGTGTGGAAAAAACACAGATATTGCAGTTTTATAGTGATTCAGAAAAGTCAAACTCTGAATGCCAAGAAGTTTTAAGGATATCTTAACCAATTTATTTCACTTATATTTTCATTTTTATGGACCAACAAGAAAAAATATACAATAAAAGTATGTGTCTAAATAAGTCTAAGGGAGATTTTTCAATAAGTATAAAATAAAAAGTAATATGATAAGAAATCATCATGTCATAGTTTAATGGGAAGTGATTTTTCTTTCTTAGTGGCACATAAAATAATGATGTGTCTTACAATCTATGGCATTGCAGAATAGATGAAATCTACAAATGCAAATACAGTTTTAAACAAAAGTAAACATGAATTTACTTGTAACTTGACAACCCAATTCTAAAACTCCTAGAGCTAAAGGGTGGAATGTTTTGCAGAAAGATCACAGAGGGCTTTGTGGGTCAGGGTAAGGGATTTAGACGTTTTTCTAGGTGTGGTGAAAACTGACAGATGCTTTTTAAGCAAGTAAGTGCTCATTTACAATCAAAGAACATTACAATAAAGAGAATAAATTCTCCTGTCTGCAATGAATGAATTTTATAGAATACTCTCAAATCTCTTGAAGAACAGGGAGATAAGATTTGCCCTACCAAATATTAAGACTTATTACAAAGCTATAGTAAAATAAACCAGTGTGCTAATAGTCAGAGATAGATAAATAGATTGATTGAACATAGTAAACATTTAGAAACAGGCCCAAACAATTATGGAAATTTGATATATAGCAGAAGTAACATTATAAGTCAAAAGCAAAAGACTGGCCCGATACTGGGGCAACTGGGACAAATGGAAATAAAAAAACAATTTGATCCTTAAACAAAAATGAATTCCAGGTGAATTAAAAGCTTAAATGTGAGAAGAAGACTTTTGAAACTTTCAAAAGAAAATGTAAGTTTTCTCCAGCAACACATAAAAGTAAATACAAACCTTCAAAGAAAATATCAATAAATTTGACTGAATTAAAATAAAAATCTATACAAAAAAGTGCCCATAAACAAAATGAAAATACAAGTCAGAGACTAAGTAAAGGTTTTTACAATCTATATAACTGACTGAAGGTCAGTATACAGATATATAAAGAATTCCTATAAATCCAACAAAAAATAAAAATAAAACAGAGCAATAGGCCTTTCATAGATGAGGAAACCTGAATGATAAGTAAACATGTAGAAGGGTATGAAAAGATGCTTAATAAATGAAATGAGATATCATACTCTAACCTATGAAGTTGATGAAAGTTAAACAATCTGGCAAAACCAAGTAAGGTCATGATGAAACAGGAATTCTCATGTATTGCTAACAAATCTATAAATGAATACAATCACTTTGGCAATTTCTAGTCAAGTTGAATATGCACATGCTCTCTGACCTTACAGATTCCTTTCATTGATAGAAACCTAAAGAAGTCCTCATTCACGATACAAGGAAAAATGCACAACAGTGTGCATTTCTCATATGAGGTAAAATTAGAAACCTCGTTTAATTTGTCACAGTCTCCCTTCAATACTTTCAGTATATGACTTCATATATAGTATTAGAACCTTACATTACATTCCCTTTTCTCCCCTACAAGGTTGTGCGCTATTGGTGACATATATCTGAGTTTTACATGTTATAAACCCCATAACATATTGTTTTTATCTTTGCTTTAAACAGCCAAATATCTTTTAAAGTTATTTAAATAAGAAAGGAGTCTTTCACGTTTACCACTGTGATTGGCAGAATATTGGCCCCCCCAAAATGTCCATGTCCTAATTTCTAGAACCTGTGAATATGTTACCTTACATCACAAAAGAGACTTTGTAGATAAGATTAAGGATAAGGACCTTGAGATGGAGAAATTATCCTGATTATTAGGTGGGCTCAATCTAGTAACATGAGTCTTAGAAGTGGAAGAGGGAAACAAAAGAGTGAATCAGAAAAATGGCAGTGTGAGAAGATTCTGAGATGTAGGGGGTTATATGTCAGGACTGAAAACTCTAAGAGCTAAGAGTAGTCCTTAGCTCTTAGAAGAAATGGATTCTTCCCTAGAGCCCCCCAATAGTGAACTTGAATCCAGCCTCTGTAGCCCAACACCGAATTAAATCTCAGAGACAGAGCTTTGGGTGAAGTAGAAAAGAATAACTTTATTGCTTTGCCAGGCAGAAGGGGCCACAGAGGGCTAATGCCCTCAAAACTGTGTGTCCCAACTTGGAGGGGGTTGTGAGACATTTTATAGTAATGGTTCAAAGGGGAGGGCGTGGTCACTCGTGGACATTCTTCTGATTGGTTGGTGGTGAGGTAGGTGGCAGTCAGCATCATCAACCTTCTGGTTCCAACCGGTCTGGGGTCTACTGATTGTGGGCAGCAGACAGTTAACTTCTCCCACCTGGTGGGGGGCTTCAGTGTCTGCAAAACAGCTCAAAGATATTGTTCTGTGTATCCCTTGAGGGAGAATCAGGAACCTGCCCCAAGGCTGTACTATTGTTTCTTGACTGTTCCTCCTTTGTCTCCCTTGTCTCTGCATCCCCTCCCTTCCCTAACTAGCATCTGTTTGAACCTGCCCTTTGGAACTCAGGAAGGTCATGGAGGCTGAATGAAGCCTATTTCCTGTAATCAAGAAATGGGGGACACAGAAAGGCTTTTGTGCCCAGGAGCCCCACAGGGCCCTGCTTGGTTTCAAAAGGAACACAGATTTGCCAATGCCTTGATTTTAGCTCAGTGAGACACGTGTCAGACTTCTGATATACAGAACTGTAAAAGAATACATTTCTGTTGTTTTAAGTCACCAAGTTTGTGGTAATTTGTTACAGCAACAATGGAAAACCAGTATGCCCTCACTAATATATATATTGATCATATATATATGATTTTTGTGTTCTTCATTCCTTTATGTAGATCCAACTTTCCAACTAGTATTATTTCCCTTTTGCCTGAAGGACTTTAACATTTCTCGTAGTGCAGACCTGCTGGTAATGAATTCTTTCAGGTCTTTATGTTCAAAAAAGTCTTTATTTGCCTTAGCTTTTGACAGATATTCTCAATTGATATAATATTCCAGTACTTTAAAGATGTTCTTCCGCTGTCTTCCACCTAATATATCTTTCCCCCCCTCTGGCAGATAAATAGGAGAAAATATTTGTGATCTTGGATGAAGGAAAGCTTTCATAGATATAGTACAAAAGCACAATCCAAAAAAGAAAAAAAAAAGATATATTGTACTTCATCAAAATTAAGAACTTCTGTTCTTCAAAAGACATGGTTAAGAAGATGAAAATATAAGACATAGGCTGGGAGAAAATATTTAGAAATCACATATCTGATAACGATTTGTATTCTGAATATGTAAAGAACTCTCAAACCCAATAATAAGCAGAGAAGCAACCCAACAAAAGAATAGGCAAACGTTTTGAACAAACACGTCACCTAAAAAGACAAATAAGCTGACAAATAAGCACATGAAGAGATGTTCAAAATCATTAATCATTAGAGAAATGCAAAAATCACAAAGAGATGTTACTATTACATATTAGATGGTCTAAAATGCAAAAAGTCTGTCCATATCAAGTGTTGATAAGGATGCGGAGCAACTGAAACTCCCATATACACTGCTGATGGGAATGTTGAATTGTACAACTGCTTGGAAAACAGTTTTGCAATTTTTTATAAAATTAAAACTATGTCTACCATATGACCCAGTAACACCATTCTTAGGTACTTACCCAAGAGAAATGAAAGCTTATGTCCACACAAAGACTTGTGCATAAATGCTTTATTTGTAAAAGCCAAAAGCTAGAAACAACCCAATTATCAGTGAACATGTGAATGGATAAACAAATTAGTATAACCATAAAATGAAACACTCATTAGTAATAAAAAGAAATGAATTACAAGCAACATGAATGAACCTCAAAATAACTATGCTGAGTGAAAGAAGCTAGATAAAAAAAGAGTACATACTGTATAATTCTATTCATATAAATTCTAGAAAATGCAAACTAATCAATAGTGACATCAAGTAGATCAGTGATTGACTGAGGCTTGGGGCAGGGTAAGAGAAACGGGAGGATAACAAAGAAGCACAAGGAAATGTTCAGTGATGATAGATATGTTCATTATTGCTTGTCACGATACAGCAATGGTTTTATGAGTGCCGTCGCTTATCAATGAAAACATCAATTTATACACTTTACATAATGCAATCTATTATGTCACTTATATCTCAATAAGGCAGTTAATAACAAGCAAAAGCCAAACAATGATACCATTTCAGACCCGTTAGTTTGACAAAAATAAATACCAAATGTTGGTGAGAATTTGGAAAAAATAAACTTTTACACTGGTGGTGGGAAGATAAAATGGTACGAACACTTTCCAGGACAATTTGACAACATATAATAAAATTTAAAATGTTAGTATTTTAAGATTCAAAACTTTGACTTCTAGTGCTATAATCTAGAGAAACTCTTCACACAAACACCAGGATATGCAATAGCTTGCTGGGCAGTATGTGACCACTGGCTCTCTGGGGGAATAAAAAGCTCTGTTTTCTAACATCGCAGATTTCTCAGGTGTGAATACACTGTGGTTGATTTCTAGCTCCTGACATTAGTGATTGCAGAGTTAAGAAGGGACACATAAACCAATTAAATGTCCATCAATAATGGAATGGATAAACAAATGTAGTGTACTTGTACAATGGAGCATATAGATGTATTTCAAACATATAACATTGAGAGAAAAATGCCAGTTGCATAATATGTACAGTGTGATACCATTTATGTAAACTAAAATGATAGAAGGTTCTTAGTTTAATTTTTTTAACATCTTTATTAGAGTATAATTGCTTTACAATGGTATGTCAGTTTCTGCCTTATAACAAAGTGAATCAGTTATACATATACATATGTCCCCATATCTTTTCCCTCTTGCATCTCCCTCCCTCCCACCCTCCCTATCCCACCCCTCTAGGTGGTCACAAAGCACCGAGCTGATCTCTCTGTGCTATGTGGCTGCTTCCCACTAACTATCTATTTTATGTTTGGTAGTGTATATATGTCCATGCCACTCTCTCACTTTGTCCCAGCTTACCCTTTCCCCTCCCCGTATCCTCAAGTCCATTCTCTAGTAGGTCTGCATCTTTATTCCCATCTTGACCCTAGATTCTTCTAACCATTTTCTTTCTTCTTTTTTTTTTTTTTTAGGTTCTATATATATGTGTTAGCACACTTACTTCACTCTGACTTACTTCACTCTGTATGACAGTCTCTAGGTCCATCCACCTCACTACAAATAACTCAGTTTCGTTCCTTTTTATGGCTGAGTAATATTCCCTTGTATATATGTGCAAAAATATGGAACACGTCATGAATTTGCGTGTCATCCTTGTGCAGGGGCCATGCTAATCTTCTCTGTATCATTCCAATTTTAGTATATGTGCTGCCGAAGCGAGCACTTTAGTTTAATTTTTGACATAGCTTATTAATAATACCTGAGACAGCTCTGCTTACACATTTTTTCAGACTCTAATCCCCTCAGGACAGGGGCCATCTCTGTTTTTGTTTTTGTTTTAATTGCTGTAGAGTTAAATAAACCATCTTTCAGTGGGTGACCCTGTAAAGCAACCTTTATTTTGGATGGGTTTCTATAATTCTTTCCAGTCTCTTGACTCCGAGATCTTGCAGCTGCTGCTGGGGTTGTAGTTATAGCTATGTGTACATTTCTACATGTACTCGCATATTGTGTAGAATCAAGTTTATATGAGTTTTGTCATTGTATTTGAGTTTTAAATTCATTTTTCCTTTGGATAGGAATAAAATTCTTTAACCTAATAAGAAAAGTATTACTATTGCCTTCTCAGGAGTCAAATATAGGAGTCTTTTAATTTGTTTACAGTCTGAAACTCATGATGACAAAACGTATCTTTGTATTTTCTATGTTTACTACATCTGTTGTCACTATGCAGTCTGCGTTTATTGAAAACACAAAACATCTTGTTACATTAGAAGCAAAACAGCATGACATACAATGTCGGTTCTGATTTAAAATTCTACTGTTTTTCAACTTATCTTCATTAGTATGCTAGTATAATCTTTTTTTTTTTAGAGGAAAGAGAAATACATTTTTACCTATCCATATTTGAAGTATTTCTTATAGAAATTGGATTAGACAGAAATATAGAAAGCATCAAACCACATTATAGTTAGAATATAGCTCCACTGCCACAAAAAGGGAAAATTAATAAATTTATACTTCTCTGATGAAGGAAGACAACTGTTGGTTGGATCAGCTAGTGATATCAGTAAACATCTACTTAATTAAGTGCGTATTTTGTATTGCGTTAGAAGAAGGCCAGATCCTATTGTATTCTCTTGTAGGGAAGGCTGCTGTTAAAACATATTTGCTCACAGTATAATAGTGTTTGGCCACAGAAACTGTAACGTTATGATCAATGGCCTATTTTACAAGCACGTAGTCATTTAACACATCAATATGGAGGGTCTACACAAACGTGAGTGAGACACAGCCTGCCCTAAAGAAATTTATAAGCTAGCAAGGAGAGGATGTACATAACAAATGGCAACATAATGATAACAGTTGCACAAGAGATAGAAACAAGAAGAGTATTGAAAAAGTTCAGAAGAAAAGTAATGATAACCACCATGTATTTATTATTACTTATGTGCCACGTACCTTACAAGGGTGATTACTAATACTAATACTCACAGATGTGAATTGGATACTTACTATGTGCCAGGCACTCTTCTAACCATAATACACATGTAGGGGATCACAGTATACCACCCCAAAATATGCCATTTTGGCATAGGGATAATTTTGAGCTGAAGGCAATTGAGAAACATCTGATGCCTGGGAGAAAAGCTCTCTGCCCTCCCCTTCGTTTGCCTAAAAGCAGACTCTGTCTCTCAATCACCTTCAGTGAAGCCACTTATCAGCCCAGAGATTACACTGAGAGGAATCTATACAACAAACCTGATGGAAACAACCCTTATCTTCCATTAATTTCCTCCATATATTTACCTTCCCACAGTCTGCTGCCCTTGGAAGCTTAAAACTCTTTTCCTTTGTCTTGTCCCTTCTCTACAAATTTAATTGTTCTTTGTTAAGATGCTATAGCTATCCCTTTGAGTTACTAATCACTAAATGTTTTTCCCCTCCCCTACTCATATAAGCTGGTAAATGCTTTTAATCCTCATGAAAATGCCATCAGGTAGTTATAATTATTCCCATTTTATGGAAGAAACAACTGAGGCTTCAGAAAATTTCCAAAACTTACCCAAGGTCATATCGCTAGTAAGTGAATGAACTAGGGTTGATCCCAAGTTTGTCTGAATTCTGAGTTTATGTTCTCTGAAGTGGCTATAGGTCTTGTCTTCACTATGCCAGTAACTCACTGTGTCAGCTATCTATCGCTGGGAAGCAAAGTGCCCAAAATTTACAGGATTAAGACAATAATGATGTATTGTTGCTCCTGATTCAGTGGGTTAGCCGGTCAGTTCTTCCGTTGATATGTCCTGAGTCACTCATGCTATTGCTGTCAACTAAAGGCTCAACTGGGGCTGCCATGTCCAAAATGGCCTCATTTACATGTCAGGTCCTTGCTGTGGGCTGTGGACGAGAGCCCCTGGACTCATCTCCATGTGGCCTTTCATCCCAGCTTCTTCACAGCATGATAATTCAGCACAGGGATATCAGGGTTCCAAGAAAGCATGCCCCAGTCCATGAAGGCTGATCAAGCCTCTGCTTGTGTCACATTTGCTAATGTCCAATTGATTGAAGCAAGTCACCTGATCAAACCCAGAGTAAGTGCGGGAGGAGACTATACTAGAACCTGGATATCAGGAGATGTGATTCATTGGGGGCCATTAATGTAACAATCTACGACATTTATCGCATGACTTTAAAAAATCCTCAGAAACTGGATTCTTCATTTGTAAAATGAGATGGAACTGAGTTACCTCTGAGGTCCTTGTGATTGGGAAATAGATAGAGGGCATCCTCTATAAGCATCCTTCCTGTCAGCTCCATAATCCTTTGACATGCTGCTCACTAACTTCCTCTTTTCCCTCAAAGAGAACCTTCCTAAATCTTCTAACAGTCTCTTCAGATATCTCATTATGATCTATATTGTCTACTTTAACTTAGGGAATAGAAAGAAGAAAAGGAAAATGAGAAAAGTAAAAACTAAAGCACTATAGTGCGATGCTTCTAAAGCTGTGCATTGTAGGCCACTGAAGATCCCTGTGGAACAACGGGGTGAGGAAGGAGGGGGGAGTGGGTCTGTGGATGGGGAGGTGGGCTTCAGAGGAAAAAGTCCTGAAACAATTTTGTTCATCCACTTTCATCAAACTTGAAATGTAAGGTTAATTGTTATTTTCACAGTGATCCTATCACAGGTGACCCTTGAACAACAGCAGGGGTTAACCCTCATACAATTTATAGTTGGCCCTCCATATCCAAGGTTCCTCCACATCTAGGGATTCAACCAACCACAGACAGTGTAGTACTGTAGTGTTTACGATGGAAAAATATCACCCTATAAGTGGATCCATGCAGTTCCAACTGGTATTGTTCAAGGGTCAACTGCATTTTCTTTCTCTTTTTTTTAAGTTTATTTTTTATTGAAGTATAGTTGATTTACAATGTTGTGTTAGTTTCAGGTGTACAGCAAAGTGATTCAGTGATACATACATATATCCATTCTTTTTCAGATTCTTTTCCGTTATAGTTTATTGCAAAATATTGAGTATAGTTCCCTGTGCTATACAGTAGGTCCCTGTTGTTTATTTTATATATAGTGGTGTGTATATGTTACTCCCAAATTCCTAATTTGTCCCTCCCTCCCACCTTTCCCCTTTGGTAACCATAACTTTGTTTTCTATGTCTGTGAGTCTCTTTTGTAAATAAGTTCATTTGTATCATTTTTTTTAGATTTCACAAATAAGTGATATCATATGATATTTGTCTTTGACTTACTTCACTTAGTATGATAATCTCCAGTCAACTGAATTTTCTTAATGAGCATTGCCTTTTTAGTATAGGTGGGAGATGGAAGAGTGGTGAGTAGGGAAGATGTCTGAGCAGATCCTTTCAAAAGGTTAACTTTTCAGCAATGTTTAAGGTACCCTGTTGGCTTGACAGTTGTTAACATTGTGATGAAAGGCTGTTAGATGAAGCAGTGGGGAAAAGCTAGACCTTAACACAAGGAGCGGGTAGCCGAAGGGTCTAGGTCCTTTTACTGTGCTCATAGTGTGCTCATTCTCCCACTAACCAGTGGTGGGGACCCAGTCCCTAAATCTGGCTTCAGGCATGCTTCCTTTCAGTTTCTGAAATTGTATATCTTTGGATAAACATATTCTGCAAGTACCATTTTAGCTGGTTCATCACTGCTGACATTAAGTTAACAGCATTTGGGGGCTTGGCTAATATTATCTCGCATTGTTTCCAAGCTATTGAGTACATTTGTAAATTTTGCATTTTTTCATAGTTACTGTTATATCTATCCACAATTCATATAAATGGGTTAATGACTCACAAGTGGTTCGATGAAAATAGTAATATAAATGCTCCAACTTAAAATAATGTCATAAATATAATCAACAAGCTCCAATTTAATTTTTACTGTGAGTCTGCAAATGCCAGTACAAGTGAACCTGTTAGTGATGATTTCTGACAAGTAGTTGAAAAAGAAAAGTTTGATTTGGAACTATAATGAGCAATATCTGAAAATTGGATTTTATTGGACCTGTGATCTGTTTAAACCTCCCCAGGACACAGTCTATTATGTAACTTTGTTAAATAGTGGGATGAAGACATTGAAACTCTTGTCATTTTTCAAATCAGAGTGACCTCCCTGGTAAATTTATTGTGTTTCTTCAAGATAAACATAAAATAATGCTTCCCATTACATAAATTATGAATTTTATACCTCAAGATAGAGAAAAGACCAACCTAAAGAGGCACAATTCAAAGTTGCCCTTCTTGTGGCCAACACACACATAAATCACATTACTTCTGGAAGCTTATAAAAGTCAGTTCAAAATTGATGATACATATGATGCTCGAAGAAAAAGCAGATTCGCTACTGGTAAAAATAATATCACGTACTAGGTTGGTATTTTGCTTTACAGTGAGGTGAAACCACTGAAGTGTCAAGTATGACTCAGTGCTTAGCAAATATGCAGCACATATAGGAAGAGGAAGGGCTGCCTGACAGCTTGCTCGGGTTCTAACTGATAAGTCATACTATAGGAGGAGAGAGGTTTTGTTCACTAGTGGTTATTTGATGAGCCATGATGTAGCCTAGCAAAGTGGGAGGGGTGTACCTGGAGCAGGTTCAACCTGATGCCAATCCACACCCTCCTGTATTTATAGAAAATAATCCATGGGAAACAACCAAACTACCAGAGTTCGGCTGCGTTGCAAGAAAATCAAAAGCTCTGTGTGTGATTAAATCACGTGGTTTTTTGGCACCATGTGGGAAGAAATGAGCAGTATGTAAAAAACTAGAAGCCTGCTTTTCCATACTGAAATATGCTCTCTGGTGAGGGGAAAGTTGCCCACATGAGTTTGGGAAACAAGGAATGTGATTACAACAAAAAAAGTCTTTGACACAGCTATAATGTCAGTAAAGACCATTTCGATGATTTCAAATGGCATGTTCACATAGTGTACCTTTGTCAAATAATCAGTGTCTTGAACAGACTGAACTTGTCACTTGAAGGCCTGTGTTTAATCATTCGTTCTACAGCTATGTACTGAGTGCCAGCAATGTGCCGGATGGATGGTCAGACAAAAAGCTCTCTCAAATTCCCAGTCTTTGAGTAACATAGTATACAGATGAAATACCTACATTTCCAAAGTGGCCAGTGTAAATTATTTTTTTTCCTTCAAATTGTAAAGCAAAAAATATAATCTGTATACAAAACAACATGTTCAGTGGTCAGCAGGACTTATATAGTCGTAGGGATGTAAATACCTAATTGATCTAGCCAAAATGACAATGTGACTATATTGACAGAATGGCCATAAGTGGAATGGGAGTCATGCCTGTATGAAAGAGGTAAATCCTCTTTTACTATAGAGGGAAGTCAATAGGTAGGGCCTGAAACTACAAAATCAAGAATATTTGGAAATATCGGGGTAAATACAATCAGTTAAAAGAGTTGAAAATTGTTGCCTCTGGAGATACGGGCTTGTGGGACTGGGGAATTGCTGTTCTTTGCAACAATTCTTGTATAACTGTTAAATTATAGGAACATGAACTTTGCTTTAAATTTTTTTTTAAATGTCATAGAAAATTTGGAAAATAGAGAAAATCATAAATAAGATAAAAATCCCATTTCACCCAGTCATTTAAATCCTATACAATAGCTTCAAAATGGTTTTAAAATTGCTTTAAAATAGCTTTTTAAAATCAGAAGATTGGTATGTTTATCTTTTTCATTTTTCAATGATAACAAGAATGATACCTTGCATGTCAACATTTGAAATCTTCTTTATGCAAAAAGAAACAAAGCTGCCCCACCACGAAAGTAGAGTATCTGTTAAAAAACAAGCTGCTAACTACCTTGTTATAAGAAAGTAAAGCATAATGGCACTAAGTTAGATATTTTTTTAATGCTTGCAACGATTTTCAAAATTCATCTAATGCTAGAATAATTATGAGTATGAGAAGATAGAAATGAACTCTACTAACTGCACCTTATAAAATTGAGGGATCTGCATTTCCTCCAATATAACTTTTCAACTGAGAGACTAAACCTGCACACCTCAACTTCCTCCTCCCACCCTCCCACCCTCCCATCTTCTCCCACCTCCATTTGTGGACTATCTGGATCCAACTATAGGTGAAACAAAGACTCTGAGTTTATATCGGTCTTTAGAGAAACTTCCTTCTTAATACTTAGTTTTCCCAGTGCAGATGACAATGGCTTAAAAAAACACACACACGCACACACACACACATGCATGCATGCACGCGCTCTAATTTGGGGAAGGGTTCAAATCCAGAGGAAATGAATTGGCTGCCTGCCACGGGTGGGGTATGATCCCATTTAGCTCCTAGCCCTGGAGACACAGCCAGGTGATTATGGCATAGCAGATTGCTGAAAAGGCTGGTCTTTTTTTGTTTTGCCTCTTATGTTTGTTTTTAATGGTCTGATGTTCTGGATGTTTCTCCATTGAATGTAGGGTCTCAAAATTCAGTGCAAGAGATGTACTCTCAAAACACCCTCAAAGAACAGACCCACTTCCACCGCTCCATGAACTGTCAGAATGCACTAGATATTCTGGAGTGAGAAATGTTATTTTGAAATCTGCTTAGGGGCAGGAAGACTGACATCAGAGAATGGGGCTGTTGGCAGCCTTCCTGTCTCCTGATATACTCAGGGCTGACTGTGCTGGTCACATGCTTGCTTTTAGTTCCCTGAGGAAGTGTGTTGAGTTATAGAGAAACTAGCCAGAAAAGATAAGCCACAGACGGAGTTTTCCCGGGACCCACAAACAAGCTTTGTATAGCCTCTGATTAGCCAGGTGCTGCAGCAAATTTTGTCTATGACTTTAAGGATTCATATCTGATTGAGAGTTATTTCCTTACTCCACCATCTCTGACTCATGTGAAAAATGTTCTCTTCTTTATACTCTTTAACAATAGCGTGTTTACTGATCTGAGAAGAGTGCTGCTTTCATTTTCCTTTTGTTAAATGATTGGGTGACATTATTATGAACCTTGTCTTCTTCTGTGTTTTTCTTTGAAAAATGAATGATTTCTCTCTTGCTCTCAGCCTTTCTGGTTACAATAAAAGAAGATGGCTTCCCAGTCTCCTTTTCCTGCTCCTGGGCCATGAAAACCCGACATTTTTGGAAGGAGGTATGAGACAGTGTGAGTTTAATTTCTCCAGCAAGGCTATCTACTCCAGACAGAACCAGGGAAATTTGGCTTTAGTTTTTATTTCATTTATTTCCTCGTGCAATTGACTTTCTTCA
Source organism: Mesoplodon densirostris (assembly GCF_025265405.1). Lineage (NCBI taxonomy): Eukaryota > Metazoa > Chordata > Mammalia > Artiodactyla > Ziphiidae > Mesoplodon > Mesoplodon densirostris. The sequence goes on from NC_082681.1 coordinate 98,261,859, forward strand.
ACCACTGTTCTCCTATGGAGATTATTTTATTTTACGTCCTGGGATACTGTAATTTGAAAAAAAGAGAGATAGCATTGTTAAAGAGAAAAACCATAGGTCCAAAATGGCATCACTTGTACTAAAGCCCATGAAACCAAACCTAGATTTAATACCTAAACTAATTGCCATTCCCACCTTCACCACAAATGTAATCTTAATCAACCAGTATGTAATTTTCTGGTCAGCACCAATGAGGTAATCTGCCAGCTGGGCCCTCTCCATCCCCCAGAGGAAGAAGAGGCAATCTGCATGATAAAACCCTTGCAATTCCCTTTTCCCCAAAAGGAGAGGTCTTGCCCTAAAAATAATCCTTTCTTTTCTTTTGCTAATAGCTCCCTTGCCCCACCTTTCTTCCTATAAAAACCTCCCATTTTGTACAACACCTCTGAGTGTACTTCTAGTTGCTAAGTGGGATGAATCATTAAATAAGACCAATTAGATCTTCAGATTTACTTGGTTGAATTTTTTTCTAACAATATTATTAGTAATGCTGTGTGCTATTTACAACTATCATTATTTTAATATAAACATTAAAAGTAAAAAATAATCAGCATAATTTGACATTCCTGTCCTTTGCATAAAGGAAAAACTTAATAAACATGGTTTGAAAGAATGAATTAAGTAACTAAATTATTCTTTACTCAATTTGGACTTATAGAAATAGTTCACTAACTGCAGAGTGGATAACTTATGAGTCATGTCTACTTTGCCCCTTCACCCTTCCACATATGTAGGTTTCTACCTTATTAATGAGTCTCTTGCTGTAAGTAAACTTAGAACATCATAAGACTTGAATTTTTTGCTTTGGCAATAAATTTAAAATGGTCAAACATTAAAAACAATATAAAAAGTTATACCTAATGAGAAGTCTTACTTCCCATATCTACCTACCCTGTTCCTTATCCTCAACAGCTTTTATTAGTGTTGAAGAATAGCAGAATATGCCCCTTCAAAATATGCCTCTTTGGCCTAAAGATTATTTTCATCTGATAATTTTTGAGAGGCTGCAGACACAGGAGAAACTCTGAAAGCAGAGTAGAATTTATCCTTTTTTAAGGAAAATTTACATTTATAAGGGAAATCTCCATTTGTAGGGGTATCTTCCTCTCTGTACCTAAAAGAGAAGGATGACTCTAAATCACAAGAAACTCAGTGGAGGAGGCACCTGACTTGAATCTGCATAACAAACTTCCCCTTGTTTACTGTGCTTTTCCTGATAACTTCCTATAATTGACCTCCCCAGTCCACAACATCTTTCCTTTGTCTTTAGCCGGAGATGGTATTTGAGGTGATGGCTTAGGCCATTTTGGAGGATTTTACTCAGTTTTCCTGGGTATCTCTCATGTGTACATGAGGTATATACATCTTATTAAACTTCTCTTTTTCTCCTGTTAATCTTTTTATTACAGGGGGTCTCACACAAGAACCTAGAGTGCTAGAGAAAAATTATCCCACCCCTCCCCCCACAGTTTTGGCAACCCAGATGGGACCCACTGAGATACACTACTTGCTTCAGAGCCTGCAGATGGAATCCTGGAAAACTGGAAGAAGCCAGTGAAGGGTAAGAATTCTTACCAAAGTCAGCTCTCTGTCTGAAGTTCCCAGTCAAGAGAGAAAGGTAAAAATTTCATGTTGTCCCTTCCTCTCCAAATTCAGATTAGCAGGAGAAAAGCATTTGTAAGACTTAGTTCTTTGGATTGTGATGCTGGTTAAAATTTGGTTTTGGGGTACCTATTAGTTATTGAGCTTTTCCCTCTCAGGGACAGCCACTGTTCTCCTGTTTTTCTCATTGTATGTTCTGAGAACTTGGCTTGGCTTTCTGCCTGCCCAGGGCATGGAGAGTTTTGGTTCTGCATATGCAGGTGGCTCAACTGTCAGGTTGGGGGCAATGAAAGTATGGCCAGACAGAATGTGGGTTGCACCCCATTTGCAGCTAGCATGTTACTGACTTGCCAGCTCTCAGGGGAATTGTCTGTATCTTTCCTTTGGTTGTCTTTGGGCATGGCCCTAGATCTTGGGGTGATAGTATCTTTTGCGCTCTATATGGGGTGGGGACACCTCTTGCATCCATGGGTAAGTCATAAAGGGCTAATTGGTTTTGGTTTTGAGTCATTTGATATATATGCCTTTGGTTTAAAAGAAAAAGGAAAAAAAAAATGTTGTTCAACACTTCCAGGGATATTTACTGTTTGTCCTGACTGAAAGTGATAAGCTGTTTGATAGAATTTTTTTTAAGTAGCTCTATGGTCAGAAGTTGGCCATATTGGAAGCTGATATTCAGAGTTTGATAGGAACTGTTTTTTTAGACCTTCTACCCTAAGATAGGTAGACAAGAAAATTACATACTGGTTGATTAAGACAAGAATCTTTTTTTTTTTTTTGTCTTTGTTGCTGCATGCAGGCTTTCTCTAGTTGCGGCAAGCAGGGGCTACTCTTCGTTGTGGTGTGCGGGCTTCTTAGTGTGGTGGCTTCTCTAGCCACGAGCTCTAGGCATGTGGGCTTCAGTAGGTACAGCATGTGAGCTCAGTAGTTATGGCACATGGGCCCTAGGGTGTGCAGGCTTCAGTAGTTGCGGCACGTGGGCTCAGTAGTTGTGGCTCATGAGCTCTAGAGCACAAGCTCAGTAGTTGTAGCACACAGGCTTAGTTGCTCTGCAGCATGTGGGAACTTCCTGGACCAGGGATCAAACCCATGTCCCCTGCATTGGCAGGAGGATACTTAACCACTGCACCACCAGGGAAGTCCCTGATAGGAAACTTTTGATTTCCATCTTAGTTGGAAATCTCCCTGATGTAAAGAAGCAAACTGAAGAGAATGTAGTTGGATCAGCCCCTTATATCACTCAGATTGCAACCCAATTCTTTGAGGAATTAAAAACAACTCTTCTTGTCTTATTAATTGAGTATAAGAACAGAAATGCAGCTCTAAAAGCAATTTAAAGCCCATCTATCCTTTTTACCAACCCCAAAACCTCCCCTATTCATCTCAAAAGGCTTGTAGATATTATAAAAGATCTGGACTTAGGAAACAAAATCCTTCTTGGAGAAAGTTACATCCTTCTTCTGTGCCTTTGAGATGTAAATATTCTACCTTGTCTTCTCTAGGAACCCAGAGCCATCTCTTGGAAATGCCAACTACATGGAGGTAATAAGAAGGGGAAAGAAAAAAGAAAAGAAAGAAAAGAAAAGAAAAGAAAAAAAGAGGGGCTCTTTGGATACCAGAGAATGAAAATCTTAAATGTCTTCTCCATTAATATTAGTAAAAAACTTTAGCCATCTGAGCAGGTAACTTTAACTTATGCCATCTGCCAAAAACACAATTCAGACCCAACTGTTCTTTTATAAACTAAAAGTGAGTTTTGCATTGTTGTACATGTCTAATGACTAAAATTTTACAGCAAAAGCTATAACATCTCTGTTTGCATCTGTCTTTTTGTTTCTGTATGTCAGATAGATAGATACATAGACAGATAGATAGATAGATGGACAGATATGTTATAGATGTGTGATTTTTCCACCTCTGGATGGTATTGCCAAAATTAATTTGTGAACTTTATTTAATTGGCTTAAAGAAAAAGAATACTTATATAAATTAAGTATGCCTAAAACTCCCCAAAATATAGAAACTAACCCAAATGTTTTTCAAGTTCATGTGATCTGGGACAATCTTAAGTAAATAAAAGCTGGTTTAAGTTTGTTGATTTGATTAAAATAGGCATGTCTTCAGAGTTATTAGCATTTAATATAATGCAGACACAGAACTTTTATTCTACCCAAGTTCACTAGTAAAATAAGTTCTTGTTATCCTTGTTAGAGAATTCATTAGCAAGAAACAAAAAAACTTAAGATGATGGTTATCTGTTCAATGTCTCATGAAATTTTTATGAGTAATCTAAACATAATTGTTAAGAACAAGTGAATTAAATGAATGTAATTAAGATAAAAGTTTATAAATTAACTTTTCTACAACAATTATGTTTTATGGTATGTCCACTTAAAAATAGTTTCTAAAATCTTTTTGGTAACTTGAAACCTTAGAGCGAGACTAAGTTAAGTTAAATGATGGATGTTCATTGAGTATACAGATTATTTCCAAATAAGATTAAATATTGAAATATTAATCACTGAACAAAGGTTTATCTACTTTTGCTTTTTACAAAGGAATGAAAGATATTTGGGTTTTTCAATAAACATGTTTTGTAACTCATTGAAAAATTTACTATGAGGAAGAACATGCTTCTAGAAATTATGAAATGTATCTGTAAATTTGCCAATATAGAGAATGCCGGTGTAACAGATAGTTCACAAGTGCTTACTTAGTTTTCACTATCAATTAAGGTTTCTAAGGGTTAAGAATACTAATTAGTATATGTAATTAAAACTACTAGAAATACAGGCATAGCTTGTTTTATTGTGCTTTGCTTAATTGTGCTTCTCAGTTGTTGCGTTTTTTTTTTACAAATTGAAAATTTGTGGCAACCCTGCCTTGAGCAAGTCTATTGGTGTCATTTTTCTAACAGCATTTGCTCACTTCATGTCTCCATGTCACATTTTGATAATTCTCACAGTATTTCAAACTTTTTCATTATTATTATGCTTGTTATGGTGATCTGTGAACAGTGATCTTTTTTTTTTTTTTTTTTTTTTTTTTTTTGCGGTATGTGGGCCTCTCACTGTTGTGGCCTCGCCCACTGCGGAGCACAGGCTCCGGACGCGCAGACCCAGCGGCCATGGCTCACCGGCCCAGCCGCTCCGCGGCACGCGGGATCTTCCCGGACCGGGTCACGAACCCATGTCCCCTGCATCGGCAGGCAGACTCTCAACCACTGCGCCACCAGGGAAGCCCTGAACAGTGATCTTTGATGTTAGTATTGCAACTGCTTTGGGGAGCCACAAATCAATGATGAACTTAATCTATAATTGTTGTGTGTGTTCTGACTGTTCCATCAACCAGCCGTTCCCCCATCTCTCTCCCTCATATTGAGCCTCCCTATTAACTGAGATACAACAATATTGAAATAGGGACAATTAATAACCCTACAATGGCCTCTAAGTGTTTAAGTGAAATGAAGAGTCCCACGACTCTCACTTTAAATCAAAAGCTAGAAATGATTAAGCTTAGTGAGGAAGGCATGAGATATGCCAAAAGGTAGGCCTCTTGCACCAAATAGTTAGCAAAGTTGTGAATACAAATGAAAAGTTCTTGAAGGAAATTAAAAGTGCTACTCCAGTGAATATACAAATGATAAGAAAGCTAAACAGCCTTATTGCTGATATGGAGAAAGCTTCAGTGGTCTGGATAGAAGATAAAACCAGCCACAACATTCCCTCAAGCTAAAGCCTAAACCAGAGCAAGGCCCTAACTCTCTTCAATTCTACAAAGCTGACGGGGGGTGAAGAAGCTGCAGAAGAAAAGTTTGACGCTAGCAGAGGTTGGTTCATGAAGTTTAAGGAATGAAACCATCTCCATTACATAAAAGTGCAAGGTGAAAAACCAACTGCTGATGTAGAAGCTGCAGCAAGTTATCCAGAAAATCTAGTCAAAATAATCAATTAATAAAGGTGGCTACAGGGTCTTCCCTGGTGGCACAGTGGTTAAGAATCCACCTGTCAATGCAGGGGACACAGGTTCCATCACTGGTCTGGGAAGATCCCACATGCCATGGAGCAACTAAGTCCGTGCGCCACAACTACAGAGCCTGTGCTCTAGAGCCCATGGGCCACAACTACTGAGCCCATGTGTCACAACTACTGAAGCCCGCATGCCTGGAGCCTTGCTCTGCAACAAGAGAAGCCACCGCAATGAGAAGTCTGTGCACCACGACAAAGAGTAGCCCCCGCTCACCACAACTAGAGAAAGCCTGTGCACAGCAATGAAGACCCAATGCAGCCAAAAATAAAAAATATAATAAAATAAATTTTTTAAAAATTAAAAAAAATCAAGGTGGCTACACTAAACAACAGATTTTCTATGTATAAGAAACAGCCTTATCTTGGAAGAAGGTGACATCTAGGACCTTTATAGCTTGAGAGGAGAAGTCAAGTATATCCATACAATGGAATATTATTCAGCTATGCAAAGAAATGAAGTTCTGATATATGCTACAACATGGATAAACATAGAAAACACTTTGCTAAGTGAAATAAACCAGATACAAAAGGTCAAATATTATATGACTCCACTTATGAGGTACCTAGAATAGGCAAATTCATAGAGACAGAAAAGAGAATAGAGGTAACCAGGGACTGGGGGGAGAAGGAATGAGAAATTATTGTTTGATAATTACAGAGTTTCTGTTTGGGGTGATGAAAAAGTTTTGGAAATACATAGTGGTGATTTACAATAGCCAGGACATGGAAGCAACATAAATGTCCATGGACAGATGAATGGATAAAGAAGTGGTACATGTATACAATGGAATATTACTCAGCCATGGAAAGAAATGAAATTGAGTTATTTGTAGTGAGGCGGATGGACCTAGAGTCTGTCATACAGAGTGAAGTAAGTCAGAAAGAGAAAAACAAATACCATATGCTAACACATATATATGGAATCTAAAAATAAAGTGGTTCTGATGAATGTAGGGGCAGGACAGGCATAAAGATGCAGAAGTAGACAATGGACTTGAGGACACAGGGAGGGGGAATGGTAAGCTGGGATGAAGTGAGAGAGTAGCATTGACATATATACACTACCAAATGTAAAATAGATAGCTAGTGGGAAGCAGGCACATAGCACAAGGAGATCAGCTCAGTGCTTTGTGACCACCTAGAGGGGTGGGATAGGGAGGGTGGAAGGGAGGCACAAGAGGTAGGGGATATGGGGATATATGTATACGTATAGCTGATTCACTTTGTTATACAGCAGAAACTAACAGAACATTGTAAAGCAATTATATATACTCCAATAAAGATGTTAAAAAAAATACATAGTGGTGATGGTTGTACAACCTTGTGAATGTAATTAATGCCATTGAATTATATTCTTAAGATGGCTAAATGGAAATTTTAATTATATATGTATATATTTACTACAATTTAAAAAATTAATAATGTAATATACTAAAAGACACTGAATTGTATACTTTAAATGGGTAAATTATATGATATATGAATTATATCTCAATAAAGCTGTTTTTTTAAGAAAAAGGTAGCACATTTTTCTGCATCTTCCTGTTTTACTTTTAGTAATATATCCTAGGGAACTTTCCAAGTCAGGACATAGATAAATTCTTTGTTCTTATTTTTTTATTTACTTATTTACTACAGCTGTGGTTGTGCAGCTACACTATGGTTTATTATGCAGTCCAATAAGGCTGGACACGTGGGTTGTTTTAAGTCTTTTGCTATTTCAGACAGTGCTACAGTGAATAAGTTTATACACACAAGTGAATGCATCACATGAACATATCAAGTCTGTTGTAATACTTATGAATTTTAATTAATCTCTTAAGTGAGAATTATACTGTCCAATTATTATAATTGTTGTTGAGAGTATTTTGTGTGTTTTAGGGCCATTTGTATTTCTTTTTTCTGTGAATTGTGTATGTGTCTGTTGCTGTTCTATTGGTGTGGTTGTTCTTTTATAAATTCCCTTTTAAAGGAGCTTTTATATATTAGGGAAGTTAGTCCTTTGCCTTCGATAAGAATTGCAAACATTATTCTGTTTGCAATTTGTCTTTTGATTTTGCTTATTTTTTTACGCTTAAGTTTTAATTTTTATATAGTCAAATTTATCAATTTTTTTTTTTTTTTTTTTTTTTGCGGTACGTGGGCCTCTTACTGTTGTGGCCTCTCCCATTGTGGAGCACAGGCTCCGGACGTGCAGGCTCAGTGGCCATGGTTCATGGGCCCAGCTGCTACGTGGCATGTGGGACCTTCCAGGACCGGGGCACGAACCCATGTCCCCTGCATCAGCAGGCAGACTCTCAACCACTGCGCCACCAGGGAAGCCCAAATTTATCAATTTTTGAGTCATTTATAAAAGGTCATCCCTGCTGCAAAGTTATAAAGGAATTTTCCCAGTTTTCTTCAATTAGTTTTATTATTTTAATTTCTACATCTAGGTATTTGAGCCATTTGGAGTTCATCCAGGTACATGTTGTAAGGTATGGATTTAGCTGTATGTTTCTCCAGATGTCAGATATCAGCCTTAGTTGTTCCAACAGCAGTTTTAAAATAAAGTTCATATTTACCTGACTACTTGAGATTCCACCTTTATTGTATACTCAATTCTGGTATATATTGTTTTTGTTTTGGGTTTTTTTTTTTGGCCATGCCACACAGCTTGCAGGATCTTAGTTCCCTGACCAGGGATTGCACCCGGGCCCTGGAAGTGAAAGTGCCAAGTCCTAACCACTGGACTGCCAGGGAATTCCCTGGTATATATTGTATTTATTTCTGGACTTTCTATTTCAGTCTCTTAGTGTGTCTGTCTGCTCATATACCAGTATCACACTGTTTTAATTCGTAACTTTAAAAAAATTACATTTTCATGTGTGGTCAGACTAGTCCTCTCTCATTGCTCTTCCTTTTAGCGTTTTCCTGGCTACCTTTGCTTATTTTTCTAACCAGTACTCTTTTATCACTACTGTGACCAAGCAGGCCCCTATGGTGTCTTCCCAGGACAGACCCCCTCCCCCATATCCTCTGCTTTAGCTCCTGTCTGAAGTACCTAAATAATAGTATCTGCTGCACATTTCTGGAGTTGTTTTACAGATGCAAAAACCCCCACAAAATGGAAGAAATTAACTACTTGATGACCATGAGCATGTAGTCCCCAGACCTACTGGTGCCTAAGGATTGAAAATGTTAACCCCTGTTACCTCACCATCAACCAATCAGAGATCTGTGCACGAGCTGATCACTTACCCTGGGACTCCTCCTCCCTCACCTTGCCTTTAAAAATGCTTTGCTGAGACCCATTGGGGAGTTTGGGCTTTTTGAGCATTAGCTGTCTTGGACTACTTATATGGCACCTTACAATAAATGCTGCACTTTCCTTCACCATGTTACCAAGTCCAAGCTCGCTCTGCTCACCACATGACAGGCCAATAAATTGGGAGACAAGGTGTTGAGGCAAAGAGTAGCGACTTTATTCCAAAAGCCGGCAGACCAAGATGGCAGACTAGTGTCCTAGAGTGTCTTATCAGTGTCTGGATGCTAGTTTCTTTTATAGAACAGAGAGGGGAGGAGATGAGGAAGTAAAGTAAAAAGACCGTAAGTCTTGCAAAATATCTCCTGGTTTTGGCCAGCCTCGGGGAGGGGATATGTTAATTTCTTCTTTTCTGCAGCCATTCACAGGTGGGCAGGGTCAGGGTGCTTCCCTGTGAGCTGAACAAAGGCACTTTAGTTTAACATTCAGGCAGAGGGGCAGGGTTTCCCAAGGCAGGCCATTACGTATGCCAATAGCTATAGATAGAACAAAAGCAATGGAAAGCAAAGGTCAAATAAAAGAAACAGATCCAACATGGAGTCAGATTTTGTTCTTCCCTGTTACAACCACTACCTGGTGTCAGTCGATTGGCTTTACTGCGTGCAGGTGAGCAGACCCAAGTTTGGTCAGTAACAATACCTTATAAACCATTTAGTTCTGAAACCAAGCAGGACCCTGTGGGGCCCTCCCTGATACAAATCCTTTCCATGTCCCCCATTTCTTGTTTGTAGGAAATAGGCTTCATTCAGCCTCCTTGACCTTCCCTGAGTTCCAAAGGGCAGATTCAAAGAGTTGGCTAATTAGCAAAGGAAGGGGATGTAGAAACAAGGGAGGAGCAGTCAAGAAACAATAGTGCAGGGGCTTCCCTGGTGGCACAATGGTTGGGAGTCCACCTGCCGATGCAGGGAACACGGGTTCGTGCCCCGGTCTGGGAGGATCCCACATGCCGCAGGGCGGCTGGGCCCGTGAGCCATGGCTGCTGGGCCTGCATGTCTGGAGCCTGTACTCCACAATGGGAGAGGCCACAGCAGTGAGAGCCCCGCGTACAGCAAAAAAAAAAAAAAAAAGAAACAATAGTGCAGACTTGGGGCAGGGTCCTGGCTCCTCCTCAAGAAATATACGTAACAATACCTTTGAGTTCTGCAGGAACTAATGCCCCCACCCAGGTGGAGGATGGTAACTTCAGTTAACTTTTGCCTATAAAAACTTCTCCCCTAAGACAACTGGGGAGTTTGGGGTTTTTGAGCACAAGCCACCTGTTCTCCTTGCTTGGCCCTGTAATAAACCTTTCTCTGCTCCAGACTCTGATGTTTTGGTTTGTTTGGCCTCACTGTGCGTTGGGCACACGAACTTGTGTTTAGTAACAGCCAGCAGGCTAGAATCAAGTCTGCAACATAATCCATTCCAGTTCTGCAACATAATCCATTCCAGTTTATCAAGTCTTAATGCTTTTTTTTTTTAGCAGAAATTGAATAAATCACTTGCAATAAAACTGTAAATACAATTTGGTAAACAATTTTTTCATTTAAGCACTTTCCTGTTATTACAGTCTTTTTAAACATAACATTCCATAATTTCCATAACTATTCATCTATGTTGGATACTTTCCATTTTCCCTATTGTTTCTATTCCTTTTCATTATGAAAAACAAAACAAAACAACAACCCTGCAATGAGTATCTTTATGCATAAGAACACTTTAAATAGTTTTTGGCACTGATCTTTAGTGGGATTATTGAAGTGACATCTTTAAAATTGTGGATACACATTACTAAACCTTCTACCTGTTTACACTCCAACAAGCTAGTTCATGCAGCATCAACTTTGCCACACTTTTCTCATCAGCAATTGATTACCTCAGTACTTTGAAAGGTCACTTACAGCATTTTAAGTGTGCAAACGTGGGGTGAGTGGGCTCCATTGTGTTGGGATTAGTAGCCAATGGGGGAGGTTAGATTGCCCAGGGACTGAATTGTTCTTCTGTTTGTTTTTTTGTCTGCTTTTTGTTTTCTCAATTCTGACTAAATTGTTCTTAACAAATGAGGTTTCCAAAGACAATGAGGAAAAGTGGAGATCAGGAAGGAATAGTTTCATTATAGTTTCGTTATGGAGTAAATAGAAAATGTTTTCTATTTCAAATAAGTTACTCATAAACTTTTGGAACACTACCCATTGAAAAGCTAGAGGCTACATGAATTATGTTTTGGTACAGTTGGTACCAGTGTTAAGATATCAGTGTTCACAATGAAAATGTTTATTCCTGCTGACTGAAAAAAACAGAAAACAAACAAACAAAAAGCCCACTATTCAAAGTGGGAATTAAAAAAAAAAAATCACCCGCCTTGAACCCATCAGGAAGATCAAAGCACCTTTTAAAGCCTGTGTACACAATTTACACATTAAACCACTCGTCATTGAGCCAACAAAATGACAGCTTTTTCGATACTGGGAAAGAAAAAAACACTAGAAAAGTATATTATACAACCAACTTCCTTGAGGTAATGGCAAGGGCATATCACCGCAAGAAAAAAGGGAAGGACATTAAAAAGTTCCTTCTCAGCCCTTAAGTCCTTTAGAGAAATGATTGCCTTTTAATTCATTTTTGGATAAGTTTTGGATGCATTTTGGATACAAAGGTCTATTCTTTGGCATCTTAAGAGCACTGTTTTGTTTCCATTTTCTCCCCATTTCTCCATAATCGTTTGATTCTAAATACCATTTCCATGACAGGAAAGTGGCTTCTTTTTGTAGTTGGCAGATATTGCTGTAAGTATGTGAAAGTGTCATTTGGATGTCATTGGCCCAGTCAACCCTCTTCCAATTTGTAATTTTGCTCTTTCAGTTTGTATTTTTCATTTCTCTTTTTTCCATTTCAGTGGTCCATCATTTGCTGTTTCTCTTATTCTTTAGCACCTCATTAGGAGTGGGTAGGCAATGGGGAGGAAGGAGTGTATGAACTCAAACCTGTTAACTCTTGGAAAAAATATTGCAGTGAAGATCTCTGAAGCTATGTCCCTTAAAGTTATTTTGTTTCCAAAACGTGTAATCTTACGCAAATTGAAGACTAACATCTCCAGCCAGTCTTAGGATTGTATTTTGGGGGGACACAGGGTGAGGAACTTGAATCAACCCTTGCATTTAGAGCACCAGGACTTGAGAAGCCAAGTGCAATTATGTAAGTCAGTATTTTATATAATACAACCTCTACCAGAATTTCTTGTTTTTTCTTCATCTCCATATTCTCGTAATAGGAATACTGATAGGGCTGTTTTAATTGTACAGCGAATGCGGGTGCAATGCAAGTTCAAAACAAGTTTGGGGGCTGGTTTACGTGAACCAGAGTTAGCTGCTTGGCAATCAACACGGTTTTTCATTCAACAGAAGCTCGTGGGGCTTCTGGGTGAAGAACTTGCCCTTGTTCCTGTCAGATTTAAATAATAAAAATGATGCTTAAAAATTATGTCCTCTTGAATAACTCGTGTCAGGTCAGTTCTTAGGCCTCCCTCTTCCTCCTCGGTTTCCTGGCAGGAAACGCGTGGAGAAGGAGAGGATGAAAACGTTCCAGTTCCCAGCTGCAGCGCGTTAGAAAAATTTTCCATCCGTTGGTTGAGCCCTTGACTGCTTGAAAAGTGTGGTTTGAAACAGGGTTTCTCTTATCTCTTTTTAAAAGCCTCTTTCTGGTATAGTGTTACAAATAGCAAGCGGGTTTTCGATTTAACCACCAAGTGACGCACCCTCCTCTCCAGCCGTGAGGCTCTTTAAAAAAAAAGAACCAAAATTCAGGTTCTGTAAATTCTAGAGGGGGAGGGGTGGGAAACCAGGCTTGCGGAGGGCAACGGACTACAATTCCCACAAACCCTCGCGGGCTGGTATCCAGCCTGTTTCTCCCCTCTCCCCCTCCCCACGCCCCTGTGCCCTGCGCTTGCGCGGAAGGCCCTCTGCTTAGAGGAGGGGGCGGGGACAGGACTACGCGCCTGGAGGAAAAGGAGGAGGAGGAGGAAAAAAAGAGACCATAGACTTCCACCTGGGCCTAGAGCGGTTCTTAAAGTAGCGGGGAGAGGCGGGCGGGTTGGGACCACCTTCAATACAGGCCGCCGGCGGTATCATGGCGACCCGGAACGCCCCTCCCCAAGGTGAGCGGCCCGAAGTAGTATCTTATAGACGGCTCACATCTCTCGACCTTGGCTCGGGGGTGCGTCTTCCTTCCCCTGTCCCAGGGTTCCTGGGGGCTCTGTTTGCTTGAGGCAACCCTTTGATCACTCACTTCGGACTACACTCGCTCTCCCCTCTCGGACCCTCGCCCCCACCTCCTGCTTTACCTTCACCTCTGGCCGTTCCTGTCCGTCTTCTAACGTTTTTTGGTTGTTGTTTTTTTTAAGTCTTGGTTTTGAAATCATTTCTTCTTGTCGGGCCTCTAACCGGTTCCGTCAGTGGAGGACCCCCCCTTCTTTCTCCCACTGATGAAAACGGACCGTGCACTGACCCTGAACCTGAGATTTGGGGGTGACCTTTCATGCTGTGAAACTTTGAACTGACCCGCTGAGATTGGGGGGAGACCCTGCTGTGAAACTCTGACCTGTCCCTACTGAGATTTGGGGTGCGGGGGTGACCCCTCTGCTGCGTAAATGACGTTGCCCCGGCACCCAGGCCGGTCTCTGGGCCTTTGGAAAGGAGATGCATGGCCCTTTACTCTCAAGGCCCTAGTCTCGGGGATTGGGTTTAAGAAACTTTGTTTCCATCTGGGCGTTTTTAGCTGTATGCCAAATGTAACAATGAGTTGTAACAGATGAAAATGTACAGGGCACTTTTAACTTTCGGTTGACTGTAAATTTGTTGCTTTCATTTTTTGTTTTGAAGAATATGAAAGTGATGATGACTCTTACGAAGTGCTGGATTTAACTGAGTATGCAAGAAGACACCACTGGTGGAATCGAGTGTTTGGCCACAGTTCCGGACCTATGGTAGAAAAATACTCAGTAGCCACCCAGATTGTAATGGGTGGAGTGAGTGGCTGGTGAGAAAAACATCTTTTTTTTGTTAAATTTCATTGGGAGCCTGACTGCTGCCCTTTTGTATCTAGGCCAATTACGTGCTCAGTCAGTGGCTTTACACTGTTAATCCCAGAAGAGCTGTACCTTGAGGCTTTTCTCTGTGGTATGATTAGTGTAATCAACACTCAGAGACTGTTGGGTTTTGGTGATCATCCTCCAACACCCTCCACTGTTCCTTCTTCGCCCTTCCTTTGATTCTTTGTATATTTTCGCCCATCTCAGATTTCGCAGATATAGTGAATCTGATTCAGTGACAGTGGGTAAGGAGGGAAAAATATAGAAGAGTTAATGATATGTAAATAATTTTTACTTGTTCAGTGCTAACAACCGGAAAACCCTGTGAGAATTCCCGCAGCAAAACTGGTCTCCAGGATTATCAGCCCTGTGGAGAGCAGTGTAAAATTCTCAGTAAAAAGTACTGATTATGATACAGATGATTCTAATTTGGATTATGATAATACTTTGAAGAAGAGTTGTAGATTGGGTCTTGGTTGGAATTAAAGGACTGATTGCTTACTCAGTAATAATACTGTGGAGTACATTAAGGGGGAGAGGTTGATAAGCATTAACCTAACCAATTAACATTTCAGATCACATGATTATATAATTGCTACTGTAGATATAATTCTGTTATTCTTAGACTAAAAGATTAGCCAAATAACAAGGGTCAGAAACAAGTTTGACTCTTTATTTTGAAAATGTTCATGACCCTAGAGAATTTCTGAAGTTAGGGTACGTGCTTAACTTGTGAGTAATCATTTATTTCTTAGATTCTAAGTTAAATTCATCTTACATTAATTTAAATATTTACATATTTAAACTCAGTGAGTATAAAATGATTTTTTTGATTTGTGTTTTACTTGCACCTTGGAACAATGGGGCACTCTTTCATGCCTTTTTTTAAATAAATATCATTTTATGGTAGAAACACTCACTGTGAAGATTCTGTGACAAAGAGGTGCAGTATTTATTCATGATGTATACTTATTAGTGCTGCTTATGAAAAAAGCCTGCAGTTAGAGAGATGCCTGGTCAGAGCCCTGGTTAATTCAGATAATTTTTCACAGGCCGGTGGTACCTTGATGCTCACAATTCAGGGCCTGGCCTTCTGCTTAAATAAGCTCACAATTTGATGCCATGGATGATGGGTTAATGTGAGTCAAGGCCTAAAGCCCCACCTTAAAATAGACTAAAAAATAATTGAGGGCTTCCCTGGTGGCGCAGTGGTTGAGAGTCCGCCTGCCGATGCAGGGGACGCGGGTTCGTGCCCCGGTCCGGGAAGATCCCACATGCCGCGGAGCCTGCACGTCCGGAGCCTGTGCTGCACAACTGGAGAGGCCACAACAGTGAGAGGCCCGCGTACTGCAAAAAAAAAATAATAATAATAATAATAATAATAATTGAGCAATAGAATTAAATTGTTGTGTGTTTTCTCCTTGTAGGCTAAGCTTGGTGAGAAGCCCAGTGATTGGCAGAAGTTTGCTTGGAAAGCCTAGAGACAGAAGAGAGGAAGTTAGTAGACTCATTTTAGTGGCTCATGCTGGCAAGCAAAGGATAGACATGCTTGTGGAGCACATTCCCCACGATATTGTTAAGACCTGGCTGCTGCTTGCCTCCTCTGTTCCCTTTTCTGAGTCTTTGTTGCTGTCTCCCCTACTGAGGGACACATATGTTTGAACTGTAGCCAGATGTCAGTCCAGGAGCTGTGTAATAGGACTCATATTATACAGGTGATTTGTTGCAATGACTTTAGATTCAGTGTAATAAATTTTTGCAATTTTCTTAGGGTATGAAACTGATGTACTGTTGTGGCATACATTAAGGAGGAATGGTTAATAGATGTTAACTTAACCAGTTAATAATTCAGACCAATTCAGGACATGAATGGGAAACTGAGGAGATTACGTTTAGCTGTAGGTAGCTATAGGTTCTTGATCATAATAAGAAATTAAAACTGATAGCAGGATGGGTGGCTGCTAGGGGAGATGGGAGGTGTGAAGATTAGCTAGAGTGTCCTTAGTGTGGTCTGGAAGCAAGGTAGTGATGCCCTTGAGGATGGAAAGAAGACAATCAAATGATGTTTTGGCGGTACTCGAGTATATAGAATTGGCCGTCAGTTGGACCCCAAAGGCAATGAAGAAGGCAGCCTGAGATGAGCATGAGGTAACAAGCCTAGAGAATGGTGCAGTCACTTACAAATTGGGACCTTAGCAACAGCTGGTTTGGTTGGAAAGATGATGTTTGCTTTGGGACATTTTGAATATGTGGTTCTGGGTGGCAAGAGAAGCTCATCATTTAATTGGAAATGTAAATTTTCCATTTATGAAGGTGTATTAGTTTCCTAAGGCTGTTGTAACAAAGTACCACAACTAGGTAGCTTAAAATGAGAGAAACTTATTCTCTCACAGGTCTGGAGGCTAAAAATTTGAAAGATATCAACAGGGTTGGTTCCTTCCTGGAGGCTCAGAGAGAATTTGTTCCATGCTTCTCTCCTATATCCTGATGGTTGCCAGCAATCCCTGGCATTCCTTGACTTGTAGACATATCACTCCAATTCTGCCTCTGTCATCACATGGCTGTCTTCCCTCTGTGTGTCTCTATGACACATTGGATTTGGGGCCCACCCGACTCCAGTATAGCCTCATCTGAACTAACTACATCTACGATGAACTTATTCCAAATAAGGTCACATTCTGAGGTTCTAGGAAAGACATGGATTTCGGGGGTGACACTCTTCAACCCAGTACAGAAGGCTGGAGTTGGAAATCTGAGATTCTTTTGCATACTGGGTCTGGAATACTTAAGGGAATAATGAGCTCACTGAAGGAGAGAATCAAAAAAGAAGTATGGGTTGACATCTTTACAGGATAGATGACACAAAACAGGTTTAATATAGAGATAGAAATAGATAAGGAAGCCATGAGAAATGTGGGCTGAAGTATAGTCGTGAAGGTGGAACTCCAGCTGGACCTTAAAGGGTAGGAAAGTTTTAGATAGGTAGAGCTAGGTAGGAACCCCTAGAAACAGGGAGGTTAATAGCTTGAGCAACAGTGGTGACATATTTGGAAACTGATTGGGTTGGAGCAGAAGGTTTGGGTAGCGTGAGAGACGGCCAGGTGTGTGGAACATCTTGAGTGTATTAAAACAAAACTAAGCTAAGTACTTTTATTATGAGGAATTTCAACTGAATACAACTGTAGAAGGAAGAGTGTAATGAACCCCTGAGTACTCAACATTCAGTTTCAGTAGCCAGTCTTTTTCCTGTAAATTCCCCTCTTCTTCTCTCCATCCCTTATTTTGAAGCACATCTCAGACAATTTAGATTATGCACTTTTGACTAGTCCATATAACTGACGGGAAACATTGTGGGTTTCTGAGCGGGTAAGGGACATGATCAAAGGAACGGGGAAGACATTAAGATTTTATTAGGAAAGCAGTGAAAAGTAGAAGGGAGAGAGTTTAGTACATCATTGATTGTTCTCATCTTTTGTCATTTCTTCCATTAAAGGTGTGCGGGATTTTTGTTCCAGAAAGTTGGAAAACTTGCAGCAACTGCAGTAGGTGGTGGCTTTCTTCTCCTTCAGGTATGTCAGAGCTTTTGGTCCTTGCCTCTGCTTACATACGTAGCCCTTAGGAACTGAGAAAGTCAAGTTTAGCCATTTCATTCCTGTCCATTTTAATAGAAGATGGAGTTTCTCTTTTAGGCATCAGTTTATGGAAAAACTAAAATGAGTTTTGAAAGCTGGCATCTGTCATGAAAAGCATCAATTTAAATACTTCTGAGGGTTTTTAAGCATAGTTTGATCCCAGCTATTAAAAACACAACTGTTAAAATTTGAGGTATCTCATTTTTTGTTATTATTTACCTAAATTTTCCTTGAAGCATCTCCCTAGAAAAATAAACATTTCATCAATAGCATAACCTGTTCATGCTGACCATTTAAAACATATATTTAAAATTCACACACACTCTCAAGAACCTGCTGTATAAAAAAATAAATAAAATATAATTCAAAAAAAAATTCACACACACTCTCATACACAATATATAAAATTCAAGAAGTCTCCTTCCTGTTTCCTAGCCAGTTTTCCTTCCCAGGGGAAAATGCTGTTAGCAATTTCTAACATGTTTTTTAAAACTAGGGAACCATAGTAATATAGAAAGTGGAAAATTGGGTTTAAAAAAATCATTCATAATCCTATTTCTGAGGCAATTAGATTTGAAATTTTAGTCTTGTTCATGTCCTCTAAGTATAAGGTTCAAAAATGCTTTGCTGTTACAGGATGTTTTCAGGATATTATCTGGCATTAATGTCTGTTTGGCATATATTTTCCCCAAAATATCATTCCCTGAAGATCAAATATAGCAAATCCTAAAATTCAAAATTTCTGGGAATGAATGTTAGCAACAATTTTAAAGATACAGAAATCTGTCAGATTTTAAAAATGATTGATGGTCATAGCAACCAAAGTCTGAGTTCAGCACCTAAGCCATTGATCATGTAATAACCAGTGTCATTGCCTGAAGTACAAAGGGGCTGGATTCATATGTGTTAAGCACAGATTTTAAGTTGTTTACTAAGCAGTTTAAATATATATATAAAATATATATATATATATATATATATATATATATATATTTTATATATATATATATTTTTTTCTGTTGGTGGTATTATTAGGGGTAATTGCTTATGACTTGTGGTAAGAGGTAAAAAGGAATATGGTTCATATCTAAATTTAGTCCTTTGGATGAATATGCCAGTATTTGTACAAAGGAGAATTTTATTTAAGCTGATTTTTGACTTGGGTTTATATAGAACCAAGAATTAAGATATTTATATAGTTATCAAGAATCAAGATATTGAATTCTATAGCTATTTTGAAAACTCAGTTGTCATTTCTGTTTAGTGGAAAAGGGTACTGGGCCAAAGCAGAGTTCCCTAAAATGTTCACAGATAGAATTATACATTTCAATGTAAAGGGTACTGGACCAAAGCAGAGTTCCCTAAAATGTTCACAGATAGAGAGAATTATACATTTCAGTGTACTCTGCATGTCAGTTTTTCAGAAGTCCGTTTCAGTCCACTTGATATGTACCCTTCAAGCCCACGTTTTGCTGTTGCCACCTTCTACTTTGTGTCTAGTCCACATATTGTTTGAAGTCACTGATTAGAAGAGCATGAGACCTGTCAGCATCAAACCAATTTTTCCCACAAATATGACTTAACTTGAAAACTCTGTAGAAGGAAACAAAGAAGAAAAAAGAAACAAATGGCTTTTAGACTAATTACCTATTATTTAGTCTCGCTTCCATATTTTTATTAAAGATAAATATTAGTTTTCTGACAACTTAAAGCTTTTCTAGTAACTCAGGTGTTTTCCAGTAGATATTTACCACACTGCCATCTTAAAACAGACAGTGGTATATAAATCTTTAAAATTTATTTTTTATTTTTTTTGAGTTGTACATGCCCATAATTCAGAGGGTCATGTACATGTATAATGCTTATTACAGATTAGGGTAGTTCTTTGCCTCCCTCGCTACCTCCCCATTTTTCCCTCCCTTGAGGTAACCAGTTTGAACTATTAGCTGATTCTTAAGGTATTTATTTCCTTTTTCCTAAGCAAGTGAATTGGACATTTCTTTATCTTTCAGTTTGAGGTATTAACTGTTGGCTTCCCGTTATGGAATTTGGGAGTTTAGCTATGACGTATTGAACTTCTGTGTGCCCCACCCCCACAACCCCCACATCATCTGAGTATTGTTATTTCATAATTGTGTTAGATCATTACCTGGAGTTCACTGAGCTCTGGAATCTAAAGTAATGTCTTTAACCATGTTCAGGAAGGCTTTGGCCATTATTTCTTTAAATATTTTCTCCTATTCTTTCTTCTCCTTCTGAACATGACTCTGATTGATGCATGTTGGGCTCTTTGATAATGTTCTGAAGTTTTGTTCATCTAGTTTTTCAGTCTTTTTTTTCAGATTGTGTAATTTCTAGTGATCTAGCTTCGGGTTCACTGACTCTCTGTCATCTACCTTCTGCCGTTAAGGCTATCCAGTGAACTTATTTCAGATACTGTATTTTCCAATTCTAGAATTTTCATTTGGTTCTTTTTATATTTTCTATATCTCTGATGAGATTTCTTATCTTTTCATTGATTACAACTGTAGTTTCCTTTACCTCATTGAGCATAGTTACAGTACTGCTTTAAAGTCCTGTAAATTTCAATATCTGGGTCATCTCAGAGTTGGCAGCTGTTGATCTTCTTTTGCAACTAGGCCACATTTTCTTGCTTTATCATATCAAATAACTTTGTATTTTATCCCTGGGCATTAGGAACGTTACATCGTGAAGAATCTGGATTCTGTTTTATTCCTCCGAAGTTTGTTAATGTTTTGATTTTAGTAGGCAGTTAACTTGGTTAGACTCAAATTGCAAACTCCATTTCACCTGTGGTGGATAGTGGCTCAAATCTCAGTTTATTTATTTTTATTTTTTATTTTTTTGCGGTATGTGGGCCTTTAACTGTTGTGGCCTCTCCCATTGCGGAGCACAGGCTCTGGATGCACAGGCTCAGCAGCCATGGCTCACAGGCCCAGCCGCTCCGCGGCATATGGGATCTTCCTGGACCGGGGCACGAACCCGTGTCCCCTGCATCGGCAGGCAGACTCTCAACCACTGTGCCACCAGGGAAGCCCTCAGTTTATTTTTTTTTAAGCCTTAGCCAGAGTGCTTCATTATGCCCCATGAATGTGTGGTTCAGAACTTGGGTAGAGTTTACACATAGAATTTGGGGCTCCCCTTCTCTAGCTGTGTCCTTTCTGGCAGCTGTTATTGTCCTGGGCTCTGCCCTCTGGTTCTTCAGGCCAGAAAGGTGGCATGTTTTCTATTGAACTTTTAGCCACCCTGCAACTGCGTCTTATCCTCAGGATAAAGCCAAAAAAATGGGCAACTTACCCTACATTCGTCTCTTCCTACAAGTTTCAACTCCTCTTCAAAATCTGCTTCCTTTTGTTAAATTCTGGAGCGCTTGTGTTTTAACCAGGGTTTATAGTCGCTGTCTATGGGAGGGACCTTAAGGTTCATCATCCCCTCCACGTCTGTGACCCAAATTGCCATGTCAGGTATTGCCAGGAAAAGCTTTCACTTGCCATTTGGTTTCATTACCACTCTGTTTTGCTGAGGCTAGAGTTAGAAGTGATAGAAGGTGAATAAATATAGGGATAAATGCAGATAAATAGATTCTTCTGTGGAGTCATTCACAGTGAAAATGGAACCTAAGATTCCCAGCCTATTTATATAAAATCAGATATTTTTATTTTTTGAAGTATTTTATGTGTGGTTCATACTTAAAGTGATGTAGTAAAAGATTACAAAGAAAGTATAAGCTTGGTAGAAGTGATTTATAATGGTATACAAGTCTCAGTTGTTTACTACTCATGTGATTCTTTATATGTTGATTGTATTATTCGGAGGGACTACCTTTACTGACTTAACACACACACTGTTGTTCCTGATCAGATTTTGCAGTGTCTCAGTAGCACCATATGAGAGTTTTTCTTAGAGTTAGTAGGCATTTAGCTGGAGTTTTATTAAAAGAATTTATGGCATGAAGGTTGTTTAGAGCATATTTTCTTTTATATTTCACTTTCAAAAGCAATTACCAGGGCTTCCCTGGTGGCACAGTGGTTGAGAGTCTGCCTGCCAATGCAGGGGACGCGGGTTCGTACCCCGGTCCGGGAAGATCCCACATGCCGCGGAGTGGCTTGGCCCGTGAGCCATGGCCGCTGAGCCTGTGCGTCCAGAGCCTGTGCTCCGCAACGGGAGAGGCCACAACAGTGAGAGGCCCACGTACTGCAAAAAAAAAAAAAAAAAAAAAGCAATTACCAGAAAGTATTCTTAATTTGACTAAAGAGTCAGAGTTAGTGAAGAGCCTTTATCAAGCTACTTTAGTGACCTAGTAACTGATTGGCTACTGATCTCTTATAATTAAACATCTCTTTAATTAAAGGTACTTTTTTATTAGCTATATAATTTCAATAGTCTCTGTGCCTTTTTAGCTAATTCTCAAATTCCAAAAATTATGATAGAATTATAGAATAGTTATAATACAGTTTTTGGAATCTTTTCCCATTAAGTACTATACTTCTCTTAACATAGTGTTTATCACATCTAAGTAATTATTTATGCTTAAGTCTGTTTTCCCTAATGGACCATAAGCTCTATGAGGGTGGGGACCTATGTCTCCCTTGTTCTTGGCCACAGCTTGGAGACCTAGAACAGTGCTTGGCACAGAATAGGCACTCACTGTCTGTTAATGAATAAATTAGTGGATAAATTGTGATTTCTTACCCATAAGCTTCATACATTTCTTGAAATCTAAATGTTCATATATCGTATTAGCAACCTAGTTGGTTTAGAATTAACCATTTTTATCACATTTTTGCAGATTGCCAGTCACAGTGGCTATGTGCAGATCGACTGGAAGAGAGTTGAAAAAGATGTAAACAAAGCAAAAAGACAGATTAAGAAACGAGCAAATAAGGCAGCACCTGAAATCAACAATATAATAGAAGAAGTAAGACAAAGTACATTTTTGGCTCCTTTTCTTTTTTTTTAAATGAATCTCAGTAGAAAATGTGACTAGGGATTGCCTTTTAAAAAAAATTGGTGTTTCTGGTCATATCTAGAGTGTTAAGTAAAATTTGGGATAAAGCCACCATTTAAATCACTCATTATTTTTTTTACTTGTTAACTAAAACTACCTTTTTTTTTTTGAAGTGGAATAGTTTGAAAATGTATATATTTATTTTATTAATATGTTATTAGTTTTATTCATGTTTTTATGTGAATTTTGCCTATTTTCTTCTTATATTCTATTTAGAATTGAATTGAATGCTCCTTTGCCTTTATTTTAATTCTGTCCTTTTACTTCCCCCAACTTTTATTTTGAAAAATTTCAGATCGGTTGAAAGGTTGAAAGACAAAAACAGTGAATACCCAAATACCCTTCACCTATTCATCAAATTGTTCACGTTTCACCACATTTGCTGGTGTGTGTGTGTGTGTGTGTGTGAGTGAGAAATTTACCCTTTTTTTTTGTTTTTTTCCCAAACTGTTTAAGACATTAGGTCTTTTTATTCTTAAATACTTCAGCACATATATCCCAAGAGTACGGATATTCTCCTATACTATTACCATTACCCTTATTAATCCCCCCAAACTTAACATGATACAATAATATTTCCTAATATAGAGTTCATATTACAATTTTTCCACAAAATATCTTTTACATCTTTTCCCCCCGATTAAGAATTACATATTGCATTTGGTTGTCATGTTTCTGAAGTCTGCTTTAATCTTAGATGGTCCCCTCATCTGTTTTTTTGTTTTTGTTTTTCTGTCTTTCATGACACATTTTTGAAACATCTAGGCAGAGTATCGTACAGTCTGGCTTTGTCTGATTGCTTCTTCATGATTTTATTTGGGTTAAACATTTTATCAAGGTGTTATTTTTTTGATCCTGTGCATTTTTTCCTACTGGCTAAGTGAACTGACTGTTAATATACATCACTGTGCATGCTGTGGGAATTTATTAAATCATCTACGTTAATAACTTGCTGAATGGACCATTTATGCCAGCCCTATAGGGAGATTTCTTTTTACCTGTGAGAATTTTGCTGTCCATAAGCCTGTTATCTCAGAAGCAGGAAGTTTACTGGGCCTGGCTGGGGGCTCTAGGCTCCTTCAGTTTGTAACAGACAGCCCTGGCATCTTGCCTGGTTGTTGGCACCTGCAATAGTAGGTACTCAAGAATTTTTGCTGAATATTTACTGAATTGAGGAAAACATCTGAAAATGATACTTAGCTCTGGATTTAATAATTAAGAGTATTTTTAAGAATTTATATCTTTTCTTTTTCTTATTGTGGTAAAATATACATAACATAAAATTTACCATTTTAAGTATTTTTAAATGCACAATTCACTGGCATTAAGTACATTCACACTTTCGTGTAACCATTACCACTATCCATTTCCAGAACTTTTTCATCATCCCAAATAGAAACTCTAACCATTAAACAGTAACTCCCACAATCAACCCCTCTCCCCAGCCGTTGGTAACCTCTGTTCTACTTTCTGTCTTGATGAATTTGACTATTCATATAAGTGGAAATTATAACAACATTGTCCTTTTTTTGTCTGTCTTATTTCACTTAGCGTAATGTTTTCAAGATTCATCCATGTTGTAGCACAATTCAGAGTATTTTTCTTTAAACTTTGTTTCAGGCAACAGAATTTGTCAAACAGAACATTGTGATATCCAGTGGATTTGTGG
Source organism: Mesoplodon densirostris (assembly GCF_025265405.1). Taxonomy (NCBI): domain Eukaryota; kingdom Metazoa; phylum Chordata; class Mammalia; order Artiodactyla; family Ziphiidae; genus Mesoplodon; species Mesoplodon densirostris. Next base: position 98,286,227 of record NC_082681.1, read on the forward strand.
GAGGCTTTTTGCTAGGCCTTGCATCTTAAGGATATGAATATTCTATCACAGTGGAGTCACCTCTGAGAAGAGAAATGGTGGTGACAAGATGGTCTCAGCATTACCCATTGACAGATTCTCCAGGATGACAAGAAACAACTAGCTGGACAGTACCAAACTCACTGCTTAGCATTTTGCCATCTGAAATTTGGCAGACAGGTATCTGCTATAAAACAATCTATATGGTCTGTGTATAATGATATTCCTGAGCAAATCATGGCTTTCATTATTTTTTAAAAACTTGCATTTGTTTAAAATTTGCCTATAAAACACCACTGTTGGACGTAGATATGGAGAGAGAAAAAAATCTGTTGGCTATATTCTCCAGTGAAGTATCATCCTTATTTTACTTAAATAAGATGTTCTCCACTGTGCTTTTTAGTGTAGTGCCAATAATTTAAAAATTTGTATTATAGCTTCAACAGTAGGGCTGACTTTTTTCTTTTTCTTTTTTTTTTTTTGCGGTGCGCAGGCCTCTCACTGTTGTGGCCTCTCCCATTGCGGAGCACAGGCTCTGGACGTGCAGGCTCAGCGGCCGTGGCTCACAGGCCCAGCCGCTCTGCAGCATGTGGGATTTTCCCGGACCGGGGCACAAACCCGTGTCCCCTGGATCGGCAAGCAGACTCTCAACTGCTGCGCCACCAGGGAAGCCCCTGACTCTTTTTTAAGGATATGTTTGCAATAAACTGAAGAACTATAATGCCCTTTTATGGAAGGATTTACAAATAATAGAATTATTAAAGTTATTAAACAAATTTAATACCAATTTTTAGGTTGTTTTTTCCTGCAATTCTTACTTTGCTTACTATGTAATAACTGTAGTAAATGCTCTTCTAGGGAAATACTACATGTCTAAAGCTATTTTTCTTTTTTTTGATGTCTGTAGTTGTAAAAATGTCTTCTTGTATATAAGCTTGTAATTTTTTTATTCATTTGTTTATCTTGGCAGCCTGGGTAGAATTAATTATTTTGAGGGTACATATAGTTGGGTCACTGATTCGTTTTATTAACTTTGAGTGAACCATGTTTTTCATTTTAAAAAATCCTAATTATTATTTAGACCCTTTCTTTACAAAGAGGTAAAAATCACCTTAAAATACTTAGTAGTATAGTATGAATTTATTGTCTGAAGAACAGTGATTTTCTATATAATCATGAAATTGTAGTTTAAAGAGAATCATCTCTTTGATCTAGTCTTGAGATGTAAATGCTGAGGCTTTCAGCTTTTTAGGTAGCATTTTATGTTGGTCCCAACACTAGGCCAGTTGACTTGTTTCTCAGGGCCGATATCACACTCCCTCAGAGGGTCCTTGGCCTAGAAAAGCTTTTTGTATTGTTTGTTTTGTCCAGAGTTCTACGTTGGAATTGGGAAAAACAGCAGAACAACATGTGTTGGAATCTTCAGATTGGAAAGACTTTGTGGATACTCAGACTATCTCCTTTTGATAGGAAGTCTCTGTAGTATTTTTTGTGTATTGTAAACATAAGGCATTTCATACTTTCAAGATTGTTACAGTCTGTGTGCTTTCATTTTTGCAAGACTCCTTAAAATTGAATGTGGGATTGATGTTCATTTTCTTCCTTTACTCTCAGCGCCTCAGATAAAATGCTAAATAAAACTCAGACTTTCTTAATATGAAGTGGTTTTGCTTATAAATACTTAATTTTTCTTCTTTGAGCTTTTCTCTCTTTCTGCCTTGCCTAGCTTTTCATGACTGTGTAATTAAAAGGGAAAAATATTCTACATTAGGTAGAACCTGGGCCGCACTTCTATGTGCCATATCTGCGTGATACCTTTCATCTGATGCAGTGTGGCAGGCTACTGTGGGAAGCTCTAGGAGCTGGCTCAGTTTGTTCATTTTAGAAATATTTATAGTGTCTGTTCTGTGTGTGATACTTTGGGAAAGTGGGGGGCACAAAAATGTCTGCCCTCAAATAAAGGCTAAATATTCCTATATGAAAAGTTACATACTACTATAGGAGAACTTGGTGTATGATTTAGTGGCAAATGAGTTGTAGAGGTAACTACTTTCAGAGTCCAAACATGAATGAAAAGTGAAAAAGAGCACTTCATTTTTTACCTATACATTTCCAAGTATTTTTGGATTTGTTTGAAAATATTTGTATACCAGTGTAAAATATCAGCTCTCTCCATACGCTCTCCTCTCTGTTAGTGCCCCTTGTTCTGCCTCGTGTCCGTGCCGTTTCCCCACGAGGCTGTACGCTACTTGAGGCAGTCGTGTGCGGTGTTAATTAATCTATAACTTGTGACACACCCTGTGTAATGCTTTGCTCACCATAGGTATCCAGCTGATGTTGTGAATGAGTATGTGAAAAGCATATTTTACCGTGCTAGAGTTGGTGTCAACCTATAGGAAATCTTCTCAGTATGGCAGCCCCGTGAATCAGAAGCTCCATCAGAAATGACTTGGTGGGGCTCGGCCTGAATGAAAAGCCTATAGCCTGCCTTTTTCTAAAATGGGGATTTTTATGTTTGAGGGCATAAAGTTTGTTTGCAAGATTTATTAAAACTTGAGTATGTGGAATATAGATATTTTGTGGCTTAGAAGATTTGTAAGGACATTTTTTTTTTCTTTTATTTTTTTTTATTTTTTAGATTTTTTTTTTTATTTTACAAATTTAATCAGTTATACATATACATATGTTCCCATATCCCCTCCCTATAAGGACATTTTGACTGATTTTTATTTTTTATTCTTAGAGCCCTCCCCAATCTCCCTCACAAAAAAGGATGATTTTTAACATTTTCTTATTTCAAATGTAATATGAATGAAATATGTTTATTATAGAAAATACATCAGCATAAAGAATATATAGAATGTCGATAATGTGATGTACCTAGAGATAATGACTGTCCGTATTTTGATACATAGCCTTTGGAATTTTTTCTGCATATATATGAATACATATTATGTGTATTTTGTATAAAAATTGTCATAGTTTATGTACTATTTTATAAATAGCTATATTCACTTATAAATATCTTTTTATAATAGGTACATTTATGATGACAGAAAGATACAAGTGCCCACCCTCATCCCCTTTTATGAGACAACCATTATGAAAAGTTCTTTATACATATATTTTAATATATTTATACTTATATTATTTTTATTGTCCAAGTTTGGATAGTATTGATATACACTGAATGTTCACTCTGAAAGGTAAGGAATTTTGTGCACATTCACTGTTTCCCCCCTTTTTTTTTGATTGCTAATATATTTATAGTTTTTCTAGTAGATACCTTTATTACTTTAAATATGCTTTTTCTGTCCTTAGTTACCAGCTTTAGATAATATCTGCTAACTCCCTGTTATTAAAGATGAGGAAAATAAGTGTACTTCTTCCCTGTTACCCTCTGGCCTCCTGATTTTTGTTAAGTTATTATTACTTTTTATGGTATATTCAAATGATAGAATTCTATACAATTATTAAGAGGAATGTAGAGCTATATAAATTGATCTAGAAATATCCACATATTAGTGATAAAATCAGGTTACAAAAAGTATGACCCCACTTTTAAAATATGCAGGTGAGCATGAGTGCACACAGATACTCATAGAGGCTGTCTCTGAGAGGTTGGTATATAGGATTTTCATGTTGTATTTTCAACATTTTTGTGTCATCTGAAGTCTTTACAATAAGTACATGTTACTTTATAGGAAGCAAACATTGTTTTTTTAGAACCAGGAATAGGAATTAAAATTAATAGGTTATTGCTATTTTAGGGGGCTATTTCTGCTTTATTCAGTGAATTTATTTTTTAAGTGGTTTTTGTCAAAATAATACATATAGTCCAAGACGTCAAATGGTATTTGACTATAAATAAGGCTTCTAAGAAAAGGAGCACTTCTCTGTCCTACCATTCCTCAATTTAGTGGCTTTTTCCCCACAGAAGTTTCAACTATATTAGTTGTTTCTCTTGGTATTTACTGCAACCATATTTCTTAGACTTCCTATTATGATAAATAACTTGGCTTGTACTTCCTTTTATGACAGATGTGGATTTAGCTCTATAATGCCTTCCTTTTCATATCTTTGTAGTAACAATTTATTAAATTCTATAAAGTTTTATATGTTCCTGTGACAAATACCATTTACTGTTGAATAAGGACACAACTTCCTGTAGGTCCATCTATGTGGGTTCAGCTGGAATCTAGCCTTAGCCTGATCCTGCAAGTAGCTCTGGAGCATGAAGGGCACTGGGGCTGGCAGAATAATCCCACCCCTGCCCCCCAACTGCCACAAAGATATTCATGTCCTAATCCCCCAAACCTGTGAATACCTTAGGTTACATGGCAAAAGAGAATGAAGGTTGCAGATGGAGTTCAAGTTGCTCATCAACTGATCTCAAAGAGGTTATTCTGGAGTATCTTGGTGGACCCAATGTGATCACAAGTCCTTAAAAGAGGAGGAAGGCAGAAGAGAGACAAAGATGTGAATATGGAAGAAGAATGATCAGGCCAATGCTGTTGTGGCTTTGAAGACTGAGGAAGGGGGCCATGAGCCAAGGAAAGCTGGTGGCCTCTTGAAAGCTGGAAAAGGCAAGAAAACAGACTACCCTATTGCTTCCAGAAAGGAGCACAGCCCTGGCGACACCTTGATTTTAGCTCAGTGAGACCCATGTTGCACTTCTTACCTTCACATCTGAAGATAATAAATTTGTGTTGTTTTAAGCCACTATGTTTGTGATCATTTGTTACAGCAGCAATAGAAATCTAATACTGGCACCACTGAGTTATGTCCCCTTGTGGCAAGAGAGCTAGCTTTTTGTATTCCCATATCAATCAGGCACTGGCTGCAGTCTGCCCTTAGGGATTGGGGTGGGTAACCTCCAGGCTAGGGAGACACTGTCCTGCTGAGAGCAACTCTCAAGAGAATGGTGTGATTGTTAGCTGTCAGCAGTTAATATACAGCTGGGTATTAGGTATATTGGCCCAATAAAAGGGCTCTGGGTGGGACACCAACAGTCTCCATTACAGTGGGTAAATCTAAGCCAACATTGCTTGTGTAAAACAATAGTTAAGTGTCTTCTGGAGCTGGGGGGAGGGGGGTGTTGGAAGGGCAATAAAACAAATGTAGAACTGAAATATTTGGATTCTTAATGTAAAGTCCTTGTATTCTTCCAAAACATATTGATTAACCTCACACTTTGAGTATGCATGCATGTTAAAATTTTAAGAGCAATCCCTAAATGAATTACTATTAGTTGAGGACAAATATATTTCAAACATACAAATAAGCAATCTAAATGAAGCCAGGAAAGGAAGAAGAAAGAAGCATAGAGAAGGAGTAAATAGGAAGCATAAAAGATGGTAAAAATAAAACCAAATATATCAATAATCACACTTCAAAAGGAAAAATGAACAGAATTCACAATGTAATTCTATATAAACATCATCCTATGTAGACCTAAGTAGTGGGATTAGAGCCACAGAAAGGAAATGTTTATAAAACATCACCGTTCAGTGGAGAATTCTCCAAGCTTCAAGATGTATAAAGCCTCTTTTAACTTTCCTTCTAATCCTCTCGCCCTCACCCCCAATCTGGAACAAACTCAGTTTCTTTTAAGTCATGTGCTCTTTCTCGGATTACTTATATTTTTGGTTGAACTATTTTCTTGAGTAACTCTTATAAGTGTGGGAGGTAAACTTTCCGAGTTCTCGTATGCTTAAAATATCTTTTGTTCTCATACAATTCAAGATTGACAATAGTTTTCCTTTAGAATTTCGAAGACATTGGTCCATTGTATTCTACTGTCTGATGTTGCATGATGTCAGTCTGATTTTGAACTTTCTGGGTAACATTTTCTTTTGTTTTTTTTTTTTTTTTTTTTTTTTACTTTGAAAGCCTTGTAGATTTTCTTCTTCTATCTTGGAGTTTTGAAATTTCATAAATTTGTCACGAAATGTGAGTTTTTAAAAACTGAATTAGAGAACTTTAAAAATGCATGTTAGTGTCCTTTTGCTGTGTGTTCTTGTCATTACAGAGAAGATACATATTAGCTAACATTTAAAAACCAAAGCCAGTGGGAGGGTCTAAGCTCACTCCCTAGATTGTGAGATTGAGAGCCCCAAAATAAGTGCTCAGTAAATATGAGAGGGAGGGATTCAGAATCATGGAAATGAAATACAGTGTTCTTTCATTATATGCAGCATTCTTTAGATCCTTTCATTCTGAAGATTCAGTTTGCCTCAAGCAAATTGTGCTTTTTCAATAGACTTTATTTTTTAGAACAGCTTTAGGTTTACAGAAAAATTGAGCAGATAGTACAGAGAATTCCCATGTATCTCCCTCAGACCCACACACAGTTTCCCTTATAATTAACATCTTACATTAGTGTTGTATGTTTGTTACAATTAATGAACCAGTCTTGGTATGTTTGTTTTTTTTTGTTTTTTTTGTTTTTTTCTTGCGGTATGCGGGCCTCTCACTGTTGTGGCCTCTCCCGTTGCGGAGCACAGGCTCCGGACGTTCAGGCTCAGCAGCCATGGCTCACGGGCCCAGCCGCTCCACAGCATGTGGGATCTTCCTGGACCGGGGCACGAGCCCATGTCCCCTGCATCAGCAGGCGGACTCTCAACCACTGCGCCACCAGGGAAGCCCATGGTACATTATTATTAACTAAAGTTTATACTTGATTTGGATTTAGTTTTTACCTAATATTACTTTTTTTAATCCAGGATCCCATCCAGGATATCATGTGACATTCAGTTGTCATGTCTCCTTAGGCTTCTCTTGGTGTGACAGCTTTTCAGACTTGCCTTGTTTTTGATGATTTTGACAGTTTTGAGGAGTAATGGTCAGGTATATTGTAGAATGCCCCTCTGTTGAACCTTTTCTGATGTATTTTCATGATTAGACTGGAGTTACAGGCCTTGAGGAAGGATATCACAGAGGTACAGTGCCATTTTCATCATATCCCATCAGGGTACATACTATCAACATGACTTCTCACTGTTGACGTTGACCCTGGTCACCTGGCTGAGCTAGTGTTAGTCAGCTTTCTCTTTTTTGTAGAGTTATTCTCTCCACTTCCCATTACTGCATTCTTTGGAAGGAAGTCACTATGTGTGAAATATCTATATAAATTATTTGTAATTCTGCACAGGAGGTATGTATTTTCTCCTTCATTTCTTAATTTGTTCAGTCATTTATATCAGTTCGGATTAATGGAGATTTATTTTGCATCTTGGGCTATAATCCAATATGACTTTATTTTCTTGCTCTTATTCCAGCTTTGTTCATTGGAAGCTCTTTCTGTTGGCTCCTGTGTCCCTTTGAGATACCCCCGTCAATATGTTTAGCAAATTGTATTCTAATAATAATTTTGATTGTTTCTTCCCTGACATGGTGTCTATCCTCTACTTCTGGAACATTGATCAGTTAGATGTTGGAGCTCCTAGATTTTTCCTTCATAACTTTTATATATATATATATATATATATATATATATATATATATATTTGGCCACACTGCGCTGGCATGTGGGAATCTTAGTTCCCCAGCCAGGGATCAAACCCATGCCCCCTGCAGTGGAGCCGTGGAGTCTTAACCACTGGACTGCCAGGGAAGTCCCCTTATTAGTATTTTTCATCTGGTTTTTTTCTTTCCCCCTCTATTTTCTAGATTAGTTCCTTAGTTTTATTTCTAGCCCACAAATTTGGTCTTTTAGGCAAGTTTTATCATTCAGCCTATTAATTAAAAGACTTAGGTCAGTAATTATATTCATTCATTCATTCATTTGCTACGAACCCTTTTTGTGTCTTCGGTTGTTTCTTTTTCATTGCAATCTGTTTTACTTTTTGTATTTTACTCTTCTGTTGCAGGATTGGTTTTTCTCCAAGATCTGACAACTCTTGGCTTTCAGTTTATTTTTATGAATAAAAGGATTGTTTTGGTTAATATAGATAGCTGGAGTGGGTTTTCTTGGCAGCTCTGTAGGTCTGCTTTTCTGGCAGGGGCTCTTTTGAAGAGGAGGGCTGGGTGCAGGTTCAGTGTGAGGCCAGGTTGTAGCAGCAGGAGACCTTCCTTAGAGATAGGTAGGGGCAGGGAGTAGTAGGCAGGTGCAGTTCCATGGAGGACTTACCGGAAAGCTAGAGGGATGGAACCTGTTTTCTATTTTCTCTTCCCTGACCCTGGGATAGTGCCATTGCTACTTTCTCAGGGTTTTACACCCTCATTAGGGCCAGTTAGAGAACAATCTTGGACTTTTCCTGCCAGCAGTTCTGTTCAGGTGAGGGGAAAAAAGGGCCAGATGGAGAGAAAGGAGGCTAATTATCCCTATTCATGCCACTAAATTTTGAAAATACATAACTCTGGGAAGGCATACTTCCTCACCTGCTTTTCTCAAGGCTGCTTTGGCAAGAGCCCTTGTGTTGACTTGATCTGTGGTTTCCTGTCCTCTGACTTCTCTTCTGATCCCCTCTGCTGTCAAATGTCTCGAATTTCACAAAAATTTTGGTCTTTGAATGGCACAATTATGGTTTTTAAAAACTTTTTATTCTGGAAATTTCAAAATATATATAAAAGTAGAGGGAATAATATAACAACCCCCCATGTACCCATCCCTCAGCTTCCACAATTAACACATGGCCAATCTTATTTCAGCTACACTCCCCCACTATCTTTAACCACTGCCCCCCCCCAATTATTTTGAAATATATCCCAAACGTATAATTTCACCAGTAAATACTTTTTTTCTTTTTTTTTGCGGTATGCGGGCCTCTCACTGTTGTGGCCTCTCCCGTTGCGGAGCACAGGCTCCGGACACGCAGGCTCAGAGGCCATGGCTCACGGGCCCAGCCGCTCCATGGCATGTGGGATCTTCCCGGACCGGGGCACGAACCCGTGTCCCCTGCATCAGCAGGCAGACTCTCAACCACTGCGTCACCAGGGAAACCCACCAGTAAATACTTTTGTATGTATCTCTAAAAGACAAGGACTCTTTAAAGAAAGCTATATTACTATTATCACACCAAAGAAATTAATAATAATCCCTTAATAGTATGAAATATCCTCTCGGTATTCAAATTTCCTCAATTATGTCAAGTTTTTTTTTTATTATAGTTGTTTTTTTCAAATCAGTGTCTAAACAGGGTCTACACATTGTATATGGTTGCTGTTAAGTTTGTTAATTCTCTTTTAGTTTATCGAAACCACTTCCTCTTTTTTTTTTTCTTATAATTTATTCATTGAAGAAACCAGGTCATTTCCCTATTGAACTTACTATATTTTGAATGTTGTTGATTACCCCCTTGTGGTGTTGTTTAACATGTTCTTTTGGCCCCTATGTTACCTGTCAACTGATATTTAAATCACCAGACATAATTAGATTCGAATTTGATTTTTTTTTTTTGCAAGACTATTTCATAGGTAGTGGTATTTACTTCGTGTTGTATTGCAAGAGGCAACACATAATGTCTGATTACTTCTCTTTGGGGAGCATTAAAACTGATCAGTGGTTCAAGTGGTGTCAGCCTAAATCAACCATTATAAAACTTCCCATCATCTTATCACTTAATGTTTGAGCAGCTTTTAATGATTGCCTATTTCCATGATTTCATTTGGGATTACAAAATAGTGATGTTCTAACTTAATTATTTGTTCTTGAACAAATAATTTATAAGCTTGAATTCTTTTAGAAAAAAGAACATTTTCCCATCAACTATTTGGATATTTTTTAGATTTACTTAGTTATAGGAAAGGCAGGATATGAAAATTTACATGAAATGGATAAAGTTTTCAAAAAACACAATTTACCAAAATTTACTCAAGAAGATACAGAGAATCTGAATAAAACCTGAAGAGTCTTATATCTTTTAAAGAAATCAAATCCACAATTTAAAGCCTCCCATAATGAAAACTCCAGGCCCAGGTCACTTCAATGGTGAATTCTTTCAAAATTTAAAGAAGAACTAACGGCAGTCTTATTCAAATTTTTCCGAAGAATAGAAACAGCAGAAACACACTCAAACTTATTTTATGAGGCCATCATAACCTTAAGACCAAAATCTAACAAGGAAATTACAAGAGGAAAATGAAAGTGTAATATCTCCCATGAACAGACTCCAAAATCCTAGAAAAAATATTACAAATCAAATCCAGCAATACGTAAAAATGGACAATATATCATGACAAAGTGGGATTCATTTCAGGAATTCAAGATCAGTTTAACATTTCAAAATCAATGTATTTCATCTCATTAACAGAATAAAGGGGAAAAAACCACATTATCACTTCATCAGATGCAGAAAGTCTTTTTTTTTTTTCTTGGCCACACTGCGTGGCTTGCAGGATCTTAATTCCCTGACCAGGGATCGAACCTGTGCCCCCTGCAGTGGAAGTGCAGGAGCCCTAACCACTGAACCGCCAGGGAATTCCCCAGAAAAATCATTTAATGAAATTAAACAATTATAAAAAATATAGACTCAACAAACTAAGAAGAGAACTTCCTCAGTTTGGTAAAGTGTATCTACAAAAAGTCTACATCACATTTAATGGTTAAATATTGAGATCATGGGACCAGGAAGTCAATTTTAACTGCTTCTTTTTCAACTTTGCACTGCGGCTCCAGCCAGTTTGTCATCAAACTTTTGGATTTTGCCAATCTGATAGGTGAGAAATGGTATCTTTGTGTAACTTAATTTGCATCTCTTTTATTACCAGCGAGGCTGAGCATCTTTTCATGTTTAAAGACTATTATATTTGCATTTCTTTTTCTTGAAATGTGTGTTCTTTTCTCTTTCCCATTTTTTTTTTATGGGGCAGATGGCCTTTTAGTTATCTATTTTTAAACAATTACATAAAGGAAATTAAACCTTTATCTGTGATGAAAGTTGCAAATATTCCTTATTTGCCATTTGTCCTTTTCCTTGGTTTGTGATGTTTTTTGGCATGCAGTTTTCTTTTTTCAATTTTATGTGGTCAAATTTAGCAATATTTTTCTCTTCTTGTTTCTGGATGCGTCCTAGTTAGGAAGGTTTTTTACATTCCTGATTTATAGAAGAATTCACATATGATCTGTCCTAGACATGTGGCTTACTTTTTTACTATTAAATCTCTGTTCTATTTGGAATTTGTCAGATCTTATTTTATCTTTTTCTGTATCGCTAACAAGTTACCCCACTACCATTTATTAAAGGTCCATCTTTTCACCACTGTATTGAGATGTCACCTTTATATGCCAAGTTTCCATACTCTGCTTATGTGCCAATACCCTACTTTAAATTATTGAGGCTTTGTAATATGCTTTTTTATATGCTTTATTTATTTTTTCAAGTGGAAATATAGGAGATTGTTTTATTATCTTAATAGGATAGATATTTCAAAGGAACAACAGAATGTATATGCCATAAAGAAAAAAAAGATAAATTTAACTACATCAACATTTTAAAGTTTTCTGTCATAAAAGACACTATTAAAATGGTTTAAAAACATTGGACACTTACAAAATATACAAATGTTCTAAACTACATGAAGAGCCAGAAATCACAATGTTGAAGACAACAGGCAACTCATTAAATAGGAACTTGGTCAAAGTTAACAAGCATGAATACACAGAAGAGAAAGGCCTAATGGTCAAGAAACAGGAAAAGATAATCGACCTCACCAGCAACGGCAGAAATGCAAGTTAATACAACTATCCCTGTCAAGTTTCCACCCAGTAAATTTTCAAAAAATTAAGTCTGAAAATACAAAAATCAAAGAGTACACAAGTGTTATGGGGGAGGGGGGGTGGAATTAGATTTCTTATACACTGATGGTGTGGATGAAAATTGGTACAAGCATTTTAAGATCAATTTGACAATATCTAGCAAAGCTGAATTATATGACCCAGCATTTTCACTTCTAGGTGTATTCTCCAGTTAACCTATGGCAAAGGCCAAAAGGTGACATCTAGAAAACTGTTTTGTGCAGCATTTTTTTCAATAGACCTTTTTTAGGACAGTATTAGATTTACAAAAAAATTGAGAAGATTGTAGAGAAAGCTCCCATATACCCCACACCCAGTTTCCCCTATTATTAACATCTTAAGTTAGTATGGTACCTTTGTTACAATTAATCTCAACCATTACTGATATGTTATTATTAACTACAGTGCGTACTTCATTCAGATCTCTTTAGTTTTTACCTAATGTCCTTTTTCCATTCCAGGATCCCATCCAGGATACCACACTGGATTTAGTTTTCATGTCTCCTTAGGCTCCTCTTGGTGTGACAGTTTCTCAGCATTTCCTTGTTTTTTTAAAAAATTTATTTATTTTATTTTATTTCTTTATTTTTGGCTGTGTTCGGTCTTCATGGCTGTGCGCAGGCTTTTTGTAGTTGCGACGAGCTGGGGCTACTCTTCGTTGCGGTGTACGGGCTTCTCATTGTTGTGGCCTCTCCTGTTGTGGAGCACGGGCTCTAGGCACGCGGACTTCAGTAGTTGTGGCTCTCGGGCTTCAGCAGTTGTGGCTCGCGGGCTCCAGAGCGCAGGGTCAGTAGTTGTGGCACACGGGCTTAGTTGCTCTGCGGCATGTGGGATCTTCCCGGACCAGGGCTCGAACCCTTGTGCCCTGCATTGGCAGGTGGATTCTTAACCACTGCGCCACCAGGGAAGCCCAGACTTTCCTTGTTTTTGATGAGCTCTACAGTTTCAAGGGGCACTGGTCAGGTATATTGTAGAATGCCCCTCTATTGGGGTATTTGTCTGATGTAATTCTAATGATTAGACTGAGGTTATGAGCTTTGGGGCAGAAGAGCACAGAGGTAAAGTGCCATTCTCATCACATTATATCAAGGGCACATATCAACACGATTTGTCACTGTTGATGTTGACCTTGATCACTTGGCTGAGGTAGTATTTGTCAGATTTCTACACTGTAAAGTTACTCCTTTTTCTCCTTGTTTTCTATTTTGTCCTCTTTGGAAGGAAGTCACTATGTGCAGCCCACACTTAAGGAGTGAGGAGTTAGGCTCTATTTCCTTGAGGTCAGATTATCTACATAAATTAAATGGAATAATGCACGAGAGATTTGTCTTACCTGCATTTATTTATTTATTTATTTATTCAATCACTTATTTATATCAGTGTGAACTCTTGGTTACTTATTTTTCACTTTGGGTTATGCCCTATTTGGATTATTGCCCTATCAGTATCTGATAGGGCAAGCCCCCATCACTGCCTATCTTTTTCAGGCGTTTCTTGGCTATTCTTGCTAGCTTGTCCTTCCTAAAGTACTTTATAATCAAGTCCAGGAGACAAAAATCTGATTTTTTTTTTTTTTTTGGCCATGCCCTGCGGCATGCAGGATCTTATTTTCCCGAACAGGGATGGAACCCGTGCCCCCCACAGTGGAATCGCAGAGTCCTAACCACTGGACTGCCAGGGAATTCCCTCTGATGATATTTTTTATTGCAATAGCATTAAATATATATGCAGTCGATCCTTGAATAATTCAAGGGTTAGGGTTAACTACAGTGCGTACTTCATTCAGATCTCTTTAGTTTTTACCTAATGTCCTTTTTCCTATCCAGGATCCCATCCAGGATGTCACACTGGATTTAGTTTTCATGTCTCCTTAGGCTCCTCTTGGTGTGACAGTTTCTCAGACTTTCCTTGTTTTTGATGAGCTTGTTTTTGTTAGGTACACAGTTGAAAATTTATGTATAATTTTTTTTATTTATGTACTGTGACCCTTTGGAGGACCACAGTATTTTCTTAAATTAATTTTTATTGGAGTATGGTTGCTTTACAATGTTGTGTTAGCCTTCACTGCGCAACAAAATGTATCAGCCATACACATACAGATATCCTCTCCCTTTTGGACTTCCCTCCCATTTAGGTTACCACAGTACACTAGGTGAGTTCCCTGTGCTATACATCATGTTCCCATCAGTTGTCCATTTTACATATAGTATCAATAAGGTATATGTGTCAACCCCAGTCTCCCAATTCCTCCCACCCCACCCCTTTCCCCCTTGGTATCCATACATTTGTTCTCTACGTCTGTGTCTCTATTTCTGCTTTGCAACTAAGATCATCTATACCATTTTTCTGGATTCCACATATATGCGTTATTATATGATATTTGCTTTTCTCTTTCTGACTTACTTTACTCTGTATGACACTCTTTAGGTCCATCCATGTCTCTACAAATGACCCAATCTCATTCCTTTTTATGGCTGAGTAATATTCCATTGTACATATGTACCACATCTTCTTTATCCATTCCTCTGTTGATGGACATTTAGATGGCTTCCATGTCCTGGCTATTGTAAATAGTGCTGCTATGAGCATTGGGGTGCATGTGCTTTTTTGAATTATGGTTTTCTCTGGGTATATGCCTTGTAGTGGGATTGCTGGGTCGTATGGTAGTTCTATTTGTAGTTTTTTAAGGAACCTCCATACTGTTTTCCATAGTGGCTGTATCAATTTACATTCCCACCAACAGTGTATGAGGGTTCCCTTTTCTCCACACCCTCTTCAGCATTTATCGTTTGTAGATTTTTTGATGATGGCCATTCTGACCAGTGTGAGGTGATACTTCACTGTAGTTTTGATTTGCATTTCTCTAATAATTAGTGACGTTGAGCATCTTTTCATGTGTTTGTTGGCCATCTGTATGTCTTCTTTGGAGAATTGTCTATTTAGGTCTTCCACCCATTTTTTGATTGATTGGGTTGTTTAATTTTTTTGATATTGAGCTACATGAGCTGCTTGTATATTTTGGAGATTAATCCTTTGTCAGTTGCTTCGTTTGAAAATATTTTCTCCCATCTGAGGGCTGTCTTTTCATCTTTTTTATGGTCTCCTTTGCTGTGCAAAAGCTTTTAAGTTTATTTAGGTCCCATTTGTTTATTTTTGTTTTAATTTTCATTACTGTAGGAGGTGGGTCGAAAAAGATGTTGCTGTGGTTTATGTCAAAGGGTGTTCTGCCTATGTTTTCCTCTAAGAGTTTTATAGTGTCTGGCCTTACATTTAGGTCTTTAATCCATTTGGAGTTTATTTTTGTGTATGGTGTTAAGGAGTGTTCTAATTTCATTCTTTTACATGTAGCTGTCCAGTTTTCCAAGCACCACTTATTGAAGAGGCTGTCTTTTCTGCATCATATATTCTTGCCTCCTTTAGCAAAGATAAGGTGACCATATGTGCATGGGTTTGTCTCTGGGCTTTCTATCCTGTTCCATTGATCCAGATTTCTGTTTTTGGGCCAGTACCATATTGTCTTGATTACTGTAGCTTTGTAGTATAGTCTGGAGTCAGGGAGCCTGATTCCTCCAGCTCTGTTTTTCTTTCTCAAGATTGCTTTGGCTGTTCGGGGTCTTTTGTGTTTCCATACAAATTGTGAAATTTTTGGTTCTAGTTTTGTGAAAAATGCCATTGGTAATTTGATAGGGATTACATTGAATCTGTAGACTGCTTTGGGTAGTATAGTCATTTTCACAATATTGATTCTTTCAATCTAAGGACATGGTATATCTCTTCATCTGTTTATGTCATCTGATTTCTTTCATCAGTGTTTTATAGTTTTCTGAGTACAGGTTTTTTGCCTCCTTAGGTAGGTTTATTCCTAGGTATTTTATTCTTTTTGTTGCAATGGTAAATGGGATAGTTTCCTTAACTTCTCTTTCTGCCCTTTCATTGTTAGTATATAGGAATGCAAGAGATTTCTGTGTATGTATCCTGCAACATTTTTGTGTACAACTTTTGACTCCCCCCCAAACTTAACTACTAATAGCCTACTGTTGACTGGGAGCCTTACCAATAACATAAACAGTCAATATATGCTTTGTATATTATATGTATTATATGCTGTATTCTTATAATAAAGTAAGCTAGAGAGAAGAAAACTGTTATTAAGAAATCATAAGGAAGAGAAAATACATTGGCAATACTGTACTGTATTTACTGAAAGTTTACATTATCTGTTTACAAGATGAATTATCTGCCTGTCAGCACCTATATCAATATTGTCCTATCTGATACAGAACACTGAGATATGTGTTATATGTGTTACTAATGCTAGACATCAAAAATCAAAAGATAATATGAAAAAGAAATTCATATTTATTTACAGGTATAACGATTCATGCATTGATAATGAAGAAGCAGTAATATGGTTGCTTTAAGGTAGCCTAGTGTAATCGATATGATTGCTTCATGGTAACCTAGCCTATACACTAATGAATGAGTCATTATAAAATTTTATGGCATACAGTATTACAGTCATATTCATAATACAGTATTGGGAAAATTGTTACACTTTTTTAAAAACCACTTACCTGTGATGATAGGCTGATATGAAGCTTCTCCCATTATGAGAGGGAGAGGCATACTGTACAATAATGTAATTCTTTTGGAGCAAAGTTATAAAACAGTAAGAAAACCAACATATTAATTTTATATTAAGTATCACTCACCTTTATGGCTATGTAAGGCTGTCCACTGCAATACAAGTTTTGCATATGATGTTCTACTCGTGTATTTTTGTATATTTATTGAAAAAAATCCACTTATAAGTGGACCTGTGCATTCAAACCTGTGCTGTTTAAGGGTCAACTGTACTTAGAATTAGTTGACATCTTTTATGATGTTAGGTCTGCCTATCTCCAAATATGGTCTTTTCCATTGTTTCAAGGCTACATTTGGTCTTTTAGGAGTTTTGTCATTTTCCTCATATAAGTTTTGAACCTTTCTTGTTATGTTTATGCCTAGCATTGTAATTTATTCTTTTTAAAAAGTATAATTTCTGTCATATCAATGGAATTTGAGTGTTATGGGCTGGAGTGTTACATGTGTGTTCAATCTTTCCCATTGGCCCATAAGTCCTGATACATTTTTTCCCTTGACCTTTTTTAAATTGATTTTTTTTATTGCAGTAAAATAAACATAACATAATATTTTTATTATTTTAACCATTTGTAAGTGTACAATCAGAGGCATTAAATACATTCACAATGTTGTATACCCATCACCACTATCTATACCCAAAACCTTTTCATCATCCCCAACATAAACTCTGTACCAACTGAACAATAACTTCCCCTTTTCCCCTTCCCCAGCCCCTGGTAACTTCTATTCTGCTCTCTGTCTCTATGAATTTGCTTATTCTAGGTACCTCATATAAGTGGAATCATACATTATTTGTCCTTATGTTTCTGGCTTATTTCATTAAGCAAAATGTTTTCAAGATCCATCCATGTTGTAGCATATATCAAAATTTCATTCCTTTTTATGGCTGAATAATGTTCTCTGATCCATTTTTTTCATAAAATACGTTTATCATTCTTTTACCTGGTGAATAGTAGTTCTGGTTTCACTCCAATCCTTACCTGAACTTTTCTCTTTTTCAAGAATGCCATCTAACATTATTGATTCTCAGTAAATATTGAGCAGGTCAGTGTTTCAGTGTAATTAAAGAAGTACTGCAACATAAAACAAGTGAAAAACTAAGGATGAAGAAGCGTCCAAAAAAAAGAGCCTTCTTGAATTAGGAATTTTCAAATATTTATAATGTATCAGATAATTCAAAAAGAAAACAGAATGTCCTCTCTGTTTCCTTTGATTGTTAAGCCCAAGGGAGCTTACTATGTTTCTTTTAAGTGAAACTTGAGTGTAGGTAAATGAAGTCTATTACTGGTCACAATCCATTAAAATTCTTAACGTTATAAAACAAAGGATAGTTATAAATATAAAGTAATAGTTAAAAGCAGAACAAAAAGAAATGATTAGCAATGTCAAGGCCTGTTATGGAGTGACATGCGTGCCTTGGTTTGATTTATCCCCAGCATTGCTTTTGGTTTGATTAGTAAATATCTAAAAAACAATTTTTTAAAAAAGAGAGACAGATGATTTATCTCTTCCTAAATATACAGGTTTTTGTGGGGGGCAGGGAAGTAGGTTGTTAACTAGTTTAAGGATGGTTTTTTATCATGGGCAAGTGGCAGGTGTACTGAAGTTAGGGGAATTGGTAAGTACGACAACATGTCATGAGGTAGCACGAGAAAGACGCAAACCATTTTGGAGTTTCCTTTGTCCTTCACTGTAGATCGTGGTCTCTCATTGTTCTTAGTGGTGATATTTATTTTTGGTTTCTTTTGAGGGGAGAAGTTATGGGGATAGAGGCATGTCGAGCTACTTTTAGATGACTGGAACAGGCTGCCAGCTTTCAGCATCTCCAAGTATTCTAACTAAAAACTATTGCTTGCAAAAAGAGTTAAGGTACTTCAAAAATATGTCCTGTGGGACTTCCCTGGTGGCGCAGTGGTTAAGAATCTGCCTGCCAATGCAAGGGTCATGGGTTCGAACCCTGGTCCAGGAAGATCCCACATGCCGCGGAGCAACTAAGCCCATGTACCGCAACTACTGAGCCTGTGCTCTAGAGCCCACGAGCCACAACTACTGAGCCCACGTGCCACAACTACTGAAGTCTGCATGCCTAGAGCCCGCGCTCTGCAACAAGAGAAACCACTGCAATGAGAAGCCCGTGCACCACAACGAAGAGTAACCCCCGCTCGCCACAACTAGAGAAAGCCCGTGCACAGCAACAAAGACCCAATGCAGCCAAAAATAAATAAATAAATAAATAAATATATTTTTAAAAAGTCCTGTAAAAATGATAACGCATTATTTTTCCTTATAAAAGTAATACATGTTAATTGTAAGTTTAGAAACGGAGAAAAGTACAATGAAAACAAACCCATGATATTATTTCCTGGAGATAAGATAATCATGATTATATTTTGTTGGCATATGCATAAGGATATTTATTGCAGCGTTGTTTATAATTGCAGAGGTTTAGAAACAACCCAAGTGGCCATTAATCAGAGACTGATTAAATAAATCATGATATATTCACACAGTAGAATACTATTTAGCTATAAAAATGCTTTATGTACTGAAATAAAAAACCAACAGTGTTTATTATTAAATGAGAAAAGCAAGGTAAAGAGTAGTGGATACTTCCTTTTCTGAAAGAGTTAGGAATATATGAAATATATTCATGTTGGTTTGGATGTATTAGGAAAAGGAAAAGATAGATAAGAAATAAATAGAAGTGGTTATCTATATGGGTGGGGGAGGAAATAGGGTTAAAGGAATCATATTGAGAGTGAGAATACCCACACTTTGATTTTAAAAATTTTTTTTCCTATTTTTCTTCTGCAAGTTTTTAATTTTAAAAATTATTTACTTTATTTTTTATTTATTTATTTTTGGCTATGTTGGGTCTTCATTGCTGTGCGTGGGCTTTCTCTAGTTGTGGCGAGCGGGGGCTACTCTTCATTGCGGTGTGTGGGCTTCTCACTGCGGTGGCTTCTCTTGTTGTGAAGCACGGGCTCTAGGTGCACGGGCTTCAGTAGTTGTGGCACATGGGCTTCAGTAGTTGTGGCTCGTGGGCTCTAGAGTGCAAGCTCAGTAGTTGTGGCACGTAGGCTTAGTTGCTCTGCAACACGTGGGATCTTCCCGGACCAGGGCTCGAACCCGTGTCCCCTGCATTGGCAGACGGATTCTTAACCACTACGCCACCAGGGAAGCCCTCACTTTGCTCTTTTAATCATCTGAATGTACAACCTCTTTTTTAAAAAGTTAAACTCGTGTAAGCTGTAGAGCTGAAACAGAGCCTTACATTTGCCGTTCAGATTGAGGAAGTGCAATCATTTATTATAGCCAACACTGGAGAAAATTCATCTTTTTGAATGAATACCTTTATTTTTAACAAAGACTGGTGTTGGGATTGAGAACATGCTTCCCCCAAATATAACACCTTGGTGTATTGACTATTTTAAGCTGAGGGAGTTTGAGAAAGAGCAGAAGCAGGAAGGTCACTCTGATCTCCTCCCCCACACCCCTTTTGGAGAAGATCCTAAAACCCTCATGTGATAGGTACCCTCCCTATACCTGGAAGAAAGGAGCATCATTATCTCCAAAGACAAAGGGACCCTGAGAAGGGTCCAAAGAGGTCTTGTTAAATTTCCCCCAGTTTGCTACATATATCTTGTACTCCTTGCCTCTCCTATTTCTCCACAACTGTCCACTCTTCATCAAACCTAGCATAAAAATTCTCAGGCCTGTTTCTTCGGGTCTTCATTTCGTTATGATGGCTCCTTGTCATATAAAACTTACATTAAATAAATTTATATGCTTTTCTCCTGTTAATCTGTCTTTGTCAGTTTAATTTTTCAGACCCAGCCTGGGACCCTAAAAGGGCTGAGGAGAGCTTTTTCCTCCACTACACTGGAGGGTTTCTGCTTTATGGTAATCTGAGAAACAGATTACCTGTTCTTTTTTGCTTTTTTTGGCTGCACTGCGTGGCTTGTTTGATCCCCAACCGGGGATCAAACCTGGACCCTTGGCAGTGAAAATGCAGAGCCTAAACACTGGACTGCCAGGAATTCTACCTGTTCATTTTAATTTATTTATTTATTTTTGTTAATTTTTTTCTTTTTTTTTGGCTGTGGTGAGTCTGTTGCTGCATGGGCTTTCTCTAGTTGCAGCGAGCGGGGGCTACTCTTCATTGTGGTGCGCGGGCTTCTCATTGCTGTGGCTTCTCTTGTTGCGGAGCACGGGCTCTAGGCACGTGGGCTTCAGTAGTTGTGGCGCACAGGCTCAGTAGTTGTGGTGCACGGGCTTAGCTTCTCCGTGGCATGTGGGATCTTCCCGGACCAGGGCTCGAAACTGTGTCCCCTGCATTGGCAGGCGGATTCTTAACCACTGTGCCACCAGGGCAGTCCCCACCTGTTCATTTTTTTTTTTTTTTTTTTTTTGCGGTATGCGGGCCTCTCACTGTTGTGGCCTCTCCCGTTGCGGAGCACAGGCTCCGGACGCGCAGGCTCAGCGGCCATGGCCCACGGGCCCAGCCGCTCCGCGGCATATGGGATCCTCCCGGACCGGGGCACGAACCCGTATCCCCTGCATCGGCAGGCGGACTCTCAACCACTGTGCCACCAGGGAGGCCCCCCACCTGTTCATTTTTAAATTGAGAGGAGTAGAGGTGATTTTGTTTTCTATAAAGCAAGAGTTGATTGGGAGTGAAGATGAAGCTGAGATAGACATTCTCTGGCCGAATATGAATGAATGGGATCAGCTGGCTAGTAAAGTCAGTGCTTAGGTGCCTGGGGGTAGTAATTTAATTTGTAATCTCTCACCCCGAGTCAATGTTGCTTGAGAACATATTTTATGTGAGAGTGTTATATAAATATTCAGTAAAATGTCAGGAAAACGGCCCATGTGTAGCAAGTTTTTTGGAGAGTCTGAAAAGATTTGAAAGAACCAAGGTATGTAAAACTGTAGAGATAGAATTTTTACAGCTAGAGACACATATCAGAACAAAACAACATAAAAGCAACCAACCAAACAAAACCCCTGTCAGTATCGGTCATTTATTGACTGAGAAGAAATGGCAAAAAAAAAAAAAAATCAATGAAAGAAGTGCCCTTAATTTGAGAATAAACTGACCCAATGGGGGAGGACAAGAGAGGGGAAGGGGGAAACCAAGTCCGAAAGAACTGCGAGAGATGGGAAGCTGCAGGAGTAGAAATCAAAGGAAACCACAAAGACCCAGATCAACCTGCATATCTTCTGCTGTCTACATGGGTCAATGTTGTAAAATAAAAATTGGTATCTCAGATGAAGAACTGGAAGAACTGCAGGGTCCTAATTTGATGAAAATTCTGTTTTTCAGCATTCTGGGTTTGACAAGGGGCAAAGCAGAACTGGTGCACTTTAAGAAGATTTTTGAAAAGGGTTGGGAAATTGTGGTGGTTGACCTCACAATTCCTGTTCTAATTCCTGTTCACAATTCAGTTCTAAAACTGATTCTACTGTTGCAGTGCTTACAAGTTACTTCTTAGACCATATTCTCATAGTAACATGGAGTGTCACGTCTGTTGCATCAGTGAGAAAAGATATCATGAAAACAAGTCGCTATATGAGATTGAACAATTTGTAAGTATTGGAGTAATGCAGTGGTTCTCAAAGTGTGAGAATCCTCTTCTCAGCGTGACGTTTTTGAAATGAATCAATGTTGTGTTAGTAGTTTGTTCCTCGTTGTTGCTGCCTACTGTTCCATTGTATGAATATACCCACAGTTTATCTATTTGCCTGTTGATAGATACAGAATATTTCTGGCTTTTAGCTGCCATGTTAAGGCTGTTATGAACATTTGTGTACAGTTCTTTGTTTAGACATATTTTCATTTATCTTGGGCAAATATCTAGGAGTGGAAATTCTGGGTTGTATGGTAGGTTATGTTTAACTCTATAACAGACTGCCACACTGTTTTCCAAAGTGGCTGTACCATCGTGCACTCCTATCAGCTATGTATGAGTGTTCCAGTTTGTACTGCATCCTTCCCAACACCTTGAAGTATCAGGTGTTAGAATTTTAGACATTCTGGGGGGGAGGTTATGTATAGCAGTCTCTTACTATGGTTTTAATTTGCATTTTCTGATGATTTTTGAGCATCTTTCATTCCGTGCCTGCTTTTTAAAAAAATTGTAAAATACTAAACTCAAAGAATCTAGCCTGTACCTGTGGAGTCATCTGATTCCAAAAGTCTTAGGACAACAGGACAACAGCACAGCCATTTCACATTGGTATAAATCTCTACAATTCACAATGCTCTCACGGTCAGTACTGTACACACGGTTCCTGACATATGATATTTTGAATAAACATTGGCTGAATTATGGTCTAATGAACTGCTTAAAGGCAACAGTCACTATAACTAAGGGTAGGAAGGGTTTTTCAGAAGGTGATGTATCGGGTTTAACTTGAATATTTCAGTATCTTATTTTATTGGGCGTGAGGCTCCCAGGGGGAAATAGTGTTTAAGATTATTTTAAAATAAACGTTCACTGACAGAATCCTTGAAACTAGAAGACTAGAAAAAGACTCCTGTGTAAAGCATTTCTTTATTTTTTAAATAATTAATTAATTAATTAATTTTTATTTTGGGCTGCTCTGGGTGTTCATTACTGCGTGCGGGCTTTCTCTAGTTGCGAAGAGCGGGGGCTACTCTTTACTCTTCGTTGCGATGCATGGGCTTCTCATTGTGGTGGCTTCTCCTGTTACGGAGCATGGGCTCTAGGCGTGCGGGCTGCAGTAGCTGTGGCTCGCAGGCTTATTTGCTTCACTGCATGCGGGATCTTCCTGGACCAGGGATCAAACCTGTGTCCCCTGCATTGGCAGGTGGATTCTTAACCACTGTGCCACTAGGGAAGTCCCTAAAGCAATTCCTTAAAGATACAGGGCATGCTCTCTCCTGGACTTAGTTTCTTCATTTGCAAAATGGGACAGTTAGTGAATCTAAGTCCTCTTTCAAATATAATAAATGCTCACTATTTTGATCTGCCTCACGACAATTAGGTAGTTCTTTTATGTGATTAGATTACTTAGATTTCACAACATGGTTTGGAAGAAAAAGAACAGCCCTGTTAGCACTGACAGTGAGATGTTTTCCTTTTTTTCTCTAAGATAATTAAGTAAAATGAACCTCTTGATTTTCTAGCTTGTGATAGTCAAATATTCATAAAATCTTTTCCTCCAACATTTTATGATGAAAAATTTTCAAACATACAGAAAAGTTGAAAGAATGTTACAGTGACCACTCATATACCTACCACGTAGATTCTACAATTAACATTTTACTGTACTTGTTTTATCACTTATCTATCAATCTATCACTCATTCCATCATATTTTAAAAAAAATATTTCAAAATAAATGACCACCAGTACACTTCCTCTTAAAAGCTTATAAATTCTTCTTTTAAGGCTGGAGTCTGTGGGTATACATATGCACTGTTGCATACATGTGCCTGTTTTCTGGAAATAAGAGATGCTGGTGTATTTCCTAAAATAAAGATCTCTAGATATTAGCCTTTAGGGCAGTGGCTCTCGACTGGGGACAGTTTTGCCCCTCAGGTGCCATTTGGCAATATCTGGAGACATTTTTGGTTGTCATGTCTTGGGTGTGTTACTGGCATCTAGTAGGTAGAGGCCAGGCGTGCTGTTGTACATCCTAGGATGCACAGGACGGCCCCCTGCAACAAAGAATGATCTAGCCCAAAATGTCAGTAGTGCTGAGGCTGAGAAACCTGTTGTAGGAAATGGTAAACTTATCTCTAGAGATACCTAGAAACAAAGTGGAGCATAGAGGTTTTTCAACACACTGTAGGAGAGCTCAGTAAAACTAAGAGGAAACAAAGACTTGAAGAAAAGTTTTTTTTTTTTTTTTTTTTTTTTTTTGCGGTACGCGGGCCACTCACTGTTGTGGCTTCTCCCGTTGCGGAGCACAGGCTCCGGACGTGCAGGCTCAGCGGCCATGGCTCATGGGCCCAGCTGCTCCACGGCACGAGGGATCCTCCCGGACCGGGACACCAACCCGCGTCCCCTGCATCGGCAGGCGGACTCTCAACCACTGCGCCACCAAGGAAGGCCCCTGTTTTTTGTTGTTTTTTTTTAACGATCCTTGTTGTGCTTGTGAAATTATTTTACTGAGGTACCTTGTGCTCATCATTTAATTTCTTCTGTTCCTCATTTGTTAATTCATTTAGATTTAAAATAATCATGTGTTTTCTTGCAAAGTGGTCTGAAATCTGCAGATAACAAGGGGCAAATAACTCGACATTTTCGAGATGACAGCTGCCACACACAAACACCTCCTAACAAAAGAACAAGCCGTCTCGGGAGTTGGGGAGGAAAGGGACAAGTCGTATTAGAATAGGGGTCTAAATGAGACACATGGATTGATCTGTTTTTCTAGTTTTCATGTACATCACTGTTTCCTTAACCCCAATAGCATCTCAATTGATGCCCTCTGAACAGAGTTTGCTCTGAATTTCTCATCTCTACTTTCTACGACATGCACATACTCGAGAAGAATAAAAATAGAAGGAAAGCAAAGAGTTGAAAGACAAAAACAAAAATGTAAAATCACACCCAGCAACAATTATTCATTCACGGTAATTACCAACGCAGGTTTGCCTCCGAATAAGTTAGATGTTCCTTTTCCATGTACCCACCAACCTCACCCTCATCCCCCATCATTACCTGAGTGTCATAACAACTACCGTGGAGAGAGGGAGTGCAAATCCTCATAATTTCTCCTGCTACTGAAAAAATAGAATACCGTATTTGAAAATCTCCACTTTATTATTGCACTCCCTCAAGCATCACAAATGCAGACCGACTTTCTGGACTGATTTTGATACATACATGGAAATTTAGTGGGTTTTGTGTTTCTTTTTCCTTGAAATTATTTATTTACTAATTTTTAAAATAGATAAGCCATTCAGATAGTAAAAATTCACCAGATGCAGGAGGATATACAGTGCAAATGTCTCCATCCACCTTACATCATCACTCAGTGCCCCAAACAACCATTGTTGCCAGCTCTTTCTGCATCATTCCAGACTTATATGCCTATCCAAGCAAGTACTGAGAGAATCTCCCCACTCCTTCTTATGCAAATGCAAGCTTTCTGTCCACACTGTCCTGTACCATGCTCTTTATTTTATTTTATTTTATTTTATTTTATTTTATTTTTTTTTTTTTTTTTTTGCGGTACGCGGGCCTCTCACTGTTGTGGCCTCTCCCGTTGCGGAGCACAGGCTCCGGACACACAGGCTCAGCGGCCATGGCTCACGGGCCCAGCCGCTTCGTGGCATGTGGGATCTTCCCAGACCGGGGCATGAACCCGCGTGCCCTGCATCGGCAGGCGGACTCTCAACCACTGCGCCACCAGGGAAGCCCCCATGCTCTTTATTTTAAATGAGATGTAATATACATCCAGTAAAGGGCATAACTCATGAATTTTCATATAAGGATACACCTGTGAAACCAATCAAGGTAGAGAATGTTATCAGTATGCCAGAGGTTCCATGGTATTTAGTGAAGCCAAGAATCTTCAATCTAAAAGAGACCTCCTCTTCTGAAGCTTTGAAGTGGCAGTAAAATTTTTTAAGTATATTTTTAAATTTTATATTTATTTTACTTTCTAATTTTTTAAAAAACTTTTATTGGAGTATAGTTGATTTACAATGTTGTGTTAATTTCAGGTGTACAGCAAAGTAAGTCAGTTATACATATATATATATCCACTCTTTTTTAGATTCTTTTCCCATATAGGTCACTACAGAGTACTGAGTAGAGTTCCCTGTGCTATACAGTAGGTCCTTATTAGTTATCTATTTTACATATAGTAGTGTGTACATGTCAATCCCAATCTCCCAATTTATCCCTCCCCCGCCTTTCCTCCCTGGTAGCCATAGGTTTATTTTCTACATCTGTGACTCTATTTCTGTTTTGTAAATAATTCATTTGTACCATTTTTTTTAGATTCCACATACAAGTGATATCGTGATATTTGTCTTTCTCTGTCTGACTTACTTCACGCAGTATGACAATCTTTAGGTCCATCCATGTTGCTGCAAATGGCATTATTTCATTCTGTTTTATGCCTGAGTAATATTCCACTGTATATATGTACCACATCTTCTTTATCCATTCCTCTGTCAATGGACATTTAGGTTGCTTCCATGTCTTGGCTGTTGTAAATAGTGCTGCTATGAACATTGGGGTGCATGTATATTTTCGAATTATGGTTTTCTCTGGATATATGCCCAGGAGTGGGATTGCTGGATCATATGGTAGTTCTATATTTAGTCTTTTAAGGATCCTCCATGCTGTTCTCCATAATGGTTGTACCAATTTACATTCCCACCAACAGTATAGGAGGGTTCCCTTTTCTCCATACCCTCTCCAGCATTTACTGCATGTAGATTTTTTGATGATGGCCATTCTGACTGACTGGCGTGAGGTGATACTTCATAGTAGTTTTGATTTGCATTTCTCTAATAATTAGTGACGTTGAGCATATTTTCATGTGCTTTTTGGCCATCTGTATGTCTTCTTTGGAGAAGTATCTATATATTTTTTTAAATTGTATTTATTTTTGGCTGCTTTGGATTTTCATTGCTGCACACGGGCTTTCTCTAGTTGCGGTGAGCAGGGGCTACTCTTCATTGTGGTGCGAGGGCTTCTCATTGCAGTGGCTTCTCTTGCTGTGGAGCACGGGCTCTAGGCACGTGGGCTCAGTAGTTGTGGCTCTCAGGCTCTAGGGCGCAGGCTCAGTAGTTGTGGCGCGTGGGCTTAGTTGCTCTGCGGCACGTGGGATCTTCCTGGACCAGGGCTCGAACCCATGTCCCCTGAATTGGCAGGTGGATTCTTAACCACTGCGCCACCAGGGAGGTCCCTGGAGAAGTATATTTTTTTAAAGTAACACATTTTCATATATGCCTTTGCCCCTTTGCCACTCCAGTCACAGGTGAATACCTAGGTGCCTAACACCTACTGTCAATATATTCTTACCTTTTTAAAAAGAATAAATGGTAGAAATGATATCCCACTATTTACTCTGGATTCAAAGTAGTCTGGAAAATGCTAGCAATTTTGAGAGAGCAGAATACTTTTGGTTCTACCACCTCATGGCTTTGTAATTATGGACAAGTTACTCAACTGGTTTCTTCATCTGTGTAAGCAATAATGTTTACTTGGCAAGGCAGTTGGAAGAGCTGCAAATAGTAAATATTTGGTGCCTGGCACATAGTAGCTGTGATCAGAAGAGATGGTTGTAGGCTTGAGGGGTGGAGAATTGGAAAGAGAAAGTCTTCAGAACTACAGCAGAGAGAATTTTTCTTCATGATAACCAGTAGAAAATGTATGTTCCTATACAAAGTTTGAGATTCTCTTTCATCACCAAAGAAGTATGAATACATTTTGGGAACTTATTAATCTGTTTTTCTTTGAGAATATCTGCCTGGATGTGGCATGGTTGTGGTGATCTAATTCAAAAACAGTTTAGGGTCCATCTGGTTTCCCGGATATCACCTTTTCTCTAAAGTGCCATAGTTTGGAGGTGGCGACATCAAGATAAAGGATCGTCCCTTGGGGACTTGGCTAGCTGCCCAGACCAGGCTGACCAGGTTGGCTTCAGCCTTGCAGATCCAGAACCTGAACTTAATTTCCACGGTCACAACATTGTTTATACTCTGAAGGGGCTGACCCATGTTTAAAAGAGGCAGAATGACAATTTATCAATTTTGTAGCATGGGAGAAATTCTGTTTTAATTGCCAGAAGACTCATGGCTCTTGGCCATACTAACTGTCTTCTTGTTGAGGGAATTTGGAAAGATGAATGAGTTGTTATAAAAGAAAGCAGTAAGGATGGAATCAGGAGAGATGTGGTGAGTAAGCTCAATGGATTGTTCATCCTGGCTGTGTGTTTCTTCTCAGCCAGTGTAGGATAAACATGGCCCACTTAGGGTTTCTGGGCTTCCTTTTCTAGTCTGGAGACTGACTACTCCCTTTTTGGGGCCACACTTTCTCCAAACAGGTGCAATTCAGTTGACTTAGTTTCCATCCCATGTGTTACAACCACATTTGGTCTTTTTCCTTTCTGAGATTATAGTCAGGATACAGAGATAGATCTTGGGGATGGGATGTGTGTGTGTGTGAGTTTGTGTGTGTGTGTGTGTGTGTGTGTGTGTGTGTGTGTGTGTGTTTGGGGGTGGGTGAGAGCTCACATTAAGAAAAAACATCTAAAATTAGATTTGAGTGTGAACATTTATTCCGAAGTAAATCCAATTTGAAGTGAATATTTATTAAGAATGTCCACAGCCACTCCACCGCCACACTACAGGAGGGAAAGGGTGATGAAGAGTACCTTTTTGGAGATTGATAAACAAGGACCATAGAGAACTATATTCAATATCTTGTAGTAACTTATAATGGAAAAGAATCTGAAAAAGAATATATATACATATGTATATATATATGAAACTCAACCACTTCCCTGTACACTTGAAACTAACACAACACTGAGCTGGAGTGAAAAGACACAGCATTGTAGCTGTTTGGAATTTTAGTATCTGACTGCTATGGACCGAAAGTTTGTGTCCCCACCCTGACCCCCTTCATATGTTGAAATCCTAACCCCCAGTGTGATTAGGAGGTGAGGCTTTGGGGAGTTAATTAGGTCAGAGCCCTCACGAATGGGGTTAGTACCCTTATAAAAAAACACAAGAGAGCTTGCTTTCCCTCCCGTTGCTCTGTGCCGGATGAGGATACAGCAAGAAAACAGCCAACCAGGAAGTGGGCTCTCACCACACACCGGATCTGCCTGCACCTTGATCTTGCCTCCAGAACCGTGAGAAAGAAATGTTTGTTGTCTAAGCCACCCAGTCCATGGTACTTTGTTATAGCAGCCCGAACTAAGACACTGACTTTTGCAAATTTTACAGAAACGTCTGACTGTGTGAGCACGTAGCTAGGACTCCTCCCTGGGCTCTTGGAAGGTGCCATGCAGTGAGGGGCCCTCGAGCTTCGCAGTAAAACCACATCGGCCAGGTTAGAGGAGTCCCAGATGTGACAAGCCTGTCAGATTTCTCCTGCAGGCAGTCTGTACATTTCCCATGTGGATTTCGCTCGTTCTCTCTCACAGGTCAACTCTATTCTCAAGGCTCATGCATGAGTTTTACAGAGGAAGCCAAATGTGCTAAATGACTAAATAATGGATATTTAAAAACCATACTTTAACCAATCCAATGACCATTTAATTTCTTTAATACTTACTGTACCTGCTTGGAGTGTTGCAGGGAGGGGATGGGGATGGCGATAAAGGCTTGCTAAAAGAGGCGGTCCAAGAGGGAGGGGATATATGTATGCATATAGCTGATTCACTTCATTGTACAGCAGAAACTAACACAACATTGTAAAGCAACCATACCCCAATTTAAAAAAAAAAAAGACACACAAAAGATTACAAATGCTGTGCTAAGACATCACTGCCTCTATGAATGTGCTTGTGGCTTTAAGAACTGCCCAAGAGGACAAGCTACCTTATAGCCAAATGATCCTTGATTATCTTTGGCGGACTTTATGAGTAAATTATTGGCCTGAGGTGGGCGATGCTGAAGGAAGTGACAAGCTGGATGCTCACTCTCTCTATAGAAGAAATGGGTTTAAGTAGCCGGAAGAGAATGGGATTAGCTATTAGGAAAAACAATTTTATTTTGAGTACAGCATGGACTATAAGGCAATTATGGATCTCTCTTTCCTGCAGCTCTTAGTGGATCATCAAATTCTCATCTTTCTGAGGCAATTTAGACATAGGTTTATTTGATGTTAGGAGACTAAGCAAAATCACTGCTCAAGATTCCTTCTAGTGGAAATCACATTCAGTATGTGTTTACCTTGTTTAAAGCAAATCCAATATTCTAAATTCAATTTCAAAAACAAAAGTGTGCGGGGCAGGGGAACAGGGGAAAAAAGGACTTTTTCATGTCATAAAGAACACCTTACAAGTTTAGTTTACAGAACAAGCTGCCTTCTAGTATGTTTAATCTAGGGGTCAGTAAACTACAACCATGGACCAAATCTCGGCTGATATCTGTGTTTTTTTTAAACAACAGAAATGTATTTTCTCACAGTTCTGGAGGCTAGAAGTCCAAAATTAAGGCATCAGCAGGGTTGGTTCCCTCTGAGACCTCTCTCCCTGGTTCGTAGATGGCTGTCTTCACACGGTCTGCCCTCTGTCCTGCTGTCTGTTTTTCTAAATAAAGTTTTATTGGAACACAGCCACGCTGCCCATTTGTTTACGTATTGTCTGTGGCTGCTTTTGTGCAACAACAGCAGAGCTGAAGAGTTGCCACAGAGACCATATGGCTCACAAAGCCTAAAACATTTGGCCCTTTACGAATAAAGCTTGCCAACTCTTGGTTTGTATTACGATGAGGTTGACCAAAATTCAATCACACACATAGTGTTTGATATGAGATACAGTTTGGTCTTACTCACTTACACGGTCCATGAAGAATTTAATCAGGGTACACTTTGTAGGTTGAGGATTAAATTCTCACATTAGTGAAAAGCCTAAATAAATAGACCTCCTCTCACAACATCTGTTCTTTTCTAGTTATGGCAGCTAAGTGTAGCACTGACTAAATAAACAAATTATTTCATGTTGAATCAGATTATGTGGACATACAACAATGTTAGGATTCTGTGATTGGCTTTAGGAGGGAAGTGCTTAGATGCTGTTCTCACCACAAATGAAGTAAATGATTTAGATTATGGCATTGCCGACACGATAAACTGCTTGAAACCAGAAGATGATTTGACACTAGACTATACTACCTATTGCTTCATTTTCTATTTTACTATAATATACTACCTTTAATTTTTGATGTCACTTTGTCAGCTTTTTAATCTTGCTTTCTTTTTTTTAAATTAATTTATTTATTTTGGGTGTGTTGGGTCTTCGTTTCTGTGTGAGGGCTTTCTCTAGTTGTGGCAAGTGAGGTATTCTTGCTTTCTGATATGTTCCATGCTATCAACCTGAATGGAATATTCAAGTTGCCTTTGAATTCTTTCTGTAAAACCTTAACTCTTCAAAATTCTGCATCTTACGACAGTTTATGATTTTTTTTGTTCTGAGTTTTGGTTTTTCCTTCCAGGTAGGAAAATGTATTTTGGATCCCATGTGCGATTTCTGGTATGAGCTGATGTCCTTTGACAGTGTTATGGATTGAATTGCATCCTCCTTCCTCCATCCCCTCAGAGCCAAGAAAAAAACATATCTTGGAAGCCCTAACCCCCAGTACCTTAGAATGTGACCTTATTTGGGAATAAGGTTGTTGTAGATGTAATTAGTTAATATGAGGAAGATGTAATCATCCTTGAGTAGTGAGGACCCCTGATCCAATATGAATGATGTCCTTATGTGAAGACGGCCATGTGAAGACTGAGAAACACAGGGAGAATGCCACGTGATGACAAAAGCAGAGATTGGAGTGATGCAGCTGCTGCAAGTCAAGGAACACGAGAGATTGCTGGCAAACCAGCAGAAGCTAGGAAGAAGCAGGGAAGGATTCACCTGCAGGTTCTAGAAAGAACATGGTCCTACCAACACCTAAATTTCACACTTCTAACCTCCAGAACTGTGAGACAATAAATTTCTGTTGTTTTAAGCCACCCAGTTTGTGGTACTTTGCTCTGGCAGCCCTAGGAAACTCTTTTAATAAGTAAAGATCAAATTTTGTGAGACTGACTCCCTAATGCCTATGCAGTAGGGATATGAGAACACAACAGTGAAACTCCTACATCATGCAAGTTTTTAATATTTTCCATTGGTTGCAAATTCACTTTCACTGAGATAGTCTAACAAGTGCCTGGTTGAGTTGAGTTTTCCTGCCTTTTTCTGCCCCTCCTCCTGCCTTTCCCTCTCTGAGAGAGGACTCTTACCCAGAAGTGAAGAGAATGGCAAAAGCCATGACTCAGATCGTCTATTCTCAGCAGTTCCTGATATGTGGGGAATTTCCATAACTCTCTAGGGTGGACAGGTGCAGTCTTGGAAGCCCACCTAGAGGTCTGGATGTCATCTTGAAGAAGTACTAGGGAAAGAAGGGACCCTATACTTTTGTTCCTGATAAGAAGCTACGGCCCTGACAGGGACTGAAGGCTGCCCTCCACCTCAAAATGTGAGTGCACTTCCAAAGCTGGGTTTCAGAACAATATCAACTGGACCCAAGCTACCAACAGATTTTTCCTTTCTGGTTCAATCAAGATTTTAACTCAGAGTTAACATAATTCACTTTAATCACTCCATCTGTAGGAAAATGTCTCCTCCCCTCACCTTTCCTCCACCTAGCTAAGGTAAAGAAAGCGATTCCTATCTGCTTGATAAGAAAGAGCTAACTTTTTTTTTTTTTTTTTTTTGCGGTACACGGGCCTCTCACTGTTGTGGCCTCTCCCGTTGTGGAGCACAGGCTCCGGACACGCAGGCTCAGTGGCCATGGCTCACGGGCCCAGCCCCTCCGCGGCATGTGGGACCTTCCCGGACCGGGGCACGAACCCGTGTCCCCTGCATCGGCAGGCGGACTCTCAACCACTGCGCCACAAGGGAAGCCCAAGAGCTAACTTTTTGATCTGCTATTTTATACATGGTTAGCCTAATAAGTCAAGTAAAGAAATAGGTGTTTAAGGTCCTTGGCAGCAATGTAAGGCATCATTTGAGTGACCCTCTTTATAATAGAGAAGGGTGGTAATTGCAGAGATTTATGGATCCAATGACTTAGAGCTGACTTAGCAAAATCAAATCACATTAATAATATTTAATGGTGAATTATTTATTTTATTTACTGAAGAATACTTAATGTTTCCACAAGTGTTAACATGTGAAAAAGCCCACATCTTACATTTGTATAGTGTGAGGTAGGGGATCAAGGTTAATTTTTTTCCATATAAATATCCAGTTGCTCCACCACCATTTATTGACAGGGCTTTTTTCTCCATTGGATTGCTTTTGTGCCTTTGTTAAAAATCATTTGACTATATATGTCTTACACCTTTCAGTCACATGACACTTTATAGTTTTCAAAGCTCTTTCATGTTCATTTTGTTCATACAACAGCTTTGTGAGGTAGGCAGGGCAGGTATTATTAACCACACTTCACATATATGCAAACAGACTCAGAGAGGTTAAGTGGCTTGTTTAAACTCACACAGCCATAAGTAGCAGACTGGATAAGAAATGGCCTCTGAGTTACAAATGAATTTATTTACAAAACAGAAATAGACTCACAGACATAGAAAAAAACTTATGGTTACTAAAGGGGAAAGGGGGTGAGGGATAAATTAGGAGTTTGGGATTAACAGATACACACTACTATATATAAAAAAGATAAACAACAAAGACCTACTGTATGGCACAGGGAACTATATCCAATACCTTGTAATAACCTATAATGGCAAGGAATATGAAAAAGAATCTATCTATCTATCTATCTATCTGTATAACTGAATCACTTTGCTATACACCTGAAACAAACACAACATTGTGAATCAACTATACTTCAATTAAAAAAAAAGAAATGGCCTCTGAGGAATCATCCAGTCCTCACTGCTGTATATTGCGCTCCCCATCTTGTGGTCATAGGGTATGGCTTTTATTTCAACCTCCAGTTGCTTGGCGAACATCTGAAATTCTTTGCAACATCTTGAATTCAACATGTCCAAATGGAACTCACCTCCAGTTGTGTCCCCTTTTCCCTACCAAATCTGTGTTTCTTCAGTCACTGAGGCTCAAAACATTGGCTTAAGTCTTTACTTTCTTTTTTCTTTTCCTCACCTTCTGCAACCAATCAGCTATTAATATTGGACTGCTGGTCTGTTTTCTTCTCTACTGTTCCTCACAGCTGACCTTTCCACTGGGACTTGTCCCACTGCCACACCCCACACTTTGGGTCTGGATCATAGCAGAAAAGTCTCCTTTTCTCTAGAGTAGTGGATCTCCAGTCTATCTGTACATTGGGACCTGCTGGGGAGCTCTCTTTCTTTCTCTCTCTTTATTCCTCTCCTTTCCTCCCTTTTTTTTCCCCTCTCCATCCGTCCATGCTCCCTTCCTTCCTTTCTTTCTCCCTCCCTTCCACCCTCTTTCTTTCTCTCTCTTTCTTTCCTTCCTTCTCTCCTTTTTTTCTTTCTTTCCCCTTTCTTCTTTCTTTCCTTCCTCCTTTTTTTCTTTCTTTCTTTTTCTTTCCTGCCTCCCTCCTTCCCTCCCTTCCTCCCTCCCTCCCTTCCTTCCTTCCTCCCTTCCTTCTTTCACATGCATACAATTTACCCTTTCAAGGTGTACAAGTCAGTGGTTTTTAGTATATTCACAAAATTGTGCAACCATTACCACTATCTAATTCCAGAATAATTTCATCACCCTCAAAGAAATCCCATACCTGTTAGCTGGCATTCTCCTGGCGAGCTTTGAAAAAGTATTAGTTCCTGGGCCTCACTCCCAGAGATTTTTATTTAATTAGTCTGGGATGGGACCAGGGCATCAATATTTTTTAAAAGATCCCTGGGCGATTCTAGTGCGGAGTGAGGGTGGAGAACCACACTGGTGTGGCCCGTGTGCCTGGACCATTTCCACTGCAGTCCATCTCCTGCGTGGCTGCAAGTGCAGCTTCCTAACACATTGCTTTTTGTCAAGTCAGCCTCAGCTCAAAAACTTTCAGGGATTGTTTGCTCAGAGCAAAATCCATCCTGGCATTTAAGTTCTCCTGGGACCAGCTCCCGATTTCATACCTGTCCGGCTAGTCACTGTCTTTCCCTCTGTATGGCCTCTCTGCCTCCGCCAAACTGTCTTAATTCTTGTCTTTTAAAACCCAACAAGCTACATTCCACCCTGAGCGCCTATCAGAAATTCTGTGACCGGCTGAAGTGGGGAAGCCCCTAGGATTAGGGTGATCTTTATGGAAAGACACAAAATATTGGGATACTTAATTACCTCACAGCAACCTGGAATGATTACAGTTCTCAAAAATAAGACTATATTTTAAGTATGTAATATTAAGAAAATCACAGCCAGGAACAAACATGTCCCTGCGAAAAGACAACTGTTTTGCCTTGATATATGATTTATGCATTATTTATTTTGTTGGCTTCTAGCAGATAAGCAATAGCAAGCACCAAAGAGAGAACAACTTATAACAAATATAAGTTAGCAAGTTGTTCTTGCACGTGTATGTATGTGTGTGTGTGTGTGAGAGAGAGGGGGTGGTGGGGGAGAGAGAGGGAAGGAGAGAGAAGGAAGGAGAGAGAAGGAAGGAGAGAGAGAGAAAAGTGGGAAAAGACCATCCATGCTGTAGGTGGTTAGAGGTGACCCTGGGCGCCCACCCAGGTTCCCCCGCACTCCTCAGGGGTATGGCGGGCATGTTCTGTCTCACTAGTTGTAAGTCCTTCAGAGGCGGGGCTGTGCCCTTCAGTCTCTGAGTCCTCTGTGTCTGACACAGTGGGTGCCCGACCATTATCTGCTCTACATACCCAAGGACGTGGCCCAGGCTTTGGGCTCACACAGACCTTGCCTCCTGTATTGTGGAATCCTGGACAAGTTAGCTTCTGTACCTCATTTTCCTCATCTGAAAAATGGGGAAAACCATGCCTGTGTCAGCTTAAACGGGATAACATTGTTGGAAGACAAATCTCCATAGGTCTCTTGCATATCTGCCGGGTTTGTAAGCAGAGGCACTGCTCACAGAAAGAGAGCTTTTGTTCCAGACCATGTTTTCAAGGATGTTTGTCTGCCAAACAGCCGTGAAAGCTGGAGATAGTGTCTCTCCCTGGAGCAGAGGGCAGACTTTTTGCTGTCATGTATAATATAGACAGCGTCTCCTTCTGGGGCAAGGGTCAGGCAGACTTACTGCCCATTATAAAAGATTTGGGTTCCTTAAGCTGGGGTTCCTCTCCTGGAATACAACCCACTATGTGTGTAGGTTTCACCTGGCCTTCACTGCATTACCTTTGGGGAACTGGAGGTTGGGAAACTGGGCAAATGATGATACTTTGGATACTGCTTCTACTGTGAGTAATAAACTATGCTTTGTCCCTGATCCTTTGTCTTCTGCGGCATCCATGAAACTGTGGCAGCCCAGCTTCTTAGCTTGCAAGAAGGGTAAAACCTCAGACCCTTCATAGTTCTTGAGAAATTTATGTAGATCACTTAATGCAACTCTTGACATGTACACAGCAGGCTTTCACTGAGTTGTAACTAAATGTACAATAATGGTTGATGACGAACTGTCAGAAAAATGTCATCAACTGGTAACATTTTTACTGCACTCTTCCAAAAAGTAAAATATGGAAAAGCCTCAGAATGGCTAGTAGGGGGAAAATACACAGGGACAGCCATGTCAAGGAGCTCTGGCCCACTGGGAGGAGGTAGCAAGTTTACTAAAGGCCAAAAATTCAGCTTCTCAGGCCCCAGGTAACAGTTTCTCCCTCTGCTCTGTTTTCTTTTTTTTTTTCATAGATCTATTTTACTTATTTATTTGTTTGTTTGTTTTTTGGCTGCGTTGGGTCTTCGTTGCTGTGTGCTGGCTTTCTCTAGTTGTGGTGAGCAGGGTCTACTCTTTGTTGTGGTGCGCACGCTTCTCATTGCGGTGGTTTCTCTTGCTGTGGAGCATGGGCTCTAGGCACGCGGGCTTCAGTAGTTGTGGCTCGCGGGCTCTAGAGCACAGGCTCAGTAGTTGTGGCGCACGGGCTTAGTTGCTCCGTGGCATGTGGGATCTTCCTGGACCAGGGCTCGAACCCATGTCCCCTGCATTGGCAGGCTGATTCTTAACCATTGCACCACCAGGGAAGCCCTGCTCTGTTGTTTTCTGACTTCCAGGACTTGGGAAGAAAATAAGGCAGTGTGTGGGAGACCAGGGCCTTAGAGTAAGAGAGATTTCTAGAAGCTGAACCTTTTAGGAAGGATACTTGGGAAGGATGGGCCGAGCCCCAGGCTCCAACATCAACTCTGTCTAGACTGAGGCTACACTGGACCAGCCAGGGTGGCTCCTCCCCTGGAGGGAACTCACTACCAGGTTCCATCAGGAGAGGCACTCAGGGCTCATTCCCATCTCACTAAGTCCTACCCACGGACCACAGAACTTTCCTCCTGAGGAGGGCTGCCTCCATTTTCCCTTTTAGAAACTTTGTGTCTTGCAGGCTTGCTAAATATTTAATATATTTGTTTAGCGTATCTTTCCCCCACTAGAATGCAAAGTCCATAAGGGCATGGGCTGGTTTTTTTTATATATAAGTTGAAATTTTTAATTTATTTTTTCCAGTTTTATTGAGATATAATTGACATATAACTTTGTATTAGTTTAAGGTATACAATATAACGATTTGATATTTGTATATGTTGTGAAATCCTCACCACAATAAGTTAACATCTATCACTGCACATAGTTATGTTTTTTTCTTATGATGAGAACTTTTAAGATTTACTCTCTTAGCTTTCAAATATACAATATAGTATCGTTAACTGTAGTCACCATACGGTACATTATGTTCCCAGATCTTATTTATCTTATAACTAGAAGTTTGAACCTTTTGCCCACCTTCACCCATTTCCCCTGCCCCCAATCCCCAGGCCTCTGGCAACCACCAAATCTGATCTCTGTTTCTATGAGTTTGATTTTTTTAGATTCCACATGTGAGATCATGCAGTACTGCATTCATCTTTCTTTGTCTAACTTATTTCATTTAGCATAATGTCTTCAAGGTCCATCCACATTGTCATAAATGGCAGGATTTCCTTCTTTTTAATGGCTTAATAATATTCCATTTTGTATATATACCACATTTTCTTTATCTGTTCACAGACACTTAGGTTGTTTCCATGTCTTGGCTACTGTAAATAATGCTGCAATGAATATGGGGGTGCAGATATTTCTTCAATTTTGTTTTCTTCTGTTGTATACCCAGAAGTGGAATTTGGGGATCATATGGCAGTTTTTAAATTTTTTGAGGAACATCATACTGTTTTACATAATGGCTGTACCAATTTACACTCCTACCAACAGTGGACCAGGGTTGTCTTTTCTCCACATTCTTGCTAATAATTACTTCTTGTCTTTTTGATGACAGCCATTCTAACACGTGTTAGGTGATAGTCTCATTGTGGTTTTGATTTGCATTTCCCTAATTGTTAGTGATGGCAAGCACCTGTTCATGTACCTGTTTGCCATTTGCATATTTTCTTTGGAAAAATATCTGTTCACTTCCTCTGCCCATTTTTAAATAATTTGTTTTCTTTTTGCTATTGAGTTGTTTGCATTTTTTTTTTTTTTTTTTTTTTTTTTTTTTTGCGGTATGCGGGCCTCTCACTGCTGTGGCCCCTCCCGTTGCGGAGCGCAGGCTCCGGATGCGCAGGCCCAGCGGCCATGGCTCACGGGTCCAGCCGCTCCGCGGCATATGGGATCCTCCCAGACCGGGGCACGAACCCGTATCCCCTGCATCGGCAGGCGGACTCTCAACCACTGCGCCACCAGGGAGGCCCTGTTTGCATTTTTATATATTTTGGATATTAACTTCTTATCAGATATATGATTTGCAAATATCTTCTCCCATTCCATAGGTTGCCGTTCATTTTGCTGATGGTTTTCTTTGCTGTGCAGAAGCTTTTTAGTTTGATGTAGCCCCACTTATCTATTTTGGGTTTTCTGTCTATTTTGTTTAGTGCTATATAAACTGTAAGCAATGGGAAGTGCTGGGTAAGGAGTCTCTACTTGTGTTCTAGCCCCACTTCTGCCCTCTCCCTCTGCAATAGCCCCCATTTCTTAACTTCCTCAATGCTTTGTCAGCTGCCTCTCCTAACCTATTTCCTAGTTTTTTTGTTTGTTTGTTTGTTTTTTGCTGTACGCGGGCCTCTCACTGCTGTGGCCTCTCCCGTTGTGGAGCACAGGGTCCAGACGTGCAGGCTCAGCGGCCATGGCTCACGGGCCCAGCCGCTCCGCGGCATATGGAATCCTCTCGGACCGGGGCACGAACCCGCGTCCCCTGCACCGGCAGGTGGACTCTCAACCACTGCGCCTCCAGGGAAGCCCCTATTTCCTAGTTTTTTAACCTCTTCTTCTGCAAAGAGACTTTAGGCAACCCACAGAGGTCTTGGAAAACACTTCCCCGGATTCTCAAAAATTCTCTAATTAAGCTCCTTTTTTCTTGCCAAGATGACAGTCTTAAAGAGCAGCTATCCCAGTGAAAGAAGATGTGATGCCTGAACTTCTCACCTGGACCTAGATGACTTGACCTCCTTATCCTGAAACATTGAGTGGGTGGCGTTGGAGGGAGAAGGCAGCAGGAATGATGTGGGTGCAGAAGTCATTTCTCAGCTCAAACCCGTCCATTGGCTGTCCTGCCATTCAGATTTAGAGTCAAAATCCTTACCATGACCCATAAGGGCCTCTGCACTGATACCCCTGTCACCTCTCTGTCCTCCTCTGCTGATTTTCCCCTTGTTCATTCTGTTCTCGCCACACTGACTCCTAGCTGCTCCTTCAGTGTGCCAGGCCTGCTTCTCACACAGGGCCTTTGCACAGGCTGTCTCTTCTGTTGGGAATGCTCTTCTCCCAAAAGCTACATGGTTTAACTTCATCTCTTTCAGCTCTTTGCTCAAATGTCATCCCCTCAGGGAGGACTTTCGTGTTTCTGTTTTGTTTTATTTATTTATTTATTTATTTACTTTTTTGGCTGCGCCATGTGGCATGTGGGATCTTAGCTCCCTGACCAGGGATTGAACCCGTGCCCTGTGCAGTGGAAGCGCTGGGTCTTAAACACTGGACCGCCAGGGAAGTCCCAGGGAAGACTTTTCTGACCACCCTGTTTAAAATTCAACCTCCTCCCTCTCCTCTGTGCCACTCCCTATCCCCCTTCCCTGGTTTATTTTCTTCACAGCATTTTTCACCATGCTAAATACTTTATGTATTTGCTTATCATATCTTTTTCCCACTAGAATGCAAAGTCCATGAAGACATGGGTTTTCTGTCTATTTTCTTTACTGCTATATCCTCAGAATTTAGAACAGCACCTGGAACCTAGTAGGTGCTCAATAAATATCTGTGGAACAAATGAATTAGTAAAAGAGTGAACAGCCTCCCCATCCATTTCCTCAACCACAGGGTCTGTGTGAATGATCACATTTATGTGCATGAGTGTGGTGGAGACCCCCAAGAAAATGATCACATTTAATCCCAAATTAGTGGAGTGTGGGAAAGCAGAGCTCCAGAAATCCACAAATTACCCAAGGCGGTTCAGATTAATGGAAGGAATGATAGGGCAGCAGGCTAGAGACCTGGTTTAAAGTCAATCTTTACCACTAATTGTTTGGGCAAGTTATCTAACCTCCCTGGGCTTCAGTTGTATCATCTGTAAAATGTGAAGGTTAGAATAAAGAATCACTGAGAAAAAGTATGTAGCATGTTATGGCTAAAAAATATTTTTCACTTGTATTATCTCTGAATCCTGTGAGGCAGCCAAGGCAGGTAGATAGATATGAGAGAACACGAAACATTTTTGTAGTCTTTGTTAATTGAAATCCCTCTCTGGACCCCAAGGAGGGGGGATCCCATAAATGGGGGACCCTTTGCTAAATAGATGATGGGAGACAAGTTTGGACTTATGAGAGCAGTAAACTGCTTTAGTAAGAATCAACTGAAAACAATTTTCTCTTTCTTTTTGTGTCTATATGGGATGATGTATATTCACTAAATGTATTGTGATACTCATTTCATGATGTATGTAAGTCAAATCATTATGCTGTCACCTTAAACTTATACAGTGCTGCATGTCTATCATGTCTCAATAAAACTGGAAGAGAAAAAGGAAAAAGAATCAGCTGAGATAGTAAGGACAGAAGCAGAAGCCTGGAGAAGCAGAAGAAAAGAGGTGGCAGAGCCCTGCTGCGGGAGATCAGGAAGGGGATATTTTGTGGTGAGATGAAATAATGGGGAATGGAAGCAAGAAATAGCAAGATGGATTGAATTTGCTCTGCTGGGCATGACGCAGTCCCTTCCTACATCTACCTCAGAAAATCCAAGTCACTTCTGAATGCTTTGGCCCAACTGAATTATCTCAGGAGAACAGAAATTGGTGTGGACCCCATGTGGAGGCTGCCAGAAAGGAAGTGACAACCAACATCTTGGCCACATGATAGCAAAAGGAGAGCTCAGGCTCATCGAAGCAGGGCTCTGGTCCCGGAAAGATGACTACCATGGGCAGCCCCTCCTGTTACAAGTCATTCTTGTAACGACTTCTTAGGGTATGATACTGCCCATTTCCCCCTGAATATCATATAAAGGGTCTGCTATAGATTGAATGTTTGTGTCCTCTCCAAATTCGTATGTTGAAACCTAACCCCCAAGGTGATGGTATTAAGAGGTGGGGCCTTTGGGAGGTGATTAGATCATAAGGGTGAAGCCCTCATGAATGGGATTGCTGCCCTTATAAAGAGACCTCAGGGAGTTTCCTGGACCCTTTCACCAAGTGAGGACACAGCGAGAAGATGGCTGCCTATAAATCAGGAAGCGGGTTCTCATCAGACACTGAATCTGTTGGTGCCTTGATCTTGGACTTTCCAGCCTCCAGAACTGTGAGGAATCAATTTCTGTTGTTTATTAGCCACACAGTCTATGTTATTCTGTGATAGCAGCCGAACAGCCTAAGACAGTGTCTTATTTATTATTTTAGTCTCTCATCAGTTTATTATAATGAGACACTCTTTTGCCTTGAGCTTAGTAATTGCTTTAAGCAGTAGAGCCTTCCTTGGCCTGATAAAATAGTCATCATGTTAAGAGTCATTAGGGTTGGACCTGAAGAAATCTAGAGCCTTTGCTTAACACTTTGACTTTGCAATTAGGTTTTTGATTTTGCACACTTAGGTAAATGGAAAAGCACTTTGAACTCACTTTTGGATAATTAACACAAAGAGAAAATAGCTTTGCAAGTCACAATGTGGCATGGTTCAAACTGAGCAAATGAGAACAAAAATCAACACTTTGATATTCATACAAACCTTCTGCCACAAAGAATTTTCATTTATTTTAAAGTGATAAATCTGGGTAATTATGTGATATGATTATTCATAAAAATGTTAATCAAACTCACATCTATTTTGTAGCATCTCATACTTAACTCTTCAATTGGAATATTTTAGGGAAATATATTACCTGAATTTTAAAATATCACTCCATTGTAACTATTTATCAGCAAAAATGAAAAATATGTATCTTGGCTAGTTTGGTTTAGTCAGTTATTGCAATGGAAAGTGTTAGATGTATTCAATAAATACAATTATAAATGATACAGTGTATATCTGCTTCCAATGTATACTCCCTGATAAACATCCAATATAAATAAAGAAATACAAATTGGGTCTGGAATGGACATTAAAAATGCTTTAAAAGTGAATGTTTATCATGGACAGGTAAATGACAAAAAAGTCCTTTCTCCATTTTCGTTGTTTTGTTAAATCCATACATAAGTACTTCTTGAGTACATTTACTGTCCAGTATCTTATTCAGACTTCTCCCAGTTGAGATAGGAAGGTATAAATAAAACCAAAATAAAGATGGAGACTGTGGAGGTAATTTAAAAATCTGATGTGTTCTAAATAGCAGGACATGATTATCTTGTGGTAGTAGGTTTGGAAGATCCACAGATTAAGCTTTGCTTATGCTCAACTTCATTAAATGAAATTAATTCTCGTGTGATTTGGGGGCGCCTTTCAAAAGAATCTTCTTTTTTCAGTAGCATAGAAGCATTCATTTGCCTCACTTGGATTATCCATATTCTTTTTCAGCTCAGCAGTTTCCAGCTCAGTTTAGAAAGTCATTTCATCCTCGGGTGGAAGTGCATTTCCAGATATATTGGGCACTTTTGATCCCTCTTGCCTCAGAGGCCTTCCTTGAAGATCACAGTCAGTGAAAACATTTTTTCCGTGAATGACAACAATTGAGAGAATCATGGGTAACTCTTAGAACTGGTGAAATAAGCAGTTCATTTTCAACTGGTGTGGTTCTCTCGCAGATTAGCAGATGGGTTGCCAGTCAAGATTAAAGGAGAATACTGAGGATGGAAAGAAATGAAAACTTAATTAACGTCATTCTCCTGTCAATGGACACTTAGTTTGTCTGTACTTTTTCAATATTACAAATAATGTTGGAATACTTATAGATGTTTCCTTGAGCCTATGTAGAAGATTTTATCTAGAATATATTCCCATTAGTAGAATTGCTGGGTCAAAGGGTATATACATCTTTAATTTTACTAGATATTATTACATTGCTCTCCGAAATGCTAGTGCCAATTTACACTCTCATCAGCAGGACGTGAGAGTTTCTGTTACCCTACATCCTCACCAGAACTCAGTATTATCTGGATTTTTACCTTTTGTTGGTCCACTGGAGGTAAAATTGCATTTCATTACTGTTTGTATGTCTCTGATGAATAGCCATATTGGACATATTTTCACATATTTACTAGTTTTTAAGCTTCCTCTTCTGTGAGTTACGAATCCATATTCTGTTGGCTTGTTTCTTGTTTTTCCCTGTAGGAGCTTCTTTTTAAAATACGCTTTGTAATTTTATGTCTTGCAAACAGCATCTAGTCCATGGATTTTTTTTTTAATATTTATTTATTCATTTGGGTGTCCTGAGTCTAAGTTGCGGCACATGGGATCTTTAGTTGCGGCATGTGAACTCTTAGTTGTGGCATGCCTGTGGGATCTAGTTCCCCGACCAGGGATCAAACCAGGGC
This sequence comes from Mesoplodon densirostris, assembly GCF_025265405.1. Lineage (NCBI taxonomy): Eukaryota > Metazoa > Chordata > Mammalia > Artiodactyla > Ziphiidae > Mesoplodon > Mesoplodon densirostris. The sequence continues at coordinate 98,330,401 of NC_082681.1, forward strand.
CCTCTGCATTGGGAGTGCAGAGTCTTACCCACTGAACCACCAGGGAAGTCCCCCATGGATTTTCTTTTCACTTTATCTTTTGGTACATATTATAGTTCAGAAGTATGTCATTTTAATATAGTTGAATTTATTAATCTTGCCTTTTGTATGTTAAGAAATCCTTCCCTGTACTGTGACCACAAATGTATTTTTCTAAATTTTGTTCAAAAATTTGTAAAGTCTTATTTTTCACAACTGGAATTTATTTTTTTGATTGTGTGTTTTAGTTCCCTACTGCCCTGTAACAAATTACTACAAACATAGCAGCTTACAACAGCACAGATTTATCAGCTCACAGTTCTGTAGAACCAAAGTCTGGTAGAAAATAGCTGACTTCTCTACTGAGAATCTTACAAGGTTGAAATCTAGTTGTTGACTGTGTGCTCAACTGGAACTTGGAGTCTTCTTGAAAGCTAACATGGTTGTGGCAGAATTTTGTCCCTTGCAGCTGTAGGACTGAGGTCTCCATTTCCTTGCTGGCTGTTAGTCAGAGGCTGCTCTCAGCTCCTCTCAAAGCCATCTTCAAAGAATCTCCCTTGAGTGGAATCTCTCTCATGCTTCAAATCTTTCTGACTGAGAATTTCTTCTTCAGGACGAGTCCTACCAGTTTTAAGGTCTCACCTGATTAGGTCAGGCCCACCCAGAATAATTTCTCTTATCTTTTTTTTTTTGGCTGCACAGCACAGCTTGCAGGATCTGAGTTCCCCAAACCAGGGATCAAACTCTGGGCCCCAGCAGTGAGAGCACTGAGTCCTAACCACTGGACCGCCAGGGAATTCCCCATCTATCTTAAGGTCAACTGATTTGGGATCTTAGTTACATCTGCAAAACCCCTAAACAGCACTACCTCAATTTGTGTTTGAATAAATAACTAGGAAAAGGTGTGTGTATACCATGGGCCTGTAATCTTGGAGGCCATCTTAGAATTCTGCCTACCACATCATATAAAGTAATGATTCATATTTTTCCATGTGGATCACTACTTTATATTCATTTTGGAAAGTTAAAACATATACAAAAGAAGAGAAAATAATTTCATGAATGCTGATGTTCCCAGTAACCAGTTTCTGTGATTCCACATGGCTAATCTTGTTCCACCTAGCCCTCGACTTCCTTCTCCCCACTCCCCCAGATTATTTTTCAGCAAATCCATGACATACTAGTTCATCTGTAAACCTTTCCATATGTATCTTTAAAGACAAAGGACTTCTTTTCTTTCTAACTGCAACTAGCAAAACTTGAGGTTAAGGGGCACCATCCTCCAGACTGCCAAGTCTGCCCAAGACTTCTGACACCAACTGCAAGTCCAGTGGTTTCCCAAAACCCCACAGGTTTGATAATTTGCTAGAGGGACACAAAGAACTCACAGAAACCTATTATATTCACATTCACTTTTATTACAGGCAAAGGGTGCAAATTAGAAGATACACATAGGGCAGAATCTTGGATTGGGAGAGTTCCAAATGTAAAGCTCCCATGTCCCCAGGGATGCATTACTTTCCCGGCATTGCTATGTGGCAATATGTGCATGGAGTATTGCCACCCCAGGAAGCTCACCCAAGCTTTGATGTCCAGACTTTTATTGGGGTTTCATTATGTAGGCATGATTGATTGGATCATCACCCATGTGGCTGAACTTGATCTCCGGCCCCCTTCTGCTCCCAGAGGTCAGGCTGATACCCTGAGGCTCACAGCCCCAACCGTCTAATCACGGGGTTGGTCTTTCTGGTGTGGCCAGCCCTTACCCTGAGTCATCTCTTTGACGTACACTATCAGGCTGGGTCTAAAGGACCCACCATGAGTAACGAAGACACTCCCGTCCCTTACAAAACGTTAAGAGTTTAGAGGTTATCTCCCAGGAACTGGCAATAAAAGCCAGCAAAATCCATCCTTCCTTCCTCCCTCCCTCCCTCCCTCCCTCCCTCCTTCCCAACCACAATACCATTATCACACCTAAAAAATTAAATCAATTCCTCTTTTCATCAAATCTCCAATAAATGCTCTAATTTTCCCCATTGTCTCATTAAAAAAAAACCCCAAACAGTTGATTTCTACAAATCAGTATCCTAACAAGCTTCACACATTGCACTCAGTTGATATGTATCTTAAGTTTCTTTTAGCTTAGAGGTTTCCTTTCCCTCTTTTTTCCCCCCTTTAATTTATTTGTGGAAGAAAATGAGTCATTTGTTCTACAGAGGCTACCACATTGTGGATTTTGCATAAATTACATAACCATAAAATTCACCCAGATTCTGTTTACACTTGACGTATTTGAATTCATTTAGCTAGAGCAGACAGTTCAAACACACCTTGTGGTACACATTTCACAGGTACAAGTAAGCACTCTAAAGACCTTTGTGAAACAGTCATTAGTTTAGTGAACAGCTTGGTGGCTCAGGAACTCTGGAATATCTATCTGTCCTTGATCCATCCTCCAAGCTTAATGCATGTTACCCTTATGTTTATATATACTCCAGTGCTTGGAAAACTCCAAGACTTCAAGGCCTATTTGTATATGACAGGTAACTTCATAGAGGCCTGTTACTATAGCCCTGCCTAAGAGGATTTCTAAGAATAAAACAAACTGGCATGTCTATTTGTGACTTGGAACCCCTCATGACCTCTGCCCATAAAGAGATGAAGATTTGACCAATAAGGGCTTTGTAGCCCTGGGGTCCACCTGTATAAACTCTGGGGGGAAAAAACCCATGGAACTCTGGCTAGATTGGGAATAGAGTTTTCTGGGCTCAGATGAACTTTAAGTCAGGATGCCACAAATTTACAGAATTCAACTGTAAAAATCTCAACTAAATAAAACTGGTTCTGTCTCAAAAACAGACATGTCTTTTTAAAAAGGTCTTTGAAAAGTGCTCAGAGGGCTGAAATGGAGGATGTGAGTTATCTAATTCTGCTCCACTATAAAGGCACTGGAGTCATGTCTTCCTATAATGTGATATGCCATGAACAGTCCTATTCTATCCAATGCATTTGGTGGTAAAAGCTGAACCCAACATAAGTGCCTTTAAAAGGCTTATCACAATTGTCTCGAGATTGATGGATCTACAGTTCTTTAAAAGAGCTTCATTGTCATGTTCAGAGGAGGAATTGGCCCCATACAATGAGTATGTATCAAGTGCTCTGAATATATTTTCAGAGACAAAGCTACTTCTCTCAGTTGTGGCTTTAGTCCAGGTTTCTGTCCTGTTGAACACACCATCCAAGGATGAGATGGACACCATGACCATCCCATGGATCCTCTTGTGGCCAGAAGGAGCCCTTGGCCTATGGGAGTCCATGAGGTATTCTGACCAAATGCCAAGGTATTTGGCAGATTTAAAATGCAGCTGCACCAACTGATCTGCCACAGTGCTGAAATTCAGAACCACATATGCGCCCATATGCCAAATTCAGAACTTTCTCCATCCCAAGATCGGTCTCGCCATTAACTGTCCAACAACAAACACAACTGTGAAGCCCAGAGACCAGGCAAGTTCCTTTTGAGGAGCATGGGCTGCTAACCATGGTGGGTTTCAGGGACAAGGTCAGTACCTTTGTGCCTCCTTGGCTCCCATCACTAGAATCTCCATTTGGACCCCCAAGGCCAGCTTCTGAGGAACAGAGGTTTGTTCACTGTGGGCTTGGGACCTGTCCATTGACAGACTGTCCCATGCAGGGAGGCTGTACACATGGGAGCAAGTTTTTGGGAGGAAGGAGAGCTCTGGATTGTTGTTCTTCCAGAGGAGAGCCTCTAGAAGGAACCTCATGTTGGGAAGTAGAGCCAGAAGGGGAGACTTGTAAGACAGCCCTGAAGAGTTGGCGGAATGTCGTTTTGCCATGTGGCTCAGGGAAGTGTAGGATGAAGCTTCCTGGAGAGGCTGCCATGGAGGAATGGATGCTGAAGGAGGAAGATTTGGGGAGGTTGTTGCCAAGTGGAACTAGGTGAGGTGTGGGAGTGAAGCTTTGCGCTGTTCGGTGACTGCATACAAGATTGACTTGGGTCCGGGTTCTGTGGTACTGCCATTTAGACCTCTGTACTTCTGGAAAGCTGTGCTGAGGGGGGCCGGGCAAGAGAGCTCTTTGTAGCCAGAACTCTTGGGAGTTTTCTCCTCAGACTGCTCCAGTGCCACTGTCCATTCAGCCAAAAAATTGAGGGGGTGATTACAGAGCTCTAGACAGTGATGGTCCAGAGAATTGGGCTTTGGAAATTTCCCTTTTTACTTTTGTACATAAAGAACCATGACTTTTATGCAAAGCAATGGGGTTGCCCATTCGGGGTGATCAGATGAGAACCTTTTTAGGAGGCTTAGTCTATGTTTCCTTCACCTTGACTTTGAAGGAGCCATGACTTTCTTCTCGGTCAGGAGGGATGTCAGGGACCCATGGTGTGGTCTGCTCTCCTTACACAGAGACCTGGTGTGCACCCAGCTTTAGGGCCAGAGAGTTTGCACTTCAGCATCCAGAAGAGCTTCCACACAGTCCTCCCTAGACTGGCTCTCATTCCTTTTCAGATCATAGCCCTCTGGTTCCATCTTTACCACCTGAAAGAGCACCTTCTTTTTTTTTTTTTTTTTTTTTGGTGGTACACGGGCCTCTTACTGTTGTGGCCTCTCCCGTTGCGGAGCACAGGCTCCGGATGTGCAGGCTCAGCGGCCATGGCTCACGGGCCCAGCCGCTCCGCGGCATGTGGGATCTCCCCGGACCGGGGCTCGAACCCTTGTCCCCTGCACCTGCAGGCGGACTCTCAACCACTGCGCCACCAGGGAAGCCCAAGAGCACCTTCTTGATTCCAGCATTCCATTGACATTTCTTCTGGGCTCCGCTCCCCTTTTCTTCTTCGTTACCAGAACAAATCTGTTCACTCTGGTCCTTGTCTTTTTCCTCTTCCAGCATCTCTGCAGTCTTTGCTTGTGGTGTACCGGGAATTCATCCTGGTATTGGGCCATCTGCTCTGGCATTACCCTGCCAATAGCTTCTTTAAGTTTCTGTAGAGGCGCCTTCAGATGCACCCCCTGCCCCCAACACACAGAGATGAAGTTTTGGGGCAAGTGTGACCAGGATGTCCTTGCTGCAGAGCAGGGATGACGTCACATGGCCATGCTCCTCAGAACCGATCTGGCTGTTCAGCTTCCAGGTTTCTACCTCCGTGCCCAGGAGGATCTCATGGATACCCTGGGTGAAGAGCTTCCTTTTGCACCATCCCTCAGCAGTTCTGGCAGGCTGGAGTAGCTCCTCAAGGCACTTCTCCATGGCTACTGGCAGGCCTTTGCGGAGAAAAGAAAACTGTGAATTCCCTGTCCAATACCACCCTGTGGGAATCTCTTTCATCACCCATATCACAGAAGGGGCTTCCTTCTGGAGACTCACTGAGCAGCTGCTTCAAGTCCAAATCAGTCAGAGAGACAGTAACAGTGACCTCCTAGAGCAAACTGCTCTCGGGAGCCGAGCAGAAGATTGAGAGCGAGGGATACTACCCCATTCTCACAGGCTTATGATCCTCAGGCCTGTTTCTCCTGGGCCGATTTCTCATTCTGAAATTTCTTTAACATCTCTTTATCACTTTGAGCCTCAAGAACATTTCTTCTTCTTCTTCTTCTCCTTACCAGCATTGAGAGCTGTGAAGCTCCTTTGGGAAAAGCTGAGCTTTGTTCATTTCTTCTCCCTATTGAAAGTGTCATCCTTTTTCTTTCTTCCCTTCTCACTACCTTCCTGCAGCTTCTTCTTCTTCTTTGGTGATTTTTCCCCCCTCTTTTCTTTAGTGGAGTCGTTGTCAGATTCTGATGTTTGTTGTAACTGCAGCGTTCTCGGGTTAATGTAAAATCCTCCGTACTTTGTGGTCAGAGAAGCACCATTTGAAGAAGCTCATCATATATTTCAAGTCCAAGTCAGTTGGTGGAAGAACCAGACGCATCATGCTCATCCCCCATGATAATCAAGTCTCGTATATGGTCTTTTCTATGATTCTTTCCAACCTTGTTTCCAGGTTGAAGACCTGCCACTTCATCCTGTGAACTCTTCACCAGCTCTGGGTAGTACTCTGGGCAGCGCTCCCTTTCTGGGTCAACAGAACAGTTGCTGCAGCCAGCTTAGGATCTCAATGCTCTGCTGCTCTCCCAACCTCCTCTTGCCCAGATTTCTTTAAAAATGTGAGATTCAGAGGGCCTGGGAGAGAGGTGAACTGGATCCTGTTGGGTCCTGACATGACTACAAACAAGTCTTGGTAGTTGTTACCATTTGGCTTCTTTGTCACAAGTGCAGGGGCTGCAAATGATCTCTCGCAGGCAGGATGGGCCAGATGCACTGGCCACAGCTCTAGTTAGCACCTGGGCCCTGAAGCATGCCTACCAATGATGGCCCATGCACTTCCACGGTCCATGTCCACAGATGAAAAAGCTCTCGTGAGGGTCAGGAAAGAGAGGCAAAATCCCAACTCAAGGTTTGTACAACATCTCAGCAACAGCAGGGTGGCTCTTTGAAAAGCAGTCATTAAAAAAGAGCACTTACTGAAAACTCAACAATAAGAAAGCAAACAACCCAATTAAAAAATGAGCAAGAGATCTGAACAGACACCTCACCAAAGAAGATATACAGATGGCAAATAAGCACGTGGAAAGATGCTCCACATCATATGTCATTAGAGAAATGCAAAGGAAAACGAGTTACCACTACACATCTATTAGAATGGCCAAATCTGGAACACTGACAAGCTCAAATGCTGACAAGGATGTGGAGCAACAGGAACTCTCATTCATTGCTGGTGGGAATTTAAAATGGTACAGACACTTTGGAAGACAGTTTGGCAGTTTCTTACAAAACTAAACATACTCTTTTTTTTGTGTGTGTGTGCAGTACACAGGCCTCTCACTGCTGTGGCCTCTCCCATTGTGGAGCACACGCTCCGGACACACAGGCTCAGCGGCCATGGCTCACGGGCCCAGCCGCTCCGCGGCATGTGGGATCCTCCCAGACCGGGGCACGAACCCGTGTCCCCTTCATCGGCAGGCAGACTCTCAACCACTGTGCCACCAGGGAAGCCCTCCCCCCTGATTTTTATGCTGTGACCTGCCAATGAAGATGTGCTCTCCTGCCCCAGCTGACTGCTCAGTGTTGATCCGTGAAAGGTGTCGTTATTCCTCCAGCGTGGCTGGAGGGGACAGAAACACTTTTGCCACCTGTTTCCTTGACCAATTTGCTTAACCAAATGCACAAAGGATCTGGGACAAAGACCCATACCTTCCTTTTTCAAACCTCTTCTTCAGTCAGCCTGTTTTGCTCACCTCTCTTCACTGAATATATAAAATCTTCCATGTATCAAGAGATTGTGAAAGATTTACTCACCTTAGTCACATGATTTTCAAAATGTGTTAATTATGCATTACTCACATGCTCTGAGCTTTTGCTGCTAATGTCATTTTATTGGACTGGGGAGAAATTACTTGCAGTGGTTACATAATCCTCAGACTTGCTGACAGGGTATTTTACCACCATAATATGCTTAAGTGGGGGTCCTCAATTTTGATTCATTGTCCTGATGAAATAAAATCCTTCTGGTATTTTCTTCCTTTAGTCAGATGGTAGAGGCAGTCAGCATTTTCTTTTATCTAGATGTTCAACTTCAATTCCGTAGACAAATACCATTGAAAGATTGAAGTAATAATGATAGTCTAAACAGAGAACTCAAAATTCCTATACTAAAGATTAATGGGTTTTCATATTTTATTTGTCAAAGTAAACCATAGAGCATTATTTCATCCCCTCAAATTTTAGTTTCAAAAAGGATGCAAGTTCAATACTCATAAACATGGTGAAATTTATTGATCAGAAATGCTATCATTTCTTCATAGTTGCCATAAATGGTATGATTATAAAATAGGCTGACATAGAACACTTGACAGCTCTTTCTTTCTTATACACTGTAATTAATCTTGCAACCTGTCTTATTTGTCAATTTAAAAAAATGAGTCAGTGAAACATGCAGTTAACACATGGCATGATTCTATGACAAATAGACATGATTCACGGTCCAGAGCAGGTCCATGCAGAAACCAGCTTTGCCTTTGATTAAATGACAATACATGTTTATACAGCATCCTCCAAGAACTTAAGGAAACCCTGTATTTGAGGCTGAAATATGTATACTACCATTTTGTCTTTTCAGCAGCATGGGTCAATTGTTTTTGGTCAGATACATTTTTGGGGTCCCAACTGTACAATCAAAGCAATAATGAATTGTGACGGTTTTAAAATACGTCCGCAAATCCTTTAGCACCCTTCCCACGTGGGTTCTATGGCCTCTCCTCCTGAATCTGTACTGACGTTAGAGACTCATTTGTAACCAACAGAACCAGCAAAATGATTCACATAACTTTTGAGGCAATGCAATGTCTGCCTGGTTCCCTTGGGGCACTTGCTGTGGGGGACCCCAGGTGCCATGTAAGAAATCCAACCACTCTGAGACCCTCATGCTGTTGAGGCCACGTGGAGGTGCTCCAGCTGACAGCCCAACTGAACTCCCAACCAACAACCAAACTGCCAGATGTATGAGTGAGTCATTTTGCACGTCCAGCTCACTTGAGCCTTTAGATGACTTCAGTCATTGAGAGAGTCCAAACAAGAACAGCCCAACTGAGCCCTTCTCCAATTCTGTAGTCAAATAGTTTTAGAGAGAATCTTGCATCTTAGGAGACTGAAAAATGCACCTTGTAATATTAAAGGCTCTGATAAGTCCTGCAGTACAGAAATCTAAATAAGTTTAGCTTAAATTTATTTAGCCACAGAGCCATTCTGTCTTTAGACATCTATTAGGAGCTGACTGATAAAATTAACACTCTGATTAATACAGTTTTCAATTATAAAATTTTTCAGTTATAGCTTCAGACTCTAGCTTGGCTCAGAATTCAGAAAGAGAGCTTGTTGCAATAGTTAATTGACTTCATCTTGATAAAGAAATCAAACTTCCATGGGGAGGTATGAATAATAGGGATGGGTGGAGGATCTGAAATATCATATAGGAAAATAAGAGGCTACTGGTTAAACCAGAAATTACACACTAGCATACATCAGCAATACATCAGCCATCATCAGGAAGGAATACATCAGCAATCATCAGGAAGGAAATTACGTCTGGATAGGAAAACAATTGTGTTTTATTTATTTATTTTATATTCTTTGTTTTTTCTTTTTTTGGCTGCACCACATGGCATGTGGGATCTTGATTGAACCCGCACCCCCTGTACTAGAAGTTTGGAGTCTTAACCACTTGACCACCAGGGAAGTCCCAACAATTGAATTTTAAAATGTCCCTTGGTTCTGCTTGTTTTGGTGGTCAAAGGAGTGGCAGAAACTTCTGACTGAGTCTCAGAGCAAATCAATTTATCTACCTACCTACCTACCTACCATCCATCTTCATTCATTTCATTTGAATGGGTAATATATTCATATAGTGTAAAATTCACAAGGCACAGAGTGATATAAACTGAAAACTGCCCCTCCCAATCTGTCTTTCAGCCACAGTGTTTCCAGTTTCTTGTCTATCCTTCCAGGGTTAACTTAAGCATATAGAAACAAACACATATATATGTTCTTAAAGAAAACATATATAATAGCATACTATACATATTGTATTCTGTACCTTGCTATTTGTAGGCAAAAATATATATTTAAAGTTTTTCCATATTAATACATGGAGAGTTTCCTTACTCTTATTTTTTCCATATCCATTTAATATTCCATTGTATGGATGTACCAGAATGTAATTAACTAGTCACTTACTGGTGGGTCTTTTCCTATTATAAACAATGTTGCAATGAATAAATTTGCCTGTGTGCAAACGCATCTGAGGATAAATTACTAGATATGGAATTACTGGGTCAAATGCTGGCAGGTGTTATTGGTGCCTGGCCCTGACCTCTTTTATGGGACTGGTGTCATGCAGGATCTCGGGATCTTAGTTCCCCGACCAGGGATGGAACCCATGCCCCCTGCAGTGGAAGCACAGAGTCTTAACCACTGGACCACCAAGGAAGTCCCTCACATCTACTTTCTTTTCTGGGGAACTGCTGTTGACTGACAGTTGCTGCCTGGCCCGCAGATGTCTTGGAAGTTACACGCCCTTCTGGGGATAGCCCCTGGCCAATGACTTACAGATGTGCGGGTATCACAGGCTAGCCTGTGCAGAGCAGCCTCTGTGGTGCAATCTTCACTCAGGAGTTCCTTGTGGGATGAGGCTGAGGCTGAGGCTAGTCAGATCTTATGCCACATCTCGCCCTATCTCCTTCCTTTGCCATCCTGCTTCCCTTACTCCCCTGCAGGTTTCTCCTGGGAACATTCCCTCAGTAAGTCATCTGTACAAGAATCCCTGTTTCAGCCTCTGTTTCTAGGGAGCCTAGTCTGAGACAAATGGTATGTGCACATGCAATCTTTTTGTTGTTGTTAAATCACTTTTTTTTTTATTAAGGTAAAATCCACATAACATAAAATTAGTCATTTTAAAGTATACAATTCAGTGGCATTTAGTGTATTCACAATTGACGCACAATGCCTCTATTCACTTCTAAAATTTTTTCCATCACCCCCAAAATAAGACTATACCCAGTAAGCCATCATTTCTCTCAGCCCCTGACAACCAACCACTCTGTTTGCTGTCTCTACAGATTTTCCATTCTGGACATTTCAAATAAATAAAATCATATAATATGTGATCTCTTGGTGCACGTGTAATTTTTATAAATTTCATAGATATTGTTCAATTGCCTCCATAGAGGTTGTACCAATTTAGATCCATCCTAGCAATGTAAGAAAGTGTTAGGGAAAATTGTATCATCTTAATTGCTCATCAAGTATTAGTGAAAGAGTGATTATATGCTGTATCTTACTTGGGTGATGGTATATTTGGAGCAGTGTACCCCTACTTTTAAAAATGTGTTTGTTTCTAGAGGAACTGGGACAACTGTCTGCTTAACAAGTTGTTTCCATCTCAGCAGCCATGTGACCACTGACCCTATGGCTCTTCCACTTGCCATGTAGATGGTGGGGAGGGCCATGGCCAAAGGGACTGGGTAGGGAGGGTTAGGATACTTTAGGACATAACAAGTTATAAGGTCTCCAGTTTTAAAATCTTGACAAAGCTCAGACTACCTAGTTGTGAGGAAAATATCTGGGACTCATAGGGAGATTCTGTTTCTGAGCCCAAATTTGACCAGTGCTTTTAGGGGGTAGATGGTTTAAGTGGCAGTGTGGTTTGCATAAGCCAGAGGCAGCCTGCTGTGGGCTTTCAGGTCAGCACACTTGAGATCCAATCCCAGCTCTGCTGCCTTCTCACTCTATGCCCTTATCTTTCTGAGTCTTGGTTTCATTTTCAGTAAAACAGTAATAATAATACCTATCTTGCAAAGTTATTATGAAGATTCAATGTGTTTGGTCCCTGGTAGGGGTTCTGTAAAGAGTACTGAAAAGGTAGTAGGAATTGTGGTTATTATTATTGGAGAGGTCTCCTTAATTTTGAGGAAAGGTTTCAACACTAGGGAACAACAGCCCCACTTTTCACCAGTTCTTCACGTTGTCCTATTCCAATTCTTTCACACTAACAAAGACCTGTACTCCCCTCTCACTGCCTTGATCTCTCAGTTCATTCAGGGGCTGGCATAGACAGCCAATAAAAGAAAGCCAGAGCATGCGGGTGTCAGGGTTTTCTCTGCTGGGAAATGTTTGGGAACCCCATGACCTGTGTTCAAGAGGAAGGACTGACTGCCTATATGACAAGGGGTTTCAATGGTGGAGAGTTTTCCCATTTCCACTGAGGACAATGTAAAAGGAACTGGAGACGCTGGAGCAGAGGGGGTTAGAGTGGACTTAAGCAAGATCTTCCAAGACCCTCAGTGCTAGAAGTTTCCATACTGTGAACACATTGCCTCTGGGTTTATTTGAGTGCTGTCCAGCTTTATGGTTCAGCATTGGCTTTGTATTATCTAAGATACCCAAAGGAATCCCCACACATAATACAAAATGCACACATTATAGGACAAAGCCAAGGATGATGATGACGATGATGATGATGATGATTTTGGCTGCACTGCACAGCTTGTGGGATCTTAGTTCCCTGACCTGGGATTGAACCCAGGCCACAGCAGTGAAAGCACTGAGTCCTAACTACTGTATTGTCAGGGAATTCCCAAGGATTGTTTTTTTTTAAACCCTCATTATGTTTAAAATCATTTGGGGGGTAAGTTTCAAATGATCCTCTTTCATTATATTCCCCACTGTTGTCCTGTTCATAAAGGTTGTTGTCGTATAATGAGTAGGGTTGTGAACAACTTTATTGGCTTATTTGTTTTGGTGGAAGAAGCGGGGGGTTCTTGAGAAAAGAAAATTGGAACATTTGTTTAAGAAAAGTTTATGCGGACAGAATTTTCTCTGTTTTGGAAAAATAAGAAAGCCAGATCTGTCTTGAGCCTTTCATGTTAGGTAATAGTTTGAGAGTATGTCTTCACATCTTGTAAAATAATTATTGCATAAATTATTTATCCTCTTTTCCAGAATAAAGTACTTCTTGGTACCCACACTTGAGAGAACTTACAGATGCAAATTGGGGTGGAGTGTGCTTTTAGCTTTTTTTTTTCTTCTGCAGTAGGGAAGGCAGACTGGGTAAAGGCACATACTCCAAGATCTAGGCTGCCATGTTGTTACACAACTCCAAAAGACACTATTACATTATACCCTATGTGAATGGCGCCCCCTGGAATTCAACAGTGTAAATGGTGAGCCCTGGAATTGTGCATCACTTAGTAACGTCCACATTTTGTTTCCCAATGGCACTTTTGGAGTCTTGCCTCATTTAGTGTCTCTAGAAAGAATTATCTACAGTTCAAGCTACAACAACCTGAGTCAGAAGCTGGCAATCAAATCCAGCTTAAGATACTCTCCTTCCTCTGAGTACTGCTGGCATGTGGAAGTGACTAAGGCTTGGTCCCTCATGGTACACACGGCACAGGGGGTGGCCCATCAAAGGCAGGAGATTTTGGTCCTCTGGTATATGGATATGGTGACCATATTTTTTCAAACAAAAATCAGGACAAATGGTCTGGCAAGGGATTATTTTTGGTCTGTGAATATATTTAAAAGGAGCCTTACAAATAGCTTTTAGTGATTTATGTGACAAATCATTGTGTAGAAAAGAATGAAACTGTGAAATGGATGTTGTCTCAGGAATTTTAATGTATACTCGCCACCTATAATATTAATAGCTACCATTTATTGAAGGCTTATTATTGAAGCTTCAAATTAAGTGCTTTACAGAAATTATCTCATTTTCTCCTCAGGAGAACTCTAGTTGGTGGGCACTATCAATCCATTTTATAGAGGGGATAACTGAAATCCCGAGATGAGAAGTAGCTTACCACGATCATGTAGCTAGGAAGTGGTGGAGCTAACATTCTGACCCAGGCTGGCAGGACCCATACTCTTCAATGATACAGCACAATACCATCTCTCCTATTTAATGCGGGCTTTTTACTCTTTTATTGGCAAGTTTTACTTTTCTCTTTGGGTCTGGAACGTAGCAAAAGACGGTATTTCCATCAGGCCAAGAGATTTATAACTCTCTCCTGTCGGTGGAGAATAAGATATTCCTCATTGCCTCAATTTAGTTCAGGACAACAAACATTTATTAAGTATCTACTTGATACCAGCCACGGGGCTAGTAGTTATGGAATATAAAGATTAATGAATATCAATACTGCACTCTTCCTACACTCAAGACGTGTGGATTAGGGGAAAAAAGCAAACACACAAATAACTTTAATATGAGGCCAACTGGAATAAGTGACATATTGGAGAAGCTAGTTGTTCTGAGAGTTTCAGGAAGGTAGAAATTAAATCGGACTAGGGAATCTGACTACAGGAATTGGCATTTAATTAGGGCCCTGGAAGATTGTAGGGCTATATCGTTACTATGGTTGTGTAACAATTTACCCCCAAACTTAGTGGCATTAAACAATCATTTTACTCTGTTAAAAAATCTCATGTTCAGGAATTCAGGAAGGTCTCAGATGAGCAGTTCTTGCTGGGGGTCTCAAGTGGTTACGATCAGATGTGACTGGGGCTGCAGTCATCTGAAGGCTCGAGCGGCTGGATATTCAACATGGCACACTCACGGGGCTGGCCTTAATGCCAGCTGTCAGTGGGAACGCAGCTGGGAGCTCAGCTGGGCTGCCACTGGAGTGCCTGCACAGGGCCTCTGTAGCATGGTGGCCTCAGGCAGAACTTGCGTGCACTAACCTTGGAAGCCACATCCTGTTGGTAATGAGAAAGTCACTAGGGCCAGCCCAGATTCAAGGGAAGGGGTCACGGGCCCCACCTCTCAATGGGAAGAGGATCAAGGTCACATTGTCAAAGAGAATGTACAGTCTGCCACAAAGGTGTGGCAGGTGGAGGTGTGGGCAAAGGGCCTTCTAGGCAGACCGCAGGAATAGGAAAGAGGGATGTTGAAGGAATGGCAGGTTGTCTGGTGTAGCTGGGGTGGGAGTGTGATGAATTGGGAGAGAGAAATTTGAAAAATTAGTTGGGGTTCTGTCCACAGAGGGCTTTATAAGCCAGAATGTTGAGTCTGGATTTATTGAGAGGTAATCTAGTGATTAGACTAAGAGCATGGTTTTGGAGTGAGCTAGAATTCTTTCTAGATCAACCCTTTACTATCTGTGTGACCTTGGGTGAATTCCTTACCCATCCAGAGACTCAATGTTCTTACCTGTGAAAGAAGATGATTGTAACTTTGTTGCAGTTTTACTTTACAGGATAAGAAGATGAATGTAAATCACTTAGTATATAATAAAGGGTGGCAATTATTATTACTCTGATAGGAATAAGGCAGCCTATGAGAGTGTTTGAGGATAAGGAAACATGATCATACTTGTCATTCAGAAAGATGCCAGCAGGCAGCTATCAAGCCTGAAGTCAGGAAGACCAGTTAGGAAACAATGATACTAAGTTGGTTAAGAAGCCGTGAGAGTCTAATCTGGGATGGTGACTGAGGAGGGCTTAGAATGACAAGATGTTGAGATGTTGAGGAGATAGAGGTTTTAGTTGGTGGCTCATGGGTGAGCCAAAGGTGAGGGAGAGGGAGAATCTGACTTGGGTCAGAGGTCAGGTCGTCCTGGTTGGGGTGCTGATTCTAGAAGCAGACCCTGAGACAGAGAATCTTGGGTGAGGGGTTTATTAGGGGAGTGTTCTCAGAAGAAAGAGTGTGGGAGAAGGATGGAGCAGAGGAAAATGTTAAGAAAAGGGTGATCTCACCTGACCACCAGCTTTGGTTGGATCCCACAGGAAGCTCTGCAGCTTGATTGCACCACACAATACTTTGCACCTTGAGGCAAGTGTCCTGCTTTTTGTACTTTGCCTGCAGCCAGTCAGTCAGAGCTTTGGGCTGCCTGGGGATGATGGGGTAAGGTGTAAGCTTCCTTGCCAGATGGTTCCATTTGGCCAAGAGCAATTCTCTGGAGAAGGGGGCAGCTGTGAGCTCTCAGCAACCACCATTCCAGGCAGCTGGGGGAATGGGTGTACTGGCCCAGAAAAGGGGATTTGGACGAGGCACCACCAGTGTCCATTATAAGGGTCAGTGTTGCGATCAGTCTGCTCAACACCTTTCCCAAGCCAGGGAACCAGTGCAACTGAACTTCTGCTCAGCACGCCTATCTTCATTATAGAAAATTCCTATAGGTTGCAAGCTGTGATAATAACTAACATCTAGTGTTTGGGAGGTCATCTTTTCTTCTTAAAGGATCCTGGGGTATGGCATTGTGCACGTGTAGAGTGCAGAAATGGGGGCCACAAGGAAGTCCGTAGAGCCTTTGGCCTACAAAGAGAGAGAGAGGAAAAGCAAGAGAGGCCAATAGAACAGATAGCACGTGGAGATGTGCATTACATCGTATTTACTGAAGAACTTCCCCCCCCCATAATTTATGTACCTCTCAAAAGACCCAGCAGGTGCTATTTATTCCACCTCTGGCTCTGTGATCTTCTGTTCCACGCATGCTGGATTTGATTGAGATTAGACAAATCACTGTTTTCTTTGAAAAGGGAAACTTCTGAAGCAATTGCTGAATGTAGCACGTGATAACTTTAACTTTTCACGTAGGTACTGTTTACTTCTTTAAAGTCAGTATAAATGATTAAATGGGAATAACTATATAATTCAAAGCAAACACATACACACATACCAAATCTTTAGATGAATGGCTTGGCTGCCCGCCACCAGAAATCTCCCACTTCCTTTTTATTATTCAAAGCAAACACAAAACCAAATCAACACCACCAAGGGTTTGCCCACTTGGAAAGGATATTGCATTCCAGAGCGGTCCAAAGGTTACGCTACTCATGACGATTGTATATTGTTTTCTCTAAAGTTCACGGGAAGATAATAGTTGTTATTTTCTTCCTTCATACCAGCTTTCCAGCACTCCTTGTCCTTCTAAAAGGGAGAAGCACATCTTTTGTGCATTGTGCAAAGTGACCCTCTTTGGGAAGTCCTCCTACTGGGCTGAGCCTGTCTATTTAACACCATGGTTCTACCATGATTTGTTATAGCAGCCTGAATGGACTGCTATTTTCAGAAGGAAAGACAACACTCATGAAAACCACTCAGACTATCACCATTCCTGTACTGGATTTATATAGATAACTATATAAGAATGAGCTACTGGAGGTCAGAGGTTATATTTTGACCAGATGACCACAAATAAATGGTTTCCAAATACGTGTGAGATGCCATCACACTGAGCGAGCTAATTAAGTCCTAAAGATTAAATGCTAGCAGAGTTTCTCACTTCTATCAAGATTAATACTCAAGATGAGCATGTTCTGTATATATTTAAAATTTTAAAAATCACCTTTTGTTATCTGATGTGTAATGAAAAGATGAAGATTCAGGAAACCCCAACTTGTAGTGACAGGAGATTTTGGACAAGTCTTTGAGCCTCAGCTTCTGAATTTCTAAAGTGGTAATATTTGTTAGGCCTGTCAGCCAGAGTTGCTGGGAGCATCTAAGGAGATATAAATGTAAAGAAATTTTGTAAACTTGAGTGATGTTCAAATATTGGAAACTAGGGGACATTAAAGGATTATACATTTAAAATGTCTTCTTTTATTCCATCATATAGGGAATATATACTCATAACAAAAATATAGAAAAGTGGAGGGCTTCCCTGGTGGCGCAGTGGTTGAGAGTCCGCCTGCCGATGCAGGAGACACGGGTTCGTGACCCAGTCCGGGAAGAACCCACATGCCGCGGAGCGGCTGGACCTGTGAGCCATGGCCGCTGAGCCTGTGCGTCCGGAGCCTGTGCTCCGCAACGGGAGAGGTCCACGTACTGCAAAAAAAAAAAAACAAAAAACAGAAAAGTGGAAAAAAAATGGAGGAGGGGAAACAATTATAGGATTTAAGTGGTTATTAGATTAAAAGTGATACCTCTTCAAGTTGGATGTTATAGTGGACTGAGTGGTGGCTCCTCAAAAGATACATCTGAGTCCTGGCCCCTGGTTCCTTGAATGTGATCTTATTTGGAAAAAGGGTCTTTGCAGTTATAGTTAAGTAAAGGATCTTAAGATGAGATCATTCTGGATTAACTGGGTGGGTTCTAAATCCAAAGACAAGTGCCCTTATTATAAGAGGAGAAACAGAGTGGGAAAATGCAGGGGAAGGCCATGTGACTATGGAGGCAGAGATTGGAGTGATGGGGCCATAAGCCAAGGGATGCCAGCAGCCACCAGAAGCTGGAAAAGGCAAGGAAGGAGTCTTTCCTAGAAACTTCAGGTGGAGCATGGCCCTACTGACACCTTGATTTCAGACTTCTGGCCTCCGGAACTGTGAGATAATACCCTTCTATTGTTGTAAGCCACTCAGTTTGTGGTAATTTGTTATGGCACCCTAGGAAACTAATAGAGATGCTCACCATAAAGAAAGCCCTACGAATTTCATCATGCCAGAGAGTGAGCAGAGTATTGAAAGACAAAGGAAGTATGTGGTTGGCAATC
Organism: Mesoplodon densirostris; assembly: GCF_025265405.1. Lineage (NCBI taxonomy): Eukaryota > Metazoa > Chordata > Mammalia > Artiodactyla > Ziphiidae > Mesoplodon > Mesoplodon densirostris. The sequence goes on from NC_082681.1 coordinate 98,348,460, forward strand.
TGCAATGCATGGCTTTTCTAATGAAAAAGCTTATTTTCTGCCCCTTTTAAAGGAGAATAGTCACTTTAAATGAACCAAAAGAAAACAGCAATAAAAACTATAATAAAGGCAAGTTAGGAGAAGGTTGAGAAGGAAAGTAACCACAGCAAATAAGATTAAGTCAGCTGAGTGGCCTTATCTTGTATTAAGGAAAGGCTTTTGGCGTAGAATTAAGTAGGTGAGCATTTCCTCTTTAAACTGGAGCATGGGAATAAAAGAACAAAAGGAGTAGGAATGCAAACAGTTAAGGGATAGAGGAAAACAAAACACCCAGTTGATTCAGAATTTATACCCCCTTTGGCTCAGACTTTGTCCTTTTTTCGATTTTACATTTAGTTGTGTTTAAACATTTTAATAAAGAAATTGATTCTTATCAAGTTAAGTTGGAAAAAATTCAGTTGAATTTGGGAGAGCCTGGGCAAAGGAAATCCTTGGCTATTTGAGCAACCTTAATGTAGTACCTGGCACCTACAACTCAACCAGTTGAAACCCAAATTTATAATATGGATTTTCCATGTTCTGGGACTGACCTCTTGGCCAGAAGGATATTTAAAAGAAGTCCTGCCCAAGGCAAAAGTTACCTTAATTTAAAGTTTGCCTGCTTCCTATTTTGTTAATCCCCAGCCTCCTTAATATCTTCTTTTCTATTCACTTGGTACATTTTTATGGTTCTTTTGTTCTTAAAAAGAATAATAAGCACCGATTACCTCTTAGGCACTTATGTTTTCATAGATACCATTTGATTTTCATGATAATCTTGGGAGGTACCTAATACCATCCCTATTTCATACATGAGGAAACCAAGGAACTGTGACATTGGAGGTACCGTGTCTTAAGTGACTCCATGTCCAGAAATAAGCTGTGTGACTTTGAACAGATAAGTTACATAACCTCTCTGAGCCTCAGTGTTTTCATATGTAAAATGGCATCACACTCCATTTTCTTGTGTTCTAAGGAGACTTTTATTTTCACTTCTTTTTTTTTTCTGGTTGACTTTTATTTTCATTTTTTACTCTCTCATATTTTCCTAAGTATTGACAATGAGCGGGTCAAAAAGGAAACCAATAAATATTTTTACACACAGGAAAGAACAGGAAAGATAATTACATTGTTCAAAAGAGAGATTAGTAATATGGTTGATCTTTCACTTCTTATTTTAATGTTTGAAATTGAAGTGTATCTTATAACTGCCATCTTACATTCTTCACCCTATAAAGCTGCTATTACATTGATGATGTCTTAGTGTTGATAGCATTTGATAATGGAGGGGTTTGGTAATGCATACCCTCCAGGGTTCTTATAAAGCCTAAAGATTCTGTATGTAAAGTGCTTGGTACTGAGTCAGAGCTCAGGAAATGTTGATTTTTATAATTTTTTAAGTAACTTGGCCATAGGTTATACTACTAGTAAGTGGCAAAGCCTAGATTGGAACCAAGTTTGTAACTGTAGTTACAGAGCTCCTTCTTTTCTAGGCCAAAATTCCAGTCCCAAATAGTGAGGGAACCAGCTCATTACATTAGCTGTGAGTCAGTCCCCCATATAATGACCTAATATCTTCACGAGGCATAAATTATGTTGACCCATCAACATTTTAAATTTGAAATTGTAATCTTTAAATCAAGGCACACAGGACTTGCGTAATTAGCATTTGTTATATTAAGTTGTCATGTTATCTTCTGGATACTGAGCTTCTAGGATAATGGGAACTAGGTGAAAAATAAAATAGGCTGAAAGGCAAATAGAAAGGTAAATCTTAAAATTATTGAAATGAAGTTAAGCCTTTAGCCTGTTCCAGTGTCCCCTTTTTGTGTTTTTGCTTTTCCTCCCAGAGGGAATCAACCATTCATCATTGTACCTGTGATTGGTGTCAATGTTCCTCTACCCACTGAAAGTGACCCTGAGCTGGGGAGGGAAGTATGGCCAAGAATCTCAGGCACAACGCTGGTGTAGTAGACATTTATTGTTATTATTATTATTATTAATTGCCTGCCTAACATCCAGTCTTTCTTCCTTTCCATTGGACAAACTCCGTCCTCCCTCAGTCCTTGTGATTTTGGGGGGTAGGATTCATCCTAGGGGTGATTGAGAAACCCAGGCCCAGACAATGAGCATATTTTATCCCTTGGCCCACCATATTTGGTTCAGGGATGAGCAAATAAGTTACATTTTTTCCCCTAATCTAGTTTGAGTTTTAACTTTCTAATACTTTTGATTGAAAGAAAGTAACTAACATCACTAACATAATTGGAAATCAAGACCAGCTGGTGGTTGGGGACACCCCCAGTAGCCACAGGCCAACATTGGAACTAAACCCTTAATGAGGAGTTGTTGAGGATAGTTTTTCAGGGTTCCCTGGCGCCACCAAGGAAGAGGCTTGTTCCAGTAGACCGACCCAGGTGTAAAATCAGCCAGGCAGATATTTTTATTAGCAGTGAGGTTATCGTGGTCCCACAAATCAATAACCTTTATTTAAACCACACAGTTCCATCTTCTTGAATCCAGTGTTTGTCAACCAATCATTTGAACTTAATTTAGCCTTTCTTTTCTGGGAAGGGAGTCCATATAGCAAGTGAAACCCCTGCTCTGGGAGGTATTTGGCAGGGTAGTGTAAATGAATCAACTCATGGTCTGGTTATAAGTGAACCTCCTGTGAATCTGATTGTCACAAGCCAGTCCAACTGGTGAGCTCAATGACGGATAATTTGACACATTTGAATTCTGAACCTGCACATTTGAAAATCACATCCAGAACAGAAGTGACTAGTGGCAATTTTAAAAAACCCTTACAGTTTACCTAAAAACACCATATTTAAAAATTACCTGTTTGTTGTTTTCTCTTGAGGGAGGAATGGGATTGGTATTTGTTCTTTGAAATGTCTTTCACTCATCTAAGATCCTGGATGCACTGTATAGAAAGTCAGTGAGGGTTTGGGGGCTGATTGATTTACTTACTTTTTTCTAAGATGTCAGCCACTAAACAGTGATTCTTTGTGTGGTTGCTGAGATGTTAGTTATGAAAAATAGCCATCACAGCCCCGGTAAGATGTTCTAAGATCTTACTTGATAAAGTGATTCAGTCTTTCAGAAAGTTTGTATCTGTGACTACCCTGATAAGACATGAGGTTCTAGAGAAAGGAGTGGAACGTTGTATTTTACAGTAGAGCTTACTGCAGCACCTTCAAGATAAAGAATGCCATTTAGAGGTTATTTCTCTTCATTAAGAAGACTTGACATTCCTATGTAGTTTGGAAATACTAAACTATTAATAGACTTGCTAGGAGTTTTGCTTATGAAGTACAACAAACCCTGACTATCTACTATGTACATGGCATGGGTTAAGTAAATGTTCCCTTTTACACAACCTAAGTGCAAGATACTGTCAAAGTAATTTCATAATCATTTCATAAGTCAGATAAAGGCACTTACCATAAAGGTTGTAATGTTTTTAAATGTCAGAGCAGTAACTGAACAATTATAAGAGGGCACATTTTGTTATTAATTTGTCACTCTTACTATGACATTAACTTCCTTCCTCCAAATTACTCATTTGACATTTTTCCAATCCAGACTATGTGAAGAGCTTCACAATGGACATTGCCTTATTTTTTCTTCTTCCTTTTTTCACATTGTTTTAAAAATACCATACAAAGTAAGCACAAATACCTTCTTGTCATAAAAAGTTTTCAAATGATAATAAAGCAAATGTCCCCTTTTATTCCTACCCAATCTTATGCCCCTTTCCAGAAGTTACACTGTTAACTGTTTATTGTATCTACTTTCAGCCCCTTCTCTATGCATTTATGAAAAAATATGTACATATATCAGTGTATGGTTTTATTTTTGGTATGTGTGTTTATAAATTGGATCGTAGTGTATGTATTGCTTTGTAACTTGCCTTTTTCACTTAATGGGCTATGTTAGGGATCTTTCCATATCAACACACGTGGATTTATTCATACAATCATTCAACAAATATCTATTGAGCACTACTGTGGATTTTATTGTTGTTCAGCAAATATTCATTCTCCTTTCCCCAGCTCCTCAGGGGAAGAGTATATTTCCCTGCAGCGTTGATGTGGAGCTTGCTCATATGACTTGCTTAGGTCGCTGGAATGTGGATGGTAGAATTGACAGCGTGTCAGACCCTAGCAGAAGCTTTCAGAGGCACTGCAAGTTCTGCTAGCCTTCTTGAGCTCCTGCCCTCCATTCAAAGAATAGTATGTTCCCCATGTTCTTCAGCCTGGTCCCTGGCACAGGAAGATGCATGGGGCAGATCTGAACCCAGCCCACAGCCTGGAACAGAGTTACTGTAGTTGACTGTAGAACCATGAGCAAAAAATAAACATTTGCTGCTGTGAGCCACTGAAATTTTGGAAGTTTTGTAACTCGGCCCGATCACAGCAAAATCTGATGGATACAAATAGTTGCTATTTGCCAGACATTGCTCTAGATGCTGGGAAAACAAAAACAATCCCTGCCTACATGGAGTTTACATTGAAAAGCTGGTTAGTATTCCATGGAATGGTTGAACCATGGTAAGGTATTGCCTCTTTTTCAGTCTTACAGGCCTTTTGTAGAAAGTGCTTAGCATGCAAGGTCTGCACATCCTCAACACTTCTGCCGCCTCTATCCCCTCCTTCCCCTCACTACTGCCACCTGGTCGTTCCTCTGCTCTTGACCTTCCACCTTGACTATGGAAGAACCCATTGGCTCTCCTCTAGGTTCTCCCTACTCTCAGATGTCCCATGCATTAGGACAAGTGCGTTTTCTAGCCATGACCTTGCCTCACGCAAAACTCAGTAACTCTTTTTCCTTCTTTATAAAACACAAAGTCTGGCCTTCAATATCCAACCCCTCTCAACTTTCCAACTACATTCTTTTCTTAGTCTTGCACTCTGGTGTTTTGCCAGAGCAGCCTGCTTACTGCCCAGGACACACATCCTGTAGTGAATTTCGTGGTAGGCCACCCAGACAGAATTTCCCTTCAGGACTGAGGTACCCACTGCCCCAGCTGCCGGGAGTGCTCGTGGATGATGGCTGCCATGTAGTCTGCTCTCAGATGAAGACACCCACCCCACCCAAGGTCCACATTCCCTTCCCAGGGACAGGCGACATCCAATGACGGGTCAGAAGGGGTGGGGATTCCCTGCTGGTCCAGTGGTTAAGACTCCGCACTTCCACTGCTGGGGGCCCAGGTTCAATCCCTGGTCAGGGAACTAAGATCCCACAAGCTGCACTGTGCGGCCAAAAAAAAAAAAAAAAAAAAAAAAGGTGTGTGTGGAGGGGATGCTATAAAGACCCATCCCCCTTGTCTCAAGGCAAGGCAACTCTGAAAAGTTATTCCAGCTTCAGACCAATCTATGAGATTGGCTCAGGCTTTTTGTTTGGTGTGGCTATATTGCAGCCCAGCACCTTCCTTAGCCTAATCCTATTTCCTTGTCTCCTCCACAGGGGATGATCCCAAGGATACTCCCTAATACGTTTCCGAAATGCTAAACTCCATCCCAGAGTCTGCTTCCTGGGAAACCTGAGATGAAACACACCCTGCAGGTCCTTGGGCCTTTCCCATACTTTGGGACGTTTGATCAAGCTATTCTCTCCACCCAGAACACCTTCCCTATAATCCTCAGCTAGTTAAAACTCTACCCAGATTCGTGACCTCTCCCTAACATCACCTCTTCCAGGCAGCTTTTCCTGACTTTTGAACCCAGAAGCCCTTGCTCTCTTGAAAGGCCACCAGCAATGTTCTTTTCATATTTCTGTTACAGTGCTATGGGAGCTGGCAGGTTGTAAGGGGAGAGCTTGGACTTTGGAGTCAAGCAGGCTGGTATTCTTTTACTTACTAGCCGTGTGAACACAGACTCTTCAGTTTTTCTCATCAATAAAATAATAATTTAAAAAAAGGCTACCTCATAAGACTGCTGTTAACATTTAAGGGAATTACACAGATAAAGTGCCTGGTGCATAGCAGGTGCCCAAGTGCGAGATCCTCCCATGCTCTCCTTTCTTCTTCCTTTTATCGTATCTTGTATCTTTATTGACTGTGCACATCATTTATGGACTTGTCTCATCTGCCTACAAGCTTGGTAAGGGCTGGAATGTGCCTTGCTTATGTTTGTATTCACACAGTGCTTTGCACAAAGAGCTTCATAAATGTTGAGCTGAATACCACTTCTTTTTGCGGTACGTGGGCCTCTCACTGTTGTGGCCTCTCCCATTGCGGAGCACAGGCTCTGGATGCACAGGCTCAGTGGCCATGGCTCACGGGCCCAGCCGCTTTGCGGCATGTGGGATCTTCCCGGACCGGGGCACGAACCCGTGTCCCCTGCATCGGCAGGCAGACTCTCAACCGCTGCGCCACCAGGGAAGCCCTGAATGCCACCTCTGGGCCAACATTTCGAGTTTGTTTTTGGAACCAAGAATTTCCCTGTTGTATCCCATAATTCATAAATTGATTGCACAAAAAAGGGAGTCCAGAATGACTAATTATGGGTTCTCAATAACAACTTCAGCCTCAGAGACTTCTGCCAGCCCTCCGGCTGGCCTTGTATCTCTCACTGCAAGCACCATATGGGAAGCCAAACCTCAAACAAAGGTGCCCTTAGAGAGTCTGGACTCAGATAACAGCTAAGGAATTTCAAGGCAAACCATACACATCAGCGTTCCTATGACTAAAGTTTCTTTCAATCTAATTTTTTAATGACCATAGTTGAGAATTCTAAAATAATCTTAAAGATGAGCTCTAGGGTAAGAAGTGACCAAGTTAGCACAGTGCCTAGCATAGGTTCAGGATGTGTTTCTTGAATGAATAAATGAATGGATGGATGGGCTGTGGCTGGGTCATGGGTGAAGTTCTCTAGAAGGGATACTCCCATCTTCTCAGACACACTCAGGTCACCTTCAGGGCAAACTGGAGGACAGAGTGGGACCTCTCTTATGTAGCCACCCTTAGGCATGGTTACTGGGGTAAGTGATAGACTCTTGTGTCTGACAGCACCGTTTCTGAAGGTGAACACATATGGTGATAATGCTGTAGTGCTGGAAGTGAAATTTCTTTAAAACCCCAGCATAGCTCTAAGTCCAAGTTTCTAAATAGACGTTAATGACCCGTGTCGCAGGTTGGCTTCCCTTCAGAAGCAGACTGAGGCTGAGACTGAGTTTAGCGTGCAGGGTGTTTATTAAGGAGAGCCCTTGAGATCAACACCTGTGGAAAGGAGTCGAAGGAAGCAGGGGTGGGCAGAGGGAAATGTCGAGCTGCAATGCAGGTCCAAAGACAGCTTTAGCCTATACTACAGGGGGCTCTAGGGCTAGATGACCCTTCAAAGTTGTCCCAAGCTGGGCTAAGATATCAGGCCTTTATACCCTTGCCTCAATCAGTCATTGTATGTGGGTTGTCCCCAGAATAGTGTGATTTGGGGTGAGGTGCTTCTCTGCAGCTGAGGCAGACCCTGAGGGGCTGAGGGCTGTCTGCTCACTGTACTCGCACAGCTGGGGTATCAAGTCCTTCCTTGTAGGGCGGCTGGGAGGCGCAGCTCCATATTCTCAGCCCTTTATGCCCATCCCTATGCCCCCAGCCCCCTCTCCTCCTGCCACCCCTGCCTTCCCTTTATACCCCTGCAGCAGTAAAGTGCTGGTAGTCGCCATGCCTTGGGTTACGCTGCCTCTTTTCTTAGAATGTTCCTCCTCTCCTTTCTTGGGTTAACTTCCATTCATTCTTTAAGATGAATCCCTGGGCATTATCTCCACTAAGATGTTCTTCTGGGCTCCTGAAAACAAAATGAGATGTTTCTCCACAGTACTTACAAAATATCCTGCGCCTCCTACTTCTTTACCACGCTGTTGTTGTGTGTCTGCTTGTGTGTCTGTCTCTCGTTCCAGACTGGGAGTCCCATTCAGGGCCCAGCACCTGGGAATGTCTGACTCAGATAAAGGGGATTCTATTCATGTTTGTTAAATGAATGATTGGGTGGAAGAATGACAGGGCTTGTGAACAGAATTGTTTTGTGAGTGTGTAGTCCTACTGGCTAGGAAATTACAAAGTAAGTCAATGATAACATCATGTGTATTTATTCAGACTTTGACACTTGCAAGAAACAGTCTCGCAAACCCCTTGAATCCTTTTGCATTTGGCTGGCTGGCTGTTTTGCAAAACGAACAGCATATATGGTGCTTTCTGAGCTCCTGTCTCCCAACCTACCGGTTGGGACACTTTGATGGGTTGCAAAGATGTTCTTGATGTGTCACAATCCCCTTGGTTTCCTCATTCTTTGTTATCGATTTCTGACCCGCAGGGTGGAATTGGTGGTAATGTGGCAGAGAGAGGAGGTAAGACAACACAGGCGAATATGTGAGTGTCTCAAGGTCAGGTGTTTGGGGTATGGGTGGCTATAAACCTGGATCAGCGAAGGGCTGGATGGGATGGGGCAGGACGCGGGAGACAGTACACCCTGCCTCACTCTATATCCTGTTTTGCACAAGGTTGGTGAACACAGATTTCAAATGACTGCAAATGATATCGCAACGGAAATCTCCTAGTGTGGAATCAAGTACCATCACCAAGTCAGGATGAGCTGAGGTGGGAAAATGAAGCATGAGCCGAGGATGTGGACCACTCAGAGAGGATTTTACGTAGTAAAAGGGAAAATTCGCTCTGTATATGTCTGCGCGAAGAAGGCTCACGTGTTAGAACTCTTGTGGTTGCAAATGATAGAAGCTTGCCTGGAACCACCTTAGGCAAACAGGAGGATTTATTGGCTCATGCAGAAAACCCTGGAAAAGGCAGAGATGCAGCTGACTTCTGGGAGTAGAGTGACAGAGGCTAGTCCCCCTCTAGGGTGGAGAGTGTCGGTTTCTCTGTGTCAGCTTTCCTCTTTTAGACAGGTTTTCCAGAAGATTGGATCATGGATGACAGCAACTGCCAGCTCTCATCTTCCCAGATTTCATTCATTCAATTCATAAAACAAATAGCCACGGAGCACCTATTACATGCCAGATATTTTTCTAGATGCTGGAATAGCAGGGAAAGAAAGATGAGAAAAAACTCTCTTTTTATATTCCAGGGGAGGAAATTCAGACAGCGAACAAGAGTAAAGAGGAACATTTGATAGTATATTAGAAAGGGATAAGTGCTATGGAAAGAGAAAATCAAGCATAGAAGGGAGATAGGGAGTGCTGGGGCTGGGGGTGGATATTGCAATTTAAAAAAAAATTATTTTATTGAAGTATAGTTGATTTACAATGTTGTGTTCATTTCTGCTGTACAGCAAATTGATCCAGTTATATATATACACATCCTTTTTCATATTCTTTTCCAATATACTTTATCACAGGATATTGAACATAGTTCCCTGTGCTATACAGTAGGACCTTGTTGTTTATCCGTTCTATACATAATAGTTTGCATCTGCTAATCCCAAACTCCCAATCCATCCCTCCCCCACCCCCCTTCCTCCCCTCCCCCTTGGCAACCACAAGTCTCTTTTCTATGTCTGTGAGTCTGTTTCTGTTTCGTAGACATGTGCATTTGTGTCATATTTTAGATTCCACATATAAGTGATATCATGTGGTATTGTCTTTCTCTTTCTGGCATTGTCTTTGTCTTTCTCAGAAAGAGGTAATCTCTAGGTCCATGATGTTGCATTTTAAATAAGGCCACCAGGGAAGGCCTTATGAGGGAAATGACATTTGAGCAAAGACTTGAAGGAAGAGAGGGGGTGAACCATGCAGGTAACTGGAGTTGGAGACAATAGCAAGTGCAAAGGACATGAGGTGGGTGTGCACTTGGCATGTGTGAGGAACACCAGCAAGACCACTGAGACTGAACTGGAGTGAGCAAGGGGAACGGGAGTGGGAAATGAGGCCAGGGAGGTAAGGCAGATTCCATGGGGCTTTGTGGGTCATAGTAAAAACTTTGACTTTGACTTAGAGTATGAGGTGGGCAACCACTAGACTGTTTTGCAAGGAAGAGTAACATTATCTGATCTGCATTCGGCTCTGGCTTCTGTGTTGAGAAGGAACTGTAGAGAGACAAGTGTGGAAGTAGGGAGACCAGTTGCCTATTGTAATAATCCAGGTGAGAAATGATAGGAGCTTGGACCAGGTTTGCTCTCTGAGAGGGACTGCTCCGATTGAAGGGGAAATGGGGGCTGTGAGGTCATCTCTCTGGTCACAAGTATAGCTGGTTGCCCCAGTGAGAGCACCTGGGTGGAGTAGGAGAAGGGGTAGTTTCTCTTAAATGTGGAGAGCTGTTTCTAGAAAAAGGGAAATTGGGAGGCAGACCACAGTAGCTGTCTACTTCAGCCATTGTTTAGTCAAGACTGCTTGAAAGTTTTAGAAGCATTCTCCTGCCTTTTCCTATGTGTTTGACTAGATCTAGGAAACATTCTCTGCCTGTAACTCACAAGTATATTCCACTACACCCATGGACTGGTCTGCAGAAAACAGAGCTAAAGCTTTTGTGAAGAACTGAGCCATGAGTAGATTTCATCCTGACACAGTGTCTTTCAGAGTCCTTGTTCTCTTTCTTAGAGAAGTTTTCTTTGTTGAAATATAGCTTACTCAATTTCTTACTTACTGTCACAACGAAGGACTTAAATGGTTTCATATGCATGCGCTTGGTTTTCTCAAAGACTACCTCTTTAGAACGCCATAACGATTCTCTGAAAAGGGACAATGTGTGACAAACATTGCATTGCTTCAGAGTGACTCTTGAAAATGCTGGATGGAAATGTAGGAATCTAAAGAGTAAAATGGGCTCTTCCAATATTGCAGTTACAATTACAATGAAAGAGTCTAAATACAGAAATGGTCTCCCTTTCACTTGTCTGGGCGGTCTTTTATATTTAACCATGATACAAACACGAGTGGTCCTTGGACAGTGAGCTCTTTTATCTCATGTTTTTCCACAGAGGTATGATATGATGACATCTGCAACCATTTCAGATGATATTCAGTACAAAACATATATCTCATAATTTTAATGCCCTCCCACCTCAACTTTTATGATATTTAGTACTGTTGGTTTAGATTGAGTTTATCCTTATCATCTTGAATCTTGGAAGGAGAAGCGGAATATTTCTTCTTTGTTTACAAGCTTACCTATGGCCTTTCCAGAATGAGAAGTTTAGACTTTGTCTCTACTTTATATTCTCTGGGTACCACAAGCTTCACCCAGATGGGAATAATTCTTGTTAAGGTACCATTCTGTTCACTGCTGACTTTATGGTCTCCATCTTCTGACAGCCACAAACAAAAGAAGATATGCAATCAACGTATAAGGTATAAAAAAAAAATGTGACAAGTACCCAGCAAGCTAACTTAATAAATACTAGAATCCCTGTACATCTTTCTCCTGTCATATCACTTTCCATTATTCCAGAGGCTACTACTATCCTGAATTAATCTTTATTTCCTTTTCCTATTTTATTATGTCATTTGCTTTTCTTTCTTGAGTGTGGATTATTTTGTACATACAAAAGAATGTTATATGGCTAAAAAACACTCATGAATTTACCATCTAGCTGAAGCAGCAGACTGTGACCAAGATCACTCAGGTCTTTATAGGTTTACTATATTTTTATGTATCCCAAAATAATATGTTCTTCAGTTTGACATTTTAAACTTCATGTAAATGGTGTAATATTGTATATATTCATCTATGACTTGCTTTTTATGATCAACATTATGTGTGTGAGAGTCTAGGGCTGTGGGGACCAATTATGCTGGTTGTGTACTGTACAACTCTAAGGGGGGAGCTATTTACTTTGCAGTCTGGGCAAACGGTAACTTCTGGAGCTATACAGTGTACAACTTGTATCTACTACTAGATACTAGTAGCATCTTCAACCCCCTCCCCCAGATACTATAGTATTTTTCAGTATATCTCTCTGTTTAGATTTTTAATGGCTGCACTAAGTATTACATTACACATAGATAAGTCATCACATCCTACTACTGTTTACATTTTATGAGTGTGAGTGAAGTGTAGAAATCTTACATCCCTGTTAAATGTCCACAGTCTCTGAGAACATTACTCTTGGTGAACTCACCCTATCCACTGCAACTGTGACAACACTCACTCGTACCTAAAGAGAAGACTTAATCAGAGCAAAGGAATGCACTACAGAAAAAGTATAGTGTCAACTCAAATGTCTTCAAGTAAATAATTCTAGCCTAGAGAATGCTTGTACTGAAGCTAAGAAAATGAGAAATAAATTAGGCCATTTGTCAATTCTGTGACTTGGAAGACAAATACCATTTTGTGAATCAGAAGTTTGATATAAGGCATTCTAATTATGTGAGCTTGGATATTTTAAAGGACAAATCTTTTGGCTTAAAACCAAAGTGTATATAATAAAAACCTGCTATAACATGGTTAGTTTATGGGATGGATGTCACTCTTATCCAGTATCTATGTTAATATGGAGAAGGTCTTGCTGTATGACTGAATAAGCATACATACCCTCTGCTGCATACAGAGTGAAGCCCATATGCTTCCCTGGGGAATTTCCTTTCCATCCATGAACTGTTTCTTGGCTCTCAATAGAGTCTTCATTTTGTTCATGTATGTATGTGACTTTATTAGTTTCATTTTTTCCATTTAGTTATCTTTCATCATCATTTATTGTAGTATTGTATGTCTATCTCACGTGGCATTTATTACAGTCTCTAACTTACTGATCTTTATATACATCCTTCTTCCTCAAAATTGCTGAAACCATAAAAAGCATCAAAATGTAGGTACTCACATCACACCATAAATCTTTATTTTTTAATTCCTAGGCAGATAGAATTCCAAATTATTTTAGATGACAGTTTGGTATCTGAAATGATTAATGTACCCATTCTTTACACGTAGCTATTTGTATGAAACATTATCTTTGAATAGACAAGTTATCAGTAGGTGCAAACCTTAATGCATGAAGAACTCATTGCAGCAGGACTCCCTTCTTTGGATCTATGATCTTATGATCTTTCAGATACCACTCTCCTCATCCAGAAAAAAATTGTTCACTTGCAATAGGCCCTTGGGCATAACACAACATTTACAATGTATAGAGTGTGCATTTCATGTTTTTTTTCATGTATTTCCTTTGGTTAAAAACTAATATGCAATCTACAACATCCAAATAAATGATTTAACATATTTTATACAACACATGTTCAAGTAATTGATTTTCTCACGGAAATGTCATACCATTTAACTCATAGTTATGAGCCAAATATTTGTGCAGTAGTTTGTAATGAGTATATGCATCATCATCACAGATTGCCCGATTTTCTTTGTACTCAAATATAATTTAAAGGGACAGAAGGACTTGACATTTTTTAATGCTTGATGCATATTAGGCTCTCAATAGCTCCTTTTTGGATGAATAAACACATGACTGACCAGTTTGGCAGATCTGATCAAATCCTGTGAGTTTAGGGTTTTGGTTAGTCTTATTGGAGCCTTATTATTATATTACTAACAGAATTGACTGTGTATGATATGTTTTGAAAATACTTGGTTGCCCGAGTGCAGCAAAAATAATTATGGATATATGTGAACAAAAGCTGATGTAAAAACCAATTTATATGTACCAAGTAGGGAACACCTATATCAGTCAGATTATTTCAGTGGCAGGTAACAAAAATAAGGCTCAAACTGGCTTAAAAATACAGAAATCTATTACCATGCCCAAAGGTAATGCAAGCTTCAGGCACTGCTCTTTCAGTTCTCTTGGCTCTGCTTTCCTCCATGTGTTTCTTTTGTCTTCAATCTAACTTCCCTCATGGTTGCAAAGTGGCTGCCAGTGCCAGCAGCACCTGGGACAATGTGCTTCCTTGCTCACATTCAGTGGGAGAGTGCAAGAAAGCATCTTCCTCAACCATGTCCTAAAAGTCCTTTCCTATAGTGTGATTGGGTGGGCTAAGGTCATGTGACCACAGTTGCTTGGGGAATGCCATGCACTGATTACCCTTAAGGCTGGGTTTCTGAACCAATCACTGGTAAGAATGATGGGATCACATTGAATAGCTGAGACTAATCAAGACCTATTCCTGGAGCTGAGGAAGGAGTCAAGTTTCTCCTGCATCAACTGGGCTTTGGGAAAGTGAGGAGGATGCTTGAACAGAATTGGGTTCTGTTAGGAAGGAAGAAGGGGGAAATGGATACTGTGTATGCAAATAACTGTTTATTCCAGCACCACTCTGCTTTAAAAAGTTTTATCATTATTTTTTTTTTCTTTAAAGTTTCTTTATTAAACACTTGATTTTTCTACAGCAGTTTTAGGATCAGAGCAAAACTGAGAGGAACGTACAGAGATTTCCCTTATACCAAATGCCCCCACTTGTGCATAGTCTCCTCCATTATCAACATCCCCCACCAGAGTGGTGCATTTGTTACAACTGATGAGCCTACAATGACACATCATTATCACCCAAAGTCCATAGTTTACATTAGAGTTCATTCTTTTTTTTTTTTTTTTTTTAGAGTTCATTCTTTTTGTACATTCTATGCCTTTGGACAAATGTATAATATAATGACATGTATCCATCATTATAGTATCATACAGAATAGTTTCACTGCCCTAATAGTACTCTGTGCTCCACCTATTCATCTCTCCTTCCATCTTAACCCCTGCAACACCACTCTTCCTCAAAAGAGGAATTGAACTAGTCAATCAAGGAGAAGTATTCCCATATCGCCACAAAAATGAGAATTGATTCTCTCCTAAAGATACATTCATCAGTGAATTAAGAAAATGAGGACAGAATGGGAAAATGTAGTCTGTCCTTCCCAAGTTTTTATTCTTTTTTTTTAGATTCACTTTCTCCTCGATTGGTACTTATCAAGACCCCATCATGCTTTAGTTCTTTTTACCTGCTGCTTATTCTCTTACTTTCTCTTTTCAAGAGTGATCAGTTTCTTTGTATCATCTCTGAAAAAAATAAATCTAAGAATCACCAAGATAATCCCATTATCACTTCTTAAAGGTTTTTCACTTTCTTCAGCTAAACTGATCTGGAAAAAAAAGACCTACCATCCCCATCAGTGCTTATTGAAAATCATGTGACTTATCACCTGCATTCTGTAAGGATCTCAGCTTTCTCACAGTCATTTAACTTTTTCTGAAATTACTTGGATAGAAAACCCTGTGGCAACAGCTTGGATATCATGATTGCCCATATCTGGTTTAAGAGGCAAAGAAGTGGGTCATCAGCCCACAGAAGAGCAAGCTTACAGGGCTCTGGCCACTTGGGAAAAGGGACAAAAACCAAATGAGAGGTTTGCTGAACCAAACACAGGGACATTGGGAAGAAAACAAAGCAGACTTCCAGAATCCATTCACTTTCTGTGCAACCCAGTGTAAACTTTGAGGTGACCATACTAAAGAAACAGGTACAGCCTGTAGTTTTCTGGAAGAATTATTGCCTTTTCTTTAAAGCCCCACTTCACATAAACATCAGAATCAAACATTAGGGAAAGCAAAATCTCTTATATGAAAAGAAGGGGAGTGCTAGTGACTTAAAAAAATTTTTTTAAACTGCTCCATCATATTCCATGCATATGCTGTATAAAACATTTCCTATGAGAAATGGGGCCATTCTTATGTATGATTTCACTTCTTGTCTTTTTTTGGGGGGGGGGGCAGGGGGTTGGCATGCCATTCATTCTGTGGGATTTCAGTTCCCTGACCAGGGGCTGAACCCAGGCCACGGCAGTGAAAGCCCGGAATCCTAACTACTACGCCACCAGGGGACTCCCTTAGGATTTATTTTCTTAACTTTTGTATGTAACATACAACAGTGTTCATTATATTTATCATGTGGTACATTATATCCCTAGTACTTACTTATCTTATAACTGGAAGTTTGTAATTTTTGACTACCTTCATCCAGTTCCCCCTCCCCACAGCCTCCATCTCTGGTAACCACAAATCTGAACTCTTTTTCTGCGAGTTTGTTTGTTTGTTTGAAGTATAATTGACTTTCAACACTGTGATAGTACCTGGCACACAACATAGTGATTCAATATTTTTATACATTTCAAGATGATCACCATGATAAGTCTAGTTACCATCCATCACCACACAAAGATATTACATTATAGTTGACTATACTCCCTATGCTATACATTTCATCCCCATGACTCATTTATTTTGTATTGGAAGTTTGTACTTCTTAATAGCTCTCACCTATTTCACCCAGCCCCAACTTTCTCCCTTTTGGCAACCACCTGTTCTCTGTATCTATGACTCTGTTTCTCTTTTGTTATGTTTGTTCCCTTGTTTTATTCTTTAGATTCCATGTATAAGTGAGATCATATAGTATTTGTATTTCTCTGTCTGACTTATTTCACTTAGCATAATACCCTCTAGGCCCATCCAAGTTATTGCAAATGGCAAGATTTCATTCTTTTTTTTATGGCTGAATAACATTCCATTGTACATATACACACCATATCTTCTTTCCTATTCATCTATTGATGATCTCTTAAGTTTGAATGCATTCTAACAACCCTGCATTTTTACTTCCTCCCCCCAACAATGAATATTTTTGGTGTCCTATTTCACATTGCTTTGTTTTGAGTATCCCTTAACTACTTATTGTGGATATAGATGATTTTACTACTTTTGTCTTTTAGCCTTCCTACTAGCTTTATATGTGGTTGATCTACCAACTTTACTGTATATTGCCTCTACCAATGAGACTTTTCCTTTCATAATTTTCATATTTCTGGTTGTGACCTTTTCTGCTTAGAGAAGTTCCTTTAACATTTCTTGTAAATCTGGTTTAGTGCTCCTGAACTTTTTAGCTTTTTCTTGTCTGTAAAACTCTTTATCTGTCCTTCAAATCTAAATGAAATCTTTGCCAGGTAGAGTATTCTTGGTGGTAGCTTTTTTCCTTTCATTACTTTAAATATATTGTGCAGAGTTTCTGGAATGCAGACTCTGGAATGCAGAGTTTCAGCTGGAAGTCAGCTGACAGTCTTATGGGGGTTCCCTTTTACATAACTAGTTGCTTTTCCCTTGCTGCTTTTAAGATTCTCTCTTTAATTTTTGCCATTTTAATTATAATGTGTCTTGGTGTGGACCTCTTTGGGTTGATCTTGTTTGGGACTCTCTGTGCTTCCTGGATCTAGATTTCTTTCTTTCTTTCTTTCTTTCTTTCTTCTTTTTTTTCTTTTTTTGGCTGCACTGTACTGCTTGTGGAATCTCAGTTCCCCAACCAGGGACTGAACCCAAGCCACGGCAGTGAAGGCCTGGAATCCTAACCACTAGGCCACCAGGGAACTCCCTGGATCTGGATTTTTATTTCTTTTCCCAGGTTAGGGAAATTTTCAGCTATTATCTCTTCAAACAAACTCTCTGCCCCATTATCTCTCTCTTCTCCTTCTGGGACCCCTGTAATATGAATGTTAGTATGCCTCATGTTGTACTAGAGGTCTCTTAAACTGTTCTCATTTTTAAAAATTCTTTTTTCTTTTTTCTGCTCAGCTTGGGTGATTTCTACTACTCTGTCTTCCACTTCACCAATCTGTTCCTTTGTATCATCTAATCTACTGTTGATTCCTTCTAGAGTATTTTTTATTTCAGATATTGTACTCTTCAGCTCCATTTGGTTCTTCTTTATATTTTCTAACTGTTAGACTTCTCACTGTGTTCATCCATTTTTTTTTCCTGAGTTCACTGAGCACTTTTATAATTATTACCTTGAACTCTTTATAAGGTAGATTGATTATCTCCATTGTGCTTTGTTTTTCTTTTGGGGTTTTATCTTGTTCCTTTGGAACATATTCCTTTGTCCCTTCATTTTGCCTAATTCTCTGTTTCTTTGTATGTGTTAGGTTGGTTAGTTACATTTCCTGATCTTGGAGAAGAGGCCTTATGCAGGACACATCCTATGGGGCCCAGCAGCACACCAGAGCTATATGATCTAGCAGTGCCTCCTATGTGGGCTAAGGGGCCCTTCCTTTTGATGTGGGACTGAATACTGTGTATGTGCTGGTATGTGGGGCTGGGTGGCTGCCAGGCTCTGCCTTGTGCAGAGGCTGCCATCTGCTGGTGGGTGGGGCTGGGGCCTAGGCAGCTGGTTGCAGGCCTGGGAGGGGTCCCAGACTGGTGTTAACTGGTTAGCCCTGGTGGAACTAAGCTAGAGGGAGGATTCCAAAATGGCACTTGTAAGCACCAGTGTCTTCATGGTAGAATGAGCTCCCAAAATGGCTGCCACCAGTGTCTACATCTCCAGGGGGAGTCCCAGTTGCCTCCTGCCTCTCTGAGAGGCTCTCCAAGATCAGGAAGTGGGTCTGACCCAGGCTTCTTTAAAATTACTGCCTCTGCACTGGGTGTCAGAGTGTGTGAGATTTTGCAGGTGCCCTTTAAGAGCAGAGTCGCTGTCTCCTACAGCCCTCCAGCTCTCCCACAGGCAAATCCCACTGGCTTTCAAAGCGAGACATCCTGGAGGACTTGTCTTCCTTGTGCGGGACCCCCAGGCTGGGGAGCCTGATGTGGGACTTGGACCCCACTCCTTGGGGAGAACCTCTGCAATTGTGATTATCCTCCTGTTTGTGGGTCACTTGGAGGTATGTATCTTGACTACACTGCATCTCTGCTCCTCTTACTCAACTCGTTGTTGTTCTCTCTTTATATCTTTAGTTGTGGAAAATACTCTCTGCTAGTCTCCATGTTATTCTCATAGATAGTTGTTCTGCAAATAGTTGTAATTTCGGTGTGCCCGTGGAAGCATGTGAGCTCAGGGTCTTCATACGCTCACATTTTGGCCACTCTTTGGGTGTGGGATCATAAAAATTATTTTTAAATAGTCACATTATAAGTCATACTATATATGTACCACAATTAATAATTATCTCCTTTTTAAATTCTTTTTTTTTTTTTTTTTTTGCGGTATGCAGGCCTCTCACTGTTGTGGCCTCTCCCGTTGCGGAGCACAGGCTCCGGACGCACAAGCTCGGCGGCCATGGCTCACGGGCCCAGCCGCTCCGCGGCATGTGGGATCTTCCCGGACCAGGGCACGAACCCATGTCCCCTGCATCGGCAGGTGGACTCTCAACCACTGCCCCACGAGGGAAGCCCTCCTTTTTAAATTCTTTAAAACATTTCTTTTAAAATTGAGATATAATTTACAGACTGTAAAATGCACAGATCTAAAGCACATAGTTTGATGAGTTTTGACAAACGCAAACACACTCTAATCAAGATAAAGAATATTTCTATCAGCCCCAAAAGTGCCCTCATGTCTCCTCCTATTCAATTCCCTATCTCTCCACAACCACTGCTCTGATTTCTATCACCATAGCTTCATTTTGCCTATTCTTGAACTTCATATAAGTGGAATTATACAGTATATACCTCGTTATGCCTGACTTCTTTTTTGCTCAACAGTTACCTTTTTAAAATTTATTTTTAATAGAAGTATACTTGATTTACAGTGTTGTGCTAGTTTCTGGTATGCAGCAAAGTGATTCAGTTATATACATATATATTGTTTTTTCATATTCTTTTGCATTATGGTTTATTACAGGATATTGACTATAGTTCCCTGTGCTACACAAGGAACTCGTTGTTTATCCATTATATATGTAATAGTTTGCATCTGCTAGTCCCAAATTCCCAATCCATCCCTCTCCCACCCCCTTCCCCCTTGGCAACCACAAGTCTGTTCTCTGTGTCTGTGAGTCTGCTTCTGTTTCATAAGTAAGTTCATTTGTGTCATAATTTAGATTCCACATGTAAGTGATATCATATTGTATTTGTCTTTCACTTTCTCACTTACTTTACTTAGTATGATAATCTCCAGGTCTATCCATGTTGCTGCAAATGGCATTATTTCATTCTTTTTTATGGCTGAGTAGTATTCCATTGTATATATGTACCACATCTTCTTTATCCATTCATCTGCTGATGGACATTTAGGTTGTTTCTATGTCTTGGCTACTGTAAATAGTGCTGCTGTGAACATAGGGGTGCATGTATCTTTTTGAATTATAGTTTTGTGTGGATATACCACCAGGAGTGGGATTGCTAGATCATATGGCAACTTTATTTTTAGTTTTCTGAGGAACAGTCATACTGTTTTCCATAGTGGCTGCACCAATTTACATTTCCACCAACAGTGTAGGAGGGTTCCCTTTTCTCCACATTTGTTATTTGTAGACGTTTTAATCATGGCCATTGTGACCAACATGAGGTGGTGCCTCATTATAGTTTTGATTTGCATTTCTCTAAAGTTAACGCTGTTGAGCATCTTTTCATGTACCTATTGGCCATCTGTATGTCTTATTAAAGAAATGTCTATTTAGGTCTTCTGGACATTTTTTGATTGGGCTGGGTTTTTTTGTTTGTTTTTTGGCTCAACAATTATTTTGAAATTCACCCAAGATATTGTGTTTATCAGTAGTTTATTCTTTATTATTGTTAGTAATATTTCTTTGTATGGATATGTAACAATTTATTTATTTGCCAGTTGATGGATATTTGGGCTGTTTCCCATTTGGGTCTATTATGAATCATACTGCTTCGAACATTTTTTTTCAAGTCAATTTTAGAGGGGATGGAAAGTGATAAGAAATGATAGCTAGGTCAGTGATTCTTTTTTTTTTTCTTTTTGTAGAGAAGGTACAGGGAAGCAGGGGATGCAGTTGAAAGACTGGGGATGGAGGGGTGGTAAAAATGAAGCAAATAGGGCTTTTGAGAAGGAAAATCCAAGGGGGAAATTAATTTAAAAAGAAAAAAGAGAAGAATGAAAATGGGCAAGGATAAGAAGAAGCAATCAATCAAACACTAAATGAGAAACAAGAAAAGCCTATAAAAATTAAAATAAGTAAAAAGAATTAGAAGCACAAAACATATTTTTAATCATGTTCTTTGAGAACTCCTGGAATGAAGAGAAACAAACTTTTGAGCTTTTTCCACATGGACTTCCACCCCTCACATATTTCTGATGCTCTAATGCTTTCTTTACATGAACATTTTCTACAAGCAACACTCTTTCCCTTGCTTGCCAGAGCAGAAGAGTGTGTTCAAAGTGGCTTTGATCAGGGCAGAGAGGAAGCCAGGAGGCTTTTAATTTAAAAATAAGTGCTGCCTTGTCTCCCATGTTTCCTTAATTGAGGCAGAAGCTGAATCTAGGACACAGCCTGGTGGGAGATTGGCTATGACCCAGTCACGTGGGGATTGGATTCTGAGCGAGAATGGGATGGTGAGCAGTAGAAAGGCAGAATGGCGCAGATGTGTGTGAATGTGTGTGTGTGTGTGTGTGTGTGTGTGTGTGTGTGTGTGAACAGTTACAGGGAAGTGTTCTCAACTGTTAGGCCTGTCAGATTAAGATGTCTGAATGGGCTATAATGGAAAGAAGTAACTGAATCTGCATTAGCTGTATTATTTCATTTTGTAGACGTGGTGCAGAAGGATTTAAATGCCTTCACCTAGAGATGGAGGAAAACAAAGAAAGGCAAGAAGATCCAAGATGGCTGGAATTGTTTTTGTCTGAAATAGACTCTGCAGGCCTGAGAGTTGAAAATTTCTTTTCTACTGTGATGTTACTGACATTTTGACCTAAGATATTTCTTTTCTCTTGAAACCAGAAAATAGGCACAAAAATAATTACAAGAAATGACAGGCAAGAAGGATGAGGAAATATATAAGGTATATTGAAGACATTGCTGGTGGAGTTTTATGGTGCTTTATGGCACTCTTACCCCTGGCCCCAACTTTCAAATGGGTTTGGAGTGAATTTGATGGATAAAAGCATGAAAGGAGGGAGAGAAATGGGCTATGGCTGCAATCTACAGCTATTGAAAGTTGTTAATGCAGAGGAGGATTTATTTGGTCTATAAATCCCAAAGGGAAGTAACCATGAGAAATATGGTGCGGTTTACAAAAATTCTGACTGAAAAAGAGGAACAATTTCTTGATTGTGAGAACTATTGGAATACAAAATAAAACAAAATATTATATACTAACACACTTAAAGGAGTAAAAGTGCTATGCAAATTCAAAGCATCATTATTATTTAGCCCTTAAGGGAGCCGGTGGTAACTCCACCATTAAAATACACCAGAGCAATCCCAAAATACAGTCTCCAAAAACCCTGGGAACCAGATGAGACAACAGCATATGCTGGGGTCCCTTGGGGAAGTGAAATATTCTGTGTGCATCCCCAAATTCCCAGAAGGTTACCCCTTCCATATGATGGGCTTTGTTGCTCCCCTGATATAAATGGCTGCTTCTGTTGAAAAATCTCAAGTGATGTATGTGGCTGAGGACCATCTGCTTGGTTTCAGGCAATGAGTTAGGGCAGACATTAACCTTTAAAGAAACTCGGTGAATTTTCATCTCTTAGGTGTTAAAGCATATTTCTTGCCCAAATCAGGCTGGAGTAGGGGGCATTTCTGCATTCGGTGTTTGAGAGTAATTGGAATTGGGCATATGAGTGTGAAAAAGAGTTCTCTTTGGGAAGCCACTTTAAAACAGAAAGTACAGTTTTCTGTTCCATAGCATAGCCTGGGCATGGGAGTTGGGAGGCTCTCAGTGATAATAATCTCATCCACTTTCAAGTTCATCCTACATTCTGGGCCCTTTACACTTATTATCTTGTTCAGTACAACAACCCTACGAGGAAGGATATTACAAGTGAGTAAACTGAGACTCCAAGATAGTATATAACTTGGCCAGAGTTACAGAATTAGGATATAGACAGCTCAGGATTAGAATCCAGTCCTATCTGACTGAAGCCTGTGCTTGCTTCACCTCATCATAAGGCTGTGTGGGATAGTTGTTCCTTTCCTCCCTGCACTCGGTTTCAGTGTTTGTGTTTTCATTTGGATTCTCCCAGAAGCAATTCTGAGACAAGGATTTGGAAGCAGGTAGTTTATTCTGAGGGTGATCCCAGGAGACACTGGGAGGGAAGTGGAGAAGGGAGATGGGGAAGAGAAGACAGCCAATAAATGGTCCTTTATTGAGCAAGTTGCCACTGCAGGTGCCTGGGGCTCAGTCCTGCAGGAGAACTTTGGAAAATGAGTTATCCTGCCTAGAAGGCAAGGAAGCTGGTGCATTTACATATCCTCCACCCCTGAGCATGAATTCCTGGCAGGCAAAGCTGGCTCTGGCGGCCAGAGAATGCCTTCAGCCCAAGAAATGAAGTGAAAAAGGTGAGGGCAAGTGAGGTATAGACACATGGGGACCTCTCCGGTGCCCAGGGTGCTGGCTAACATGTTGTTAGGCACTGAGCCTTAAATGGCGCTGATCTCCTGGCTCTGCAAGGGCTCAAGTATCCCCCTCTGCACCCCTATATGAGAGCGGCAGGGAATCCAGACACCATCTTGCCCAGGGGGAAGGCCAGTGTGTTGGGCAAAGAGGGAACAATGGGGTTATTTTTCTTACCAGAGTAGTGTCTCTTAGACTCATGACTGCCCAGAAATCCAGCGATGTGCTCACCATCTGTAGACAGATACCAAAGCAAAATATATAACAGTTACTGGAGAGGATGGGGATATAACAGAGGATCTGCTGATTCTTCTAGATGCTGTGTTCCAGCTGTTTTTTTTCTGGATGTTTCCCAACACTCTGCAAGGCTCTCCCAGGTCTCTTAGCAATTAGCATGTGTCATTAAAATCTTCTCTACAATTGTACTCTCCAATCTAAATTCTAGCTTCGCGTTTTGCCTGCTCTTTTCTTCCCTGAGCACATGAGTAGTTCAGAGACCTGTGAAATAGACAAACCCCACAGAGAATTTGGTATTCCAAATCACACTGAATATTTTACCAAGAGGGTAAAACTTGAAAATGAATTCCTGAAAGGTTGTGCTCCTTTACATTGAAGTTCAAGCTTAGAGGTTGATAAACTGTTACTGTTAAATAGTTTGGTCAACACTTCTATTTTAGTAACAGAAAATTTGCCCTGAAAGGAGCCAAAGACGTGATGGGGCTCAATGGCAGGTGAGAGCATCTGCCTGAAGCCATCAGAGCCACCTCTGAGACATAGACATAAGGGTACTTTCAGAGTAAACAAATTGCCTACATTTCTTGGACTGTTTAAAAAAAAAATCTGAGGATTCTGCTATCTGAATATGCAAATTAAAATTAGCATTCTTTATGAATAACATTGCATGACTTCTCAAAAATGAGAAGTTAAGGTGTGCCACTCAAAGATCGGATTTTCTTCCTAATAAAAATCCAAATTCTTAAGCATATAGGGCATACTTGTTGAGTCAAACGCTATCTGGGACTAAGTTATACAACTGTAAATGAGGTGTCTTGGTGATTTCTTAAATTCTTCCAGGAGAAGTTTTCAGTCATTTCCTCAGAGAACAAAGTCAACCCTTGGTCTGAAAATGGCAAAAAGTTCACATAAACAGAAAGTAGTTGAGGCCCTAGGAGATCTCTGATCCATGAAAATGATGTTTCTTTTTACACTATATTCATTCCACTGTGTATAATTTTATATAACAGAGATCATATTTTATGTATTGTCCTATAACTTGTATTCACTGAACAATACGTGGTAGATCTTACAATGTCGATCATGATCAACTGACATCTTGATGGCTACATAGTATTCCAGTTGGATCAGTGGAATGGTATAGACCGAATGTGTCTGTTGGAATCTAATCCCCAATGTGATAGTATTTGGAGGTGGGTTTTGGGGGAGATGATTAGGTCATGAGGGTGAAGTCCTCATGAATGAGATTAGTGCCCTTATAAAGAAACCCCAGAGAGCTCCCTGGTCCCTTCTGCAATGTAAGGGCAAAGGGAGAACATGGCCATCTATAAATCAGGAAGGGGGTTCTCACCAGACACAATCTGCCAGCCCCTTGATCTTGGACTTCTCAGCCCCTGGAACTGTGAGAAATAAATTTCTCTTATTTATAAGCCACCCATTCTATGGTATTCCCTTATATCAGCTCAACACAGACATTTATTTACATAACTGATCCTGTTGTGATAAACATTTTGGTTATGTTTGATTTTCCTGTATGATAAATAATATCTACCATAATTAAGGACTTACTATGTTCCAGGCATTGTTCTAAGCATTCATATATAATAACTGATTTAATCCTCGCAGCAAAACTTAGAAAGTAAATTTTATTATTATACCCATTATTGATGAGAAAACTGAGGTGAGAGAGGGAAGTATTGGGTTGGCCAAAAACTTCGTTCGGGGTTTTCCATAAGATGTTATGTTACTTTGCCCAAGATTGTCCAGGTAGTCAACAGCTATAGCGTCTACATTGGTTAGCAAACTGGACACCCATTCCCAACACTTTCTCCTTTGTCCACCTCCATCATTAGACAAGAAAAGCCCAATTCTGCTTTCCCAGCCTTCTTTGTAGCTAGGAGAGGCCAATGAGACATAAGCATAGGTTTGCTGGTTACTTCTAGCAAAGACCTTGTATGTCTTATCGTCTCAAATACAGAAGAAATGATTTAAGGTTATGCAGCCATCTCACCATCTTTCAAGTGTAAGTGAAAGGTCAAGAGAATTGCAGAGATGCCAGATCTGACACTGTGAAGCCTGCAAACCAATGCCAGGACCTGCCTGTTTTTAGATTGTATATAATGTGAGAAAAATGAACTACTTCTTTAAACCCCTGCTGGTCTGCTTTTCTGTAACTTGCAGCCTAGAGCACTGCTAGCTGATACACTACTGGGGCAGGGATTTGGGCCAGGCAGGCTGGGTCCAGAGCCCATATTCTTAACCTCTACACTATTGTGCACATTTGTGTATCTAAATCAGCTGGGGCAAACATCTTTGCATGTACATGTTACTTCTGCTGTTGTATTAAGGAAGAAAAGTTGACAGAGTTACTTGTCTGATTTTCTGTTTGTGTCTAAAATCCAACAGATAAAGGTTGGGGGAGGTGAGGCTCAACAGCAGCATGCATGAGAATGATTGAAGTAATTTAGTATAAAGTACATCATTCCCTTGGGTCAGCTATGGGAAATGCTGAAAATGCTGACCCGACCTGAGATGTATTTAGAGAATTGTGATGTCTCCATGGAAGTGCAGTGTTTAGTTCTGACAACACCAATTAAGAAATATCGTGATGACGATATGCTGAGTGAAAGAAACCTGACACAAAACAATGCTGTCTTGGAGCAGATCCTCTGAGAAGCAGACACCCAGGCAAGAGTAAATGTGCGAGGACTTTATTAGGGGAAATGACTATGAGAGAAACGGAGAGACATCGGCAAGGCTGGGAGATCTGCCAATGGGCTGTAATGTTGGTTTGACCCAAGGGAAGGCGAGAGGGCAGGGAAGTGGGCGGGAGCATCCTAGACTGTCATGCAGTCTCTGGAAGGTTCAGCGAGGCCGGCAGGCTGTCCTCAAGCCAAAGTCAGCTGTCAGAAGTCTTGTTTCTTTCAGGAACTGGCCTGCCTTAGTGCAACGCCTGGATCAGTCATTGGCTGGGGCAGCCAGTGAGAGGCATGGCATCAGTGCAAATACCACGATGGATTTTGGAGCCCAATAGCTGTGGTCCTTGGTCAGTGATGCTCCCTGGAGTTGGATGTCTGCAAGGTACATTCTTCCTCTTGCCTGCCATAAGTACATAATGTATGATCATATTTATGCCAAGTTCTACAACAAGCAGAACTAATCTATGGTAGAAGAAAATCAGAGTGGTTGTTTATTCTGGGGGCAAGGACTAAATGGGGAAGGGTATAAAGAAATTTTATTTTATATCTTGATAGGGATTGGGGTTACACTGGAGTATGTATTTGTCAAAACTCAGTAGACGTATGCTAAAGTTTTGAGCATTTCATTGTATACAAACTTTATATCAAAAGAGAAAAGCCTGTAAATAAATTTTAAACTCCAGCTAATGATATGCTCTCTGAAGTATTTTTTGAGCGAGGGAGGTCTGCAATTTACTTTGGAATGCATCAAAAGTAAAATGGAACTTCATACCCATTAGGATGGCTACTACAAGAAAATAAAAAATAACAAGGGTTGACAAGGATGTGGAGAAATTGGAGCCATTGTACACTGTTGGTGGGAATGTAAAATGGTGCAGCCACTATGGAAAACATTACATATGGCAGTTCCTCAAAAAAATTAAAAATAGAATTACCATAAGATCCAGCAATCCCACTTCTGGGTATATACCCCAAAGAACTGAAAGCAGTATCTTGAAGAGATATTTGTACATCCATGTTCATAGCACCACTATTCACAATAACCAAGAGGTGGAAGCAACCCAACTGTCCATGGATGGATGAATAGATAAACAAAATGTGGTATATACATACAATCGAATACTATTCAGCCTTAAAAGGGAAGGAATTAATGGGTGTTGAACTCCATGGTTGGTTGAACTCGCAGATGTTGAACTATAGATATGGAGGGTCAACTATAAGTTATACTCGGATTTTCAATGGCATGGAGGGTCAGTTCCCTAACCCCTGTGTTATTCAAGGGTCAACTGTACTTATTAAGTATAAGAAATAGTTCGATAGTAATTCTGCTCAAATATGGAATCAGGTAGTTCCTAGTCTTTGGCAGAGTTCAAGTATGTGTTGGTCAGGAGAGACAAATAGGACAATTGTCTGCTAGAAATCCCCAAAGCTAATTGGGACAGTGGCTCCCCCATCTCCCAAAGGAAAGTGATGTCACAATGGTATGCAAGTTCCCTAGTCAGCTGGCAGCCAGTTGCAGGGTGCTGTCTCTGTTAGGAAGGCCTTTCTTATGATCATAAGGGTGTCATAGTCACATGCTTGGTTAGATGCTCCCTGGGAGAGCAGCCGGAGCGTGGGTCCCTCCCTAGAGCACAACCTGTGATGTATTTAGCAGTTTCTAGCCCAAATACACCACTTCATGGGATGGCAGGAGACAGAGGCACTGTGTGCTTTCTGTGGCTGATGTTCTGCTTGTGAGTTCTAGCCTGAATCACATAATGCTTGTGATGTTTGCCCAAGTCCTTTAGTCAACACTTAGACAATCACCTTGTAAAAAATATCAGAGGGAATTTAGGCTCTGCTGGTCAGATAGTTGCATTAATGCACTTTTATTTCACTATGGTTCCCATGGCTTTAAATACCACCACAAACTGGTGTCTACCAAAATTATATCTTCAGTCCAGACCACTCTCCTTATCTCCAGGTTTATAGCCCAAATTATATGTCTAATAGGCATCTTTTTAAAAATTGAAGTATAGTTGATTTACAATGTTGTGTTAGTTTCAGGTGTACAGCCAAGTGATTCAGTTATACCTATATGCATATATATCTCTATCTATCTATCTACCTCTATCATGGATTATTTTTCAGATTCTTTTCCATTATAGGTTCGAATAGGCATCTTAAATGTTAAAGTGTCCATAACGGAGTTCCTGCTTCCATCTCCAACACCCCTCTTTCTGCTTCTCTTGTAGTTTTCCCCATCTCAGTTATTGGCTACTTTGTCCTTTTGCATATCCAGAATCTGAACATCTCACAAACCCACTGCCACCGTCGTCTGTTGTCTGGTTGATTTAATATTTCTAACCTTTTCCCTTTTTTCCTCAGCCCTAGCAAGGGTAGCTACTTCCTTCAGTTGCTACTCCGTGAAAATTTAGAGTCCCTTTTAAACTTATCAGTTACTGACTTATAATATTATATTAGTCTTAAATGTTCAACATAGTGGTTTGATTTTTTTTACATTATGAAATGATCTCCACAATAAGTCTAATTACCATCTGTTACAATACAAAGTTATTACAATATTATTGACTATATTCCCTATGCTGTACATTACATCTCTGTGACTTTTTATTTTATAACTGGAAGTTTGTACCTCTTAATTCCCTTTACCTCTTTTGCCCATTCCCCTACCCCGACCCCCTCTGGCAACCACAAGTTTGTTCTTTGTATTTATGAATTAGTTTCTGTTTTGTTTGTTCATTTGTTTTGTTTTTTAGATTCCACATAAAGTGATATCATACAGTATATGTCTTTTTTTGTCTGACATTTCACTTAGCATTACCCTCTAGGTCCATCCATATTGTCACAAATGGCAAAATTTCATCCTTTTTAAAGGCTGGGTAATATTCCACTCTGTGTGTGTGTGTGTGTGTGTGTGTGTGTGTGTGTGTGTGTGTGTGTATCTCAGTGTTCTTTATCCATTCGTCTTTTGATGGACACTTAGGTTGCTTCAATACTGTATATGGGTTATTGTAAATAATGTCACAATGAACGCTGGGGTGTGTATGTGTTTTGAATTAGTGTTTTCATTTTGTTTGGACAAATACCCAGAAGTGTAGTTGCTGGATCATATGATAGTTCTATTATTAATTTTCTGAGGACTCTCCATACTGTTTTCCACAGTGGCTGCACCAGTTTACATTCCCACCAACAGTGCACAAGGGTTCCCTTTCCTCCGCATCCTCACCAACACTTGATATTTGTTGTGTTTTTGAAAACAGCCATTCTGACAGGTGTGAGGTGGTAGCTTGTTGTGGTTTTGATTTGTGTTTCCCTGATGATTAGTGATGTTGAGCATTTTATCATTGTCTGTTGGTCATCTGTATGTCTTCCTTGGAAAAATTTCTATTCAGATCCTCTGCCCATTTTTTAATGTGATTGACTATAATGTGCAGGTTTATTTCTGGGGTCTCTATTCCTTTCCATTGATCTATGTGTCTGCTTTTGTGCCAGTACAATATATATATGTCTATTTCAAACTGATAGTCGCTTAATTTCTAATGCATTCTGAAAGCACTACGTTTTAACTTCTTCCCACCCATGTTTTGTGGTTTTCATGTCATATTTTACATATTTCAATTTTGTGTATCCCTTATATTATTATTGTAACTATAGTTTAATACTTTTGTCCTTTAACCTTCATACCAGCTTTTTAAGTGGCTGATCTACTGCCTTTACTATATTTTTGCCTTTACCAGTGAGATTTTTTTTCTTTCATATATTTTCTTACTTCTATTTTTGGCCTTTTTTTCCCTTTTTATGGGGGGTGGGATGGATCTTAGTTCCTTGACCATGGATCATCATACCTGGGCCCCAGCAGTGAAAGTGTGGAGTCCTAACCACTGGACTTCCAGGGAATTCCCATGGTCTTTTCTTTTCCACTTAAAGAAGATCCTTTAACATTTTTTGTAAGGTCAGTGTAGTGGTGACAAACTCTTTTAGTTTTTGCTTGTCTGGGGACTCTATGTCTCCTTCAACTGTGAATAATAATCTTGCCAGATACAGTATTCTTGGTTGTAAGATTTTTCTTTTCAGCACTATAAATATATCATGCCACTTTCTTTTGGCCTGCAAAGTTTCTGCTGAAAAATTAGCTGATAGTCTTATGGGGGTTCTCTTGTATGTGACATTGTTTTTCTCTTGCTGCCTTAAAATTCTCTTTTTAACTTTTCCATTTTAATTATGATATCTCTTGCTGTGTATCTCTTTGGGTTCATCTTGTTTGGGACTCTCTCTGCTTCCTGGACCTGGATGTCTGTTTTCTTCCCCAGGTTAGGGGAATTTTCAGCCATTGTTCCTTCAAATACTTTTTTTGTTCCTTTCTCTCTCTCTCTTCTTTTTCTGGGACCTCTATAATGTGAATGTATGCATGAAGTTGTCTCAGAGGTCCCTTAAACTACCCTCATTTTTAAAAATTCCTTTTTTTCTTTTTCTTGTTCTGATCAGGTGATTCCCACTCTTCTGTCTTCCAGATCACTGATCTGTTTTTCTATATCATCATATCTGCTGTTGATTCCCCCTATTGTATTTTTCACTTCAGTTAATGTATTCTTCAGCTCAGGTTGATCCTTTCTTATATTTTTAAACTCTTTGTTGAAGTTCTCATTGTGTTCCTCCATACTTCTCCTGAGTTTAGTGAGCATCTTTAAGACCATTATTTTGAACTCTTTATCAGGTAAATTACTTATAAGTTTCATTAGGGTTGTTTCCTTGGGTGTAATTCTTTCATTTGAAACATATTCCTCTGCCTCCTCATTTTGTTTGGCTTTATGTATGTTTCCATGAATTAGGTGAAACAGCTACTTCTCCCAGTCTTGAAGGCATGGTCTTGTGTAGAAGCATCCCCTGTGTAGACTGCATGTGGGTGGCTTTGGCTGTCTGGTTGGACATGGAACAGGCATAGGCTGGGGGGTCCTGGGGAGTCCTGTGCTGGGGCCACCTTGGTGGAACAGCTGGAGCTGGAGTGGGCATGAGCAGAGGGGCCCAGGGTGTGCCACACCAGGGCTGCACTGGGGTGACAGATGTAACTGGTGAGGGCCAGGGTCCTGGGGCATGCTGTGGCAGCCTTGGCAGGCTGGCTAGTACCTGGACTGTGTTCCCACCTGTGCTATCCAGGTGGAGGGGGGAATGCAAAAATTGGTACTCTCTGGCACCTCCACCCGGGAGAGAATTCCAGCAGTCTCTCTGTCTATTTGGAGATGCTCTAGGGTTAGTAAATGGATTTCCTTCTTGTATAGCCTAAGTGCCCTTTAAATCACTATTTTTTTGCTGTGCCCCAGGGTGGGCAGGTCTGCATGTGGGACTCTCAGTGATATCCCTCTCTACTGCAGGTTGTTATGTTGGATATGTTAGATACTGTGTCTCCATCTCTCTCCTGTGTGTCTTTATGTGGTCCCTCTATTTCTTGTTGTGCTGAAGCTGTTCAATCAGCCCTCATTTCTTCCTCAGGAGGAATTGCTCTTCCTCTATATAGGTTTAGATTCATTGTGTCTGCGGGAGGAGGTCAGTCTTCCTATGCCATCATCTTGGACTGGAAGCTAGTGCTCCATTTTCTGATTTGATGATGCCTCCATCCCCCAGTGAAGGATGAGACTAGGACAGAAAAATAATCCAGAAGAGGGATAAGCATCTAGAGGAAACTCACCTCAGAAAAGGGCTGGAGGGAGGAGAAAAATCTCTTTATTCTTTAGATTAAAGTCTATCTGTTCATTTAACTAGCAGGGTTTCCATTTCCTGTCTAGACCCTAAATAATACAGCCAACGTATTTAAAATTGCAGTACACTTATAGTACTCCATATTCCCCCAGTTAATTGTCCTCCTCCGGGGGCAGGAGATAGATGGGCCCCAGGTCGAGCAGCTGGAGTTTGTCCCCTGGAGTTTATGGACAGATACTCCAAAGTAGCAGGAGTGAGAGAGGCGCTGGGCTCGGCCCAGATAAAAAATAGAGACCATGTATTTCTCATTCTCAAGGTCAAGGAGACTTTCCCGACTACACGTGTGCAGAGAGGCTCCTTGGAGGTCAAAAAGGGAGTGATGTCAACTTACCCATAGGCTCTTAGTTAGAATTCATCTTGGCTAAAAGATGCACGTGCAAACATGGGAGGACCCTGAGATAAACCAAATACGGACTCAGAAGCAGGCAAAGCAAGATGATTGGCCAAAGGAAAGCTGGAAGAAATGCACCGTATAAGTGATTCAAACTACCACGAGGACGTGACTCTCTCTCTGAGTCCACCCATATGTCTATCCACACTTACTCTTTTTCCTCCTAATAAACACTCTCCTTGTTTCACTACTTTCTGTCTTTGAGGGAATTCATTTCTACATAGCCGACGGGCCAGGGCCCTGTCACTGGCCACTGGTCCCTGGTGGTCTAGTGGCTAGGATTCACTGCCGTGGCCTGACTTCAGTCTCTGGTTGGGAACTGAAATCCTGCTTCAAGCAGCTGCAGGCTGAGGCCACCCGAGATCACTCCCACCAGAAGGTAAGCTCCATGAAGGCAGGTATTTTCCATTTTCTTCATTGCTGTAGATCCAGTACCTAGATTAGTCCCTGATATATGGTCAAAATTCAATATGTATTTGTTGAATGATTTCTATTATGTGTAGGAAAAGTAAGAGTTGCATGATTTACAACTGTAACTGGAAGACTGAGATCATCCTTTTTCTTCCTACTGGACTGAGAATGGGGTCAGAGGCAACCATTGGTTAAGAAGGTAAATAAATCTTTCCAACTGACTGTTTCAAAAGTTTTGATCAGGCCCTTGTGTAAGTAATCTGGGAAGCAGCCACCAAGATGAGCCACCAAGGACTCATCAACATGGTAGGCAGACACTTTTGTTTCCTCCTCTTCTCTTCAGAGAGCAACAGATGAATGGAGAAGTTGAGGGTCAAGGAAAGTGACTAAGTATTATTATTACTACTGAAGGGGAACAGAATTTGCCACCCCGAACTATGCCTCTTTGGCATAAGGATTATCTTGAGCTGGTTATTTTTAAGAAAGAGAAGACATAGGAGAAAATCTGAAAACCAAGTAGAAATTAACCTCTGAAAGAGACATTTACATTTATAAAGGAAATCGCCATTTGTCAGGGTGTCTCCATCTCTGTACCAGGAGGAGAGGGATGACTAAATCTCTAGAACGCTTATCAATGGAAAAGGCAAGGACCTAAATCTGCATAACAACCTTATCCTTGTTAACTGTGCTTTTCCTGAAAACCTCCCACAGCGTTGTTAAAGATAGTAAGGAAGACTCTTCAACAGGGACCACAGCAATGCCGGTTTTCAGTAAGGGTGAGAGATAGGGCTCCAATCTGAATACAATTGGACAAGTGGAGATTTATAGCCAAGGAGCAGGGTGGGGGTCTGTGGATAGAAAATTACTAGGAGGAAGCATCAGGGTAAGGAGGATTCTGGCTAAATTGACTTGACAGGATTCCTTCCTGCCTTCAGAAAGGCCAGAGAGATAAGATATTGAAGGTGGGGGATGAGGCATTTGGTCAGATATCAAGAGTGAGGGTTTTTGCTAAGCTGACCCAGCAGGATTCTTGCTAACACTGAACTAAGTGGGCCAAGGACAGAACCGAAGGTTGGGGCCTAGTTGAGAAGAGGACCCAGGGGAGCCTGACTCAAGTTTGGTTAAGGAGCGGGTCTTTGTCAGAAGTAGGCAAGGCTGACACGTTGGGGGTTACATACAACTTGGTACAATTTTCATATAGCTTCTCGTTCCAAAAAGAAGGATAATCTATTATCTCTCATTTAAGTGCAACTAACTGCTTTAACTAGAATGAAGGTTTGCTTTAATAAATGTGCTAAGTCTGTCTTTATGTGTAATTCAAATCTATGTCTAAGTGACTCATTCCTGGTGAAAACGGAGAGCAGCTATTGATGATGATGATGATGATGATGATTGTGTTTCCTGTGCTTGGAAGCTATTTTTGAAAATATCCCCAACTTCCATTTTTCTCTCTTCTTAGATAATTAGTCCCCATTTCTAAAGTTTAGTCCTTTCTTTAAAATCTTGGGCCTTTGAATTCTAGTAAAGTGTGTTGACCCTTTAGGTTAAAGTTTCTTTTTCAAGGAAGTTACACGAAGATTCAATTGCTTGTCTGAAAATTGTTAAAGGGGTTAAACAGTCTTTTTGCCTTTTATGTCCAATTTCAGGTTCCTATCTTATTGAGAGCAACCTTACTGTTTTGTCTATTTACTTTTTTTTCCCCAAAAATATTAACATTCTTTCTTTTTTTTTTTTCTTTTTTGCGGTACACGGGCCTCTCACTGTTGTGGCCTCTCCCGTTGCGGAGCACAGGCTCTGGACACGCAGGCTCAGCGGCCATGGCTCACGGGCCCAGCCGCTCCGCAGCATGTGGGATCTTCCCGGACCGGGGCACGAACCCATGTCCCCTGCATCGGCAGGCGGACTCTCAACCACTGCGCCACCAGGGAAGCCCCAACATTCTTTTTGAGGAGCTTTTAGGACAGTCTCCTGGAGTATGGGGTCGGGATAAGGATGAAGCAATTGAGGCACTTAGGCCCTAAGTGGTTTAATATCGTTTTGACTAGAGGCCTGGAGACGAAATAGAAAAACTCTTGGGTTCCCTCCTGCTTTGTAGACCATCACTGACCTATTCTTTTGAACCGGGAAGTGTTCACATTAAACGATGTTGACTCTGGGGAAAAAAAGAGCTGCTTCTTGAAGAATACAGGGCCTGCAAATATTAAAGGAACATTTTCTCTCTCAGGGATTGTGGCCAACACAGCTCTCTCCAGTGGAAAATGAATTAACTCAGAGCATCAGTCTCCTAATTAGAGGAGCTAAAGCAATGGTCCTCAAGAGAGGGAGGTATGGAACAAAATCAACCAGGGAACTACACATATCACTTCTCCCCCTTTCTCTACCCCCTGGAATCTGATGGGGGTGTGCATGTCAGAATGGCCCAGGTGGTTTTGACAAGTTTCCCAGGCAACACAGAGGGGTAGCTCTCTCTCACCCAGCTGGGAATCACTGGGCAAAAGAGACCCAATGTTATTTATGAAAGTTTGAAATACATATTATTGACTCTACTTCTAGGAACCTACTATTCAGAAATACTTGTATGCTCGTTCAAAGATAAATACACATGGATGGAAATTACAGCACTTAGTAATAGCAATGATAGTAATAATAAAAATAATAATAGCAACAACAACTTGAAAGTCCATCAGTAGGGGACTGGTTAAATGTATGATTTAGCCATACTATGAAATTATATGCCTTGGTGAGAAAGAACAAGGTAGTTCCTCATGTGCTAACATGGAGTGATCTCCAAGGAATATATCTGGGTGGAGAAAGCAAGCTGTACAACAATAGGTATAAAGTGATATTTTTAAAAACAAAACAAAGAACAACCAAATCATGCACATACCTGTTAAAGTGTATTAAAAAATTTCCGAAAAGAGACATGCAAATTCTTAACACTGGTTACTTATGAAGATGGGAGTAGAATAGTGTAGGATTTTCAGTGTTTTAAATGGACTTTGGCACTTGACTTCTTTTTTGCAACCCACATTTATTCGTGAATTTGTTTTTGTCCAATAAAAAAGTTAATTTAAAAAATTGCCCAAACAAGTCTCCTTTGCCTCACATGGTCCTCAGTTTCCTCTCCATTGCAGGCTCTTCAGTTATCTTCACCATCACTAGCTCCTCTCATTCACACCCACACCTACACTTCCACCATGAGCTTCAAGTGAGACATGAATAAAGGGAAGTAAAAGCTTAACATGTTCTATAGGAGAAGGAAAAAGGGAAGTGGTGCAAAGCATGGGTCATGTGACTGGCTACTCTCTGCTAGACAATGTGTGTGTATTACTCAAGATGATCCTAGAGAGAGCATTTTATAGATGTTGCCCATGCCCATCATAGTCTCTTTTTTGAATACAGCTTAAAAGATGGTCTTAAATTGGGATTAGCCAACATCTTCCTAATTGGACTCAATAGCTTCTGTTTTAACCCCTTCAGTCTGCCCCGAGAGATATTTTTTTTCTAACGTAAACCTTATTATATCTCTTTCTTGCATAATATTCTTCAAGGATTAAACATTGCCTTCAGGATGACATCAACATTCACAGGCAGAGTTTCCAAGCCCCTTCATGATCTGGCCTCTGATCATCTTTTCAGTTCTATCTCCTGTCACATGCCTTACCCTTGGCAAGCTAGTTTTACTAAGCTACTAGCAATTTCCTTCAACATGCCATTTGTTTCCATTTCTGGCTCTGATGGGGTTCAGGGCAGGCCATCCCCAAATATGCCACTTTGTCATATTCATTATTTTGAATTAAAGTTACTTAATAAACAGCTGGCACAAGAAAGACACTCTGACCTTCCTTTGTCCCCCTGAAATCAGGAAATAAATCTCTCATGTACCAGGAGGGGAGAAGGCACCCTCATCACCAGAGACAGGGAATTCAGGGCTGAGAAGGCTGTATAAACAAACCTTGCTGCTTCTTCACTAACTTACTACCCTAAGTCCAAACTTCTTTGTCTTGTAGATTCTTCACAAACTTATTATTTCTTTGTCTAAAAGGTATAAAAGCTCCCTGTTTGGGTCACTTCTTTAAGTCTCATATTTCTATGAGCTCCAGTAAATCTGAATTAAATATTTTTTTCTCCTGTTCATCTGTCTTATGTCAATTTAATGATTAGACCAGACTAAGACCCTAGAAGAAAGGAAAAGTTTTCCTCGTGTATAGGTCATTGTATATGCAAAATGTTGGAAGTTCTCTGATGAATTCCCACTTATCTTTTTTATAAATTCATTTATTTTATTTATTTATTTTTGTCTGTGTTGGGTCTTTGTTGCTGCATGTGGGCTTTCTCTAGTTGTGGCGAGCGGGGGCTACTCTTTGTTGTCGTGTGCGGGCTTCTCATTGCGGTGGCTTCTCTTGTTGTGGAGCACGGGCTCTAGGCACATGGGCTTCAGTAGCTGTGGCTCGCGGGCTCTAGAGAGCAGTCTCAGTAGTTGTGGCACACAGGCTTAGTTGCTCCATGGCATGTGGGATCTTCCCAGACCAGGGCTGGAACCCGTGTCCCCTGCATTGGCAGGCGAACTCTTAACCACTGCGCCACCAGGGAAGCCCTACTTGCTTATCTTTTAAGACTCAGTTCATATATCTGAAACCTTTTCTGACTCTCTTGAACTGCATCCCCTCTACTTATTCCATGCCCTGAATACCTGATGTTTTATAGATATTTGTATTTTTAAAACCTGTTTGACTTTCCTATTAGACATTTAATTCCTTGAGGATAGTGACCTTGTTTTCTTCATTATCTGTATACGTAATAACTAGAAGGCATGTGATATACATTAAATAAATGTTTATTCCATGAATAAATAAAAATAAATACATAATCAATTGAAATCAGTGTTGGGGGGATAAGGATTTGAAGAACGTATACAGGAATGTCATTATTTGAAATACTATAATCTTCTAGGAGTAAAAATTGAAGGTAATTGATCTGTAAGATTTGGGTATCAGATGATATAGAAGAATTCTTAGGAAGTGAGAGTCTTATTTGAATAAACTGTGATTATCACCAATTTCAAATATTTCCCAGCTTGTGAAACTTTGACTTTGCTTTATGCAGGATTGACATGCATGTCAACCACACAGTAAACAAAGAAAGAGAAGTAAAAATCTGACTCATAAGCAAACTCAGTACTAAAAATGGAATTACTGTTTCATACACAACAGATGAGGTATGGACATTAAAGAGAAAAATGTGGGCTTCCCTGGCGGCGCAGTGGTTGAGAGTCTGCCTGCCGATGCAGGGGACGCGGGTTCGTTCCCTGTTCCGGGAAGATCCCACATGCCGCGGAGTGGCTGGGCCCGTGAGCCATGACCGCTGAGCCTGCACATTGGAGCCTGTGCTCCACAACGGGAGAGGCCACAACAGTGAGAGGCTCGCGTACTGCAAAAAAAAAGAAAAAAGAAAAATGTGACCAAAGTAAAGAAGAAATGTTGCTCAGAGGGGTATGTTTTTGTTCTCTCCCTGAGCACCTACATATAGAAAACTCATGTTAAGAGCAGGTGAAGCAAATTTTAATGGCTGAAGGATGCTTTTAAAAATACAACATTGACAGTAGGCCACAACACTTTCTTGTAATTACTCATCTGGGTGAGGGCTTCAAAATGCAGTAGCCATAATTATCAGAGAAATGCAAATCAAAACTGCAATGAGGTATCACCTCACACTGTCAGGAATGGCCATCGCTAAAAGCTCTACAAATAATAAATGCTGGAGAGGGTGTGGAGAAAAGGGAGCCCTCCTACACTGTTGGTGGGAATGTAAATTGGTGCAGCCACTATGGAAACCAGTATGGAGGTTCCTCAAAAAACTTAAAATAGAGTTGCCATATGATCCAGCAATTCCACTCCTGGGCATATATCCAGACAAAACTATAATTCAAAAAGATACATGCACCCCTATGTTCATAGCAGCACTATTTACAGTAGCCAAGACGTGGAAAAACCTGAATGTCCATCGACAGATGAATGGATAAAGAAGATGTGGTGTGTATATATATAATGGAATACTACTCAGCCATAAAAAAGAACAAAATAATGCTATTTGCAGCTACATGGATGGACCTAGAGGTTATCATACTAAGTGAAGTAAGTCAGAAAGACAGATATCATATGGTATTGCTTATGTGTAGAATCTAAAATATGACACAAATGAATATATCTACGAAACAGAAACAGACTCACAGACATAGAGAACAGACTTGTGGTTGCCAAGGGGGGAGGGGGGTGGGCGAGGGAAAGAATTGGGAGTTTGGGATTAGCAGATGCAAACTAGTGTATGTAGGATGGATAAACAACAAGGTCCTACTGTAGAGCACAGGGAACTATATTCAATATCCTGTGATAAACCATAATGGAAAAGAATATGAAAAAGAATATATATATGTATAACTGAGTTACTGTGCTATACAGCAGAAATTAACACAACATTGTAAATCAACTATACTTCAATAAAATTAAAAACAAATTGTAGCAGTAAAGGAAAGACTCCAGACAACATTTGCAACTCAAAATGTTTAGGCTGACTCAGGTATGATGATTATTTTACACACACACACACACACACACACACTCAAAACCCAAATATATGTTGATTCAATTCTACTAATAGGCCTGTGCTTTAGATCTCAAGAGAATGGAATAATGATACAACCCAGTAGGAAAGAAAAAAGTATCCATGGGGCAAATATTACCCTTAGGGCAGAAAAGAGTTAACATAGCATGCCTAACTGCTCATCCTTGGAAAGGCCTGCTTACAAGATTGGCCCTTGGCTGGAGTCTGGAAACTTGGATTTCGGAAGGGTTATCACCATTCCCAGAACTGATAAGGGCGGCTCACTGTGCCTAGACTGTTTGTGCAAACATGAAGGTTTATACTGAACACCTGCTTGTCTTCTGGGAGTCTGGAATTCAGGGATGTGCGAAGCAAGGGGTGCCTATGTGACCAGCCCCCAGTAAAAACCCTGGGCATACCGCCTGCCGATGCAGGGGACACGGGTTCGTGCCCCGGTCCAGGAAGATCCCACATGCCGCGGAGCGGCTAGGCCCCTGAGCCATGGCCACTGAGCCTGTGGGTCCGGAGCCTGTGCGTCCGGAGCCTGTGCTCCACAACGGGAGGGGCCACAACAGTAAGAGGCCCGTGTACTGCAAAAAACAAAAACAAAACAAAACAAAAAAAACCTGGGCACCGTATCTATAAGGACCACCTATAGTTGGCAACATTTCACATGTGTTGTCACAAGTTGTTTGTGACTCCACTGGGAGAGAACGCTTGGAAAATTGCCCCGGTCTCCCCTGGACTTCTCCCCACACATATTTTCCCTAGGCTGATTGTGCTTTGTGTCCTTTCACTGTGATAAATCTCAGCCATGAGTACAACTATATGCTGAGTCCTGTGAGCACTCCCCTTGAATCATCGCCTGGGGGTGGGCTTGGGGACCCCTGATACACCCTCAGACACAAAATGTGGTTGCTTTTATGACCTTACTTGAAAATCATTCTTACTTAATACTCTCAGACTCTCTCCCAGCATATCTTCCTCTTTGATGTGCTACAAATATCCAGTGAAAGCAGAGCCTGCTTTAAAAAAAAAATCTCATTGTTACATACAGAGTTCTAGAAAACAAAATATAGTTAGAAGTTGAAATTTCCCCCCAAATAAGCCAGCTGGCTCTATCTAAGAGTGTCTGAATGTTGTAACTGACAAAAAAGTCTGTAGGTACATGCAGCCCTCTGGGGATATTCTGTTTACGCGGGCCTCTCACTGTTGTGGCCTCTCCCATCACGGAGCACAGGCTCCGGAAGCGCAGGCTCAGCGGCCATGGCTCACGGGCCCAGCCCCTCCGCGGCATGTGGGATCCTCCCGGACCAGGGCACGAACCCGTGTGCCCTGCATCGGCAAGCGGACTCTCAACCACTGCGCCACCAGGGAAGCCCGATATTCTGTTTTGATGACAAGACACCTAACTCACTTTTCTAAAAAGTGAGATTTCCTTTTCTCTCTTTTCCACTTGGCAAGTCCTTGCTCAGCCTTCAAGATTTAGTTCAAATGTCACCTCCTTAGTGTAGCTTCTAAACTCCTCCAGGCTAAGTGGGTCCTTCCTTTGTCAGTTTGCACATTGTATTTTGTGCCCACTGCTTCCATAGACTGATTGGCTTACATTAAGATTGTTTACCTCTCTACTGAACTTTGAGGTTCAGGACTAGGTCAAACCATCCACCAACTCCCAGACCACACCTTAGCATGTGACAAAAAGCAGGTACCCAGAAACCGTTTGTCCCATAATATGAAATGAATCACTAGGCATCTATTTGATTCATAGATGAATTTAAATATATTTATGTTTGCAGGACCTTTCATTCAGTGAGGTACTCGGAGATATAACTGAGATCTCGGTTTTGAAAATTTTCTGAAAAGTATATTTTATAGCACTACATTACTCATTATTATGAATCATCATCATCATTGAGAGTTCATATTATTATAAAATACAAGTCCTGGCATTTTGAAAATGTGAAGTTAAGTATCACTGTTCTGGGGCTTCCCTGGTGGCTCAGTGGTTGAGAGTCCGCCTGCCGATGCAGGGGACACGGGTTCGTGCCCCGGTCCGGGAAGATCCCACATGCCGCGGAGCGGCTGGGCCTGTGAGCCATGGCCGCTGAGCCTGCACGTCCGGAGCCTGTGCTCCGCAACGGGAGAGGCCACAACAGTGAGAGGCCTGCGTACCGCAAAAAAAAAAAAAAAAAGAATCACTGTTCTAGCTCTTACTAGAGCCAGTATGGAGCCAGACACTATCTCATTACACAGTATTTCATCTTTTAAGAAACTGACCAAATATAATCACAGAGGAGGTGACAAGTGGCTAACAGTTGTACTAATTCAAAGTAAACCAGATAACAAGAAAGCAATATTGGCCAGTGGTGCTGGTCTCTTAAAGATCAGCAAGGACCTCCTACTTCCCAAATACAGTGACCTTTTCTCTTCAAACTGCAGTGTCTGAAGCTGATGCCTTCCTGTTTCTGGAGACTCTCTCTTCCCTTGCTTTCTAGGGCACCACAATCTGTTATCTACCTTCCAGTTCTTCTGTCCTTTCTCTACTTTCCTCTCTGGTTTCCATCCCCCTCCTACCCCTTAAGTGTGCTCACTCACTCATATTCTATCCATGGGCCTCTTTTCTTTCTGTTCCCTCACTTGAAAAATAAGATAGTTAACAATTACCAAGCATCTGCTATTCAATTTAAGCCTCAAACTATTATATAGGTAGTATGATTATCCCCATTTTAAAGATGAGGGAGCTGAGGCACAAAGAGATTTAGTAAGTAGTCCACGATCGCATAGCTCACCAGGGGAAGAGGCTGGGATTGAAATCAGACACCCTGGTTCCACAGTCCAGACTCTTGACCACTCCATCACTCTTTTTTTATTTTTTAAAAAATTTTTATTGGAGTATAGCTGTTTACATTGTTGTGTTAGTTTCAGGTGTACAGCAAAGTGATTCAGTTATACATATACCTATATCCACTCTTTTTTAGATTCTTTTCCCATTAGGTTATTACAGAGTATTGAGTAGTGTTCCCTGTGCTATACAGTAGGTCCTTATTAGTTATCTACTTTATATATAGTAGTGTCCATCACTCTTTTTAGAAAGCATCTACAAAGCAAGACCCTTAGGTTCAGGGACTGGAAACCAATTGCAGTAGAGTGCTGAGTCTAGAAGAACTGAGGATTGACTGTTTTCTTGTGAGTTCCTCAAAGGGATCTCAAAGTCAGTTTACTTAAAACAGATACCATTTGCTCTGAAGCTGTGAGACCAGGCAACTGAAAAAATCTTGGTAACACTGACCCCAAACTCATTACCTTTATGAGTTTCCTATCTCTGGAACTGATACTTCCATAATGGTGGAGACTGCACCAATGAGGTACTTTTCTGTGACTGTATCAGTCCAAAGTGATCTCCTCACTCATCATTTACCCCTGGTGTGATGTAAACATCACAACCACTGTGTATTGCACAGTGCTGGGCACGTTGTCATCTTTTGTGAAAAGTATTTGCAGAATGAATGAACACATTTCTACCAGATTGTAAGTTCCAGAAAAGTAGGAGCAGTGACTCTCCTACATTGTATTCTGTAGGGAAGTACAGAATCTCACTAAGTAATCCTTCAGTTAGGTGTATCTGTTAAATTCCATTGATTGAAATCAACCTTTTCAGATGGGCACATTTGAATACAGTGGAAAGCTTATTTCAGGATTTAAGAAATAGTTGCATCACTTTTAAGGAGCTTATTAAATTCTAAAAAGAGCCAATTTAAAAGCCTTTTTATTGAACCAAGAGCAAAAGTAATGAAAACCAATTTTGCAAAGTTAAAAAAACAGTGAAGCTCTTAATAATAATTGTTTTTGAACTTCCCATTGCTTAACTCAATACATTTGTTTCTGAGTAAAACTTTTCTTTCCTCTTGGGAACTCCTTAACCAGTCCCAAAGTTACACAGTAATTGAAGTTGTTAACTACTCTGCCAAATGCAGATCATCTGCCTGGGAGTCTGAATCACTTTTAAAAGCTCACTAATGCTGCTCGTGTTGCGGAAACATTCATGGATGGTTCAGAAAATTCCTGCAGATTCACTTCAGGTTTTTTACTCCAGTTAAATTAAAGTATTATTAAATTTCATATGTTTTATTAGATCTAACATGTCTAGTCCAACTGTATTCTTATGAAATTATTTCAGAGTATCTGGACTGTTATATTCTCTGTCTCCATCGTTGGATCTGTAGATGCTGGATCTTGCCAGGGATTCTGGGGGATTTGCAGCTTTCTTCTTTGTACTTTGATATATTCCTTGACCTTTTTTTTTTATAAAGAGCATTTCTCATTTGTATAAAATCAATATGTCATTACTTGATTTAAAAATTTTACTTTCTGTGTTTCAGGTTCAGTTCAGACAATAAAGGTCTATTGAGCTTCTACTGTATCCTAAGATGCATATGGGTCAGATGGGGTTTCTTCCCTTACGGAGCTTTCAGCTCAGTTGGAGAAAGAAAAACA
This sequence comes from Mesoplodon densirostris, assembly GCF_025265405.1. NCBI lineage: Eukaryota > Metazoa > Chordata > Mammalia > Artiodactyla > Ziphiidae > Mesoplodon > Mesoplodon densirostris. The sequence continues at coordinate 98,392,292 of NC_082681.1, forward strand.
TATATGGACAAAAGCATGTATGCTGATGGTCTGTGCAGGAGACTATGGGAATGGAGGAGTTCTCTTGGAAAAGAGAGCCTGGGTATGACAAGGACAAGTAGTAACTGACCAGGAGGCTGGGGGCAGGAAGGACAGAGGCCTAGAGATAAGAGAACCCTCTTATTACACTGCTGGTGTATGGAAAACAGTATGGAGGTTCCTTCAAAAATTAAAACTAGAGTTGCCATATGATCCAGCAATCCCACTCCTGGGCATATATCCAGACAAAACTGCAATTCAAAAAGATACATGCACCCCTACGTTCATAGCAGCACTATTCACAATAGCCAAAACATGGAAACAACCTAAATGTCCATCAACAGATGAATGGATAAAGAAGATGTAGTATATATATATATATATATATACAATGGAATACTGCTCAGCCATAAAAAAGAATGAAATAATGCCATTTGCAGTAACATGGATGGACCTAGAGATTATCATACTAAGCGAAGTATGTCAGAAAGAGAAAGACAAATACCATACCATATCACTTCTATGTGGAATCTAAAATATGACGCAAATGAACATACCTACAAGGCAAAAACAAACTCACAGATATAGAGAACAGACTTGTGGTTGACAAGGGGGAGATGGGGTGGGGGAGGGAAGGATTGGGGAAAAAAAAAAGAAACATTGGGGTTTTTGTGTCTTGCTGCAAGCCTCACTGGGATTGCTGCTGAGCAATGTGCTGGGCACAGTCAGTGTGAAAAGATACTAGAGAGGTATCCAGAGACCAGCTCAAGAAAAGCTTCCTTCCTATTCTACGACTTTACACACATCCAGGCTTTATATATGTCCCCTAGTGGTGAATTATAAAGAATATCTACTGTCTAATATTGTCAGAAATGGAAACACAGATCTTTTTCTGTACATTTAGATACACTGCATGTACAAGCAGCTCCCCTTAGCCGCACAGCTGTCTTACTTTGTGGCTTTATCAACCTACCTTGAGCTTTTGTTTTATTGAGTTCCTCTAAAGCCTAAAATATTCTTTGGAAATTTTCTCCTCTTCCTTGTCATGATGTATCATTTGTTCAATATGTTGCTAGGTTCAATTTTCTAAGATTTTTGAAAGGATTTTAGCAACTGTTCATAAGTGAGATTCACCCATAGTTTTTTCTTGCTCTCTCCTCCTTTCCCTTCCTCCTTTCCTCTTTCCCTTCTTTCTTTCCTAGCACTCTTTTGGTCTGATATCAGTATTAGGGTTTTGCTAGTTAACATAACAGAAGGAGAGTTGGAAACAGTATTCTTAGAAGTTCTTGATCAGTGTAACGGGGAGAACATCTGTTCTTTGAAAGGTTAGGAGACATCGCCCATTAAACCCCCTGGGCCCGGTGGCTTTTTAGCAGTAATCTTGGATTGTCTTTTTTATTTCTTCCAAGGTTATTGATTTATTCAGGTTTTCCACTTTTAATTTTTAAAATTATCATACTGTAACATTGACTTTTTCATTTGATGTGTGGTTCTGTGAATTTTAAAACATGTAGATTTGTGTTACCCTTACCACAGTCAGTATATAGAACAGTTGCAACATCCCAAAACTTTCTCGTGCTCCCCTTTATAGTCATACTCTGCCCCACCTCTAACCCCTGGCAACCACAGATCTGTTTTCCATCACTACAGTTTTGTCTTTTCAAGAAAGTCATATAAATGTAATCATACAGTACGGATCCTTAGGTCAGATTTCCTTCACTTAGCAGAATGCGTTTGAGATTTATCCACGGTGTTGCTTGTATTGGTAGTTCATTTTTATAGCTGAGTAGTATTCAATTCTATGGAAGTATCACAGTTTGTTTATCCATTCTCTCATTGAAGGACATTTGTGTTGTTTCCAGTTCTGGGCTATTACAGCTAAAACAGTTATAAATATTTGTACACAAATTTTTTAATGCACACTGTTTTGAGCATATAGGTTTATTTCTTTAGGGTAAATACCCAGGAGAGGGATTTTGGGGTCACATGATAAGTGTATGTTTAATTTTATAAGAAACTGCTAAACCACTTTCCAGAGCAGCTATACCATTTTGCATTCCCTCCAACAATGTATGAGAGTTCCAGCATCACTCATTTTTGTTCACTTGACTTGCTTTTAACTATATTTCTCTATAATGTTGATGGTGGCTTGTTTTTTGTTTTGGGTTTTTTTTTTTTTTTGGATGGTGGCGTGTTAACTGCATATATTTGATAAGCTTTCATTGTGAGCTTTTGTGGTTGAAATTTATTTTTATTTATTTGGAATGCAATCTATTGTTTTTCCTGTAACTAAGGATTCATGTCTTTCAAGCACTGTGGAGGATCCTTAGTCATTACCCCTTTGAAGGTTGTTTTTTTCCACATTCTCTTTAATTTCTCTTTCTGGAACCCTATTAAATATATGTTGGACTCTTTCATGCTTTTCTACATGCCTCTTTCTTTGTCTCTCATTCATATTTTCCAGCTCTTAATCTCTTTGTGTTGCATTCTGGGAAATATCCCAAGAAATGTCTTTCAAGTCACCAGTCCTCTCTTCAAATATATCTAATTCCTTAAATTGTCCACTGAGGTTTTAATTTTAGTGATAACATTTATCATTTCTAGAATTCATATTGCAATTATTCCTTATCCTTTTTGGTAGTATACTGTCCTTTTCTCAAATTTGTATTTTTTTATTTCAAAAATAGCTTTAACACATGTATTTTACAGTGTTTATTTGTGATATGCTTCTCAGATATGCTCTGTTTTCTTGCGCCTATGATTCTCTCACTTAGAGAAGAAAAGAAAGAAAAAAAGAAAGAAAGGGTACCTCTACTTAGAAGGGAAATAGATCAAAGTAATGAGTAGAGTGATGCATAGTTTGGTAACTGGGAGGCAAGGGAGAGATTAGTTTGCCTAAGAAACGGAGGACTTTTATAAAAATATCAGGAAGAAGAACATTTCTTTAGAGTTTCAACAAATATGTTTACATGCCTAAATACTACTTTCTCAGTCTCTGATCTTCCTGTTTCTAATACAAAATAAAGTGGCACTTATTGAGCACCCATTATATGGCTGCTACAATACTAAGTACTTTACATACAATTTCATGTAATTCTCATGACCATCTATTTTACAGATGAGAAGCTGCCACACAGAGAGGTTAAGTGGTTTTCCCTGCGATCACCCAGCTAGTAAGTAGCAGAGGTGGGATTTGAACACATGTCTTTCTCTAATTCTTGTCACTTCTATCAAGTCACTTAACTTTGTTAAGATAATAGCAGTAGTAAAGGGGTCTGTTTTCCAAGATTTATTCTTCAGTTCTCTTCTTTGCCTCATTTGTAATCTCCTATCAGAGAACTCATTTTCAGTTTTAACAGCTGTCTCTATGTAGTGTACACCCAAATATTCTGGCCTCGGTACTAACATCTCCTTTAAACTCCCTAATCACTAATATCAAAGAAGTGGAACTGGACATTGCCTAATGGATAGCAAGAGGTGCACCTGTATAGCAGTTAAGCGCAAAGGCCTTGGCTGTGGAGAGCTGGGATTTGAATTCCACTTCTATCACTTGTCAGCTGAGAAACTTGGACAAATTGCTCAAACTCTCTGTGCCTATATTCTCATTTATAAAAAGAGAACGAGGTAGGTTTGCTATTATGTCTCAGACATATAATTTCTACCTCCCCCTGAAAACATATCTTCCCTTTCTCCCCACCCCTTAGATGTAGGCACTTTCTTGTCTTATTTCCCCTAGAGCCCTTCCATGAAGTGTTTTGAATCTAGCCCTTTCTTTACAGTTCCTTGGTCACCACACTTTACCCCACCTTCGAATTACATTAAGACCCCCTCCCCTGTTTTTGCTTTGCTCTCAGGTTTTTCTCTTTTAATTCATCCAGTCTTTTCTCCATATAATATACCTTGAATATTTCCTGCAAGTCTATGATTCTTTGTTATTAAATTTTTTTCTGTTTTCTTTTTCTTTTTTTTCTGATGGTGAATTGCAAAAAATCCAACTCCTATACAACAGAGAAAATTAAAGACAGCCAAACTTTCCCTAGGACATAACCACTGTTAATTTGGCGCACATTTTACTTAATATTATATATAACCATTATTAACATTAGGTGCATATTTTATTTAATATTATACAAAACCACTATTAACATTTTGGTGCTTATTTCCACTATTAACAATTTGTGCATATTCTATGTAATGTTTTACACAGCCACTATTAATATTTTGGTACATATTTTAATTAATATTGTGTATAGGGTTTTCAACATTATCACTTGACCGTATATGTTGTTGACATATTGCCATGGTAGTGTTATAGATGTATATCATTATTTTTAAAAAATTGGTCTTTATTAAATATTGATTGAACACAAAGCACTATTTATAAAGCATGTGTAAGGTATAAAGAATTTTCATATGATGAACACTCATGTTCACATCACTCTGTTTAAGAAATAGAACATTATTGTCACCTTTGAATTCTTGTTCCTTTCCTACTCAATTGTAGCTCTTATCATGTATTTCCACTTATCATATTCTTACTTTTCATTCTAGTTTGCATATATGTTTGTATAGCTAAACAATATATTGTTTGCTTTTGTGTGTTTTTGAAAGTGATATAAATAGATCATTCTGTATGTTGTCTTCTGCAACTTGATTTTTTTCCCCCTCCACTTTATGTCTCTTTTGGGATTGTGACTGGAATGACATTAAGGAGAATTGATATCTTCATGATATTGAATCTTCCAGCCCATGAATGTAATATATTTCTCCATTTATTTAGGTCTTCTTTAATGCCTTTCAGTGTAGTTTATCATTTTCTCCCTAAATGTCTTGCTTATCTTCTGTTAGCTTTATTCCTAGATAGATATTACTTTTTGATTTATTCTAAATGGTCTTTTTAAAAGTTAGTTTTCTAGCTGTTTGTTGTTGGTAGACAGAAGTGCAATTGATTTTTTAAAAAATGAAACTGCTTATTTAACATCTGGAAACAGGAAAAAACCATTTATCGTTTATGAATACATACAGCTGTAGTGAAATTCTATAAATTTGGTTGGAAAGATGGATGGAAACTTCAGGATAGTGTTATTTGGAGAGACAGAGGGAATGGGATTAAGGAGAGGCAGAAAGAGGACATTAATGGTATCCATAACATTTTATTTCTTTGTGAAGCAAATATGGCTAAATATTAAGATTTGTTAAGGCTGCATAGCAGGTATATGAGTGATTATTTTATTATTCTTTGTACCTTTTTGAAATAGGTCATAATTTTTAAAAATGAGATACACAATATTAATTATATGCTCAAAATAAATCACTTTCATGATAGACGACCTCAGAATCCATTAATTCTATTGATTATTCTAAACTGGATCTTGTAGAGTGGGGGCTGTGTACTGAACCCAGGCTCCAGATGTGATTGTTTTTTTGTGCTCTATAATTAAACAAATGAACCAGCAATGAAATGCCAGAGATTTTACATAAGAATCTGGATTTCTGAATTCTCTTAAAATGTTAGAAAATCTGATAACGCTATATTTTCATGAGGTAATTGTCAATTAGATACGAGTAAGTAGTGGCTGCCTGTTTGTTTATTGACTGCTTATTATGAAAAATTTCCAACATTTTCAAAGATAGAGAGAAGGGCACAATGAGCTCCCAGACACCCATTGTTGAAATTCAATAGTTATTGACTCATGGACAATTTTGTTATATCTATTTGTGCTGATCTCCCGATCCCTGGGTTATTTTGAAGCAAATCCCAGACATTGTATCATTTCATCCATAAGTACTTTAGTATTTATCTCTAAAAGATAAGTACCTTCAGAAGACGTAACCATGAGTCTATTGTCATACCTAAAACATTTAACAGTAATTCCTAATATAACCAAATATCCAATCAATATTCAAAATTTCCCCATCTTCTCAACTTTATTTTACTGTTTGTCCAAGTAAGATTCAAATAAGGCCCTTACACTGTGTGGGTTTGATATATTTCTTAAATCTCTGGGATCTTGTAGTGAGACTTAGATCAACACTGTTCAATAAAATTTTCTGTGATAACCCAAAATGTTCTCTATCTGTGTACTCAATGTGGTAGCTACTAGCCATGTGTGGCTATTGAGCACTTGAAGTGTGACTAGTGCAACTGAGGAAATGAATTTTTAATTTTATTTAATTTTAATGAATTAAAAATATTTCCTTATAGCTTTATTGAAAGAAAATTCACATACCACAAAGTTCACCTTTTAAAGTGTACAATTCAGTGGCTTTTAATATATTTACAAGTAGTACATTGATCGTGATTTATTCTAGAACATTTATGTCATCCCTAAAAGAAACCCATTAGCAATCACTCCCCATTTCTCCTGCCCCCAACCCTCAGCAACCACTAACCTACAGCCTTTCTCTATGGATTTGCCTATTTGAATATTTCATATGAGGAACTTATACAATATATAGCCTTTTGTATATTGCATTTTTCACTTCACATAATGTTTTCAAGGTTGATCAACTGATACATTAATATGAATCAGTTAATTTATATAATTTTATGGCCAAATAATGCTCCATTGTATGCATATACCATAGTTTGCCTATCCATTCATCAATTGATGGACATTTGGGTTATTTCCACTTTTTAACTCTTATGAATAATGTTACTATAAACATTCATGTACAAGTTTTTGTGCGGACATATGTTTTCAATTCTACTGAGCATATACCTAAAGATGGAATTTCTGGGTCATATGGTAACTCTGTGTTTAACTTTTATAGAAACTGCCAAATGGTTTTCTGAAGCAGATGCAATATTTTATATCCCATTAGGAATGTATGTAGGTTCCAAATTCTCCACATCTGCACCAATACTTATTACTGTCCATCTTTTTGAGTATAACCAATCTAGTGGGTGTGAAGTAGTGTCCCATTGTGGTTTTGATGTTCGTTTCCCAAACAACTAATGATATTGAACATCTTCTCATATGTTTACTGGCCATTTGTATATCTTCTTTGGAGAAATGTCTATTCAAATCCTTTGTCCATTTTTAAATTGGGTCACTTGTCTTTTTTGTTGACTTGTACGAGTTCTTTATAAATTCTAGATACAAGTCCCTTAGAAGATATGTGATTTCAGATATTTTCTCCCTTGTTGTGACTTGTCTTTTCATTTCTTGATGGTGTCCTCTGAAGCATGAAAGTTTTTTAATTTGATGAAATCAATTTGTCTATTTTTCTTTTGTTGCTTGTGCTTTAGGTGTCATACCAAGAAAATCATTGCCTAAACTAAGTTCAAGATTTACTCCTATATTTTCTTCCAAGAGTTTTACAGTTTTAGCTCTTACATGTAGGTCTTTGGTCCATTTCAACTTAATTTTTGTTTATGGTATGATGACCACGTATTGGTGTGTAGCAGGGGTACAAATTCATTCTTAAGATATGGATATCCAGTTGTTGCAGCACTATTGGTTGAAAAGATTATTCTTTCCCCCACTGAATTATCTTGGCACCCTTGTCAAAAATCAATTGACTGTAAAGGTAAGAGTTTACTTCTGGACTGTCAATTTTATTCCATTGATCTGTATGTTACCTTTATACCAGTAACACACTGCCTTGATTATGGCAGCTCGGTAGTAAGTTTTGAAGTTGGGAAGCACAAATCCTCCAACTTTGTTCTTTTTCAAGACAGTTTTAACTATTTTGGGTCCCTCGTGTTTCCATGTGAATTTTCAGATCAGGTTTTCTGCAAAAAAGCATTTTAAATTATGATAGTGATTGCATTAAATTGTTAGATCAATATGAAAAACATTGCGAGCTTACCAATATTAAGTCTTCCAATCCATGAAATGGATATCTTTCCATTTTTTTAGGTTTTTTTTTAGTTTCTTTCACTGATGTTTTGTAGTTTTCATGTACGAGTGTTTTAGTTTTTGGCTAAATTGATTCCTTAGTATTTTATTCTTTTCGATGCTATTGTAAATATTAATTTAGCTTTCAAATTGTTCATTGTTAACGTACAGAAATACAATTGATTTGTGTATTGGTCATGTATCCCTGAGAGCATTGTTGAACAGAGTGGCAAGAGTGAACATTCTTGTCTTGTTTCTGATCTTAGGGAGAGAGTATCCTATATTTCACTATCAGATGTGATGTTACCTGTGTGTGTGTGTATTTATTTTATTTTTGTTGTTGTTGTTGTTTTTTGGTGTGTGTGTGTGTGTAAGGCTTTTATTAGGTTGAGGAAGTTCCCTCCGATTCTCAGTTTGTTGAGTGTTTTTATAAAAAAACAGTGTTGGATTTTGTCAAATGCTTTTTCTGTGTCTATTGAGATGATCATGTGATTTTTGTCCTTCATTCTATTAATATGATATATTACATCAATTAATTTTCAGATGCTAAACCAACTCTGCACTCTTGGAATAAATCCCACTTGGTCATGGTGTATACTCTTTTTTATATATAGCTGGATCTCGCTTGCTAATATTTTGTTGAGGATTTCTGTATCTCTGTTCTTAAGGGGTATTCATAACTTTTCTTTTCTTGTGATACCTAATAGAATGAGTTAGGGCGTGCTCCCTTCTCTTCTATGTTTTGGAAGAGTTTGTGAAGGTTGGTGCTAATTCTTCTTTTAAATGCTCAGGATGAGGACTTGAAATGTGGATGTAACCCAAGTGAGCACAAAATAATGAAGAGCATCAATTTTAAGGAGCTCAGAGGAATGGGGCAGTGATATTTATGAGGACATCAGGACAAGGGAGGCTTGAGAGGCAAGGCTTCAATGGAGGAGAAAAGGAAGTTCCAGCAGAAATACTGGCAAAGGCACTCCCTCCTGCTGCCAAGGGCTCTTGCATCCTGTCGAAAGGATCTAGATTGCAGGATGACCTCATTCCTCAAAAGAAATTCTCCAACCAGGCAAATATTTCCTTGCTCATAGGCTAGTTTGGGCTTGCTCAGAAGTGTTAGCTCTGCTGGCCTCCCCTGTGCTTTCTTCATCCACGGGTGTGTGTAACATAGATTCTTTGAACATCAATAACAGCACTTCCCAGCACTGGTCCTGACATGCCCCAAAGTGTTTTCAGTTATTTCCAGGGGTGTCTTGCAATTCTCAGAACTAGTTTACTTTCAATTTATTTTAAAGAGAGATACACGCCATTTCAGATGTTCCTTTGTGGTAGATGTGTCAGAGCAGAAGGAATGGGAAGATAGGTGTCATGGAAGGAAAACAAAGCAAGAAGAAAAGTTGCAAGTTGCAGAAGACTGAGAATCTCCGATCTGGGGTATTTAGAAGTGTTCACTCTGTCCTAATCACTGATTAATCCCAATGTTTGGAAGCGGTCCTGGCACATCAGAGTAGATGCTCAATAAATATTTGCTAAATGGAAAACGATTGAATCAATGAATGTAAGACTCTATGTGTGAAGTAACTACAGAAGTACAAAAGTGGAGGTATCAGTGTGCTCAAAGGAGATAGCATGTGTGAACAGCCAGGGCAATAGATGTGTGTGGTGGACTCAGACCCTAGATTTTTCAGACAGCTCTAATTTAAGATATTTTGTTCTGTTACTCCCTTAAGAAAGTCATTCTTATTAGAATTGCTTTTCTGTTTGGAAAATATTCTCCTTGTAGAAGGCAGAGGCCTTCTGTGTGTGGAGTGTGTGAGTTGTGACATATTGAAGAAGACACTGGACTTGGAATCAGAAGGTGGGAGTCCCAACTCTACTACTTGCCCCATAGATGGGATGACCAGAAACATTTATAAACACACAAGGGAGCAATCTGACACAAAGAAGAGTCAGCCAACACAGGAAAGAGGGAAGGTGAACATCAGAGGGTAGAATTGTTGGTTAAGGACCCTAAACTAAGTATTTCAAAAATGATTAAAGAGGGCCTCCCTGGTGGCGCAAGTGGTTGAGAGTCCGCCTGCCGATGCAGGGGATACGGGTTCGTGCCCCGGTCTGGGAGGATCCCATATGCCGCGGAGCGGCTGGGCCCGTGAGCCATGGCCGCTGAGCCTGCGCGTCCGGAGCCTGCGCGTCCGGAGCCTGCGCTCCGCAACGGGGGAGGCCACAACAGTGAGAGGCCCGCATACCGCAAAAAAAAAAAAAAAAAAAAATGATTAAAGAGAAAATAAGCAAGAGAAATTATAAGAGCAGGATCCCACTTAAAAGAAAGAACATATAGACTTAAAAAGAACAAGGGAACCTTCTAGAAATAAAAGTATATTTATTGAAATGAAAATTTCAATGTATTGGCTATAATCACTTTTAAAACTTTTAATATTATTTGGTAAAACTGAAGACATTCAATTGTCTTAAAGAAGTTATAAGTACAGAAATAAACACTAGAACAAAAACACAAGCCTCCTTGAACACCAAGAGAATTTATAAATTACAATAGCAAAGAAAACACATCATGAAGAAAAAGAAGCAGTAAACGTACATAGTTTACATGGTGATTACAATATAAAATAATATATCAGAGTTGAGATTAAAAAAATGTCCCATCAAGAAGTGTGAATGGGCTTAACTCACCTACTAAAAGAAAAATATTTTCAGTATGGCTCACAAAGCAAGACCCAAATATGTGGTGTATGCAGGTACATTCAAATCAAAATGAGTCAGACAGGGTAAAAATAAAGGCATGGGCAAATGGAAATAACAAATAAGTGGGGACTGTGAGATCAAGGATATCAAACAAAGTAGAATTCAGGACAAAAATAATTAAATGTGACAAAAAAGGGTATCTAATTTCAATTTCACAATGTAGGTATAACAGTTATGAAAACCTATGCACCAAATCTCTAAAAATCTTTAAAAAGCAGAATTGTAGATGCAAGATGATACAGATAGAAACAGATTGCTAATAGGAGACTTTAATAGGTCATTCCTAGTGCAGAACAGATCAAGTGGCAGAAATATAAGTAAGGATACAGAAGAAGTAAACAACATAATCAATAAAATAGATCTCCTTTACATATAACGAACTTTAGAACTGAATAATAGGGAGTACGCCTTCCTTCTCAGCTGTGCATAGCATAGTTACAAAAACCCATGAAATATTAGGTCACAAAGAAATTGACAATAAGTTTTTTTTTTTTTTTTGTTTGTTTGTGGTACGTGGGCCTCTCACTGTTGTGGTCTCTCCCATTGCGGAGCACAGGCTCCGGACGCGCAGGCTCAGCGGCCATGGCTCATGGGCCTAGCCGCTCCGCGGCATGTGGGATCTTCCCGGACTGGGGCATGAACCCATGTCCCCTGCATCGGCAGGCGGACTCCCAACCACTGCGCCACCAGGGAAGCCCGACAATAAGTTTTATACAATGGAAATATTACAAACAATACTTTATTATCACAGTGAAATAGAACTAGAATTAAAAATTTTTTTCCAACTAGAAATTTAAAAGTCTTCTATTAAACAACTGGAGTGAAATGGAAAGTACAAGCCAACATTACAGAATATCTTTAAAAACAAACAAACAAGTATGAAAACACTACATATCAGACACTATTGGATACATTTAAAGTAGAACTCAGAGGAAAAATTCATACACTTAAACACTTAAATCAATAAAAATGAATGAATTATATCAACTTAAAAAGTGAGAGAAAGAACAACAAATGAGCCACAAGAAAGGACAAAGAAGAAAAAAATAAAGGTAAAAGCAGAAAAATAATGAAGATTAGGAATAGAAAACAGTAGGTCAGAGTAATAAATCAAAATTCTGGTTCTTTGAAAAAAAGTAACAAAATATATAAACCACTAGCTAAATTAATCAAGTGGAAAAGGGAGAAACACAACTACAAAATAAGAAAGAGAAAGGAGAAACAGACAAGGATGGAGCAAAACACTGAGCGAGAGCTACAAATGGGAAAAGAATGAACCAGACTGTTTTTCAAATGAGTAACATAATCACTCTAAACAGGGAGGAGAGGACAAGAGTGGGGCAACACACCCAACTCATTTTGAAACACAGTATTATGACTAAATACATTAAGACTAAAGAAAAAAAAACTCCTGAAAACATATATTGAACTTTAGTTAGTAAGTTTGTTTTCACAATGACATGAGTTAGCTATTCTGAAACTGCTTTGGGGGTCTTTTAGTATTGAGCAAATAAGTAAATATTTTGAGGGTAATTGGAATCAGATTTCTTACAGTTTGAGAAGGGCATTATAGATGTGGAAAGGGGAACTTGACCACATACTCTATTGTGTTGACTGAAATTGGACTTATCAGTATAAACTCAAGGATTTTGCTATGTCTTTCTATCTATCTATCTACCTACCTATCCATCCAAAGACAGAAATGGAAAGAGACATAGCTATCTGTACCCATCTATGTCTACCTATACTATAGATATCTCGAATATATTGTAGTGAGAGTACAAGGAAGTACTTGAAAAATGGTAGGGAAAATCAAAAGAACAGAGGAGTCAGCTTAGAGGGACTCCCACTGACCAAATGTAGGATGATTTTAACATCAAAATAAATAATAATAGTAACAGATTATAATGCATGGACTATAACAAGAGTCTGTAGACCATTCTGATGTAAATGAATGAATAAATAAATAAATGGAGAGAAAGAAAAGTTCTTCCTTGTAGAAGAATGCCAACTAATATATGTAGAAGGAATGGTGGAGTTAAGAAATCATCCTTTGGCAATCACAGTGGTAATAAATGATTTGGGCAAAATCATCATTGATGCTAGTAGTTTAATGAGGAACTTGGTATTTACATAGTTCCAAATGATCACCTCGCAGAATTCTTATTAATAAGAAAGGCAAAAAAAAGTCACTACAGTGGAGAAACTTGGCATGCACCACTTAACCAGTGATCAAAGTTAACTTCAATATTGATGGTTAAAATACACATTATGTACCTGCTCCTTTGATGAATGAGAAGGACACAGCGTTCCTCTTGTGGTGTTCCTGCTAAAATGCCATGAACAAAAGGACAGTAATTTACTCAGGAGAAAACACTGGTCAAACCGAAACTGAAGAACATTCTACCAAATAATGTTCTATTTTTGTTGAAGAAGCCTATTCTCTTCAATAATATCAAGGTCAGGAAAGACAAAGAAAGATGGAAGAACAGTTCCAGATCAAAGGAGAATAAAGAGATGTGACAACTAATTTGTGATGTTAGATGAGATTCTGGACCAGATTTTTTAAACTATTTTTTTTGCTAAAAAGAACGTTTTGGGGACAATTGACAAAATTTGAATTAAATATTTTAGATTAGGAAATAGTACTCAATTAATACCAATTTTCTGATCTTGATTATTGTACTTCAGTTATGTAAGAGAATGTCCTTGTTATTAGGAAATATACACTGTAGTATTTAGGGGTAAAGGGACATGATGTCTGGTATCTACTCTAAAATGGAAAATTTGTATATACAGAAGGAATGATAAAACCCAAATGGTAAAATATAAAACAATTGGGGGAATCTGGGTGAAGGGCAAACAGGAGTTCTTCGTATTATTCTTGCTACTTTTCTATTAGTTTGAAATTATTTCAATTTAAAAAGTAAGAAAAAAGAAACATTTAAAAATATTTGTAAGAACATGTAGGAGAATAATTTTGTTCTATAGGAGTTTCTGAATTTACATACAAAGCACAAACCATAATGGGAAAGAATGATCTAAGTAAAATGACATATTCATGTACAATAAAGAAATCTATAAATGGAGAAGACAAACCGCAAATGATGAGAAGATATTTGCTATGCCTAAGATTAGTATCCAGAATATATACTAAAAATTACAAATGATCAAATAGAGAAATCAGCAAAGGATATGAATGGATGAGTCACAGAAGAAGGTAACAAGCCTGTGAAAGGATGACCAATTGCACTAGGAATTAGGGGGGAACAAATTAAAATAACAATGGCATACTATTTCACATTTATTCAGATGACTGTTCAAAATTATACAATTTGATAATACCTATTGTTGAAAGGATGAAGGTGAAAGGGGAACTTTCTTAATTGGTTCAAAGATTCTGGAGATCTAGTACAGATGAAGGTGTGAACAATTCCACCTTTAGGTATATAGCCTAGATAATCTCCAAAGAAACAGGAGAGGGTTGTTCTTTGCAGCATTGTTGATAACTACTGAAAAATTGGAAACAACCTCATCGTCATCAACAGATGACAACAGAGGGATCAGTGATTTGTGGTATAATCATACAATTCGTTTAAAATGAATGAAATAGATCTACATGTGTTAACATGTAGAAATCTCAAAAACAAAATCTTAGGTGAGAAAAGCAGGTAGCAGAAATTTATAGTGTAGGGCTTCCCTGGTGGCACAGCGGTTAAGAATCCACCTGCCAATGCAGGGGACACGGGTTCGAGCCCTGGTCCGGGAAGATCCCACATGCCGTGGAGCAACTAAGCCCGTGCGCCACAACTACTGAGCCTGCACTCTAGAGCCAGGGAGCCACAACTACTGAGCCCATGTGACACAACTACTGAAGCTCGCATGCCTAGAGCCTGTGATCCGCAACAAGAGAAGCCACTGCAATGAGAAGCCTGCGCACCGCAACGAAGAGTAGCCCCCACTAGCTGCAACTAGAGAAAGCCCACGCGTAGCAACGAAGACCCAACACAGCCAAAGATGAATAAATAAAATAAATAAATTTTTAAAAAAGAAATTTATAGTGTAAAATTTATAAACACAGAAAAACAATAATGTATGCTTTTAATGAATAAAAAGGAGATAGAGTCCCTGCCCTGGAAGAACTTGGGGGCATTTGAAGAGAGTCAAGTAAAACCATGATTACAATGCAGTACCACAAAAGCCACCATTAGAATGGGCACCTAATACAGATGGGGGAGTTGGAGAAGGTGCAGGAAGTTTTCCCAGAAATTACAAAGCCTTCCACACCCCTCTCCCACACTTAACCAAGTCCTGAAAGACAAGAAGTGGTTACCCAGGTTAAAGATAGGAAGGAAGGGTGTTTTCTAGCAGATAGTGACATTTGCAAGATCCCAGAGGGGAGAAACTGCAGAGCCCGGTTTGGAAACTGCCAGTGGTTTCTCGGAGCTGCAGTAGAGGAGCGGGGCAAAGAAAGGGATGGAGGGAGTTCGTGGGCGCCTCCTGACATAGGCTCTGACTGGGCTAAGGAGCTGGCCTGCCTCGTGAAAGATAGAAGAATATTGAAGCAGAAGAGTTAACAGGTGCATCATGAATTATATAAGAGGATGGCTCTGGAGGCAAGATTATTTAGTTGTTTTCTTTGTTGTTGTTTGCTTGTTTTAAAAGAAAACCGGACAAGAAATAATGGGGTCTCGATTGAGACAGAAGGGGTGGTGGCTGAGAGATATCCAGCGTGTCCAAACAGTAGAGTAGGACGCAGGGAGGGATTAGCTGTAGGCGTGGGGAGAGGAGCTTCTGGCTTGGGCATCTTGGGTGCATGATGGACTGACAGAGGCTGCATTTTGTGCCAACTCACGCGGCCCCTGGCCACCATGATTGCACCAGGAACGAGCATCTTACAAACGTTTAGTTCACATATAAAAAGATACAGAGGAAGGACTGAGGATGGTGGTTACCGCTGAATGGGTTTTCTCCGGTGCTGGTGATCGCGCGGCTGGGGGTGGGGAGACAGACGGGGGTATGTGTGGCTTTGGATTCATCTGGAACGTTTTAATTACAAAATTAAAGCTGATGTAAATGTAACATTCACTGGTGTTACATTTCTGTGAGCACACGGTGTCATCTTATTTTCTGCACTTTTCTGTGTGTTTGAACTAAATTTAATAACCAAATGGCAAGAACTGTGCAAGCGACAGAGGAGCTTCAGTACATGAAAGGCTTTGAGCCCTATCCAAGGGTTAAACCAGCGAGCCGCGGGGGCGGGGAATGGTGCGCTCTTCAGCCTTTGTGCCTGCACAATGCGTGTGGAGAGAAAAGCCTCTGGAGACCCGTACCCGGCTGAGTGGGTGGGTTGGGCGGGGGGAGGTGCGGGCGGGGAGCGTTTCCCCTAGCCCCGCCCCGGCCCCGCCCCGAGCCCACGGCCTGCCGAAGCCCCTTCTCCTTCCGTGACACCCATTTCGGTCTCTAGGTAACGTGGGGTCGGGGGTCAAACAGCGCGGCCGCAGGGTGGCAGCTGCCTGCCGGCCCCTCTTCTCGGCCCCTTGACCCTCGGACGCTGAGAGCCATGGCGCTGCCGCTGCTGCCGGGCAACAGCTTCAACCGCAACGTGAGTAGTGAGGGCGCCCGAGGTCAGAGGTTCCTGCCGGAGTCTGGGGTCCAGGTGTGGACACTTCCTCGGCCCCTACGGGAGGCCTCCTGACGCTGCTTCGCCTTCTGTGGACTGGGCGCAGCTTGGACCAAAATTTGTAGGCTGGTGGAACCCTTACTCTCTACCTCCCCTTCCCCCTCTCTCCAACTGCATCTGGATACTTTTCCTACGTTAGATACAGAAGTAGAGTCCTTATAGGTGTTAGGACCCTCGAAGGTAGCCGATGGTAGGTTGATGATGATAATCATCGATGAGCGTTGAAGGTGTGCCAGGAGCTGTGCTTTAATCACCTTACACAGCATTAGATGTTCCCAACAGCCCTTTGTATTAGCTACTATTTTTAATTCCCATTTTGCAGTGGAGGAAACTGAGGCACAGAGTGATGAGTCAGTCACTCACTGGCCAGAGCTACACAATCTCAGTGGCGAAGCTGGGTTCCCTCCAGGCAACCAGTCTCCACAGCCCAGGAGCCTAATCACGACCCTAATACCCTTTGTGAAAGAGTTTGCTATTAGAGTGAAGAAACCTGGCACTCTCAAGGCTGGTAGGGGGCAGATAAGGGTTCCACCTGCCTATAAAGTTTGATCCTAAACTTTATAGTGAAGGATCCAAAGTTGGAGGAGTTCTTTCTTCATTTAGAATTGGGAATGGTTTATTTCAAAACAAGATGAAAGTACCAAACGACACAACACAACATTAAAAACCCTGAGCGTGCAAGAACTTTTGCCAGTAAATAGCATCTTATTTAAACCACAGCAGAAAAATGATTCAGATTTTTGTTTGCACGGGTCACTACTCTTTACTTGGGTTTTCCAGTTGTGTCTGTAGGAAGTAGGTAAGTAATACACTGATGGAAGGGAACTTGCTGGAGCCACTCAACGTATTTGTGTAAACCTGTGTTAAGTTAGAAAGCAGGCAGCAGATTGAAGCATTCGACTTTATGGATCCTGAACAGTGTCTGCATCCAAGATGTTGGCCCTAAAGTACCACTTATCTTTATAGCTTCAGGCCACTGCATTCTGACCCCCCCCCCCCCGCCCCCGCACAGGTTAGCTGGCCAGTTCAACTTGTTTCTTGACCACTGGTTTGTGCATTTCTTGGCTGATGCGTAGAGGCTGGCCTTCCAGCCTAACGTTGCCCTTTGGTAAGATTAAGCCAGTCACACAAATTAAGTAAGACCCCTGAAAGGCAGGGCATGAAAAAGGATTCCAGAAGTAAAGAAGCATGCTGTGTAAAAGTAATTGTCATCAAAATTGAACGTAGAGCCCACAGCTTTGGGCCTAGCGACACTTCAGATCCACAGCTCTCACATGCAGTGATTAAGGGTGGGAAGGAAGAACAGTGGTTGAATGAGATATTTTAAAATCTGCAAGGCTGCACTGAGTGTACTTTTGCTTTTTTTAAAGTTTTTTTTTAATTGTGAAGTATAACACGTATACAGAAAAATGCACAATGGATGATCACAGAATGAACATCAGGATAGAAAATATTACCAGGACTCCCAAAGCATCAACGTTGACTAGGGTTGCCGGATTTACCAAGTAAAAATACATGTCCCAAATATTGCATGGGACCTACATATATTAAAAGATTCTTTGTTGTTTATCTGAAATTCAAATTTAACTGAGCAGCTTGTATTTTACATGGAAACCCTACCTATGACCCTTTCTGGTCTTTACCCCTTCCCTATTCTCCAAAGGCTACCCCTCTCCTGGCTGCTACCACTATAGTTCAGTTTGGCTTGCTTTTGAAATTTCTATCAATGCAAATGTCCGGTTTTTATTCTTTTGTGACTGGCTTTTTTTTTTTTTTTTGAAGCTCAACATTGTTGGTGGGATTTGTTCATGTGGCTGTCTTTAGAGATAGTTTGTATGTTTTCATTGCTCTAGAGTATTCCACTGTATGAGTATGACATCATTTATATACACATTTTACTCTTGATAGAGATTTGGTTTGTTTGGGGTTATTAAGAATAGTTTGCTGTGACTATTCCTGTTCATGTCTCTCAGTACAATTGCCAGATCAAATTTTTTAGTAAAGTTCATTTTTTAATATATTTTTTTAATTTTTAACTTTTCAAATGGCATTCTTATGTTCAGCTTTGGTGGATGTTGTTACAGTGCTTATACCAATTTAAATTCCCACCAGCATTTTATGTTCCTGTTGCTCCATAGCCTTTCTAACACTTGATATTGTTAGTCTCTTAAATTTTAGTTGTTTCGGTCAGTGGGTGTAGTGTGACTCTGTAGTTTTAATCCATGATTCTCTGATTCCTAACAAAATTGAGCACATTTCACACATTTATTGGTCATTTGGATATTCTCTTTTGTGTGGTGTCTATTTGTCGTTTGTCTAATCTCTGTTGGGTTGCCTGCCCTTTTCTTAGTGATTTGTAGGAGTTCTACACAGATTTTGGATATGGCTCCTTTGTCAGATATTTGTGTCGTAAGAATCTTTTAGTCTGTGGTTGGCCTTTTTCCTCTCTTAATGATGTTTTTGATGAAGAATTTTTCCTTTAAATTAGTGCTTTTTGTTTCCTATTTAAGAAATAGTTCCTTACACCAAGTTCATGATGATATTTTCCTGTGTCATCTGGAAATTTCGTTGTCTTTACCTTTCATGTTTAGATCTATAATCTAACTAGAATACATTTTCGTGTGTGTGTATGAAAAGAGGTAGGGGTCAGGTTGTATTTTTCCCCATGTGGATATTCAGTTAACCCAGAACCATTTGTTAAAAAACAAAATTCTGAGTAAATTTTAAAGAGCTTACTGGCTTTATTCAGTGATTAATGAATCAGGCAGATGGAAAGGAGCTCTGAAGAGCTATACAAGGCAAGAGATTTTGTAGGGAAGTTGTACTAGGCAAAAAATCGGATTGGTTATTGTAAGGTTACTTTCCTTATAGGGAATGGCAGGGGTTTATCAGGCAGATTACCTAACTAATGCTGATTAGGAGATTCATGGTTGATTGGTTTAAGATTCTATTTCTGGGAGAGCTGGAACTGTAACTAAGTTAAATTTCAGTTTGGTAACATGGGGCTTAGCATAAGCAACTCCATTTGGGTTCTGTTGTCCTTAATACATTTTTTAGAAATGGCCACCTTTTCTCCACTTCTCTGCAGAGCTACTTTTGTCATAAGTCAAGTATCCAAAATATGTGTGGGTCTGCTTCTAGACTTGTGAGTGTATTTTTAAAAATATTTATTTACTTCATGCCTCAGACCAATAGGAGGGTGTGTGTGTGTGAGAACTAGAGAATGATAGTATACTTATTAGATACCTTGGGCTGTCATTCAACAAATCAGTATTTATATACTGAGTGTCCTAGTATGTGCCCAAAGCAGGTGGCTGCATTAAAAAAATTGTTACACTAGCCTTGGGGCTAAATGTGCTATATGTTGCCAAAGAATTGATATTTTTAAAACCGTGCACTTAGTTAAAAGATTGGATGTTCTCTGGCACGAAATGGTCAGAGAGTCAGTAAAGCCAAATCTGGCCTTTCTATCCCCGCCTCCCTCCTGCCTATTACAGAGCTTTGTCTGCTTAATTAAATTATTGAGAGAAAAACCTTGGCCTCCTGGAGATAGCATAATTACTGGCTGTTTGGGTTTAAAATTATAACACAAGCTAACTAACTTTGTGCTTTTTCTTAGAAATTAAAGAAGGAACTTGCTCCCCCCCTTAATTAGCTGCTGGTAGTCAGTCATGAGCGATAGATTGGTTTCTGTCCACAGCTAGGTGATGTGCAACCTCTCCTATATCTGAAATACAAGAAGTATTGTGCTTTCTAAAATATAAGCATTTATATCACTGATGATGTTAAAATTATTCTGACGTGAATTAATTGCAAACCTTAGGGAAAGATCACAATTCCAGACCCGAAGTATCTTTTTTCCAAGAATTTACATGCTGGATTTGTATTGAGCTAAGAGAATCTCAGGCATATTGTCAAGAATGATAGGATATTAAAGTTAAAAGGGACACTTCCAGCCAAAGCTGAAAATCCTTTCTACAGCATTTTAGACAGATGGTTGTGTAGCTGATCCTGAATGTCTCTAATGAATAATGAGGAGCACACTTTCTGTTTTTTATGAAGCTACCTCGCCACCATCTTAGGAGGGTTTGTCGTAAATAGTCTATCCTCTAATTTATAGTGAAGCAACTGTTTCCTTAAGAAGAAAAAGAATTTTTTTGAATTCACAACAGTAAAATAAAGCATATTTAGAAACTGTCTCTCTTACAGAAATACCTTGAAATTTATTTTTATCTAGATTAATATAAGCCTATATATTAATGTAGGAAAAATCACTCTTTGGGAAATTTACCAGCAATTTAAATGATAAACAACTGAGAGAGAAAAACTGAGTAATACATAGTACACATATTGATTTCATCGTGTGGTGTTAGCTAAGCCAATTTAAATTTAGCTCAATGACAAATATAATCGTAAAACAATCACTTTATTCACAAGGTAGAGGGTTTTCCAGTCTAAAATTCTGCCTGCAGATTCCTGGCTGTGTTCTTAGTGGTCAATTCCATGGCCTTAAAATAACCTGCATCAGGTCCAAAGCCCTTAACCTGAGAGCCCAGGCCATTAGAGTTTGTCACTCATTTTGTGAGATCAATTTAATGAATCATGACCAGGATTTAGGAAAAAGAAAAAGAAAAAAATAAACAGACTAGGGTAGAATAGAATAAAAGAATCAGTGTATTATGCTTGGGAAGAGTAAGTATTGTTTCATGAACTTTTGTTTCTGTCACGTGTGTGCGTGAACTGGGTTGCGCTAAAATCTGTTATTGTGGCAGTCAGCGTTTGAAAAAAACACTCTCATTAGAGCCATCTCCACCAATTCTTGCCTCTGATTTAAATTCTGATCTTCAACATCCTTCAAGGCCAAATCTAGTCTCTTACCCTTCAGGAAGTCTCAACTGATCCTAGTCAGCCTTTCTCAGTGTTTTTTAGTTTCTGTTTTTTATTAAGGTACAATTCACATAACATAAAATAAACCATTAACCATTTCAAAGTGTACAATTCAGTGGCATTTAGTACATTCACAGTGTTTTGCAACTGTCACCTCTATCTAACTAGTTCCAACATATTTTCATCATTCCACAATCTTTTTACCCCAGAGGAACCTTTGAAATGATTTTCAGGTCTTGGGGAACTCCTGCATAAAGATGATTTCTATAGCCCATGGTACCTTAACATGATCCATGAGTTGTAGATGTAGTGATCCAATAATAATTGTCTTTTTGAGTAATAGTTTTCTGTGGATTTGTTGATTTCAGCAAATTAATTAACCTAGTCTGTGTGGTTTCCTTTTCTCACAAGGGATCTCAACTCTAACACCAGTGGGAGTGTACTAGGGGAAAGGTCAAGGTTTTCTTTCTTGTTGTATTGTAAAATTTCCTACTTGGTTTCTCCTCTTTTCTCCTTATTCAAGTAGGCCTAAAAATCCTCTCAGAGTTTCTACTGTAGAGAGTGCCGTAAGGTATGAAATGTGGTATAATGGTATGAGCAAGAGTAGTTTTCTCCCTTATTTAAAACAAAAAATGACTTTTAGCCAGGTTTTCTTGAGAAACAAACAGGTAGTTAAGCTTAGCTTTCCTTTGTTTCCTTTTCATACATTAAAAAAATTCAGAAGGCAGCATCATACATTTCTGTTAAATAACTGTTTTAATCCAAGGTGGGATTTACTTTTTCAAAAAGTAGGTTCAGTTGATTTAATTTAAATTAAGGTTATAAATTCATTTTAATTAACGCTGTTTACAACATGAAAATATAGACAGTGTTAAATAAGCAAAGCTACTAAAATCATATTGACAAAGCAATATGAATAAAAATAGAGCCTAAGACACAATTTTATGTGAGACCTAAAAATTAAGGTTTTTTTTACTGACTGGCATGATCAGGCTCAAATATAGGCAGTTATACAATCATTATAATCTTAATCTCCTTGTAGACCTATATACATAAGAATATGATTTTTAAAAAACTAAAAATAAAGAATAAAAATTAGCTCTTCAGTGTGAAACCGATGCTTGTATTTTGCCACATAGACACGTAATTCTGAGTCAAATTTGAGATAAGCAGTCACAGACTTCATTTTCAACTGACATGAGAAGATTTCTCACCTTTCTCTTGATACTTGTTAAACAAGGAAAGCTTTGCTTATATATGTGAGAAGTTGAAAACCGCAGCAAAATGCTCACTGCTTTCCTATGAATGGCAGGATCCTTGATTTTCATGTAAATTTGGAACTGGCCATAGGTGTATGTTTAATTTTATAAGAAATTGCTGAACAGTCTTCCAAAGTGGCTGTACCAGTTTGCATTCCCACCAGCAACAAATGAGAGTTCCTGTTCTTCCGGAATCTTGAAAGCATTTGTCATGGGCAGTGTTTTGGATTCTAGACAATCTCATAGGTGTATAGTGGTAACTCATCCTGATTTAAACTTTTATTTCCCTAATGGCTTAGGAATGATGTTGAACATCTTTTCATGTGCTTATTTGCCATCCGTATATCCTCTTTGGTGAAATGTCTGTTTGTGTCTTTTGCCCATCTTTAATTGAGTTGTTTCCTTACTGTTGAGTTTTGAGAGTTCTTTATATATTCCGGATACAAGTCCGTTGTTGGATATGTGGTTTACAAATATTTTCTCCCAGTCTGTGGCTTGAATTTTCATTCTCTTAAAACAAGGCTAGAAAATATGTATACATTTTTAAAGATAAAATACCACATGAATCCACACTGATATTTGAAATGCCAAGTAAGGATTATAGGATTTTTATTTAACTTCTTTGATTCTTTACTTATCTTTTACTTACATTGAAAATCTTGATTCATAAGGACATTAACATAATTACTTGCTTTATTCTACCATAAATAAAAATATATATCCATATAATAGTTTTTGAGTAATAATAACATTATTATTAACAATTTGAGTTTTGAAAATAGGTTAAGATTTCTTTGTATTTCTTATTGTTTTTAGGATTTATCCCCCTAGGAATGTATGGTCAAATTATGGGTTTTAATTTCATTTAAGTATGGTTAAGTCACCAACTCAATGCCCAGTTAGGTTGATTGTTGCATTTTACTTTTCATTTTTAACTTAAAATTTTTTGTTCTATTATAATGTAAAAGTAAAACATTTCTGTGGTTTCAAAGTCAAATTTACAAAGTGAGGTGCGTTCAGACAAGTCCTAGCTTTTCTCCCTGTCCCTTCAGTCTTGTTTCCTCCCTCACTCCCTCTAGAAGTAACATTAAAAAAAAACTATTTAGCTTGGGTTATCCTTCCTTTTTTGTTTTTGTTTTTTAAAACATCAAATTCTTAACTATATTTACATGGCCTCTTATTAAATAAATGGTAGCATACTCTATGTATTCTCTTGCACCTTCCATTTTTCATTTTAACAGGTATATCTTGGAGATTTCTTAATAGTCGTATGCAGAGCTATACTCATTCCATTGGAATGTGTATTCCGTTTGTAGCTACATAGTACTCCATTGTGTGGACATACCATAGTTTGTTTAACTCATCCCCTCTTGATGTATAGTTGTATTATTTCCAGGCTTTTGCTATTATAAATAATGCTGAAATAAATAGCCAAAGTTGTGCTTCAGAAGAAACCATCAAAAAACTGAAAAGGCAACTAGAGTTATTTTAACAGGGAGAAAATAGTTGCAAAGCATATATATGATGAGGGATTTATATCCAGTATATATAAAGAACTCTAAAAACTCAACAATAAAGAGATAAATAATCCAGTTAAAAATGAGCAAAAGATCTGAGTAGACATTACTCCAAAGACACTCAAATATCCAATAAACACATGAAAAGATGCTCAATATCATTAGTCATTAGAGAGATGGAAATTAAAACCACAATGAGATATTACTTCACACTCACTAGAATGGCTATAACAAAACAGACAATACCAAGTGTTGACAAGGATGTGTAGTAATTGAAACCCTCTTATGTTGCTGGTAGGAATGTATAATAGTGCTGCTGCTATGGAAAAGTCTGCAGTTCCAGGAAAGTTTAAACATAGAGTTACTATATGACACAGCACTCCTAGGTATAGACCCAAGAGAAAAGAAAACATATGTCCACAAAAAATGTGTACATGAGGGCTTCCCTGGTGGCGCAGTGGTTGAGAGTCCGCCTGCCGATGCAGGGGATACGGGTTCGTGCCCCGGTCTGGGAAGATCCCACATGCCGCGGAGCGGCTGGGCCCGTGAGCCATGGCCGCTGGGCCTGTGCGTCCGGAGCCTGTGCTCCGCAATGGGGGAGGCCACAACAGTGAGAGGCCCGCGTACAGCAAAAAAAAAAAAAAAAAAAAAAAAAAAAATGTGTACATGAATGTTCATAACAGCATTATTTATAATAGCCAAAAAGTAGAAACAACCCAAATGTCCATCAGCTGGCGAATGGATAAACAAAATGTGGTATATCAATACAATGGAATATTATTTAGCCATAACAAGGAATGAAATATTGATACATACCACAACATAGATGAACCTCAAAAACATTATACCACAAGCGATATGCAAAAGACTACATATTGTATGATCCCATTTATGTGAAATGTACAGAACAGGCAAATCTATAGTGACAGAAAGATTAATCATTGCCTAGACCTGTGTGGGGGAAGGGAGGAAGTGGGGAGCGACTGCTAATGCATATGGGGTTTCTTTTTGCGATGTTGAAAGTTTTCTGAAATTAGATTATGGCAAAGATTGTGCAACTTTGTATTTATAGTAAACTCCTTTGTATTGTATATTTTAAATGATTGAACTTTATGATAAACAGTTTCCTTCTACATCTTGACTATTGTAAATAATGCTGCTATGAACATTAGGGTGCATGTATCTTTTTGAATTAGTGTTTTCATTTTCTTTGGCTCTATACTCAGTTAAGGGACTAATATCCAAAATATATAAACAGCTTGTGTAACTCAATATCAAAAAAACAAATAACCCAATTTAAAAATGGGCAGAAGACCTAAATAGACATTTTCCCAAAGAAGACATACAGATGGCCAACAGGCACATGAAAAATATGCTCAACATTGCTGATCATCAGAGAAATGCAAATCAAAACTACAATGAGATATCACCTCACACCTCTTAGAATGCTATCATCAAATAGAACACAAGTAACAAATGTTGGCAAGGATATGGAGAAAAGAGAACCCTTGTACACTGTTTGTGGGAATGTAAGCCACTATGGAAAACATATGGAGGTTCCTCAAAAAAACTAAAATTAGAACTACCATATGATATATAAATTATACCTCAGTGAAACTGTTAAAAAAATAAATAGCCAAAGAAAGGAGTTGGTGGTGGGGAATTGCTGGACAAACAATAGGTGTTTACTGTGCCAGATCACAGGATGGTTTTGATTTAGTTTTCTGTTACTTGTTCCTGGTAACTATTGAAATGTCCTTGAAATCACATGATTTCAGACTGGGCCACTTCTTGAAGCTGCTATTCATAACTTTGGAAATGACATAAAACTCCATTGCTATTCCTAAATGTTAATTTGCATTTCAGAAATTAGAGTCACTTTGCCTATTCAGGGATCAAACACCTAACTTCGGTCATTTTTATATTCTGTCCTGAACTTTATAGCTATGTCACTTAGGATACTCAGATTCTTTTTCTCTCTCCATTTTGCCATCTTCAGAATGTTGGCTTTACTTTCGTAGGCTTGTGACCTCATGGTTGCAAGATGGTTGCCTCAGTTCCGGACATCACAACTTCTTACAACAGTGTTCAAGACAAGCAGGAAGGAGGGGTGGGGGAAGGCTCTTATATCAGAAAACAAAATGTTTCCCAGTCCCCCATTAGGTTTCTACCCTACCTCTTATTGGCTAAACTTGAGTCACATGGCTATCCTTTGCTACAAGGGACATTGGGAGCTTGATTTTTCACCATCTATTTTTGGAGCTGGGAAAGAGAAAAGGGAGCAATTAATGGCTGTTGGGAGCCAGGAAACTTTGTTTGCCACACCAGCCACAGACTCAAACCTGTGAGTCTAGATGCTCTCCTCAGCCTTAGCATCCCTTTCTTTAAAATTTTTTTTGTGTTTTTTAATTATACAAGTAACACGAGTATATTATCATTGTAAAAATTCAAACAATACCATTCTTTCTTAACAATCTTCTTTTTCATAATGGAAAACACTCCAGTTAAACCGGTAAGCTCACTATCTGTCCTTTGAATATATTTTGGACTTTTCCACTCAACTATTGGTTTACTTGCTCCTTTCCCCAACAGCATTCTCATACCTCTTCCTCTTCCCATCCAGATCCTAGTCTTCCCTCGAAACCTGGCTCTAATCCCCCCTCCTCATTAAAGCCTTCCCTGATCATCTCAGTAGGAGCCATCTCTCTGGCTCCATAACCCTGAACACTCATATTGTCCAGACCACTCATTTACTGGTTTATTGGCTGTGTTGTGTTTTGCATTCTTTATGTGTGGTTGTAACATTCCTCAGCTGACTGAGAAACTAGAATTGATGCCCTTTGGGTTGCCCTTCCTTACCCAGGGCAGGCCATGAATAGGTGCCTGTCGATTGCCCCTGTCTACCTGTAGCAGCCATGCCTAGAAACTAGCAGGGATAGACACAGTTTAGGAGAATCATCTTTGGAATGCTACTCACTAGTGTTTTCCACTGCCCCTGTGGGAAAAAATATTTATTTTAGCAAGAGTGAATATAAAGGAGGAAGAAAGGCATTTGCTTTTGTGACTTCAATCGGCGATAAGCCTCCCAGGATGTGTGGTTTATACAAAGCAGCCAGGACAGCCTGAAGATGTCACCATGCAAGTTGTGACTCAAAGCCTCTCTGTGGCCTGTTGTGCCATGCAGTGGGAAGCTTCTCTTTTCCTTGTTGGCATCCAGTTTGGCTTTTTCTGGAGGCAGCAGATTTTTCTCTGCTCATTCATCAGGCAGGACCCTTTAGCAGACCAGTCTCCCAAGAATAGGATTCCAGATACGCACTAGTGCAAATGTAAAGGGACTTCTTGGGTCATTTCCTGAGTTTATCCTGTTCCTACAGTTGTAGAAAGGGCAGAGCCAGCTTTGTAGGGGGAATTCCGCAAAGCAAAAAGAAGGGAGAGGTAGGCATTTTCACTCCCTCATTAACCAGGCCCCAGGATGCCGGAATTTGACCTGGGAACTCCACTGTGACAAAGTGACAAGCTTGGCCAGTTGAAGGCCAAATTCTTTGCTTTCCTAACTATGTATTTGGCATTCCAAAGAAGAGAATGGTAACAAACTGCTAGAGTTTGGGGGGAGAACAGGTCAGTTCACATGGTTTAATGGTTAATTTAGACCACCTTTTCTTCTTCACTTGTGTTTGGTGATTGAAACAGAGATGTTTGTTTTGTCATTTATAGGGCTATCTTCCATCTCATTTCTGTGAGACTTCAGTCATTCATTGCTCACCTGTATTCATGTTCATACTTAATACCTTATAAAAGGCACCTGAGTAGAACCTCTCCTAGTTACTGAGGAAAGTAAACCCTCTCTTTCCTTTTATTGTTAATTGAAATTTTTATGGAGATACTTGTACATTTACATGCAGCTATAAGAAATAACACAGAGAGAGATCCTGTGTACCCTTTACCCACTTTCCCACTGGTAACATTGCAAAACTATAGTATAATAGTGCAACCAGGATATTAACATTAATATAATATACCGATCTTACTCAGATTTTCCCAGTTTTACTTGTACTCATTTGCATGTGTGCATTTTGTCTATACAGTTCATCACATGTGTAGGTTACTGTGACCACCATGACGGTGAAGATATGGAACAGTCCCATTATCACAAGGATCCCTCCTGTTGCCCTTTTATAACCACACTTACCTCCTTCCCATCAACCTCCGCACCTCCCCCCACCCCGTCTTGCCATTCCTCACCACATCCTAATTCCTGTTCTCTATATCTAAAATTTTATTACTTTGAAAATATTAGATAAATGGAATCATAAAGTATGTACCTCTTGGGATTTTTTTTTTCACTTGGCATAATTCTCTGGAGATTTATCTAGGTAGTTGTGTTTATCAGTTGTTCATTTTATCGCTGAGTAGTATTCTGTGTATGTACCACAGTTTCTTTAACCATTTACCTATTGAAGGATATCTGGGCTATTTCCAGCTTTTGGTTGTTAAGAATAAAGCTGCTAACAAACATTGATGTACAGGTTTTGGTGTGGACATGTGTTTTCATTTTCTGGGATAAATGCCCAAGAGTGCAATTGCTGGATCTTACGATAATTGCATGTTTAGTTTTATAAAAAAACTACCAAACTGTTTTTGAGAGCAAATGCACCATTTCACAGTCCCAGCAACAGTGTATGAGTGATCTAGTTTCTCTGCATCCTAGTCAGCATTTAGTGTTGTCACTATTTTTCATTTTAGCTGTCTGATAGGTGTGTAATGATATCTTATTGTGGGTTTAGTTGTCACTTCTGTGATGGCTAATGAGTTGAGTATCTTTTCATGTGCTTATTTGCCATCTGTATATCCACCTTGGTGAAATGTCTTTTTATGGCTTTTGCCTGTTTCTAATTGGATTGTTTTTTTAACTGTTGAGTTTTGAGAATTCTTTATACATTCTAGATACTAGCCCTTTGTCTAAGATGTGGTTTGCACATATTTTCTTCCAATCTGTAGCTTGTCATTTTGTCCTGTTAACTGTCTTTTGCAGAACAAAAAAGTTTCGAATTTTGATGAGCTCCAACTTATCAATTTTTTTCCTTTTATGGATCATGCTTTGATACTAAGTCTCTGCTCAGCCCTAGATCCTGAAGAATTTTTCCTGTCTTTTTTCCTAAAATTTTTGTAGTTTTACACTTTCTGTTCAAGTCTGTGATCTGTTTTGAGTTAATTTTTGTATAAAGTGTGAGCTTTAGGTCAGGGTTCATTTGATTTTGCCTATGGATGTTCAATTACTCCAGCACCATTTGTTGAAAAGGGTATCTTTGCTCCACTGAATTGCTTTTACACCTTTGGAAAAAATCATTTGAGCATATTTGTGTGGGTTTCTTTCCGTGTTCTTTATTCTGTTCCATTGGTCTATGTCTATCCCTCTGCCAGTGCCACACTGTTTTTATTACTGTAGTAATATAGTAAACCTTAATATCAGGTATAGTGATTTTTCCCACTTTATTTTTCTTTGTCAAGATTCTTCTTTGTCTAGGGCCTGCACCTTTCCATATGAATTTTAGAATAAGTTCATCTAAGTCTACAAATAACTTCGCTGGAATTTTGATAGGAATTGTATTAAACCTTAGATCGATTAGTGGAGCATTGGCATCTTTACTATGTCGAGTCTTCCAATTCATGAACATGATATGTCTCTCCATTTCTTTAGGTCATCTTTGATTTTTTTTCATCAGCATTTTGTAATTTTCAGCTTACAGATCCTGTACATGCTTTGTGTTTTGTTTTCTTTGGAGTGATTGTAAATGACATTATGTTTTAAATTTCAGTTTCCTGTGTTCATTGTTAGTATATAGAAGTGTGATTGATTTTTTTATGTTGATCTTGTATCCTGTGGCCCTGATGAACTCAATATTAGTTTTAAGAATTTTGGGGGTAAATTCTGTGGGATTTTAAAAATATAGACAATCTTGTCACCTACAAATAGAGACAGTTATATTTCTTCCATTCCAATCTGTATCCTTTTTACTTGATTTTCTTGCCTTATTGCAGTGAGTAGAACTTCTCGTAATATGTTGAATAAGAGTGATGAAAGCAGATATTTTTGCCTTGTTCCTGATCTTAGGGGAAGTACATTTAGTCTTTTCTATTAAGTATGATGTGAGCTGTAGGTTTCTTGTAGATGCTCATTATCAAGAAATTCCCCTCTGTTCCTAACTTGCTGAGAGTTTTTAAAAAAATCTTGAATGGGTGTTGGATTTTGTCAAATGTGTTTACCTGTATCAATTGATATGGTCATTTGAATTGTCTTCTTTACTTGTTGATATGGTGGATTACATTGATTGCTTTTTGAATGTTGATCCAGCCTTGCATAGTAAATCCCCCTTGGTCATAGTATATAATTCTTTGTACACATAGCTGGACTTAATTTGCTAGTTTTTTGGTGGAGGATTTTTGCATCTACGTTCATGAGAGATACTGGTCTGTAGTTTTCTTTGATTGAACTGTGTTATCTAGTTTTGGTACCAAGATAATACTGACTTAATGAAATGAAGTGGGAAGAGTTCTTTCCTCTTTTATTTTCTGGAAGAGATTGCATAAAATTGGTGTTAATTCTTGTTTAAATATTTGGTGAAATTCTCCAGTAAAGCCAGCTGGGCATAGGAGTTTCTTTTTGGCTTTTAGTTAAAAATCCAGGCTCTTTAAAAGTTATAGGACTATTTAGATTATTTCATCTTGATTGAGTTTTGTTAGTTTGTGGTTTTGAGAAATTTATCAATTTTTTTCTAAGTGTTTGAATTTACATATGTAAAGTTGGTCAAAATATTCCCTCATTATCTTTTTAATGGCTCTAGGATCTGTGAGGATAACCCCTGTTTCATTTCTGGTATTGGTGATTTGTATCTTTTCTCTTTAAAAATTTTTTTCAGTCTTGCTAGAGATTTGTCAATTTTATTGATACATTTTTTGAAGAACAAGCTTTGTATTTGATTGATTTTCTCTGTTGTTTTCATCAATTTCATTGATTTCTGCTCTAATTTTTGTTGTTTCCTTATTTATGCTTGCTTTTAGGGTATTTTACTCATCTTTTTCTAATTTCTTGAAGTAGGAACTTAGGCTGTTGATTTGAGATCTTTCCTCATTTCTAATATAATTATTTAGTGTTGTAAATTTCCCTCTCAACACTGCTTTAGCTGCATTCCACTTATTTTGGTATGTTGTATTTTCATTTCTTTCAGTTATATCTATTTTTAAAAGTTCCTTTTGCAATTTCCTCTTTGACCCATAGACTATTTAGAAGTGTGTTGTTTAATTTCCAAGCATTTGGAGATTTTCCTGCTATCTTTCTGTTACTGATTTCTAGTCTCATTCCATTATCAAAAGAATATAATCTATATGATTTTCATTCTTTTAAATTTGTTGACATTTCTTTTATGGACCTGAATATATTCTGTCTTGGTGAATGTTTCATGCACACTTGAAAAGAGTTTGTATTCTGCCATTGTTGGGTGGAGTGTTCTATATATATTAATTAGGTTCTGTTGGTTGCTGAGAGGATTGTAGAAGTCCCCAACTATAATTGTGGCTTTGTCTATTTCTCCTTTTAGCTCTGTTGGTTTTGCTTCATATATTTTGAGGTTCTGTTGCTTTGGTTTTGCTTCATACATTTTGAGGTTCTGTTGTTTTGTGCATACACATTTTTTAAAAATGAATCTATTTATTTATTTATTTTTGGCTGCATTGGGTCTTGCTGCGTGTGGGCTTTCTCTAGTTGCGGTGAGCAGGGGCTACTCTTCGTTGTGGTGCGGTGGCTTCTCTTGTTGCAGAGCACAGGCTCTAGGCACACGGGCTTCAGTAGTTGTGGCACATGGGCTTAGTTGCTCCACGGTGTGTGGGATCTTCCCGTACCAGGACTTGAACCCATGTCTTCTGCATTGGCAGGTGGGTTCTTAACCAGTGGGCCACCAGGGAAGTCCTGTGCACACACATTTAAGTTTGTTGTGTCTTCCTGGTGGATTGATTCTTTTATCATTATGTAATGTCCCTCTTTTCTCTAGTAATTTTCTTTGCTCTGAAGTCTAGGTTATCAGATACTGATGTAGCCATTCTTGCTTTTTTAAAATTAGTGTTTCCCTGGTGTATTTTTTTCCATCCTTTTACTTCCAACTGACCTATATATTGAATTTGAAATGAGTTTCCTGTGTACAGCATGTAGTTTGTCATGCTTTTAAAATCTACTCTGCAAATCTCTATCTTTTGATTAATGTATTTAGATCATTTACATTTAAGGTGATTGATTTGTTAATGCTTATGTTGGATATATTATTATCTGTTTTCTGTTTCTTTGTTTCTCTTTTCTTACCTTCCTATGGGTTACTGGGACTTTTTTTAGGATTCTATTTTGATTTATTTATAGTGTTTTTGAGTGTATCTCTTAGTATAATTTTCATAGTGGTTGTTCTGGATATTGCAGTATATATATGTGACTTATATAGACTTTGGTCTATTGCTATCCGTGTTTTACCACTTCAAATGAAGTATGGAAACCTCACTTTCATTTTGATACCTTTAATGTTTCCCACTTTTAAATATCATTGTCATGAGTATCAGATTATGTTATAATTTTCGTTTTAATCCTTGATCTTGTGGCATCACGGACTGTTGATGCAGATGTTCAGATTCCAGTCCTAAAACACACCCAGCACAATTACACAGTCACCACCCCCTCCTACCATTGGGCTTCCATCATCCACTTACTTACCTCACAGCTATGGGAAAAGGCTGCCTGTGTCCCTGAAAGTCTTTAGCAATTCATGAAGTATAGTTGGAAGCTGTGCTGCCCTTCTATCTCACCCCTCCACTCTGACCCAAGACTTTTTAATCCATAGGTCTTACCCTGAGTGGCCCATGGTTCCTAAAGCCCACAGATTCTTTGCTGGGGGAGAGGGAGGTCAGATGTGACTGTTGTACTGTGTTGCAGGTGCTTTGTTTCTTGGTGCCACTTCCTCTGACCATCAACTTGCATCAGATGCTAGTATAGCCAGTATGTTATTACAGGAGTGCTGAACTTGGATGTTACAAGGAGCTTACTTCAGCCTACATACTTCCAATGCGCATGCGCGCGCACTCACACACACACACACACACACACACACACACACTCATGAACCTCCATCCCATGAACAACTCTCTGCTTTTACCTTGACGTAGACTTTCCTCCATAATATTCATAAGGCAGGTATTGGGACAGATCATGAACTTGTGGTTTCCATCTCCAGATGTACTGCTCATGTGTATACAACTCACAGCTGCCTTTAGCTTTTCTATTCTTCTAGTCTTATCAGTAGAATCAGTTGTCCCTCTCCATAAATTCTAGAATTAATCTCAAACATATCCCTTAAGTCAGTGAAGGTAATAAACTTTACTAATATTTGTTGTGCTCAAAGTTTGAGAAGATATTTATTTTTCTCAATGTATAAAGAAAATTACACTTTAGATAGGTCACTTAATAATCTTATTCTGTTTTTTAAAAAAGGCATTAAAGGGCTTCCCTGGTGGCGCAGTGGTTGAGAGTCCGCCTGCTGATGCAGGGGACATGGGTTCGTGCCCCTGTCCGGGAAGATCCCATAAGCCGTGGAGCGGGTGGGCCCGTGGGCCATGGCCGCTGAGCCTGTGCGTCCAGAGCCTGTGCTCCGCAACGGGAGAGGCTGAAACAGTGAGAGGCCCGTGTACCTCAAAAAAAAAAAAAAAAAAAGGGCATTAAAGCACAGCTTTTAAAGACTAAATGCATTAATTTGTAACGCTTTATACTGCAAGTAATGGAATACCTGACCAATAGAGGCTTAAACAAGCAGGGATTTATTTTTTTTAACCAAGCAGGAAGTCTGGAGGTAGGTGGCTGCTGGCATACATTTAAAGGCTCAACTTTGAGCCAGCATCTCTGCAATCCTCCTCACCTTCCTGCCATGATCCCAAGGTGGCCGCTGCAGCTCCAGGCATTATGTATACATTTCAAGGCAAGAAAAGGTGAGCTAGGGGCAGCATCACCTGCATTTGTCCCGTGGCTCAGGAGGACAAAAGCCTTTTCTAGAATCCTAGAACAGAATTCTGAAAAGGAGGCTGAGGAAACAAGTGGAGTATTTAGCCTTTTCTAGCTTCTAAATGGAGACCAGCAAGGGAGAAGGAATTTGGAAATGGATGTACTAATCAGCTACAATGAGCCAGTGATGTTAACTGACTTTGGGGGGAGTCTTTAGAATTCTTTTGATTGGTACTTTGAGTTGAATTATTTAGAGGAAAAAAACAGGACAGTGTTTTCTGAGGAAGGGGCTGCACATCCTTCTAGATCTTACCGATTTAATTTTAATTTTGACTCTACTGATTTTTTTTTTTTTTTTTTTTTTTTTTTTTTTTTTTTGCGTTACGCGGGCCTCTCACTGCTGTGGCCTCTCCCGTTGCAGAGCACAGGCTCCGGACATGCAGGCTCAGCGGCCATGGCTCACGGGCCCACCCGCTCCACGGCACGTGGGATCTTCCCGGACTGGGGCACAAACCCGTGTCCCCTGCATCGGCAGGTGGACTCTCAACCACTGCACCACCAGGGAAGCCCCCTACTCTACTGATTTAAATACATTATTAAGTATATAAAACCAATCTTGTTATATTGACTTGAATGACTAAGATTCATGAGCACATTTTTTCAAGTTAGGTTTGGAAAGAGAGGAAAATTAGCTTAAAAATGTTTGAAGTTTTCTTTGACATGACTTTTTATTTTTATATTTAGCGTTTCTTTTTGAGTGATTTAGCTTTATTAATAAGTAATGATAGCTTTCATGCTCTCATGGTCCTGAGCTCTACCCAAGGCAATTTTGTTGTTATTTTCTCTGGGAGGTTCACGGTATTTGCTGAATGACTTCTTTTTCTCTATAAAAGTGCAGAAAAGAAGAAAAGAGAAAATGAATTTCTGAAATAAATATGCTATGAAGGGAGAGAAAAAAACCTATTCATGGAGCAGAAGCAAACTAGTCTCAAACCTGATCAGGCAGGAATATCTAAGAGTGATAGTTTTAGGTAATTCATAATTTCCATAAGCCTCAAAAAGTAGTTAGAAAAGTAAGTGTTGTTAATATATATTAAAATATTAAATATTAACTGGCTTTCTTCAGGCCCCAAATTTTTAGTAACTTCTGGTGACTGTAAAAGGGTATCTACAGTACTCTCTAATACCTGTTCTGCTTTTAAGGGATTGAGCCCAGGTCCAATTATCTGATCTGTTTCCTCTCTTCCATGTCATGGTGGTCATTCTCATTATTATGTTTGTCAAAAGCAAAAGTAGTAATTCTACCCTGATGACTTAAACAAGAGGAGATCTATTCCTTTTCTCTAAGAGAGCACAGACAATGCAAGGCCTAATGCCTAAGGGCTCAGGCACTGAGTTTTCGTCCTGGATTCACTATACTAGTTGACTGACCTTGGACAAATTACTTAAACTCTGTTCCTGAGTATCCCCATCTATAAAATGGGGATAATGATAAAGCATACTCAGAGATTTGCTCTGAAAATTAAAAGAATTTAGTGCTTCTAAAGTACTTAGCGCACTGCTACACATGTCAGCTTTTATGGCTATGATAATGATATTCACATCTGCAAAGATAGGCTTCTAGCTAATGGTGGCCCTAATGAGCTATCAGGTTCTTACCAAGCACCTTATTCTTCTTGCCTTTGTCATGTGGTTGTCAAGCATCTGGGCTTTGGACGCAGTCTAGATAGAAACAAAGAGACTCTGATGTGCTGAAGCTCTAAAAGAGAGATTATAAATGGATAAACAACTCCTGATACTGATGACTATAACCTGCTTCTCAGTTTGGGTTAGCTTTACGGTTTCTGTAGTCGCCCTGGCAACTTACTGATTATTTATTAATCAATCCATTCATGTGATAAAATTGCTCTTCCAATCTTTAGCAACAAGGAAGGGATGGTGGTACCAGCTATTAATTTGATGAGAAACATCAAGGAGAGTCTGGATTTGGCTGCTGCCTTTCCAGTAGTGGTGCCGTAAGTGGGATGGGACCCAAGGAGTTGAGATATCAAGGAACACTGGATCTGTGGATAGTATGTTCCTGATTTTATCATGTGCTAAGACATTTGCCTAATTTCTTTGGACTGAGACTGAGCACCATTTCACAGTTACTAGGGCAAAGGGCAGGTTGACATGTGATCCTAAGAGATTATAATGGCAAATCTCAAGTTTGTGTGTGTGTGTGTATGTGTGTGTGTGTATTGGGAGGGGCAAACATTTGAAACAGGTGCCCTATGGGCTTTTACATCATACCAAACAAATCCTCAAGCAATTAGTTTCTGAGGTATAGAATTTTGAATTGAAATTTCAAGTTAGAAATGGAATTTTGCATGCTATGCTGGTGAGAATAACAATAGAAATTGACATTACTGAACTTTAAAGAAGCATATGTGTATTGTCGATTTTGGGGGTTTGAATGTGTTACACAA
This sequence comes from Mesoplodon densirostris, assembly GCF_025265405.1. Taxonomy (NCBI): domain Eukaryota; kingdom Metazoa; phylum Chordata; class Mammalia; order Artiodactyla; family Ziphiidae; genus Mesoplodon; species Mesoplodon densirostris. Next base: position 98,428,749 of record NC_082681.1, read on the forward strand.
ACCAAGAGTTTTGGGAAGGATTTAGTAATAGTTCCTTTCATGTTAAAAAATATTTAAGAATTTGGTCTGGCTGATTTGATTTTATTTAGCAAAAGAATTGGAAATATTTAACAAGTATCCAGCTAATACTCTGCATAGAGAAATTGCTCATCAATTTAGCAGGAACTTGATTGAACTACCTTTTGAATTTTACACATTGTGGTTTCTCTTCCATTTTCATAGCACTGATACATCTTATGTTTAAAGAAAAAGGCCCCATTGTACGGTATACTTAGTCATTGTCACTAGCTGGACAAAAATGTACTGACAAGAGTTCATAGCAGTTGTGTATGTGTATGGTTGGTGGGGAGGAATCCCTTTACTTCTTCCAGTCCCTCCTCTTTCCCTTGCTGCTGTGAGGGTGACCAGGAAAGGGAATGCCAGCCTTGCTGAGGGCTCTTCAGGTTCAGTCCACTGCTTTAGTTTCTTTCAGAAATTTCAGAAGTGAGAAACTCAGCCAGTGCTGTTATGGCCATGCTTGGGAGCTGTAGCAATATATAGGCTAAGGAGCCAGGTGGAAGAAGTACTTCGTCCTCCTTATTGGTTTTTCTGCTGTCCCCCCTACCCCTTCCAAAGTGGAAGTGAGGCTGGCATGAAACTTGCAAGTCACCTCCCATCATTCTTCCTTTCTTAACACATCCAGTCACAGATGTTGGTTTTTTTACCTGCTGTCTACTGTAGCAGTGCTACTCCAAGTGTGGTGTGTGTTTGTGACATTGGGAGTCTTTAGAAACTTATATAGCCATATGACCTTGCCATGATATCCAAGGGTGTGATTCAGTGGGCTTGTAAGTTTTTATGTCTTTGTTTCAGTTTTTTATAATTAATTTTATTGTATTTTATAAAAGTATGGGTCTGAAATGATTTGGGAAAAGAAACAATCAAACTTGCCCTTCCTCAATAATAGTTTGCATGTCCTTGTCCTATAGGATGTCCCTTCCTTCCCATTCCCATTGTCTTCACCCTTGTGCAGGCCTTTCTCACCTTGTGCCTGCTCAGCTGTACTAGCAGCTTGCCTCGTCTGCCTACTTCTCACCTCTCATTCCAATCCATCATTTTTTTAATGTGAGGTGCGAAGAGGTGAATTAATTATATTCCTCCATTTATGGCCCAATATCATCATTGATCTGTGCAAGGTCTCTCTCTTGTTTTATGTATTTTTGTTCCTCATCATTCCCAACCCCTAGTCTCATTCCCTTTCCACTTTATATAGGCTTCCATACAGATGTCTTTGATGCGCATTCTTGAATCTGCATGTGTTCTTAAAAAATATGTAGCATTATTTTTTGTTTTTAAAAGATGTATAAATGATATTGTATGCTGCAGATACCATTTTTCACCCAACGATATGTTTTAAGGATCTGTTTTGCTATATGTACATCTGGTGCTATATGTCCTCCGCAAATCCATATATAGAAGCCCTAACCCTGCAGCGTGATGGTATTTGGAGATGGGACCTTAGGAGGTCATTAGATTTAGATGAGGTCATGAGGGTGGGGCTCCCATGATGAAATTCACGCCCTTATGAAAAAGACACCAGAGAGCTTGCTCTCTCTCTCACTGCCCTGTGAGGACACAGTGAGAAATTGGCAGTCTGCAAACCAAGAATAGAACCCTCACTGGGCAGCTGAATTGGCCTGGCCAGCACCTTTATCTTGAACTGTGAGAAATCAGTTTCTGTTGTTTCAGCCTCCTAGTCTATGATATTTTGTTACGGCAGCCTAAGCTAATACATCTGGTTTATTGCTTCAAAGCAATGAAGTGAAGTGAAGTGAAAATCTACCATAGAGTACTTATCCATTAAACCATATTTTCTTATCCATTTCCTCAACATAAATATCTAGCTTGCCTGCCTCCAACTTTCCCAAAATATTGGGTTGGCCAAAAAGTTCATTTGGGTTTTTCCACAATGTTACAGAAAAACCTGAACGAACTTTTTGGCCAACCCAATACCATTGCACATTCTCATATATGTCCATTTATTGGCTACTGTGAGAATTTCTCTGAGATACATATCCAGGAGTGGGATTCTTGAATCACAGGGAATATACATCCTTAGTTTTGCCAAGTAGTACCACATTGCTTTCCAGAACGGCAGTTAACTCTCCCATCAGCAAAGCATTAGGGTTCCTATTTCCCTCCTCTCCTGTCTAATTCATCCCATTCCTCCAGGCCCAAGGCAGTATCCAACTACCTGCAGGACCTCAACACTACTACTCCAGCCCATCAGTTTATGGCTCTAGGTAGATAAACTTACCAGAGCTTAGGGTCAATGAGCTTAGATTCAGATGCAGGCTCCACTAGTTACCATATAACCGTGGGTGTGCTAGCCTACTTGTCTCTGCCTTGGTTTCCTCATTGGTAAAATGGCAGTGATAATGCATATCAAATAGTTTTGTGATGGTAAAATTAGGTAATGTACATAAAGCCCTTAGTAAAGGGTCTAGGTCATAGTAAGTGGTTGAAAATGGTAGCTGTACTGCTTCCTAGTTGTTTTATATATATCTAAGTCTTGGCTCATCAGCAAGAGAGTGGGTTTCCTCTTCAAGGCAGGGGTGGAGTTTTATGCTTGTTTTAAGTAGCATATCTGGGGACTTCCCTGGTGGCGCAGTGGTTAAGAATCCGCCTGCCAATGCAGGGGACACGGGTTCGAGCCCTGGTCCGGGGAGATCCCACATGCCGTGGAGCAACTAAGCCCGTGCACCACAACTACTGAGCCTGCGCTCTAGAGCCTGTGAGCCACAACTACTGAGCCCACGTGCCACAACTACTGAGCCCACGTGCCACAACTACTGAGCCTGCACTCTAGAGCCTGTGCTCCACAACAAGAGAAGCCATCGCCATGAGAAGCCTGTGCACCACACCGCATCACAACAAAGAGTAGCGCCCCCCTCGCCGCAACTAGAGAAAGCCCACGTGCGGCAACGAAGACTCAATGCAGCCAAAAAAAAAAAAAAACTGTATGGAGCTAAAACATAATTTTAAATAGCATGACTGGCACAAAGCTAGGAATATAGTAAATGCTTAACAAACATTTGTTGGTTTGACCTGAGGTGAGTTTGTGCTTACCTGAAATTACTTGCTTTAAAAGAGGGAACATTGTTGTAAAATTCTATGTTATTCCTCCATTCATTTTAACCAACCCAACTGTTGCTTTGCTGTGGTGATGTGGGACTGACTTGTGGTAAACTGAGTGTGTGTGTGAGTGTGTGTGTGTGTGTGTGTGTGTGTGTGTCAGGGGGGAGTGGGGTGGTGGTCGAGGTTGTGGCAATGGATTCTCTGTGGGACAGAGCCAGGCTGCAGGTCACCGTCCTAACCGCTGCCTCTAGCTTTCCTCCCGCAGCCTTCGAGCTGGGCTGTTCCTCTGCCCAGGGCAGCTGTAGTGGCCCCGGCTCTCCTGGGCAAGGCTGCTCAGGCTCTTCCCCATTCTTCCAGGCTGTCTTCACTATAAGAGGAAAGGCGGTCTTGTCTTTTCCTTTTAATATTGAGTATTTAATTTTTAGTTTTATTGAGGTGTAATTGATATATAACATTATATGAGTTGCAGGTGTGCAATGTAATGATGCAATAGTTGTATATATTGCAAAATGATCACAGTAAGTCTAGTTAGGTCCACCACCACACATAGTTACAAGTTTTTTTTTTCTGGTGATGAGAACTTTTCAGATTTACTCTGTTAGCCACTTTCAAATATACAGTAATTATTACCTATAGTCACCATGCTGTGCATTACATCCCGAGGACTTACTTATTTTATAACTGGAAGTTTGTACCTTTTGATCCCCTTCACCCATTTTGCCCACTCCCCACCCTCCACCTCTGGCAACCACCAATCTGTTCTCTGTATCTATGAGCTTGCTTTTTAGAATTTTTTAACTTGATTTTTTTTTTAAGATTCCACATATAAGTGAGATCATATGATATTTGTCTTTTTCTGTCTGACTTATTTCACTTAGCGTAATGCTCTCAAGGTCCATCCATGTTGTGGCAGGATTTCATTTTTTAATGGCTGAATAATATCCATTGTATATACATATATACACCACATTTTCTTTATTCATTCATCGTCAGTGGCCACTTAGGTTGTTTCTGTGTTTTGGCTATTGTAAATAACGCTGCAGATGGACATGTGGTACACATATCTTTTCAAATTAGTGTTTTCATTTTCTTTGGATAAATACCCAGAAGTGGAATTGCTGAGTCATATGGTAGTTCTATTTTTAATTTTTTAAAGAACTTCCATACACACCAATTTACATTCCCACCAACAGTGCACAAGGATTCCCTTTTCTCCACATCCTTGCCAACACTTGTTATTTCTTATCTTTTTGACAGTAACCATCCCAACAGGTGTGGGGTGATATCTCATTGTGGGTTTGCTTTGCATTTCCCTGATGATTAGTGATGTTGAGCATCTTTTCATGTACCTGTTGGCCATTTGTATGTCTTCTTTGGAAAAATGTGTATTCAGATCCTCTGTCCATTTTTGATCACACTTTTTTTTGCCATTGAGTTGTATGAGTTCTTTATATGTTTTGGATATTAACTCATTATCAGATATATTATTTGCAAATATTTTACCTCATTTCATAGGTTGCCTTGAAACAAAGTATTTTCAAAAGTCCTTTCAGAATTCCTGCCAATGCATCATGCTTTGCAGGAGGCTATTGCTCTGGCGTATATAATCCTGGCAAAGTGTAAAGTTCAAGCAGCAAATTCAGGATACTGGTTACCTCTGGAGAGGGAGGCAAGGGGCATGAACTCTGAGAGAGGGCTTTCTTTCTTTCTTTCTTTCTTTTTTTAATATTTTAATTTCATTGGAGTATAGTTGATTTACAATGTTGTGTTAGTTTCAGGTGTACAGCAAAGTGATTCAGATTCTTTTCTCATATAGGTTATCACAGAATATTGAGTAGAGTTCCCTGTGCTATTTATACAGTAGGTCCTTGTTGGTTATCTGTCTTATATATAGTAGTATTTGTATGTTCATCCACAAGTATCATATATCACTCATATGTGGCATGTAGTTTAAAAAAGATACAAATGAACTTATTTACAAAACAGAAACAGACACAGATACCGAAATCAGGAGCTTGGGATAAGAGAGTGCTTTAATTGTATCTGAAATGTTTTATATTTTATACAGGGCTGTGGTGTACATGGATGTTCACGATATGATATGCATATGATACAACAAATATCATATATCATAATAAATATATACAATATTTATTGTATCATATATTATCTTGGATATTATATTAACTTGAATTTGCTGCTTATTTCCATGCTTATATTATCCATAAATAATACTGTATTTTTGAATGTTTTCAGACTTTATGTAAGTGGAATGATCAAATTTTGTGTGCCTTTCTACTACCTTTTTTTTGCTTGACATTTTTTTGAGATTTGTCCATATCGATGCATATAATTTTAGACCTCTGTATTAATATTAATGTTAATTGAGGTATCTTTTTTGCTATTGATGGACATTTAGATTGCTTCCTATTTTTCACTCTTACCAACACTGCTGTAACAAATAATCTGATCTATAGCTCCCCATGCACGGCACAAAAGACATTTAGAGGTTTCCCTGGTGGCGCAGTGGTTGAGAGTCCACCTGCCGATGCAGGGGACACAGGTTCGTGCACTGGTCCGGGAAGATCCCACATGCCGCGGAGCGGCTGGGCCCGTGAGCCATGGCCGCTTAGCCTGCGTGTCTGGAGCCTGTGCTCCGCAACGGGAGAGGCCACAACAGGGAGAGGCCCGCGTACTGCAAAAAAAAAAAAAAAAAAAAAAGATATTTAGGAGTGGACTTGCTAGGCCTCAGGGCATATACACCTTTCACTTTGCTAGGTATTGCCATGTCTTTCCTCAGAGGGATTTTTCTCTTTTACTTTCCTACTAGCAGTGCCTGCATGTTGGTGTTGGCTCACATTTTGCCAATCCTTGGTAGCATTATCTAGGCTTTGCCCTCTCTGCCCAGATCCTCAGAAAAGATGGGAGGGGAGTGGGGAAGAGGGAGGGCAAGGTTCTACAATTAGGAGGAGAATGTCAGCTCTGACGAATTTCCTGTGACATTTACTTTAATGAGGAAAAGACTTTATTCTCTGTTTTGATGAAAATAATATTTAGACTTTGGTGGGAAAACTGTTACATTTTTACTCTGAAGTAGAAGAGTTGTTTTTTTTTTCCTGTTTACGTTCTTGGCAAATAAGTAGAATAGACCAATTAGCAAGCTAATGTCCTAAATGTTCACTTGCAGTAATAATTTTTAAATGTTTTAAAATAGCATGGAGCGTTGGGTTTATTCTTATTGCTTTTCAAGGTTTTGAATTTGTTAAAATGAATTGAATTTAAAATGAGACACAACTTTATGATGAAGATTGATCATAATTATTTGCCACTCTCATTTGCATTTTGTAATGGGAAAATAAATGATGGGAAGTGTGTTTACCTTTTCAAACAAATAAGAAAAGTCACAAAGAGTAACTTTGGCCATTTTATGTTGTCTCTTGTGTTCACAGATGGGAAAAGAGAAATTCCACAAATCTCAGCATTGGGGCTTTTGCAACAATGTTAGGATGCTGGTGAGTGAAGATAAACCAGGAATAGGTGGAGAACTGCTTCTCAGACAAAAGATAAAGCCAAAACATAGTGTATTTCCTAAAGGAATGGGAACTGATTCACCATCCTGGGTGGCTTTTGATAAACAGGTAAGTCACATGATACTGGGAGAAATGCAGTCTTAAAATGTTCCATGTACTAAATATTAAGTAGATGTGAGAAAATAAGAGTCCTCAATGTAAATGTAAATGTTCATCTGAAATGACACATTCTAGAACAAAAGTACCCTAAACAAAGCAAAGTTATCCCTGCTCCTGTTTCTGACTAGGTACATTGGCTGCAGGATGCTTAATGTTCATCACCTTTCTTGGCTAATACTTATCAACCTTTCTCTCATCTCCTGCCCTCAATTAGAGCACATATTTCTTTTGAAGCCCCATTCTGACACTTATGGAGGTCTAACAGACCATGGGAAAGCTTCTTTCCTGGGAAACCATCTCTACTTTGAACGTGGACCAATATTTCTCTTTTTTAAAAAATTATTTTCAGTACCTGGCTTAGTGCTGGACCCAGAGTTCAGAAACAATCTCTGGGCTGACTGACTTGGGTAGATCATGCATGGCTTCCTGTTAACGTCAATCTTATAGGTGTTTGCACATCACCATTCTCGAATATTTAATTTGCAAGGGTCAAAAAAAAGATTCTATTTTTACTTCTTGTGTCAAAAAGAGGGTATTGACAATAGCGTAATCCACCACTGAATAAATAATGTAGGCCACCATATATTAAACTATTCTCTTGCATTTAAAGTTGAAAATTCATTTTATTTCATGTTTTTCTCAGTATTTAATATGTGCCTTTCGAGCCTATTTTATAGCCCTTTAATTACTTATAAAATTATGTAGAATATTTCATGAAGTTGGAATAATTTTAGCTTTAAACTACTTGAGAAAATGAAGAGCTTGCTCATTTCAGGCCTAACTAAATGCGACATAATTCTTTCAGTTATTTTGTTGGTCAACTTCAATTAAATATTCATTGAGCTTTAAATGAGACACTAAGACTATGAAATATTTACGTGCTCTGATGAGATTGTGAACTACAGATTGGATCCTGGTTAATACCCAGAGCAAATTATAAAGCACTTTCTGCATTTGTGGTTCAACAAAACAAGTCAACGCCTGTTAATCATTTTTCTTGAAAATGAGACACTTTCAACTCGTTGCCAGTTTTTCCAACAGCTTTTAATCATAGCAATATACCTAGGGTTCCATTCTCAAACAATACAAAGTAGAAATAAAGGCAGTTCTTTGGAAAGTGCATCAAAATTAATATTTGCAGTAGATGCTCTTGGTGCCCACCCAGACCCATGATAGGGGTGGGGGCACCCCTCCCCCACAGCTGTAGCAAGTGCTTTAGCAAACAACTCACACCTGTAACCCTCCATGGAGTGTTGCTCTTGGCCAATGGGCATTGCATCACCCAGAGAGGTAACCTGGGAGGTTACAATGGCCCCTTCATCACAGGACCGGGTAGCAAATGGCTGACTGATTTGTCAGGGGTAAAAGGCTGAGCTTCTTTAAGGTGGGACAACTCTGTGTTGTGATTTAGGCTTAGAGCCCCTTGTGGTGTTAAGCCTCGGCAAAGCTTCATGTGAGAATGCATCCTCGCTAGGATCATTTCTCTTCCTTTGGCTGTTCCCCTCACTCCCTTACAGGTTTCTCCCAAGAGTATGCCCTTAATAAATCACACGCACCTAAATCCCTGTTTTAGGTTCTGCTTCTATGGAGCCCAACCTAAGACAATGTTCCAGTTTCTATCCATAATTCTAAAAGTGATGGCAGACCATCAAATTACAAGCAGAAAAGATGCTATTTGCAGTCACGCAAAAGAGCCAGCATTTATCATCCTGCCTGGCCATCATGGCAGACATTTCTAGCTATTTATCTTTTCTTCACTCTCCCCTTCATTCTTATGGAGAGAACACTAGTTTTATCAGGCTGGAGATGTGCCCACTTACAGGTGTTCACCTCCGCCAGGCTCCCTGCAGCTAGGGCTGGCCACTTGGCTCACTTCTAGCCAATGATATGTGAGTTAAGGTTTATTGGGTGGGGCTCCTGGGAAAGGTATTTTTCTAATTAAAGGAGTCAGGCTCAACTGGTATGTTCTTCCTGCCCTTCGCCCTGCCTTGTTTTCCTCTCTGGAACTAGGACATAATTCCTTGGGGGCACATCAGCCATCTTGTGACTGCAGCAGAGATAAAGGGAATCTAGGGCCCCGATGGCATCATGCAGCCACTGTTTCAGGCCTGGGCTGTGTCTCTCGGGACTTCTTGTTAAATGAGAAAAATCAGCCCCTATTTCAGAGGTTCTCAACCCAGGGAGGCGTCTAGAAATGTGTGGAGGTGTTTTAAGTTGTCACAGTGACGGGGAGCAGCACTGGACTAGGGTAAAGCAAGTGAGGCACTTGTCTTGGGTACAGAATTTAAGAGGCACCCCAAAACTCAGTAATCCACCACATAATATTTTAATGAAATCTCTTAAAAATTAATGCAAAAAATTCAGGTTGAATAAAATGCCCGCATGTTATAATAAAGACAGGATCAGTAACTGCCATGCTGAGCCATACTGGAGCCTGAGGCAAAAAGAAAAGTCAGTAGCACTGATTCCATATTTGTTTAACATGGTGGTATTTTGTTCATCATGGATTTCTGGCATTAGTTTTGATGTTTTAAATTGCCTCGCCCTAGGGCCAGACCTGACCCAGAGGTGCTGCTGCTGTTTGAGTAGCTGGGGGCCAGCCTTGTATTTTACATCCTGCACCGTGGGGAGGGCAACCCCCCACCGGGCAGAATATTCTGCCTAAAATGCCAGTACTGCTCCCATTGAGAAACACAGTCCTAACTTGCTTAAAACCCTTGGCAGTGGGAGGATTTATGCAAATAGCCAAACATAATTTTGCCTGATACTGCACCTACTGCCCAAAGACTGCTTATTTCGTTGAATTCATTTAAATACAAGCAAGCACATATTCATTCAACCAGTTAGTTCCAGTCATCATCCCAGCACCTCTATCAGGAAGAAGCAAACGTGGATGATTGTTCTCATTTTATAAATGAGGAATCATTGTCAAGAAGTGGGGCAGGGGTCAGGGTTCTGATTGTGGCTTATTCACCTTATGCGTCTGAGCCTGAGTTTCCTTGACCGTGATGTGGGGCTTGGCTAGCTGGTTGCTAATACCCCTTTACCTCTAGCAGTCTCTAAGTCTTGAGTCTTAGTCTGTGGCACGTAGTCTATGATTACAGGGAAATTCATCCTAGAACTGAGCCCAGACCCTGGATCTCCTGGCCTGGGGCTCTTTCTAATTACATCAGGCACCTACTGCTTCATTGTTGATTGAAGTTGGGCACTTAGTAGTTTATAATATGCCGCCGTTGCTATCGTTACCTGCTTTTATAAAAAAGTCAGACTAGTTAGAAATACTCAAATGACTGAAGGTTTTTTAATGACTTTTATCTGGATGTTAAGCATCATTTACATAGACTCTACAATTATACACTCATTTCTCTTCATTTGTCAATGGCTCCTAGTTAGCCTAATTTGTTGGCTGATTTGCAAATGACTCTATTATAGTAAGTGGCAGGATAAAGGTTGATCCTATGGGGTATGCATGCATTTAGAAATATTTCATTTTTTCCATCTACTGTATACATAATAATTATAATCAAACCTACTGACCACAGAATTAGAATTTTAATAACTGCATTCATTGACATTGAGTTTATGGTGAGCTGATTATTTAGTACTGTGTGGATCTCTATGCTTTGAACAATATGAAAATAAAAATTTTAAGTATAATTTGATCTCTTGGGTTACCTTGATGTATTTTTTTAATTGAACAAGTTGGTTTATTATTCCTTGCAGTGAGGGAAAACATATACCCTGAGTAACTGTGGGATGTCTAAATAAGCAGGTGTTAGAAAAGACTTACTATAAGATTTGGGCTTGTGTTAGGTAATTTTGGAGAGGATTGAAGGAAGTGAGGCCTTGCTCTGGATTGGGTGCTCTCCAGAAGCGGGGGTACTTCTATGACTGTGTATCTTTTTTTTAAAATTGAAGTATAGTTGCTGTACAGTATTATGTAAGTTACAGGTGTACAATATAGTGAGTCACAATTTTTAAAGGTTATATTCCATCCATTTACAGTTATTATAAAATATTGGCTATATTCCCCACATTGTACAATATATTCTGGCAGCTTATTTTATACCTAATAGTTTGTTCCTCTTAGTCCCCTACTCCCAGTGCCCCTCCCCACTTCCCTCTCCCCACTGGTAACCACTAGTTTGTTCTCTATATCTGTGAGTCTGCTTCTTTTTTGTTATATTCACTAGTTTATTGTGTTTTTTAGATTCCACCTATAAGTGATATCATACAGTGTTTGTCTTTCTCTGTCTGACTTACCTTACTTAGCATAATGCCCTCCAAGTTCATCCATGTTGTTGCAAATGGCAAAAATTTTCATTCTTTTTTATGGCTGAGTAGTATTCCATTGTGTGTGTGTGTGTGTGTGTGTGTGTACACACCACTTCTTCTTTATCCATTTATTTGCTGATGGACACTTAGTTTGCTTCCATAGCTTGGCAATTGTAAATAATGCCAATGTGAACATTGGGGTGCATGTAACTTTTCGAATTAGTGGTTTGGGTTTTTTTTCAGATACATATTCAGGAGTGGAATCGCTGGATCCTATGGTAGTTCTGTTTTTAGTTTTTGAGAACCCTCCATACTGTTTGCACAGTGGCTGCACCAGTTTACGTTCCCACCAAAAGTATACGAGGGTTCCCTTTTCTCCACATCCTCAGCAACACTTGTTATTTGTTGTCTTTGTGATAATAGCCATTCTGATAGATTTGAGTTGATATCTTATTGTGGTTTTGCATTACCCTGTTGATTAGTGATGTTGAGCATCTTTTCATGTGCCTGTTGGTCATCTGCATTCCTCTTTGGAAAAATGTCTATTCAGTTCTTCTGCCCATTTTTTATGACTGTGTATCTTAATAAATCTCATTTATGGGGACAGCAGACTAGAGTGAGGCTACATCTGTAATTGGGAGAGAAGCAGCCGTCACTCCCATGAGCTAGGACAGGAGGATACTTGGCATTTTGTGGCTTGGACAATGTTTATGTTCTGTCTGTGTTTAGATGTAGCTATGGAGTGGTCTGTTTTTTTGGTCTTGATCCACTGTGGTCACAGAGCAGCCTTGTCTGAGGATGGTATTTTCTGGAAGTGTTCATGTTCGGCGGGAGAACACCAAGACTTTGCTGTGGCTGCCAGACCAGCTTGTAGCAGCACCAAGACCAGCTGATAGTGCCAGGCTGGCTCCTGCATGTCAGGGGCTGCTTTTCTCCTTACCTAATACCAGCCAAAAGTTTTAGTTTTCCCACAGGGCATCAAGGAGTGATCAAGTAGGCTAGAATTTTGTATTGGCAAAGAACAATACATGACTACAGATCCTTGAAGTTTTGCCTAAAGCCAATTAGGAATGTTACAAAATATAATCAGCATATATAAAAATAAAATACAATTAAAAATTTAAAAATAACTAGAAAATGTGTCAGATACTATACCTTTAAACCATACCCAAAAGGTCAAATGAAAAATTTCTGTATGTTTATGTAACTTTCAGATTATCTGAAACCTGTTAGAATCATTTCATAAAAGACACTGATATGTATAATTATAACACAATGTGATTGTAATACATTGCCATTTAAATCCCATATTTTAGGTCACAGTTACATAATCTTTAGCTACTTAGCTTTAAAGATGAAATCAAAAGGCTTGCCTGAAATCAAACATGTCATACCCCAAATTCTCAACTGTATATTCTGCATCTATTTCTAAAACACAAAATTACCTTCTTTAAATTTATGTTAAACTGGTAAAGTTTCTAATTTCATCATGCATTATGGCTTTCTTTAATCTTTTGAAATTCAGAAGGCATTTAATAAAAACCCCCAAATCTGGAATAAATGTTTTTGGAATAAAAAGAATGAGGTTCATAAATGAGTCTCTGACTGAAGAAGAGAGAGTTCTTCCTCCCCTCTTTTCTAAAACCTAGAGTGTGGTTACCAGTCAAAATTTTAAGACCCTCCCCTCAGAGTTATACTTTTTATCAATAAGTAGGCCTGTGGCTTATTCTCATTAGCCCAAAGTTAAACTTGTCTTTTTGAGCTTAAACCTGAGTAGATACCACTACACACCCATTAGAATGGCTATAACTTAAAAAGACTGACAATACCAAGTGTTGACAAGGATGTTAAGAAACTGAAACTTCTATATATTCCTGGAAGGAATATAAAATGGTACTGCCATTTTGAAAGACAGTTTGGCAGTTTCTTAAATAGTTAAACATATGCTAACACATGACTTGGTTAATTCCACTCCTACATATATTTCTAAGAGAAATTAAAACATACGTTCATGCAAAAACTTGTATGTGAATGATTATAGCGTCATTATTCATAATAGCCAAAAACAAGGAACAACCCAAATGTCCATCAACTGATGAATGGATGAACAAAATGTGGTATAGCCATACAATGGAAACTATTTGTCAATAAAAAGAAACTACTGGTATATAGTACAATATGGATAAACCTCAAAAACATACTAAGTAAAAGAAAGCAGACACAGAAGACTTCATATTGTATGATTCCATCTATCTGAAATTCTAAAAAAAGGCAAATATATCAGAGAAAGCAGATCAGTAGTTGCCTGGGTTGGCAGTGGGAGAGGGAATGTTTTGGGGGTGATAGAAGTGTTCTAAACTGGATTGAGGTGATGATCACACAGGTCTATAAATTTATGAAAAGTCATTGAACTGTATACTGACAAGAGGTGAGTTTATGGCATATAAATTACAGTTTAATATATTAGTCTAGGACTGCCATAACAAAATACCATAGACTGGGTGCCTTAAACCACAGAAATTTATTTTCTCATAGTTCTGGATGTTAGAAGTCCAAGATCACGGTGCTGGCAGGGTTGGTTTCTCTTAAGGCCTCTCTCCTTGGGTTGCAGATGGCCGCCCTCTTGCTGCCTCTTCACATGGTTGTTCTCTGTACATACTGATTTTTTTTTTGAACACAAAAATCTTTGTCATTTATAACATTTTAGTTCACAAATTAGGAACTGATAGTTACTGTTTGATTTGTTGACTTATATTTTAGGCTGATTTATATTTTGATATGAATTTTTAATCTATACAGTAATGTTTATTTTTTAAAAAGTACTTCCCTCTCTGAATTCAGACCAGCCGCAGGTTTATTGGAAACATTTAAAAGATTATTTACCTTCCTGAATTTTGTATTTGCAGGATTCTACCCTATAGTAAGCTCACCCTTTTTTAACACTGATGGTGGGTGATGGTACAAATACTGACTATATAATTTATGTTCTTTTTTAAAAAAATATTTTTGAAATAATTTTGTACTTACAGGAAATCACAAAAATGGCACAAGACAGTTCCTGTGTCTCTTTTCCCAGCTTTCCCCAACAACATCTTATACAATTATAGTACATTATCAAAACCAGGAAATTGACATTAGTATACTATTAAACTTGCAGACCTTAATTGAATTTCACCAGTTTTTTTTTTTTTTTTTTTTTTTTTTTTGGTACGCGGGCCTCTCACTGTTGTGGCCTCTCCCGTTGCAGAGCACAGGCTCCGGACACGCAGGCCATGGCTCACGGGCCCAGCCACTCGCGGCATGCGGGACCTTCCCGGACCGGGGCACGAACCCGTGTCCCCTGCATCGGCAGGCGGACTCTCAACCACTGTGCCACCAGGGAAGCCCGAATTTCACCCGTTTTTACATGCACTCATATTTCCCCTTCAGTTTATAGTTCTATGAAATTTTATCACAGGTACGGATTCATGTAACCACCACCACAATCAGGACACAGAAAACTATTCCTCTAGGATTTTGTTGTTTGAGTCTTTATTTTAATCAACTTTACTGAGGTATAATTTGTATATGATAAAATGTACCCATTTTAAGCATACAGTCTCATGAGCTCTAACAAATGTATACACAGATAACCCCACCCCAGACACCATATAGAACATCTCTACCACCCTAGACAGTTCCCTCATGCCCCCTTCCATTCAGCCCTCCTCCATGGCTCTGACTTGTATCACTGTACTTTTGCCTATTCTTGAACTTCATATAAATGGAATCTTATAGTGTGTCTTCTCGGGAGTCTGGCTCACTGTTTGGGATTTAAGATTTGAGGCACAGCTTTGATGCTGTGTATGTATATAAAGAAAGTGCAGCCAATTCACATGTAATAATTCACCATGGCAGATTTCTGGTTACTTTTATAATTGTTTTTCATTCTCTGGATTGATATTCCTTTATTTTTAAACATACTGGATTTAATTTTTTTCAAATAAATTGCTCTCCTAACTCCCTTCAGAGGTTTAAAAACATTTAGCATTGTTAATTTCTAAATTTAAACATGTTAGAATTGTTCATATCCTTCTACTTATTTTAATTATGCTCCTCTATTTAAATACCTATTCTGAGTATGAAATTCATTGTGGTGTTTAGTGTGGTAATAGTTCTTTTAATAAAGAGGATTCTTCAGGGACACATGTCATTATCATAAACCTTTTATCAGAGGTACAAATAATTGAGGGTGCATGGCTGTTCATTCTAGGACATCAGAAATGGGGAGGTGGCAGGGAGGGCATGAATTCCACATTATTGAAAGGGGGACAGAAATGCTTATCTCCATTCTTTTTTCAATGTTGTCCCATTTCCTTTTCTTATATCCCATCTCTCAACCTCCTTAATCTTTCCCCTTCCATTCTTTTGACCTCTTTCTCTATTTCTTTTTCTCTCTTATTGGACTTCGTCTGTCTCTTCATCCTCATTCTCTTTCCTTTCATGCATTTTTATTCATCTTCCATCATGTGTGCCCTATTTA
This sequence comes from Mesoplodon densirostris, assembly GCF_025265405.1. NCBI lineage: Eukaryota > Metazoa > Chordata > Mammalia > Artiodactyla > Ziphiidae > Mesoplodon > Mesoplodon densirostris. Next base: position 98,444,352 of record NC_082681.1, read on the forward strand.
ACTTTCTTCCCTTTGCCTGCTTTGTCTTCCTCTGTCCCAGGCCTTGCAATTGCTGACTTCTCTTCTTAGGAAAGTAGAATCATCATCATCATCATCATCATCATTATTGCCAGGGTCTTTTCCTTTCCCTTTACCTCTAGGATTGAACCCAGGGTATGTATGTCTCCCCAGATGGAGCATTGTTTGAATGAACTTTGTGTACATTGGTTGGGGTATCCCTTGGGAACATGGTCCTCCTGCAACACCCCTGTAATGGGAGGCTCTCTGGTGTAGTGGAGAGAGCAAGGGTTTTAGACAGATGGGTTCAGAACCTGGATTTACCATTTGTTACCTATTTCATCTGAGCTATGTTTTTAACCTCTCTTGGTCTTAATTCCCTCATCTGTCAAGTAAGAGTAACAAACCTATCTTAGAGTTGCCGTGAGCATCAGATGGACAATGCACATCAAGTGCCCAGCTCATCGTATGTAGTCCTGAAGAATTAACTCTCCTCCTTTGCTTAAGGCCTGGCTTATTTTCTTACGTGGGGTAGGGAGGGCGGTGTTCCTAGGGAAGGTGAAGCATAAGCTGGGACTACCCCAGTCATCACCTGTGCTGCAGGATTCTTGCATTTTTCTTTGGCACAAATTCTGCCATATTCCAGAAGAATCAGTTTGGAGATGCCACCATTGAGACCAGTGAATTCTAAAAAGTAGCCATTAAGCTATTGATGCATTGCTCTTTCCAGTTGTTCCCCAGTGTTCCATTTATTCTGTGGGTATTAAGGTAGTTTAAAAAGTCTTCTATTGTTTAAGAGAGTTTGTCATGTGTCTTCTATTTTAGCAAATTCACTTAATGGTCTTTTAGGGGAAAGGTGATAAATAACTACATTTATTATTGTTTTACTTTTTCACTATTCTGAACTAATAGCAGTCAGTAATAGACTACTACAATTGTATTTACATTCCGATTATTCTAAACTCAAAGATTTTACACCATTGTCATCTAGGTTCTAGAAACTTCATGTAGGCCCTTTTATGTTTATCAAAATTTTACTTCCTTTGTAGTCTACCCTGTTGTTTCCCTCCTTTTTAGCCTAAAATATAAAATCTGTTTTTGAGTGTATTTTATTCTATCTCTGGTTCTACTTGTTGATTTTTTTCATCTGGTGTTTCATGGCATTTATTTATGTTTTTATTTTAAACTTTTTATTGAAATATAGTTGATTTATAATATTGTATTAGTTTCAGGTATATAACATAGTGATTCAATACTTTTATAGATTGAATTGCCATTTCAAGTTATTATAAAATAAATAATGGCTATATTTCCCTGTGCTATACAATATATCCTAGTTGCTTATTTATTTTATACATAGGTGTTTGTATCTCTTAAAACCTACCCTTATTTTGCCCCTCCCCCTCCCCACTGGTAACCAGTAGTTTGTTCGCTATATCTGTGAGTCTGTTTGTGATATTAATTCATTTATTTTATTTTTTAGATTCCACGTATCAGTGATAACATACAGTATTTGTCTTTTTTTTGACTTACTTCACTAAGCCTAATACCCTCTAGGTCTATCCACATTGTTTCAAACAGCAGAATTCCATTCTTTTTTATGGCTGAGTAGTATTCCATTGTGTGTCTGTATATATCACATCTTCTTTATCCATTCATATGTTGATAAACACTTGGATTGCTTCCATATTTTGGCTATTGTAAATAATTCTCCTGTTAACATTGGGGTGCATGTATCTTTTTGAATTAGTGTTTTTGTTTTTTTCAGATACATACCCAGGAGTGGAATTTCTGGATCATGTGATAGTTCTATTTTTAGTTTTTTGAGGAACCTCCTTACTTTCTTCCATAGTGGCTGCACCAATTTACACTCCCACCAGCAGTGTACAAGGGTTCCCCTTTCTCTGCATCCTCGCCAACATTTGTTATTTGTAGACTTTTTGATGATAGCCATTCTGACAGGTGTGAGGTGATGTCTCATTGTGGTTTTGGTTTGCATTTCTCTGATGATTATCAGAGCATTTATTTTTACATTTGTGTTTGAATTTCAAAAATAAAGCTGTTTTTCAATTCTGGTCTAGTTGGCTTTTACAGTCAGCTTTATTAATTGAAGCTTTGGTTCTTACTGATATGTAATGGGGATAATATTATTAATGTGTGTTCCCAGCTCTCTCCTTTTCCCCACACCCTGCCTGCTGAACAAAAATTTGTCTTTGCTCATTCCACTTCCCACCCCCCACCCCCAGCTCCATCCTCTAAGGATTCTTCTGAGTTTTTCAGTCAGATTCTCAGGCTTTGGGGGATGCAGAAAAGGGAGAAGGGCTGGAAAGAGCTGGGGGGAGGAGAGAGAGAGGGAGAGAGATGTCTTAGCACTGATGGTGAGGAAATGTGAGACTAACAAGACTTGAAAAAGAGAGGAAAGGCATTTTTGTGAGAAGTGGAGATGTGGAGCATAAATTGGATCACCTTTAGAGTTTCTTCAGGGAGCTAAGGTGAGACAGAGTTTTCAATTGCTGTTGGTTGCTCAGCCTTTTCTTGGACTATATTACCATGCTGGGCCTGGTCCACATTGGCTCATTATTTGAGTTATATCTAAATGTTAAGTCACTAAATTATACATTTTTGTTTATATTTAAACAAGTAAGAGAGCCACCATTACCCTCTGTCACTGATCAGTTGACCCCACTCCTCTCGTTTCCCTCTGAAATCTCCCTTTCATCAGTCTCCTTTCAAAGGCCACTGCTGCTATCCTATTTCATATCTTTCATCCAGAGAGTAGCCTCTTCAGCACCATCCCTGCCTTCAATCTGATTCCCCTTTCAACTGCCCACTCTGCTACAGGGTTAACTTTCTAAAATATTTAGAATCCTTTGACTTAGCTTTGCATGGCCTGGGGACCACCTGTCTTTTGGCTCTTGTACCTTACTCATCTCATCTCCTCTGCCACCCCTTCCCCACTCAGCCCTCAGCCACACAAAATGACTCGCAGGACCCCATAGTAGTATATACCATATACTACCATGCTCTTGTAACTTTGTACATGCTGTTCCCTCCACAGAGAATGCCCTTACCCACCTGTCCACGCATGCAGTTCTTCTTTCATCTCTCAGCCTTGAAGACTCATTTCACTTGTCACCTCCACTGTGACGTGTTCTTCTTGATGCTCTCTCAGGTGGTTCGCACTTCCCCCTCCTACTGGAGCATTTTCAAACCCCTGTTAGAATAGCCCTGTTACTCTTCTCTGTGTCCTTCACTGAGCTGGAGTGTGCTGGGGTTTTTGTGGCAGTTCAGGACATAATGCTTAACCTCTGAAGGTGGCCTCTGAAGCTAGGCAGTGTGAGTTCTAACCCCAGCTGTCCTATTCTCTTATCTCGAGACCTTGGGTAAATTATTCAACTTCCTAAACCTTGACTTCTGTAAAACAAGGATCACAATATTACCTATTTTAGAGCTGTGTTGTGAGGAGTAAATGAGATAGAGTGTAAAAGAACTTAACACATTGCCTGACCCATTATAACTACTTAATCAGAGTTGGCTATTTTCATTTATCTTTGAATTCTCAGAGCCTAGCACAGTGCCTGACACATCACAAGTGCTCAGCGATGTATACTGAATGGCTTTGTAAGAATATTATTTTGTCTCTCCTAATGGCTTTTCACTTTATCTCCAGCGCATTATAATTATTTGGAGGTACCATTCCCTGTTTTGCAATTATTTGCATATAGTCTAATCTCCCTTACTTGACTGTGTAATCCTTGTAGCTGGAGAGATTGTTTTATTGAATGCTGTACCCTCCGCATAGAGCTTTGAACTTAGCAGGTGCTCTGTAACTGGGTTGGTCTGTGTTACTTTGCTTTTGATACAGGAGCCTTTCCATATGAAGTATCCATTTTGTGATCTCAGCTGTTGATGCACTTGTGGGAAGTAAGTGACATACTTTGAAACTAGTAGGACAATCTAATGTACAGGGGAGTCCAGTTTATTGAGTAATTATTAGAAGTATAGAACAGATTCTTTCGATTGGAGGAGAACATAAAAGGCATCTTATCTAAGCATCTTTCTTCTTACTCTTTTGGGAGGAATCCAGCCTTTTAAAGTACATATCTCAAAATGATGGCAAGAAAGAGTGTTTTTGCCTCAGGTCCCATTATTATTCCCTCTGAATATATATATATAAAATACTTGGTAAATTATATATATATATATATATATTTACCAAATATTTTTCTCTGTCTTTTATATTGTAGGTGCTGTTTTTCTTTTGTATCTTTAATATTGAATATTCAAATATTCATTTTTCTCTATTCAGTTTATAAAACCCCATGATTAGCAATGGGATTTCTGTTGGATAGGGTTACCCCCTTTTCAACCTAATTATTTTTCCAGGAAGACTTATTTTTAAGCAGTGGGTCTGAACCTCTTCTCTTAGTAATATCAAGTGTTTTTAAATTGCCTTGCCCAATAGATTCCATAAGGATGTGAAAAGACAATTTTAGATGTGGTTTTGACAGTATTTTTAAGCTTCTAGCTTTGCATCCTACACTGATTTATATATTATTCAGTATTTTTATACATTCATTTTCTCTCCAAAGTGCTGTTATATATACATAATTTTCTTAATCCTTTAAATAGTGCTGCACTGTCCTGTGGTGAGCAAGTGTTGATTTTCTAATTTTTGCTAAAAGGTTAAGCAGGGAACAAAGACTTTAAGTGGTTTGCACCAGTTATATGGTTAATTAGTGATACAGCTACAAGAATAATATTCTAGCATTCTAGTCACATCTTTTTCCCCTTTTATAAACCATAAAATCAGGTCTTAAGAAGAAGCAGACAAGTAAAAATAAATTTGATGAATGTTTATGCTGTCCATATAGGTTAGGTGCATTTCATCTTAAACCCACCCTAGATTTAGTCATGAAGATTTGAGCATAAATTATAAATGGATTCATGATGATAATATTTTTATAATATGAAAAATTTCTGGAAATCATCTTTCTATAGTTTTTATTTTTTGTCATTTATTTATTGAATTTACCTTTATTGACCATCTCTTATGTTCAACAAGCTAAATGAGATTCAGATTTGTATAACTTGAATTTTCTAAAATGATATGCCTATTTAAACACAGTATCCATAGGAACATAAATTTATCCAAAAAAAGTGAGGAAAAAATGAGAATTTGGAGTGAGATTATAATTTAGGCATTGATATTTAGATGAACCTCTCCACCTTCTCAATCCCAATTAAAATGACTTCAAAATTTTTAAATACGGAGAAACCATAATAGTGTTGGAGGCCGGGGGGAGGTCCATCTTCTTGTTGCAAACTGTGAAGAATTTCCACTAGATACAGTGCAGATGAAATCATATTGAAGAATTATACCAAAACCAACATGCAATTTCACTTCCTAAGAAAGTGACAAGAATTGAGTTGGGGGGTTAGGACAACCTGTAGGGGCTTCCACTTGGCTTACTTTCACAGCTATTGATGGATTAAGAGTGTCACTAGGAGGCCCAGGAATAGTCACACTGAGGGAAAAAGCAGGCCCTGCATTAGGGCATTTCTCTGATGCGACAGGCAATACACACGAAGGACTAGCTATATTCGCTCTGTTCCCGGAGTGGAGGTCGGGTCAATTTATAAAATTTTTGTGTGGAAAAATCTGAAGTTTTTCCTGCAGGGGACTCTCCATGGCCCCAATTCCCTCCCTGCTTCCCTTAACGTGCTGTATATGAATTTCTATCAACCAGCTTCCCACTGAGAGGAGGAATCAGAACATTGGAATGGACGGTGAAGGAAGGAAAGAAGACCTGCCCACCCTATTTTTAGAAAAACAGGATAGGCTGCTCTTTGTTCAAGAATGAACAAAGAAACCCAGCAGAAGGTTTCTGAAAAGGCTCTGCAACATAAATGGAGGAGAACATAGTATTTAAGAGGCAGAGGAAAAAAATATTTATTTTAAAAATATGCTTTCTATAGGAAAATGAATATTTTTGATAACGATTTGCTTTGTGCTTTCTCTTGAGTGCAAAGAAGTATACAAAACAAAGTAAGCGTTTAAAGCAAACTGAAGTGAAGTCTAGAAGGAGAAAAGAGAACAAGAGAATACGTTTAAAATATTGCTGAATGAGACTGTAGGTGAAAAGGAAAGGGAACTTGCTGAAGAAGGAAGAAATGTGAGGAAACTAAAAAGCATTATATGTAGTAAAATTTAAAAAAAAGAAACTGGAGAAAATGAGATGAGTGATGGAAAAGGCAAACTTGAGAAATTCTCCCAGAATGCAGAGGAAAAGGTCAGATATGAGAGCTTGAGATAGGTAATGAAAGGTTGGACAGAGGATGGAGCTCTTATAATATATAGACAATTGTTCCTAAAGAATTAGAAGCTAGATTAAAAGCAACCAAATCAGTTAAGCATGCCATAAGAAAATAATAAAAACAAAACCAACTTTCTAGACTATAAAAAGACACAGATCTACAGATCAAATGCTTACCGTGTACCAGAGAAAATAACAAAAAAAGAGACCAATAATTAGATATAGTCTGGTATTTTTTATGTTAATTTCAAGGATAAAGCAAAGAAATTACCTAGCATCCTGAGAGAAAAAGTAGTTTAACCCCCAAAGAAGGAGAAGTTGACATCAGAATTCTCTGCAGTCTTAAATGCCAGAAGACAGGGAAGCAATGTCTGTAACTTTTAGGGGAAAATGTTTGTGACCCACAAATTCTAGACTCAGCCAAGGTGTTACTAGTGAAAGCCGCAGAAGGATGTTCTCAGATATATGATTTCTCACAAATATGCCATCCACATACTTTTCCTGAGAAAGTTGCTTGAACATGTACTCCAGCCAGTTGTAAAGCAAATTAAACAGTTCAACCATGAAGGAAGTCATGAAATAAAAGGGTTAGTGGTGAGCAATGGAAACAAACTTATAAGTAATTATAAAATATAAATAAAGTTGAAAACAGTGTAAACATTTTAAATGTTTATTGGAAGATAAAAGCACAATAAACAATAATAAAATGACAAATGCAAGATAGGGATATAAAAAGAAAACATAGTATTTTTCGCCATTCAAGGGAGTTGCTCCTAGGGGTAAGACAGGAATAAAGACACAGACCTACTAGAGAACGGACTTGAGGATATGGGGAGGGGGAAGGGTAAGCTGTGACAAAGTGAAAGAGCGGCATGGACATATATACACTACCAAACGTAAGGTAGATAGCTAGTAGGAAGCAGCCGCATAGCACAGGGAGATCAGCTCGGTGCTTTGTGACCGCCTGGAGGGGTGGGATAGGGAGGGTGGGAGGGAGACACAAAAGGGAGGGGATATGTAAACATATGTATATGTATAACTGATTAAATTTGTTATAAGGCAAAAAATTTAAAAAAAAAAAGAAAAGGGAGTTGTTCCAATAGATGTTAATTTTTGGAATTCACACTTGAACTGACAATTCTTTTTTTTTTTTTTTTTTTTGAGGTACGCGGGCCTCTCACTGTTGTGGCCTCTCCCGTTGCGGAGCACAGGCTCCGGACGCGCAGGCTCAGTGGCCATGGCTCACGGGCCCAGCCGGTCCACGGCATGTGGGATCTTCCCAGACCGGGGCACGACCCCGTGTCCCCTGCATCGGCAGGCGGACTCTCAACCACTGTGCCCCCAGGGAAGCCCGAACCGACAATTCTTTACAAATTAAAAGTAACAATGAATAGAGTTGAAATCTCTCTCAATCAATGGGGAAAAAAGCTTCTTATATCATCTTTCTCTAGGACCTGTAAATATTCCTTCTTTAACTCTGCTTAATAAACATATATACTTTGTGTTTTTAACTACGTTAAAAAAGAAAAAAAAGAAAAAAGACTTTTAAAGTAAAAATACACCAGAACATGAAAATTGTATATAGATTGGTGGTGGGATTTTGTGGCACATAACTCTTCAGTGAGTATGGGCATGAAAACATAATCATTTTTTAAAAGTATATATAATTTGGGGGCTTCTCTGGTGGCGCAGTGGTTCAGAGTCCGCCTGCCGATGTAGGGGACACGGGTTCGTGCCCTGATCTGGGAAGATCCCACATGCCGCGGAGCAGCTAGGCCCGTGAGCCATGGCCACTGAGCCTGCGCGTCCGGAGCCTGTGCTCCGCAATGGGAGAGGCCACAACAGTGAGAGGCCCGCGTATCACACACACACACAAAAGTATATATAATTTGGCATAATGAAAATATGAATTTTTTAAAAGAATACATAATGACATAGAATCACAATTATGTTAAGGAAAGACATTAACAAAACAGTGGGTTCTAGGTAGTAAGAATATCCTACACTTCTTTCTGTTCCTATTTTCATATTTTTGTAATGCATATGTATTAATTTTTATAGTGAGAAAATAAACTTCATTAAAATAAAAAATCCTATAGATAAGGCAGAGTTATAAGTAAGGCAGGTTTATAATATTGAATGCTTTGTTCTTCCCCTCCAAATTAAAAATAAACCAAGCATTTAATTAAGGCATTAGAAAAAGCATAACACAAAAAAATACATCTGAGAACTGAAGGAAAAAATTAATAAACTTAAAAGCAGAATTTTATAAATCAGTAAACAGAATAGATTTGAACAAGAAGTCAAAGAGTTGAGTCTTAAAAACAACAGAATTAACAAACTTCTAGCTTACTCACTCAGGAAAGCAAACAAAAATACACAAAATAATGTATTTAAATCAAAAATTCAGAGGAAATAAAATGCACTGCTTATGCTAATTATAAAGTGAAGTGAATATTATAGTAAATATTAAGTAGCAAAGTTGACTCAAAGAGTACAACAGTGGAATTGGCCAATAACTAGGGAAATATTAGAGAAAACCTCCAAAGAGCTACTCCAGTTGTTAAAGTGATTGTCTCTAAGTAGTAGGATTGTGGACTTTTCCCCCGACTTTGTGCTCTTTGGTAGTCTCAAAGCCGCATAACATAGGGAGATCAGCTCCATGCTCTGTGACTGCCTAGAGGGGTGGGATAGGGAGGGACATCTGGATCATGAGGTTTTTTTGGTTCGTTTTTGTGGAATTTTTTGTGGTTTTTTTGTTTGTGGTTTCTTTGGTTCTTGTTTTTTGTGTTTTTTTGTTTTTGTTTTTGTTTTTTTACTAGTAACATGAATAGATGAAACAAGTGTTCTTTACTGTATTCAAGAAATAAGTAAAGGAAGATTGTGAGTTTTGACTTAGGCCACTCTGGATGTACTACACTCAGAAAAGACTATATTGCTCACTCCCCTTCCTAAAGAAATAAAGCTGAATTATGGCAAGGTTCTCTCCTGCACGTTAGAAACACTGCAGAGTATGGTCTGTGCATTTGCCATCAAAATTGTAGAGGGAGAGGAGCAGGTAAGGAAAGTATTTTCTCCATGTAAGAAGGAGATCATTTTTTTTTTTTTGGAAAGGAAACTTACTTTAATTATAATATGTGTATATCCTGTTTATCTTGTTGATTGTGCACTTACAAAAGCAACCATTCATTCACACCCATTTTTAAAATGCGCACTTGGTAATGTCACTTTGCTAGAACCAGATGAATAACATTGTGTTCTCCACAGATCTTATGTTGTGAGAAAGGTAAATGAAAGAGGATGTTAGAATGTGATGAGTGGAGATATGTACAAAATGTGATAAGGGCATCGCAACAGCAAGAGTGTGACTAAGGTCGTGTTTCCAAAGAACTTAAGCTCATTGAATTGTACCTCAAGTTAATCAAATTAATCTAAAAGTAACTTGGAGAAACACCTTTTTGGGTATTTGTGACTCACATTAGCATATCACAGGAAATGTGAAATGAAAAAAAAATCTGAGGAACTTTGTACAACTCATTATTTACCAGAAGTGTGTGCCCTAAAATTGTTTATCACAAGCTCAGGGCTCCAGTGGGTTGAGGGACACACTGTGAACAATGTCTATTTAAAGTGTACATTAAATGGAAAAAAAAAACCTTCCTAACTCAAAACATTGGCTTAATTTTTGAACGTCTTCTGTCTTGAAAAATATAATCAAGTTGCACCTTTAACACTGCATCAGCTTCTTTTGTTCTACTAAGGAAAGTGAAGCACTTCAGCCATGGCTTTCTTCTTCTCAAAAGACTGGATTCCCAACAAAGGGGAAATCTATGCTATATTCAGTGTTATTTATAGGAAATATGAACTGTCAAGTTCCTGGTAGAGCTTGATCTTTTTCATTTATTTCTTTTATTATGGATTACATCTACCTGCAGAATATAGGTGGCCTTTCAACCTTGCCTTGCCTTGTAAATTAAAGAGGAATGCTAGAACTAGGATGGCTTATTACTCTATTCTCTTACTAATATCTGCCACCTCGCCCAAATACTATCATTAACTGCCAGGTGTTAATGAAGTTAGTTATTCATTCGTATGTTAATCCAAGAAATCTTTGCTGAGTGCCTGCTCCGTTCCAGGCACTCTTCTAACATCGGGTGTATGTACAGTGTGAACGAGACTGACAAGCTTGTAAACTTACAATATAGTGGGGAAGATAACCAATGAACACACATATCTATTAACAACACAATCTCAGACAGGGCTAAGTGCTAGGATTAAATCAAAATAGTAAGTCCAGGATTTTTTCCTCCCAGGTGAGGTGAACACTTACAGACTGGTGGTCAGGGAGGGCTTCTCTGTGGAGGAGACTTCTGAGCTGAGAACCAGATGGTGAGGAGCCAGCTGATTTTTCTGGATCCTCATAAATAGGCACAAAGGAAACTAGAGAAGTCTGAAGTATGCTGGGCCTCTTTTCATTGATTTAGTTTTCAAGAGTAAAAGAGATTTTCCATTTTAAAAATGGAATTTCTCATCCAGTAATCGGACTCCTAGACTTAGGTGTGTGCCTTGGATGGCAAAGCTGAATTTCCTAACTCAAATGTTTTCCTTAAAATGTGAGTTCATTTTAATTTCTCAAGGAGGAAGGCTGTTTGCCAAATGGGCAGCTGAAGCTCTTCTCTGTTTCTGCCCTTGTGGAGAATGGTATTTCTAAGTGATATACATTTGGGCCTTGTTAAGAATCAGAGCAATTTGAATGAAGAGTTGCTATTACTAGTATGCTAGTTATCTGAAGAGCTTTGGAATTATCCAAGTGTGGGAAGGGAGTTCAGTTCAGATTCAAAACTCATCTCCTCAGTGGTTGTAAAATTCAACCGATTTGGCTCCCATCGATTCTAAGGTCCCCCACAGCCCTCCCTGGCACATGATGACTATTAACTAATTTTTATCTAAATTCACTTCCTCTTAGATGAAATGCTACTGTTGGTTTATCTTTAGAAATAAGAAATTGCAAGTTGAACAGTCACTGAATTTATAAATTTAATAACAACCCATATGGACTATAGAATTCCTATAATAACAAATACATTTTGGGAACAAACGGAACAAATCACCTAGCTCACTTCTAAAATTCAACATTCCTTGCTTTTTTTTTTTTCAAAGACAAGTAGGTGGGTGACTTTAGTCACCAACTGCTCAGAAACACAGGCTGCAGAGAACGGGGATTTGGATTAGCAAACCAGAACCTTATGGAACTCTTTCTTCTCTACTGACTACCCTGGCACAACTGGGAGGGAAGGAAACCCCTAATAACATCAAGGGCAGTTCCCCTTAGTCTTCCTCCCATCCCACTGCACCCCACCCTACCAGCCAGAAGCAGGAGTCTCATGAAGAAGTTTTGCGGAGAACATCCTGTCCTGGTTTCTTCTGTTCCAATGGGCTTGCCAGACACATCCTTGACCTGGGACACAGGCAGAGTTCAAACCAAGTCTATGTTGTCAGCCTGCTGGTCTCCCTTTTCTGGAAGACTCCTGACTGTGCCCTCTCTGCTTAAATATTGTAGAGGCGTCTAGTGTTCTCTCGTAAGGTGGCCAAGGTGTGGGAGAGTGGCAGTTCTTTGATTCTGGCAATCTCTCGAACCGTATGCAGGGCCAGGCCTGGGTGGGCAAACGGGCAAAGGCTTTTGGGAACTGCACGAGGGAGGAAGTAGGGAGCATCGGTTTCTACGATGATTCTCTCCAGTGGGATGTGTTTCACAGCATACCGGACCCCCCAGGCGTTAGGGTAAGTCAGGACTGCAGTGAAGCCCACAAACATGTTGGGGAAGTAGTCCAGAAGGGGCTTGATGACTGCGTAACTGCCAATGAAGCAATGCCTATGGATCTTGTAGTCAGAGGGCACATATTTTTTCAGGATGACCATCAGATCTTCCTCAGCTCCTCGGCAGTGGATCATCACGGGCTTCTTTAGAGACACAGCCAGCTGCAGCTGTCTCTCAAATATCTTGCACTGCTGTGGGATACGTGTGCTGCACTTATGGGAGTAATCCAAGCCAATTTCTCCATATGCTACAGCCTTGGGGTGCTGTAAGGCTTGCACAATATCGATTTCATGATACAACTGGTAGTAACGTGCAAAATGGGGGTGACAACCAAAGGCCCCCCAGACCAGATCCTCTTTCAACAGCTCCTCCCATAGACCATCCTTCAGTGTGCGAGGATCAGAGAAATCAGTGATGCACCCGTGAAATTCCTTAGGGAAGGACCAGCTATAGACTTCTCTGAACTCGTTAAACGTCCCTTTGAAAGACAACTTGGAATAGAGCATGTTCAGGTGACAATGGGTATCAATGAAACCCTCCTGTAGGTTTTGTTTCCAGTGGCTCCTTGGCAGGGAACAAGATGCATGTCCTCCCCAAGAATGTGATGGTGTCTCCTCTTGGAGATGGTGTCTCCTCTCCTTCATCCCAGCTTCTGAACTTGTAGAGAAATGAAATGAATGAGAATTCGGAGACTGATCTTCTGATGCCTTCAGTTCTCCGGGCCAGGTTGAGGAGTACACTGGAAGATTGAAGGTATGACCACTCAAGGAACTCTGGCTGCTCTTCCCAGCCTGGGATGTGTTGCTGCTGCTGCTGCCGCCCATGAAGAAAGAGCAAGGAGGCTTGGGACTACTGGGCCAGTAGCTGACAGAGTCATGCCAAGGACCACTATACAAATTAGGCCAGTAGATGAAAGGCTCAGCTGTGAAGGATGGAGGCGTTGAAATTCTTGCGGGACTGAGTGAGACTGGCTCCTCCTGAGGGAATCTGAGGGCAGAAATCTCATCCACGTCAGACCAGCCACCTCCTGAAGAAGGGTGCTCAATTACCATACTCTTACCTTGATGCTTTTGGATTTGTGAATGATAGTCAGGTCCGCCTAGAAATTTTAGGGCTGGAGAGGCTTCTTCAAAAATGAGTGCCCCTGGGTCACCAAGTGGCTTCTCACGATGTACCATCATTCTCCTGTCACAGAAGTCGCTGATCTCTATCTTCTCTCTGACCTCTGAGGCAGACACTATTCTTTGAGGAGCAGAAAAGGGGACATCCGTGGCTGATCTTCCTCCAGAGCTGGGCTGCTGTCTTGTGCTCCATTCTGTACTAGTGGCAGCCTCTCCTTCTGCCATCAATGTTCCCAGAATGCCCTGGATCGCCTTCACAAATATCATTGAAGAGCCTTGGTCTTGCTGTCTAGCCCAGCTTCTCTGGCCCTCGTCTGCTTCCCCAGTCTCATTATTCTGACCCTCAGCTATGGCTGCAAATTTAGGGTTTACAGAGCTATAGAAACTATCTTTGGAGATACCTGTCAGGTTGTAGGCATCCTCTGGAGAAGCCATTTCTTCTAGAACGGGGCTGGCAAAGCACAAAGGGGATGGCGCTGAGGCGATTCCACGGACGAGAGGAACCCGGCGTGCTCCGAATCAGGTAGTCTTTGGAGGTTGCTCCACCCACACGCGAACCTGAGGAATGGGGGGAAGAGTATAAAGAGAAGTAAAATGAGGAGGTGGAATTTCCCTGACAGGATGAAGCCCAGGAAACCTCGGCTTGAAGGCCACAAGGACCTCCTTCTGAGCTTTCGGGCACCCGGGCGGCTAGGCTCCCCAGAACGTAATGCAGAGCCCTAAGCTGGCTGGCTGGAGGAGGCCACGTCACTGGGCCCCCAGAGGCATCCGCGTTTGCTGGGGGATCCTACCTAAGTGCCGCTCCTGTGGTCCTTTACCTTGTGCCGCTCCCGCTCCCACTCCCGCGGCTTAGGGAACTTTCTCCTTTCTTTCACTCGCCCATCACAGTTCTCCGTGTTCCAGAGATGTCAAAGTCCTTCCACTGAGTTTGTGATCTCAAAACTATTTGGAAAAGTCACAAAGATCCAGGATCGACTGAAGGATTGGTTCGGCGCGCAACCCCTCAGCGAGCTCCGGAGAAGAGTGGTGGCGACTTTTTTTTTTTTGGTGGCAATTACTTCCAGGGCGTCAAGGCACTTCCGGGGTTTCAAGGCACTTACAGGATATCAAAGCACTTCTGGGACTATAAAGCTTTTCCATTTGGTTTGGAATACAAGGCCCTTGTGAGATGTCAGAGCCCTCGAAAAGGCTGCAAGGTCATTTAGGGACCCCATACAGGTGCCCCTGAGTTGGGCTGGTGGCCTAGAGGTCCAGGCTGCCGAGGGAGTACAGGAGGGCGGGGCTGAGCCCAGCGCTGGAGGAGGTGGGGGGAGGGCACAGCTCCTTCTGCCCACCCGCCCTGGCCACCGGAAATACTCCCGCAACACGGGGTGCCCCCCCCCATTCTGCTTCTACCTCAGGTCTGTTCCCGCCTCTCCACAGCTGCCCCTCCCCCCCCGCCCCTGCCTCGTGTGCGTCACAGCGAGCCCGCCACTGGAGTTGCCGCCATTGCTTGCTTTGTGTTACTCCCCCACCCCGCCTCGTGTGCGTGTGCGTCGCAGCCAGCCCGCCACTGGAGTTGCCACCATTGCTTGCTTTGTGTTACTTCCCCACCCCGCCTCGTGTGCGTGTGCGTCGCAGCCAGCCCGTCACTGGAGTTGCCGCCATTGCTTGCTTTGTGTTACTGCTCCCCGCCCTTCATGTGCGTTTATCACAAGCTCAGGGCTCCAGTGGGTTGAGGGACACACTGTGAACAATGTCTATTTAAAGTGTACATTAAATGGAAAAAAAAAACCTTCCTAACTCAAAACATTGGCTTAATTTTTGAACGTCTTCTGTCTTGAAAAATATAATCAAGTTGCACCTTTAACACTGCATCAGCTTCTTTTGTTCTACTAAGGAAAGTGAAGCACTTCAGCCATGGCTTTCTTCTTCTCAAAAGACTGGATTCCCAACAAAGGGGAAATCTATGCTATATTCAGTGTTATTTATAGGAAATATGAACTGTCAAGTTCCTGGTAGAGCTTGATCTTTTTCATTTATTTCTTTTATTATGGATTACATCTACCTGCAGAATATAGGTGGCCTTTCAACCTTGCCTTGCCTTGTAAATTAAAGAGGAATGCTAGAACTAGGATGGCTTATTACTCTATTCTCTTACTAATATCTGCCACCTCGCCCAAATACTATCATTAACTGCCAGGTGTTAATGAAGTTAGTTATTCATTCGTATGTTAATCCAAGAAATCTTTGCTGAGTGCCTGCTCCGTTCCAGGCACTCTTCTAACATCGGGTGTATGTACAGTGTGAACGAGACTGACAAGCTTGTAAACTTACAATATAGTGGGGAAGATAACCAATGAACACACATATCTATTAACAACACAATCTCAGACAGGGCTAAGTGCTAGGATTAAATCAAAATAGTAAGTCCAGGATTTTTTCCTCCCAGGTGAGGTGAACACTTACAGACTGGTGGTCAGGGAGGGCTTCTCTGTGGAGGAGACTTCTGAGCTGAGAACCAGATGGTGAGGAGCCAGCTGATTTTTCTGGATCCTCATAAATAGGCACAAAGGAAACTAGAGAAGTCTGAAGTATGCTGGGCCTCTTTTCATTGATTTAGTTTTCAAGAGTAAAAGAGATTTTCCATTTTAAAAATGGAATTTCTCATCCAGTAATCGGACTCCTAGACTTAGGTGTGTGCCTTGGATGGCAAAGCTGAATTTCCTAACTCAAATGTTTTCCTTAAAATGTGAGTTCATTTTAATTTCTCAAGGAGGAAGGCTGTTTGCCAAATGGGCAGCTGAAGCTCTTCTCTGTTTCTGCCCTTGTGGAGAATGGTATTTCTAAGTGATATACATTTGGGCCTTGTTAAGAATCAGAGCAATTTGAATGAAGAGTTGCTATTACTAGTATGCTAGTTATCTGAAGAGCTTTGGAATTATCCAAGTGTGGGAAGGGAGTTCAGTTCAGATTCAAAACTCATCTCCTCAGTGGTTGTAAAATTCAACCGATTTGGCTCCCATCGATTCTAAGGTCCCCCACAGCCCTCCCTGGCACATGATGACTATTAACTAATTTTTATCTAAATTCACTTCCTCTTAGATGAAATGCTACTGTTGGTTTATCTTTAGAAATAAGAAATTGCAAGTTGAACAGTCACTGAATTTATAAATTTAATAACAACCCATATGGACTATAGAATTCCTATAATAACAAATACATTTTGGGAACAAACGGAACAAATCACCTAGCTCACTTCTAAAATTCAACATTCCTTGCTTTTTTTTTTTTCAAAGACAAGTAGGTGGGTGACTTTAGTCACCAACTGCTCAGAAACACAGGCTGCAGAGAACGGGGATTTGGATTAGCAAACCAGAACCTTATGGAACTCTTTCTTCTCTACTGACTACCCTGGCACAACTGGGAGGGAAGGAAACCCCTAATAACATCAAGGGCAGTTCCCCTTAGTCTTCCTCCCATCCCACTGCACCCCACCCTACCAGCCAGAAGCAGGAGTCTCATGAAGAAGTTTTGCGGAGAACATCCTGTCCTGGTTTCTTCTGTTCCAATGGGCTTGCCAGACACATCCTTGACCTGGGACACAGGCAGAGTTCAAACCAAGTCTATGTTGTCAGCCTGCTGGTCTCCCTTTTCTGGAAGACTCCTGACTGTGCCCTCTCTGCTTAAATATTGTAGAGGCGTCTAGTGTTCTCTCGTAAGGTGGCCAAGGTGTGGGAGAGTGGCAGTTCTTTGATTCTGGCAATCTCTCGAACCGTATGCAGGGCCAGGCCTGGGTGGGCAAACGGGCAAAGGCTTTTGGGAACTGCACGAGGGAGGAAGTAGGGAGCATCGGTTTCTACGATGATTCTCTCCAGTGGGATGTGTTTCACAGCATACCGGACCCCCCAGGCGTTAGGGTAAGTCAGGACTGCAGTGAAGCCCACAAACATGTTGGGGAAGTAGTCCAGAAGGGGCTTGATGACTGCGTAACTGCCAATGAAGCAATGCCTATGGATCTTGTAGTCAGAGGGCACATATTTTTTCAGGATGACCATCAGATCTTCCTCAGCTCCTCGGCAGTGGATCATCACGGGCTTCTTTAGAGACACAGCCAGCTGCAGCTGTCTCTCAAATATCTTGCACTGCTGTGGGATACGTGTGCTGCACTTATGGGAGTAATCCAAGCCAATTTCTCCATATGCTACAGCCTTGGGGTGCTGTAAGGCTTGCACAATATCGATTTCATGATACAACTGGTAGTAACGTGCAAAATGGGGGTGACAACCAAAGGCCCCCCAGACCAGATCCTCTTTCAACAGCTCCTCCCATAGACCATCCTTCAGTGTGCGAGGATCAGAGAAATCAGTGATGCACCCGTGAAATTCCTTAGGGAAGGACCAGCTATAGACTTCTCTGAACTCGTTAAACGTCCCTTTGAAAGACAACTTGGAATAGAGCATGTTCAGGTGACAATGGGTATCAATGAAACCCTCCTGTAGGTTTTGTTTCCAGTGGCTCCTTGGCAGGGAACAAGATGCATGTCCTCCCCAAGAATGTGATGGTGTCTCCTCTTGGAGATGGTGTCTCCTCTCCTTCATCCCAGCTTCTGAACTTGTAGAGAAATGAAATGAATGAGAATTCGGAGACTGATCTTCTGATGCCTTCAGTTCTCCGGGCCAGGTTGAGGAGTACACTGGAAGATTGAAGGTATGACCACTCAAGGAACTCTGGCTGCTCTTCCCAGCCTGGGATGTGTTGCTGCTGCTGCTGCCGCCCATGAAGAAAGAGCAAGGAGGCTTGGGACTACTGGGCCAGTAGCTGACAGAGTCATGCCAAGGACCACTATACAAATTAGGCCAGTAGATGAAAGGCTCAGCTGTGAAGGATGGAGGCGTTGAAATTCTTGCGGGACTGAGTGAGACTGGCTCCTCCTGAGGGAATCTGAGGGCAGAAATCTCATCCACGTCAGACCAGCCACCTCCTGAAGAAGGGTGCTCAATTACCATACTCTTACCTTGATGCTTTTGGATTTGTGAATGATAGTCAGGTCCGCCTAGAAATTTTAGGGCTGGAGAGGCTTCTTCAAAAATGAGTGCCCCTGGGTCACCAAGTGGCTTCTCACGATGTACCATCATTCTCCTGTCACAGAAGTCGCTGATCTCTATCTTCTCTCTGACCTCTGAGGCAGACACTATTCTTTGAGGAGCAGAAAAGGGGACATCCGTGGCTGATCTTCCTCCAGAGCTGGGCTGCTGTCTTGTGCTCCATTCTGTACTAGTGGCAGCCTCTCCTTCTGCCATCAATGTTCCCAGAATGCCCTGGATCGCCTTCACAAATATCATTGAAGAGCCTTGGTCTTGCTGTCTAGCCCAGCTTCTCTGGCCCTCGTCTGCTTCCCCAGTCTCATTATTCTGACCCTCAGCTATGGCTGCAAATTTAGGGTTTACAGAGCTATAGAAACTATCTTTGGAGATACCTGTCAGGTTGTAGGCATCCTCTGGAGAAGCCATTTCTTCTAGAACGGGGCTGGCAAAGCACAAAGGGGATGGCGCTGAGGCGATTCCACGGACGAGAGGAACCCGGCGTGCTCCGAATCAGGTAGTCTTTGGAGGTTGCTCCACCCACACGCGAACCTGAGGAATGGGGGGAAGAGTATAAAGAGAAGTAAAATGAGGAGGTGGAATTTCCCTGACAGGATGAAGCCCAGGAAACCTCGGCTTGAAGGCCACAAGGACCTCCTTCTGAGCTTTCGGGCACCCGGGCGGCTAGGCTCCCCAGAACGTAATGCAGAGCCCTAAGCTGGCTGGCTGGAGGAGGCCACGTCACTGGGCCCCCAGAGGCATCCGCGTTTGCTGGGGGATCCTACCTAAGTGCCGCTCCTGTGGTCCTTTACCTTGTGCCGCTCCCGCTCCCACTCCCGCGGCTTAGGGAACTTTCTCCTTTCTTTCACTCGCCCATCACAGTTCTCCGTGTTCCAGAGATGTCAAAGTCCTTCCACTGAGTTTGTGATCTCAAAACTATTTGGAAAAGTCACAAAGATCCAGGATCGACTGAAGGATTGGTTCGGCGCGCAACCCCTCAGCGAGCTCCGGAGAAGAGTGGTGGCGACTTTTTTTTTTTTGGTGGCAATTACTTCCAGGGCGTCAAGGCACTTCCGGGGTTTCAAGGCACTTACAGGATATCAAAGCACTTCTGGGACTATAAAGCTTTTCCATTTGGTTTGGAATACAAGGCCCTTGTGAGATGTCAGAGCCCTCGAAAAGGCTGCAAGGTCATTTAGGGACCCCATACAGGTGCCCCTGAGTTGGGCTGGTGGCCTAGAGGTCCAGGCTGCCGAGGGAGTACAGGAGGGCGGGGCTGAGCCCAGCGCTGGAGGAGGTGGGGGGAGGGCACAGCTCCTTCTGCCCACCCGCCCTGGCCACCGGAAATACTCCCGCAACACGGGGTGCCCCCCCCCATTCTGCTTCTACCTCAGGTCTGTTCCCGCCTCTCCACAGCTGCCCCTCCCCCCCCGCCCCTGCCTCGTGTGCGTCACAGCGAGCCCGCCACTGGAGTTGCCGCCATTGCTTGCTTTGTGTTACTCCCCCACCCCGCCTCGTGTGCGTGTGCGTCGCAGCCAGCCCGCCACTGGAGTTGCCACCATTGCTTGCTTTGTGTTACTTCCCCACCCCGCCTCGTGTGCGTGTGCGTCGCAGCCAGCCCGTCACTGGAGTTGCCGCCATTGCTTGCTTTGTGTTACTGCTCCCCGCCCTTCATGTGCGTTTATCACAAGCTCAGGGCTCCAGTGGGTTGAGGGACACACTGTGAACAATGTCTATTTAAAGTGTACATTAAATGGAAAAAAAAAACCTTCCTAACTCAAAACATTGGCTTAATTTTTGAACGTCTTCTGTCTTGAAAAATATAATCAAGTTGCACCTTTAACACTGCATCAGCTTCTTTTGTTCTACTAAGGAAAGTGAAGCACTTCAGCCATGGCTTTCTTCTTCTCAAAAGACTGGATTCCCAACAAAGGGGAAATCTATGCTATATTCAGTGTTATTTATAGGAAATATGAACTGTCAAGTTCCTGGTAGAGCTTGATCTTTTTCATTTATTTCTTTTATTATGGATTACATCTACCTGCAGAATATAGGTGGCCTTTCAACCTTGCCTTGCCTTGTAAATTAAAGAGGAATGCTAGAACTAGGATGGCTTATTACTCTATTCTCTTACTAATATCTGCCACCTCGCCCAAATACTATCATTAACTGCCAGGTGTTAATGAAGTTAGTTATTCATTCGTATGTTAATCCAAGAAATCTTTGCTGAGTGCCTGCTCCGTTCCAGGCACTCTTCTAACATCGGGTGTATGTACAGTGTGAACGAGACTGACAAGCTTGTAAACTTACAATATAGTGGGGAAGATAACCAATGAACACACATATCTATTAACAACACAATCTCAGACAGGGCTAAGTGCTAGGATTAAATCAAAATAGTAAGTCCAGGATTTTTTCCTCCCAGGTGAGGTGAACACTTACAGACTGGTGGTCAGGGAGGGCTTCTCTGTGGAGGAGACTTCTGAGCTGAGAACCAGATGGTGAGGAGCCAGCTGATTTTTCTGGATCCTCATAAATAGGCACAAAGGAAACTAGAGAAGTCTGAAGTATGCTGGGCCTCTTTTCATTGATTTAGTTTTCAAGAGTAAAAGAGATTTTCCATTTTAAAAATGGAATTTCTCATCCAGTAATCGGACTCCTAGACTTAGGTGTGTGCCTTGGATGGCAAAGCTGAATTTCCTAACTCAAATGTTTTCCTTAAAATGTGAGTTCATTTTAATTTCTCAAGGAGGAAGGCTGTTTGCCAAATGGGCAGCTGAAGCTCTTCTCTGTTTCTGCCCTTGTGGAGAATGGTATTTCTAAGTGATATACATTTGGGCCTTGTTAAGAATCAGAGCAATTTGAATGAAGAGTTGCTATTACTAGTATGCTAGTTATCTGAAGAGCTTTGGAATTATCCAAGTGTGGGAAGGGAGTTCAGTTCAGATTCAAAACTCATCTCCTCAGTGGTTGTAAAATTCAACCGATTTGGCTCCCATCGATTCTAAGGTCCCCCACAGCCCTCCCTGGCACATGATGACTATTAACTAATTTTTATCTAAATTCACTTCCTCTTAGATGAAATGCTACTGTTGGTTTATCTTTAGAAATAAGAAATTGCAAGTTGAACAGTCACTGAATTTATAAATTTAATAACAACCCATATGGACTATAGAATTCCTATAATAACAAATACATTTTGGGAACAAACGGAACAAATCACCTAGCTCACTTCTAAAATTCAACATTCCTTGCTTTTTTTTTTTTCAAAGACAAGTAGGTGGGTGACTTTAGTCACCAACTGCTCAGAAACACAGGCTGCAGAGAACGGGGATTTGGATTAGCAAACCAGAACCTTATGGAACTCTTTCTTCTCTACTGACTACCCTGGCACAACTGGGAGGGAAGGAAACCCCTAATAACATCAAGGGCAGTTCCCCTTAGTCTTCCTCCCATCCCACTGCACCCCACCCTACCAGCCAGAAGCAGGAGTCTCATGAAGAAGTTTTGCGGAGAACATCCTGTCCTGGTTTCTTCTGTTCCAATGGGCTTGCCAGACACATCCTTGACCTGGGACACAGGCAGAGTTCAAACCAAGTCTATGTTGTCAGCCTGCTGGTCTCCCTTTTCTGGAAGACTCCTGACTGTGCCCTCTCTGCTTAAATATTGTAGAGGCGTCTAGTGTTCTCTCGTAAGGTGGCCAAGGTGTGGGAGAGTGGCAGTTCTTTGATTCTGGCAATCTCTCGAACCGTATGCAGGGCCAGGCCTGGGTGGGCAAACGGGCAAAGGCTTTTGGGAACTGCACGAGGGAGGAAGTAGGGAGCATCGGTTTCTACGATGATTCTCTCCAGTGGGATGTGTTTCACAGCATACCGGACCCCCCAGGCGTTAGGGTAAGTCAGGACTGCAGTGAAGCCCACAAACATGTTGGGGAAGTAGTCCAGAAGGGGCTTGATGACTGCGTAACTGCCAATGAAGCAATGCCTATGGATCTTGTAGTCAGAGGGCACATATTTTTTCAGGATGACCATCAGATCTTCCTCAGCTCCTCGGCAGTGGATCATCACGGGCTTCTTTAGAGACACAGCCAGCTGCAGCTGTCTCTCAAATATCTTGCACTGCTGTGGGATACGTGTGCTGCACTTATGGGAGTAATCCAAGCCAATTTCTCCATATGCTACAGCCTTGGGGTGCTGTAAGGCTTGCACAATATCGATTTCATGATACAACTGGTAGTAACGTGCAAAATGGGGGTGACAACCAAAGGCCCCCCAGACCAGATCCTCTTTCAACAGCTCCTCCCATAGACCATCCTTCAGTGTGCGAGGATCAGAGAAATCAGTGATGCACCCGTGAAATTCCTTAGGGAAGGACCAGCTATAGACTTCTCTGAACTCGTTAAACGTCCCTTTGAAAGACAACTTGGAATAGAGCATGTTCAGGTGACAATGGGTATCAATGAAACCCTCCTGTAGGTTTTGTTTCCAGTGGCTCCTTGGCAGGGAACAAGATGCATGTCCTCCCCAAGAATGTGATGGTGTCTCCTCTTGGAGATGGTGTCTCCTCTCCTTCATCCCAGCTTCTGAACT
This sequence comes from Mesoplodon densirostris, assembly GCF_025265405.1. NCBI lineage: Eukaryota > Metazoa > Chordata > Mammalia > Artiodactyla > Ziphiidae > Mesoplodon > Mesoplodon densirostris. The sequence continues at coordinate 98,467,257 of NC_082681.1, forward strand.
TGTAGAGAAATGAAATGAATGAGAATTCGGAGACTGATCTTCTGATGCCTTCAGTTCTCCGGGCCAGGTTGAGGAGTACACTGGAAGATTGAAGGTATGACCACTCAAGGAACTCTGGCTGCTCTTCCCAGCCTGGGATGTGTTGCTGCTGCTGCTGCCGCCCATGAAGAAAGAGCAAGGAGGCTTGGGACTACTGGGCCAGTAGCTGACAGAGTCATGCCAAGGACCACTATACAAATTAGGCCAGTAGATGAAAGGCTCAGCTGTGAAGGATGGAGGCGTTGAAATTCTTGCGGGACTGAGTGAGACTGGCTCCTCCTGAGGGAATCTGAGGGCAGAAATCTCATCCACGTCAGACCAGCCACCTCCTGAAGAAGGGTGCTCAATTACCATACTCTTACCTTGATGCTTTTGGATTTGTGAATGATAGTCAGGTCCGCCTAGAAATTTTAGGGCTGGAGAGGCTTCTTCAAAAATGAGTGCCCCTGGGTCACCAAGTGGCTTCTCACGATGTACCATCATTCTCCTGTCACAGAAGTCGCTGATCTCTATCTTCTCTCTGACCTCTGAGGCAGACACTATTCTTTGAGGAGCAGAAAAGGGGACATCCGTGGCTGATCTTCCTCCAGAGCTGGGCTGCTGTCTTGTGCTCCATTCTGTACTAGTGGCAGCCTCTCCTTCTGCCATCAATGTTCCCAGAATGCCCTGGATCGCCTTCACAAATATCATTGAAGAGCCTTGGTCTTGCTGTCTAGCCCAGCTTCTCTGGCCCTCGTCTGCTTCCCCAGTCTCATTATTCTGACCCTCAGCTATGGCTGCAAATTTAGGGTTTACAGAGCTATAGAAACTATCTTTGGAGATACCTGTCAGGTTGTAGGCATCCTCTGGAGAAGCCATTTCTTCTAGAACGGGGCTGGCAAAGCACAAAGGGGATGGCGCTGAGGCGATTCCACGGACGAGAGGAACCCGGCGTGCTCCGAATCAGGTAGTCTTTGGAGGTTGCTCCACCCACACGCGAACCTGAGGAATGGGGGGAAGAGTATAAAGAGAAGTAAAATGAGGAGGTGGAATTTCCCTGACAGGATGAAGCCCAGGAAACCTCGGCTTGAAGGCCACAAGGACCTCCTTCTGAGCTTTCGGGCACCCGGGCGGCTAGGCTCCCCAGAACGTAATGCAGAGCCCTAAGCTGGCTGGCTGGAGGAGGCCACGTCACTGGGCCCCCAGAGGCATCCGCGTTTGCTGGGGGATCCTACCTAAGTGCCGCTCCTGTGGTCCTTTACCTTGTGCCGCTCCCGCTCCCACTCCCGCGGCTTAGGGAACTTTCTCCTTTCTTTCACTCGCCCATCACAGTTCTCCGTGTTCCAGAGATGTCAAAGTCCTTCCACTGAGTTTGTGATCTCAAAACTATTTGGAAAAGTCACAAAGATCCAGGATCGACTGAAGGATTGGTTCGGCGCGCAACCCCTCAGCGAGCTCCGGAGAAGAGTGGTGGCGACTTTTTTTTTTTTGGTGGCAATTACTTCCAGGGCGTCAAGGCACTTCCGGGGTTTCAAGGCACTTACAGGATATCAAAGCACTTCTGGGACTATAAAGCTTTTCCATTTGGTTTGGAATACAAGGCCCTTGTGAGATGTCAGAGCCCTCGAAAAGGCTGCAAGGTCATTTAAGGACCCCATACAGGTGCCCCTGAGTTGGGCTGGTGGCCTAGAGGTCCAGGCTGCCGAGGGAGTACAGGAGGGCGGGGCTGAGCCCAGCGCTGGAGGAGGTGGGGGGAGGGCACAGCTCCTTCTGCCCACCCGCCCTGGCCACCGGAAATACTCCCGCAACACGGGGTGCCCCCCCCCATTCTGCTTCTACCTCAGGTCTGTTCCCGCCTCTCCACAGCTGCCCCTCCCCCCCGCCCCTGCCTCGTGTGCGTCGCAGCGAGCCCGCCACTGGAGTTGCCGCCATTGCTTGCTTTGTGTTACTCCCCCACCCCGCCTCGTGTGCGTGTGCGTCGCAGCCAGCCCGTCACTGGAGTTGCCGCCATTGCTTGCTTTGTGTTACTGCTCCCCGCCCTTCATGTGCGTCGCAGCCAGCCCGCCACTGGAGTTGCCGCCATTGCTTGCTTTGTGTTACTGCTCCCCGCCCTTCATGTGCGTCGCAGCCAGCCCGCCACTGGAGTTGCCGCCATTGCTTGCTTTGTGTTACTGCCCCCCGCCCCTCGTGTGCGTCGCAGCCAGCCGGCTACTGGAGTTGCCGCCATTGCTTGCTTTGTGTTTCTGCCCCCTGCCCCTCGTGTCCATCGCAGCCAGCCCGCCACTGGAGTTGCCGCCATTACTTGCATTTTGTTACTTTCTCCCCACCCCCGCCAGTGTTTTTGAAAAGCATAATTATGGTTTATAAAGCATAGTTTAAGTATACATGGTTTTGAAAACATAATTGTAGTATGTTACCATTTTCAGTCCTGTGGGTTTTTTCCACTGGACATTTGTGCATATCCTAAGCATTTCTCTTATTGCTGCATCGTTTTAAAAAACATCATACTACTGCCTTCGTAATATTCCATAGAATACATACATGTGCCATAATTCACCAGATCCTTCCTTTCTTGTTAGATCTTTAATTTACCCCATTCTAATTTTTTTGTGTAATAAAAAAAAAATGCTGCAAAGAACATCTTTGCACGTATGTTTCTCCATATTTTGGTTTGGTTCTTTGGGCTGCATGCCCGGAAATGGAGTTCCTGAGAAGAAGTATAGGAATTTTAAAATGGCTCTTCAGAGCATCACACTACCTCAGAAGAACTGTAATAATTTAAAATACCATGGGTAATGAATAACCCTACCAGGCTCATTTAATAGGAGAAACAAACAAAACCGGCCCCTCACTGTTATTTTAATTTGTACTTACCTGATACTTATTTAGAGTGAATATTTTCCTTTTTTAAATTGAACCTCTCCTGCATTTTAAGTTCTGTTTTCATTTCTTTTTTAAGATCCTTTAAGGATTAATTAAAATTTTTTTTATAAATTAAGCTTTTGTCATATGTTCTAAATTTCTTATTTGTATGTTGCTTGTTTTTAATTTATATTTTAGCCTATTGAAGTTATAACTTGTTTTTGTAGTTAAATTTTAATATTTTCTTTCATAATTTTGTCTTTTTCTCTTAAGTCTGGAATGGTCATCCTCCCTTTCAGGGCTTTGCCACATATATAATTTTTTTTGGAGGGTAAAAGGGATTGATTTGTTATATTTTAGCTGATAATCCATCTGGTATTTATTTTGGGTTATAATTTATTTTAAGTGGAGATATACATTGATGGTTTTCCAAGTTAGTACTTTTTTCACTTGCTGATATGATTCCTCTTTCATCATGTGTTAAATTCCTATATGTAATAGAGCCTATTTCCAGACTATCTATTCTTTTCCACACACTAGTGTGTCTCTTATTACTCTGGTTTTGCACTGTTTTAATAACTGAAGCATAATAGTAAGTAAGGTATAAAATCTAGGAGAGTTAGGTCTTCTACATTACTCTTAATTTTCATAATTATCTTTAATAGGCTGACTGTTTATCAGATGAAATTAGAATTATTTTTTCAAGTCCTTCCAAAACACCAATGAAATATCCATTTGAAATATGTTATTTTAGTCTGTTTATCCAGAATATACTTCGCCTGTCCTATTATTTGTCAAGTTTTCCTATATAATACTTTTAGAGTTTTATCTGGGTCACAGAGTTTTCATTAAAACTATTTTTAAGTGTTCTGTAATTTTTTATTCTATTGTGAACATACCTTTTTCTTCCACTGTATTTTCAGGTGGTTATTGCTAGTACATAAGAATATTTTTGATTCAGTTGTGGTTATGCTGAAATCTTTTATTTATTCTTAGTTTTTTTAGCATTTCCCAATGCCATTATTTTATCTATCTATAATGATAGCTTTTGTCTCTTTCTTGCTAATATTTTTACTTCTTACATTGTCCAGAACTCCTAAAAAATATTAAATCATGATGTTGGTAGGGGCATTTTTGTTCTGTTCCTGATTGTAGCAGACACATAGTTCAATTACATATAATACTGGATATTTAGGCTATTGTTTTAAAGCAGATGCTTTTTTATCCTGTTAAGGAATTACTCTTGAATTTTAAAACGTATGTGGTAGGAAACAGTTTGAGATCATTATATATTTGCTGTTACTTCCTAATTTAGAAACATCTTTGCATCTGTGAGGAAAATGCTTTTTGTGTAGTTTGCTTATGACTGTTATGGACTCTTGAATTTTGTTTGCTTGTATTTTAGTTAGGATCTTTGCTCTATAAATCATAAGTAGTGAAATTGCTCTGGAACAGTAGTTCTCAACCTAGGCTTGCACACTGTAATCACTTGGGGAGCTTGAAAATCACTGATACCTGGGCCTGACCTGAGGGATTCTGATTTCATTGTGTGCGGGTGTGTATAGGTGTGGATGTGGCCCAAACATCACGATTTTATAAAGCTCTACAGGTGATTCTAATGTGAAGCCAGGGTGAAAACTATTGCTCCATAGTTTTCTTTTCTTTTTTTTTAAATACCTTGTGTATTAGGCATTGGAATTCACCTTTGTAGCTTTCCATCTTTTTTGGTATCCTGCGGGAGTTATATAAAGTGGTGCTTTTCTTTTCCTTGAAAGCTTGAAAGAATCTATTAGTAAATCATCCTGGTTGGAGCCTTTGTTGGGGCAATACTTCGGTAATTTTTTTACTTCTTACTTGGTTATTAGTTTATTCATTGTGTTTTGATACCTCACAATTCTTACAGAAAATCACTTATTTAATTGTGGTTTTAAAATTTATGTTCATAAAAGCTTGAATAATTTATTATAATAAGATAACTTACATCTTATAATTTATTACATCTCTATGTCGTGCACTATCTTGTTTCTGATTTTATTTATTTACATTCTTTGATTATCTTTGCTAGTGCAGGGGAGCAAAATTTGCCACCCCAAATAGTGTCTCTTAGGCATGTGGATTATCCTGAGCTGAAAACAGTCAAGGCCCAAAAGGCTAAGGAAGAACCTTTGACTTTCTCCCTAACTGCCTAAAAGAATTTAGATACAGGACCTGTTCAATGAAGGGAGACAGGGAGGAACCTAGCAAAGTGTCAGTTAAAATTCCTCTCTTTCTCCCATTGCTTCTGTGTGGCCCAGCAAACGTTTGTTTACCAAACATTTGCTTTTTTTCATCTTCTTGTGAATTGCCTTCCTCCCTTTTGAAGTCTCAACCCCTATCCCCTTCCCCTTCTCTCAGATGGCATATAAGCTTCAATTGCCTAACTTGTCTTTGGGCTTCATATTCTTATGGAGCCCCTATACATACATAATGAAATTTGGTTTTTCTCCTGTTAATCTGTCTCATGTCAGTTTAATTCGTTAGACCAGTCAGAAGAACCTAGAAGGGTAGAGGAAAGTTTTTTCCCTCCCTGACGCTAGAATCTTACCTATTTTATTTATTAATAAAAACTCTGGAATTTATTTATTGCAGTTGTTTTTCTCCTTTCGAGTTTATCTATTTGTGCTTTTATCCTTTTTTGCTTTAGACTTGTTTTCCTTATAACAAATTTTTGCACTTCCAAAAATTTTTGTTCAATCCATTGCTCACTGTGACTGCATTTCAGAATTACTTGTGGAGCTTTAAAAAAAATACTAATGCCCCTCTTAACTACCTCCAAGATTCCTGTTTAATTTATTTAGGCTTGGGTATGTTTTTTTTGTTGTTTTTTTTTGTTTTTTAAGTTCCTAATGAGAAGCCAAGAAGGCTGAGAATCACTGAGTTAGTACATTTACCTGCGTTGGCTGTCTTTAACTCTAAATTCTCATATGTTATAATCTAAATCCAGTAATTTACCCAAGATTACAGATTTGCTTGTATCTTATAGGTTTGTACCTCTTTAAATTTTATTAAATTCTCTACTTATTTTTTGTCTTTTAAAATTTACTCTCCTCACAATAATTATTAGAGGTGACAATATTTGTTTATAGTTACATGATACATTTTTAGTTGTATTGTTTGTGATTGATGGCTATGATTTCTGTAGTTTAAATTTATTAAAAAAAATTTTTTTTTGTAAATTAGCCTATGTAGGGAAGGAAAATAATTTTCCTTTTACCCTTCTAGGTTTTTGGCTGAGATGCCCCCTGTAATGAAAGACAGCTTAACAGGAGAAAAACAAACAAGTTTAATAGCATGTTTACCTCCTGTATACATGGGAGATACCAGGAAAACTGAGTAACTTTCCCAAATATCCCAAGCCACCACCTTAAATTCTAGTTCCAGCTAAAGGCAAAAGATGTTTGGGGTATGGGGAGCCAGTTATGGGAGGTTATCTGGCAAAGCACAGTAAAGGTCGGTACAGTTATGCAGATTTAAGTTCACGCTTTCTCCATTGATGCATTTCTAGAGATATAGTTATCTTCCTTTTTCTGGCACAAAGAGGGAGAAACCCTTACCAATGGAGATTTCCATTAAAAATGTAAAAGTCTCTTACAAAAGGATAACTTTTACTCACATTTCAGAGCTTCTCCTTTCTCAGCTGTTTCTTAAAAATGATCAGCTCAAGATAATTCTTATGCCAAAGAAGCATATTTTGGGATGTTGTGTTGTGCTGCCCTTCACATATGATAAATTTCTTAAAATATACCATTGTCATGTATAAAGGAGCCATCCTCTATATGCAATACAAAACTCATTATAGTTTATTTCCTTAATTCTGAGATTCCATAGTCATAAGAGAAACCATTGATTTAATAACAGCTTGGGGACTTCCCTGGCAGTCCAGTGGTTAAGACTTCGCCTTCCAATGCAGTGGGTGCAGGTTCGTTCCCTGGTCGGGGAGCTAAGATCCCACATGCCTCATGGCCAGAAAACCAAAACATAAAACAGAAGCAGTATTGTAACAAATTCAATAAAGAGTTTAAAAATGGTCCACATCAAAAAAACATAATAATAACATCTTTTTCCAGAAGAATAAACAACACTGCATTAAATGTACACAAATTTTTATTGTCTACTAACTAACCTATGATAGCATGCATTTATCCTTACTATTATGTACCTTCTTCTTTAGTACCTCGCAATTTAAATCTGAGCCTTTTTCATTAAATAGAACATAAACATTTTAAACTTAGACTTATGATGTTGATCTCTTTATAAAATGTTGAGCCTTATTGAATATTACTGGTGCTTCTTTCTTCCCTAACAGCTTCTCTAGGAATTCAGCTGTAAGCTTTTGACACTCAGATGTTTGGTTCCTGAGTAATAGTCTTTATGACTCATGCATTGGTCATACCAGCTTCACGATCTTTTAAAATTCTGTGATTTATTCTGAGAGATTAGACTTTTGTTTTTGCCTTATGATTGCATTGCCTAGCACACGATGGACAATCTTCTAGCATTTTTATGTCAATGCTACATCAGACATTAACATTTTGAAAACATTTTAAGTGAAAATTAGGATTCCAAATTGATGTTAAAATCCAGCTATTTGGGATATGCCGTGCAAAGCAGAGAACTCAGTTGACATGAAAACAGAACTAACTCCTTCCCCACAAGGCTAAATTTACACCTTACATCAAGTTACATCTATGTTCCTCATTAAAATGCATTCCTGACTGCTTTGAGTTTCTTTTGGCTTTACTTGTAGGAAGAATCTGATTTCAGAAATATTAACATTAAATTTTTTTCCATTATATGAGGAAATATCACATATCTAGTATTTAAAGCTAATTGATTTCAGATTTTATATCCTCTTGGCTAGCATCAAAAATCTGAATGCCTTGGGGATCAGGCAGGTAACCTCATATAATACAGGGCTTGTAGAGGCCTGTGGGGAATGGAAGATCACAGAACCTGCCAAATGACATTTACATTCCATTTTCAAGAAAATTACAGCCAATTACATCCTCTAGGACCTTATTTATCTAGTCACTGCTTGACATCATAAATTATGATGAAACCTTGTATCATAATTATGTTTCTATAAATTTTCATTTCTCGCAGTTTTTATTTTAGATTGTTCTCTCTGGATTCTCTGGTACATCAAGTTCCATTGCAATTAGGTCTTTCACCTTTGTGAGATCACTTTTAATCTCTTTGGTATCTCTTCCCTCAAATGCCATTTTGCTACATTTTACAGTTTCCTCTCCCTCTTCTTTTTCTATCTTTCCATCTCTACTGCTCTGACTTGCTCTCTACCTTTCATGCTGGAGTTCGTCAGCCCTGTATTCTCAGGGGACCAGAACATGAACTATCAGTCTGTCCCTCTTCTGGAAATATTGAAGTCCAACCTAAAATCATGTCTTTCTTTCTCTTTGTTTCCACTGAGCATCGTTTATTCTCTTTCAGTGCATCATTTGCTTGATAAATATTTAATGATTATATGCTTGACAATATTGTCAGCTGATCTCTGGCAGTTTGGTCATGCACAAATTTATACCAGTAGCATTCAATACATAAAGGTAGGTGGGGTATGAATAGTCTCTCTACACTTTCCTACCCAATTACAAAGAAAAAAAGTTTCAGATTGAATATTACTGTAGGAGCAGAAAACTTTTCCCTTCTTCCCTTCTAGATTCTTTCTCTGGACTAATAGTTAAATTGACATAATACAGATTAATGGAAGAAAAGGAAATTTTGTACATATCGGAGCCCCATAAAAATATGAGACTCTTTGGCAGTCGGGTACTTGATGCTTATATACCATCCTGAGCTAAGTAGACGAGGGTAGAGGTCTGGGGCTTCAAAGATCATTCACAGGAAAATGAGAAGAGCAAGTGTTTGGTAAACAAATGTTTGCCATGCCATGCTGGATAAGACTTTCTGATATAAATAAGTTTTCTCTAGTAATAGCTCTCTTCCTGGTGCAGGTTTCGTGTCTAAGTTCTTTTAGGCAGTTAAGGGAGAGGTAAAAAGTTCTTCCTGGGTCTGCTGGGCTCTGTCTTCAGCTCAAAATAATCCACATTCTAAAGTGGCACCTTCTAGGGTGGCATATTTTGCTCTTCCTCACTACCTCTACTGAAAGCTTGATGGAACCCCAGCTCTCTTGTCCTTTTAGGTGTTCCAACAACATCTTTTCCCCCCCTACTTTAAAAAAATTGAGACAATATTCATATAACATAACATTTACTATTTTAGTGTTCAATATAATTCGGCATCCCACAATTTTTTAAAAAAATTGAGGTAAAATTTACATAACAAAATTAACCCTTAGGCATTTTAAAGCGTGCAGTTCAGTGGCATCTAATATATTCACAGTGTTGTACAACCATCACCTCTATTTGGTTCCAAGACATTTTCATCACCCCAGAAGGAAACCCTGTACCCATCCAACAGCATCTTATCGGAAATGTTCACTCAACACAAATATGACAACATTCTAGTAGTGAGTTTAGCTAACTTTCTAACTGGAATCAGGCCAGATAAATTCCCCAAGAAAGCAGCTGAACATAGGACCGTTTTGGAATGAAGGCAAAGGTGCCATTTTGAAGGTATTGGTCTCTGGGCTCACTAGATTCCTAGAACCTGTTCTGGTAAAGACAGTGGCTGGTCAATATTTGTAACTGATCCATTCATTTTGAATACAATTATTTCACTAGCTAAAACTCATTTCTAATATTCTTTATGGTGATTAGCAAAGCCTCTTCTGTTGATCAGATATAAACTACTGAGGCATTTTGTCAGCCACTTCTGAAGCATGGGCTTCTGATAGAAATTTGCCAAACAATCCTGGAGCGTATATTCCTAATTAGGGTAACTGACCACCCCTAGAGGTTAGATTGTGCCTAACAGCCTCACTCACATATACATTGTCTATGTTGAATTAACTTGGTGTTACAACAGATGTACACTTAACTTCTGCAACTTTAATTATAAAAATTGAACAAAAATGAGAGCAAAGGAAGTATTAAAATGGAGCTCTGAAGGAGCCTGTGCCCCAGGCCAAGCTTGAAATGGTAGCCTGAATCTACTGTTCCTTCAATTGTCCTCAATTGCCATGTCTTTCTTAGTGTGTGTAAGCAGGTCGTTGTGTTGAGAGTGATTCTAATGGTGAAGGGTATGTATTATTCATACAACATGGCACCTAAACCTAAGGAAGCTATTTCAACTGGTCTTCAACTGAAGAGGCAGTCAGTCTTCTGCTTCAACATGGGAGAAAAACGGGCTGTGTTGTACTTACTGAGAGGCACAGTTTTCCAAAGTAGTTAAGGAATTTTCAAGGGTATTTTTGACTCTCTCTGATTTTTACCGTAACTACTTTAGAATCCACCTCTCCTACCCACATCTACCCCCCACCCCCACCCCGACACACACAATAAAATGAGGCTGGGTCTAGCATTGAGCTAGGCTCTTTGAGGTTCCTGAAGAAGTGTAGGGTGGGGTCTCCAGTGCATTGGAAGAATTTCAGCTCCGCCTGTTTGAATTGCCTCAAGGCAAGCAATCAGCAGGACCAGAGATGAGAACAATTTTATTATCCTAGAACCAAGGTAGCTTTGTGGTATTTTTAATGAGAAAAAAATGGCAAAACTTACATTCGTCTTGGGGGAAAGAATATTATTTTGTCTGTAACACATACATATGGAATCCCACTGTGAGATTCCAAAGACAGGCGCTAGTTCACTTTATGGTGGAGCTGAATGATGGATTTATTGCTTGAATATCATTTCCTCATTCTAACCAGACAGTGATGAAAATATAAAATAATCTTTATATACTGTAACCTAGACTGTATATCCATTCTCATAGCTGATGTGTAGAATGTCTTCTTGCAAAAACTTCCTCAAATTTTTTCTTTACGTTAACAAAAAGTATACAGGCAGTAGCTTTATTGATTTTAAGTTTGCTGAATTTTTTTCATTTCTTAGTTTCTAATTATGATCCCAACAGGTATTATCTTTTGATGCCTATTTAGAAGATGAAGTGCCTGATAAAATTCAAGAAAACTATAGAATAAGATGCTATATAATCTACTTCTACCTTGAAGATGACACAATTCAAGTAAATGAACCAGCATTGAAAAATAACGGACTGCCTCAAGGTATCTATTTAAAGCAGAGTTATGGTTCTTTCACTTCTAACTACTGCCTTTATATACTATCTTTCTCTCGCTTTTTGAAAGACCCCATGCTACTGCGTAGGTATCTAACTTGTTGGCAATGGTGAATGTAAACATGCTGATAGCTTGTAGTTATTGATGCTGACTTATCAGCTTTCTACCCTCCACACTTCAACACTGGCCATTTCACTCACTCTTCCGTGTCATCCGTGTATCTTTCACATGCTGCTCTAGTATGAGCAAACTCTCCTGTGTCTTTGACTTTTTTCTTCAAACTCTTTTTTGTCTTTTTGCTATGACCACATTACTTCCTTCATAACACCCTCAGGGGTAGAGGGAAGACTGGTCTCCACTGCCACTTCCAGATTGGGCTTCTCTCTCCTTTCTTGAATTCACTGCTGTTTGCTTCAACAACTCTCTCTTCATCTTCATACCTATTAACTACAGACTTTCATAGTGCTTCAAGAGAGGGCCATTGCTCCTTCGCCCCACGTATGCCAGTCATCTTTACCCATACTCCACTTCAGCCAGACAAGAGTTAGCTCTGCAACGTGGCCAGTGGAGAAGCTAATCCTAGGTTGCATTAGTAGAAGCATGGCAGAGGTCAAGGGAGGTAATTGATTTCTTCTGTGTGTGCTGTAAGTCCTTTACTTTGGACAATGCCAAGTTCTGGATGCCCTCAAGGGACAGCAACCATGTTGGTGAAAGGACTGAAAATTTATGTGTAAGGGAGAATAGTGAAAAGGGATATTTGTCTGTAAAGGGAAGACTCAGGTGTGCCTGATAAATGTCTTAAGGAATCTAAAGGGCTGTCACATGGGGGAGGGGTGACCTAATTTTCTGTATCCTCAAGGACAGGACCTAGGGGGTCAGAACTCAGGTCAGTAAGAGGAATAATTTTTTGGCAGAGAGGTTCACATACTTAGGACAAGGTACAAGCGGGTGGAAGGACCACCCTGCCTGAATCCTGGGGTAGGCAATGGTTGTCTCTCTCTTTTTCCGTTGCATCAGGCTTTTCTGACAATAGTATGGTTTGGAGACCAGAGTTAAAGTTCAAGGAAGAGCACAGACAGAAGGGACCTTAGGCTAATGGCACACACTTACTCTGTTGGAAAGATGTAGGGACAAGTGGGCCTGGCCACAGCTGTAGCTTGCCAGTCAGCCTGCTGAATAGTCATGGGTTTTATTTGTGTTTCTTGGGCAAAGGACACATGGGGCTAGAATGGGTGTGACCAATGAATGAGTGGCCAAATTAAGGCCTCATGAATATTGAGTACCATGAATATTTAGTGCCTCTTGTATATTTAGTGTATCATGAATATTCAGAGCCCAGGTACCTCATGTATATTTAATACATACTGAAAAATAGTTGTCTCTTGGTCCTCCTATCCCTTTCTTTCTGTGTTTAACATATACACGCTCTACTTACTATCAAATTATCGTTATTTAACACATCTTATGATTTTCTGCCTATGTTGAATAAACTTTTTGCTTACTAACTACTTATCTGGGCCCAGTGCCTCCATATTGATATACCACAATGGGTTCCATGGGGGAGAAACAGAGAAGTTTTAGGACCATAGGCCTCTGAGCATAATGTTATGATGAGTCAGTATGCAAAGGACTTCCTTCAGTGCTCATGAGATGGAGATTGTTCTTAGAGCATGGCTTCGTTATGTCTGGATGATTAATTTGGAGCCAGTCAGCATCGTCATGAAGTGTTTGTTGAGCGTCTACTCCATGCTAGGCACTGTGCTGGGTTTTGGGAAAATGGACAAAAGGAATAAGACTCATTATATCCCTATCTCATGGAGCTCGTAGGCAAGCAGGTTGGAGAGGAAAGGGAGCAAGGTGACTAGTCCAGGAGTTTTGCAATTGTTCAGGGTAGAAGTGCTGAGTATCCAAACCAGGACAATGATGGTAGGAAGAGGACATAGGGGAAAGATTGTAGACACATTTGATTGGCAGTTAATAGGCCTTGGCAAGCGATTGAATATAGAGAGTGAGGAAGGGGAATATCTAATGATAAGGTACCTACTTTATCATTATCTCATTTAATCACCCCAGTGACCATCTACAGGAGGTTATCATCAGCTTTTACAGAAAGGAAACAGGCTTAGAGAAGTAATTTGCTCCATCTGAATCTTAACCGCTTGTCTCAGACCTCATGCTGTGGTTGAGAGGATGGTGATGCGTTAATAGAGCCCAGAAACATGGAGCAAGGAGCGGCATTGGAGTTGGAGCTGGGGTGTGTTTGGGTCATGAGGCTTTTCATGTTGTGTTGGAACATCTGTATGGTGTTGCCCACAAGGCAGGTGGAACCTTAGGATGTGTTCTCAGGAAAAAAGTCAACACTGGAGTTGTGGATTGGGAATCAGGGGTGCCCAGATCATGAGCAGAATCAGGCTGTTGTGCCACGTTGGGAGAGAGCCACTGTTGAGGTGGTGGAAAGAGGAAGAAGATTTGATTGAGTGTTGTGCTTGGTTTTACTGGTGGAGGGAGCAGGTGAGGATTGGTATGGGGAGGCAATATGAACTGTCCTCATGATACTTTGTGTTCCAGCTGATACAGTATCTACTCCCTGGCTTTTATTTGGAGAATTTGTGGCTTAATGATAAATCTTTTAGGAAATATGGAAATGCTTTGATATTTAAGAAAAGATTTTCACTTTTAAAGTTGGAACTTTAAAGTTAAAGTTAAAAACTTTTAAAGTTGGAAGTGTGATATTTTATTTTGTAAAGGGACAAGAGGTCTTTATACTCTTTTAAAAAAGTTTTTATTGGAGTCTAGTTGATTTACAATGTTGTGTTAGTTTCAGGTATACAGCAAAGTGAATCAGTTATACATATACATATATCCACTCTTTTGTAGATTCTCTTTTCCCATGTAGGTCATTATGGAGTATTGAGTAGAGTTCCCTGTGCTGTACAGTAGGTCCTTATTAGTTATCTCTTTTATATATAGTAGTGTGTATATGTCAATCCCAATCTCCCAATTTATCCCTTCCCCTGCTTTCCCCGCTGCTAACCATAAGGTTGTTTTCTATATCTGTGACTCTATTTCTGTTTTGTAAATAAGTTCATTTGTACCATTTTTTAAGATTCCACATATAAGCAGTATCATATGATATTTGTAGGTCTTTATACTCTTTAGGGTCATTTTAAACATATATAATGCAGTTCTTAAATATTGACAGTAATGTATTAGAAAATGTTTAAAGAATTATTTCAAAACATTAAGAAAATTGACAACTTTTAATTTCTATGAACATCTGTCTTGCATAAGTGCATTTGTTTAAGTAAGTGACTACTGCTTTAGCAAAAAAATATTTTTTTATACATTTTCACTTAAATGCTTTACTCTGATATTCCCTATCTAAGCTTTGCTTTTTTGTTTGTTTGTTTAGTTTAGTTTTGTTTTGTTTTGTTTTTTTGCGGTACATGGGCCTCTCACTGTTGTGGCCTCTCCCGTTGCGGAGCACAGGCTCCGGACGTGCAGGCTCAGCGGCCATGGCTCACGGGCCCAGCCGCTCCGCGGCATGTGGGATCTTCCCAGACCGGGGCATGAACCCATGTCCCCTGCATCGGCAGGCGGACTCTCAACCACTGCGCCACCAGGGAAGCCCAGCTTTGCTTATTTTTTGATTACCTTCCCCACATGACATCAGATTTACACAAGTGATGGACTGGAGGTCATACGACATCCTGAACCTGCATTAGTGACTTGCGTTATGTTTTTATTTTTATTACTTTTAAGGCAAAAGTTCATATTCCTGTAGCTCACTGGCCCCTGTCCAGTGAATCTTAGTTTTATTAAACTCCAAGAAGAAAAATAAAATACATCCTCTATGAGGATCTTGGAAAGGCTTTCATTAAGACTTTTCGATTCTCTCAGCCTCTTGATTTCAAATCTCACATAGGCAGATTCCAAAGGCAAATTGAAGATAGTTATAATGAGTTACTTGAAAATAATTTTTATGTAAGTAGGAGGGAATGTTATTCATAAAGACTCGGGGGAAAAAAACCTTAGGAGAAGACAATTTTAAAGTCTCTTTTGAAATTTTCAGAATTTCTGATGGGCTCACTCTGATAAGGACATTTCCCTGAGTGAGACGCAGCTCAAGGGGTATGTACAGAATACATTAGTAATCACGATATGTAATAAGACTGAATTTGTCAGCAGAGTGGCGGTACTTGGCAGGCTCTAGCAGTTCCTGTGGAAGGCAAACAAAAATAACCACTGTATCATCAAGTTTTGTTTAGAGAGAAACCGGTCTCTCTTGAAATATTAATTAATTAATTAATTAATATGATGATTCTTGTTAAGGAAGGTCCGTTAGGACAGAGGAAACTTTGGAAATTCATTGAAATGCCTTCTTCAGGCTTTCCTAAATTAAACGATTGGGAAAAAAGAAATGAGCTTACTGAGCCAGGGCTCAGACCTCAGTGGGATGGGGACACTCAGTTGTGTCTTGAGTGGCCTGGGACTGCTTTTCATGTGCCTGTGGGCCCTCAGAAGGGGTTAGGGGTCACATTTAGGTGCTGGGCACTGATGGTGCTCCTGTTACTTCCATAGGGTTTTGATATTTTCCCAATGAACTGGAAGGTCAGATGCACCTGTTTTTTTTTTTGTAGAGCTGACCATTCAGAAATTAGTGCACCTGGATGAATTATAGCCTCCCTTCTTAGTTGCCTCTCCTATCATGTAATTTTTTTAGGGAGGGGGAGTTTAGAATAAGCCAGAAATAAAAGAGGCATCCCTTAGCATGGTGCCAAAATAGGCATTCAGTTTTGTGTAGCTTCTCATCAGAACAACATATTCACGAATCCTTGTTGGCAGAGAGATATATGTGTGTGAAAAGTCAAGTCACTGATGCATGTCGAGGCTTGCTTTCATTTCTTGCCAGGACATCATTCTCTTTTGGGTTAGATGTGTTATATTCATAGAATTTGTTGCTGTTCTGCTGGAATATAGTTAAAACGATGTTATGCCAAGCCAGGAATGTCAGAGGTTAATCCCAGTAGTTTTACCTCCGATTGTCGAACAGAACAACTGTTTGTCAAATGCTGCCAAGTCCCAACTAAGCTATACTAAAGAAAGGATAACCGTTAGAAACATGCCATGATTTTCTGGTAAGGTCTGTACCAGTTGTTCTCAGTGGAGAGCAATCATCAGAATCTCCTGGCCCACCTGCAGAATTTCTGATTCTGTAGGCCTGGGGTCAAGAAATGGCTTCTGGGACTTCCCTGGCAGTCCAGTGGTTAAGACTCCAGTGGTTAAGACTTCATGCTCCCAATGCAGGGGGCCTGGGTTTGATCCCTGGTCAGGGAACTAAGATCCCACATGCTGTGAGGTGCGGCCAAAAAAAAAAAAGGAAAGAAAGAAAGAAAAAGAAATGGCTTCTACTTGATTTTCAGTGCATCCTTGGTTAAGAATACTGATCTCCACTAGTGACTTGTTTTGGCCCCTCAACGGGGTAGTATTTCATATATATATATATATAAACATATATATATATTATATATATATATAATCACAAAATAGAAGTCATTGATTTATATTGGGCATATGCTATATCTAATAAGTATGCATCCCATAAAGTGGAATGGTGGGATGGTAGTAGAGTTGCCAGATAAAATACAGGATACCTGGTTAAATTTGAAGTTCTTAGTATAACTATGCCCCAAACATTACACGGGACATACTTATACTAAAAATTATTCATTGTTTATCTGGAATTCAGATTTAACCAGGCATCTCGCTTTTCAGTTCGGTAAATCTGGCAACCCCAGAGGGTGGACTTTGTGGAGAGAACTGTCGCTGAATGGAGCAGAGTGGAGTATAGGAGTGGAGGTAAGTCACCGTGAAGATAGGTGCTTAGTGCATGATGGCTGCTCAGTAAATTTCATGAAGAAAGGAAGAAAAAGGGAGGGAGGGAGGGAGGAAAAAAGGAAAGGAATGTAACAGACAATGTCCATAACACAGTGTAGTCATCATGAATGCTATAAGGTACTTTGAGGGATCAGAGGAGGAAACGCCAGTATCCATTAGAGAATAAGGCATTTGAGTGGTACCTCAAACGTTTCTCCAGATAAAGTTGGAAGAGGAAGGCACATTAGTCAAAAGGAACAGCACGAGGTAAAGAGGTAGGAAAGTGGTGAGGCGAGGAGTTGGGAGGTACTGGGAGCAGATCATAGAGTGTGTAAGGAAAACTAGGCAAGAAGGTGGTAATGCAAGAGCAAGAGGACAGAATACCCAACAGGCTGTCATTTGCGGCTCATTCAGTGGGTAGGGGGAGATGCATAGGATTATTGTTTCTTACTGTGATCAGAGATATGGAATTCAAAATTTTTTATTCTTTTGCTGCAAGGCAAGTGTCAAGTTAGCTATATTTAAAAAGTTATTCTCATTAAATCAAACTCCACAAAGATGACATTTTATAAAAATAGAAATGGAATAGTAATTTTAGTGAAGGAATTATAGTGAGCATAAGAGGAAAAGATACTCTGTCATGGCTGATCACAGTGAATGGTCTTAGTATTTGTAGGATACACATGATGACAAGTGGCAATTCCACTTGTATATTCATTCACCCAAGAAATACCTGCCTCTAGACTGGGATGTACCCTAGGTCTGCAGTGTTACTAAAATGAACTAAACATACTTAAGATAGAAGTAAGAGGTTGGAGTCTTAATTCTTGAAGGTGAATTCCTAAAAACTAAATTTAGTGGTTTGAGCAAAGATCTAAAGCAATTCCGAACTGAATGAAATGAAAACGCATTAAACATAAATGGATATATCATCATTTTGATCTAAACCACAGGGGAGTGTTAGAAAGTTAAAGCTTGCAGAGTATAATCAGATAGCAGGGCCTTTAAAAAGAAAGAGAGATGAGAAATATGAAGATAAAGAAGAGCTTAAAAGCAGACACCTGATGCCTGGACATCTGCCCAAATTGTCTTTATGGACCAATTAAGAAGATAAATATCTGAACATTTCAAGGGCAGATATAGTGCTTTTGTTGTTGTTTTTCCATTTTGTAATGTTATTTTTATTTATATATCTTGATGGTCTTGGGTGCTCTTCAATGTGTGCCAAAGACATGGCATCCTGCATATTTCTTTGATATTCCAGAACAAACTTCTGCTGGTGGAGTTTCTGCCATTTATCATGGAAAACTATAAGCATACAAATACCAATGAATAGAAATTTTAATTCCCAAAGGGCACAGTTGAGAGGTCCCACAAATGTATTTTTGAAAGCTCTTATGTGTAACTACATTTCAAATGCCCACGTTACTTTTCTGATTAACATGGGATCGTGACTTTGGATTTCTCATTATTAAAATTTTCTTGTTTAGTGTTAGACCTGCCTTCTCTTTCCAATCCATGAATGGTCAGGACTGTCTTCTGTTACCACAGAGAACTTCCCTGGCCTCTTCTGAGAACCATCTAGTGAGAGGAGTGTGGGACCTAAGATAAGGAAGAGTGTGGACGTTGCAGATATGCGGGCTCCTGGGGGGGCGGGGACAGGTGACACAGTGGTGTTAACCCTGGCAGGGGATTGCTGCTGCTGGCAAGTGGGCCCTCTCCAGAAATGTACTCTTAGAGAAGAGAGAAGCTGTTCTTTTGGAAGAGCAACTCCATCATCTCTGTTTCACAGTGTCTGGCTGCTCTTCTCCCCCTTTCTATCCTGTTTTGCCTAAGACACTCCCTCCCCTCCTTCACTTAAGTAATTTGTGGCTGTCATACAGTGAGATACAGTTCAGTGCAAACTGTGGAAAGTAATGGTATTTACTTAGAGCTTGAAAAACCCAGGTTCGAGATCTTCTTCTGCCATTTGTGAGTGCATGACCTTGGGCATGTCACTTAACCATCCTGAGCTTTGGTTTTCCTATCCATAAACTGAATATTTGTATTTCATGCATTATCTGCCTGGTGGGATTATTGAAGATTAAATGAGAAAAATATATGAAAGCATATGCTAGGACTATGATGATGATTGTGATGATTACTATTTAAAAGCTCAGTAGGTGGGCCAGTTCTTCCCACCTAGAAAAATATAGGATTTCTATTTGAAGTCTTACTGAACAGAAATCAGCACTAATTTGCTTATTTGAATTTTTATAGTGGAGTACAAATGCAAGATAGATGGAATTCCTAAAGAAGCTCTTGGTTGTTGAATAAATTTCATATATTTTAAAAACTGTCACAATTAAGTTTTTTTTTTTTTTTTTTTTTTTGCAGTACGCGGGCCTCTCACTGTTGTGGCCTCTCCCGTTGCGGAGCACAGGCTCCGGACGCGCAGGCCCAGCGGCCATGGCCCACGGGCCCAGCCGCTCCGCGGCACGTGGGATCCTCCCGGACTGGGGCACGAACCTGTGCCCCCTGCATCGGCAGGCGGACCCCCAACCACTGCACCACCAGGGAAGCCCAATATAAGTATTTTTAAAGAGATATATAATGGTTCGTGAAAATACCTGAAATGCCCACGCTTTTATGGGTGTTTAGTATGCAATTTGTTCTAAATGTCTAATCTTGAATGATTAAATAATTTGCATACTGTTTTCAGTGGCATGAATTAAGGGCTAATTGAAGTATAATTTTTTGCCATAAAATTATATCATCTTTTATGTAGTACATTTTAAAATATTCTAGGCCAGTTCTAATTTTATAGTTTTATTATTTTACTTTAATGTACCGAGTAATTAAAAATTGCTACAAAGAAAAGAAGATGAAAATGATTTTAGTTAATTTCCCCTCAACAGAGTGAAAAGATGATTAGTAGAACAATGGAACAGAGCTCAACACAGTTCCTGGCACATAAAGATATTCATTAACTGTTCCTTAATGAATAAGGAATGAATAATTTCTAAGTATTTCTAGACTTTGGGAAAAGGCACCATTCTCAGTGTTATACAAAATGTGGAGAAGATTGCTTGACATCTTTATACTAAAATGCCTCCATACACGGGTCACACAAGCCAATTTTTCTTGAACCATTAGACCCTCAGTTTGCTCTGCTTGTCTTTTCTCCTTTTGTCTTTGCTCCTGGAGTAGATTCTCAGGCTTAAAGTCAGTTTACAGAGGTTGAGAGACAATTCTCCACAGGTATCTTGCATTTCTGTGGATCTTGCAAGCAGAGACACTGTCTGCTCTTTGTTCTGGATTATCTTTTCAAGGATGTTTATATAGCACACAGCTTTGGAAGACAAAGATAGTCTCTCCTTCTGGAGCAAAGTGCAGGTTTGCTCACAGCCTTGGAACATAGAGGTGATGTCTCCCTCTAGAACAAAAGGCAGGCATGTTTACTGTCCAGTCTAATAAAGGTAATTTCTCCCTCTGAGACAAAAGGCAGGGATGCTTATTGCCCTTATAATAGATTCAGGTTCTCTCATCTCAGGGTTGCTGTCCTATAATGTGTAACCTACTGCATGTGCTGAAGTTACCTGGCCCTTGTTGTGTCACCCTGTGGGAATTGGGGCTCAGGAAACTGGTACAAAAATGCTGATGTTCTGGCTACTCTTATTACTGTGAGTAATAAACTGCCCTTTGTCTCTAACCAAAGCATCTCATGTCTTCTACCAGCATCCATGAAATTGTGGCAGGCTAACTTGCTAGCTTGAAAGTAGGATAAACTCTCAAACCCTAAATACTTCTTGACAACAGGTTTCAGCAGTGTTTGGGTAAGTTGGCTGGTATGGTGTGGTGTAGTTGGTGCATTCATCTAGTTAGCGAACCTTTTTACCTCCAGTGGCTAATTGCCATTTGGGTGTACTTGGGGACCCTGGGTCCATATTCTCAAGAGGAGAAGTGAATGGGTGTCATAGGGTTGGAAGTAGAAGAGGGGATGGGATCCAGAACCTTTAGCCCAGAGCACTGGTTAAAACTATGAAGCCTCTGATAACTCTCACTTTGGGGGAGTGGATGGGTGGTGGTGGACAGAGTCTATAGAGGAAGAAGGAGGGAGAAGAGGTTGGTAGAGGGAAGAAGATTCCAAGAAGCTTCAAAGCAGCATAAAGTCATTCATGCTTATAGAAGCTGTAAATCATGGTGTTGGCATCTACCATAGTGAAGCTTATTAGCTTACTTTTTTCAACCAAGGGTGTGCATTTTTGTGAGTACTCTGCTTTGGGGTCTTAGTTCCTTGCATACTGTGCTCACATTGAGAGCTAGTGGGTGAAAGTGAGCATGCTTGTTTTGGGAAAAGACATGATGGTAGTGTCTGGCACATTAGGTCACTCTGCTCATACCCCCTCCTCCTTCCCCCCTGCCCTAGTCTTTATGGTTTACTTTAATAGAGTAAACCCTAGTACCACTTAGGCAACTGTAACAACATGCAAGGCTGGTCAAATTACCCTGGGCCTCAGAAGTCTCAGCTCCCTCTGGCACCCTGAGAGTTTGAACATACTGATGCTACTTCTCCAAGAACCAACCCTTTGCCCGCTTCACTGTGGTGGGAAAGCATTCCGGGTTGTTATAAAGATGTACTGTGGTCTCTTTCTGGTGAGCCACGTGATGAAACAATTGTGTTTTATTTCACACCATAGGAATTTTTATCCGGCGTCATCGGATTTCTCTCCCGCCTCCTGATGAGGATCAGTTTTATCCTGTGCATCATTTTAATATCAACATAGACATTGTCTTTTATGGTCGGACATTCAAGATTTATGACTGTGATACATTCACAAAAAACTTTTTGAAGAAAATAGGAGTCAGAGTAAACCCCCCAGGACAGTGTCCAGAAGACCCTTACCTGAAGACACGGAGGGAGGTAAGTTGATTCATCCATGAACTCTTATCTTCAAGATGAGAATCCCTTCAATGTCAATAAAGGGTATTGGTACTCCTGATGCAGATGTGAAAGAACTTTGGGGGCCATGGTCACTGGAGTTGTCCTGTTTTCCTCTGGGCTGGAGGGAAGGCTGGGTGTTGGCTTCGGTGCAGGAGGTGCTCACTTTCTGCCCCTGCCCCCACTTCTCTCCACGGAGAGTCTCCCTTCCAGGCAGTAGGAGTCTTCAGTGAGCTGCCCGCATGGGATGGTTTCTAAGAGCCTGTGATTGGCTTTGTGGTCACTGACAGTGAAAGAGTTGGGTCCACACTTACCTGGCTTTTCTTTTCCCATTTTAGTTGCCTAACTCTGGGAAAATCTTTGCTCCTGTGCTACCGATTTACTGAACCCTTTGGGTACGCCTTTTTCCTTCTTCCTTGGGACTCCCAGCTCCCTTTATGGTGTTATCAGATGCAGAGGTGTTCAGGAGTGAGGAGGGCCATGATTTCGACCTACTCCTATGATAACAGGATGCTTGTTTTCGAAGGCTGACCCCAGCTAGTGTAGGGAGGAAAGAATCAGTGTTAGTAGTATTACTGTAGTCTTTCCAAAGTTTTTTTTAATGATCCCTTGGCCCAAATTTTATGTTTTACAGAAAAATCTGAATACCCAAAAGGGCAAGTGTCATGTGGAAGGTCACATACCTCACCAATCTTCTTGCTGGGCCTTGAACTCAAATCTCTTGCTTCTTATCCTGATTTTCATTATTGTCATTTGTTTCTCTTTTTATTGAAGTATGATTATACACAGTAAAATACACAGAAATTAAGTATACAGTTCGATGGGTCTTAAAAAATGCATACACCCATGTAACCCACATCCAAAATCATGGCATAGATTTCCATCCCCCCAGAAAGTTCCCGCATGCCTTTTTCCAATCTATCCTTCTCCCCACCCAGGGATAAGCACAGTTCTCATTTCTATCCCTATAGATTAGTCTCATTTTTGTTGTTTCTAAAACTTGTAATTAACTTCTTTGCAGAAAGATAACATAAAATTTAGAATAAAAATCTCCTTTGATTCTGCTTTGATCTCTTGTTAAAAGCTGCATGTAGGATCATTCATCTATTCCTGCCTCCTAGCCCCAGCAGAATTACCCTCTCATGCTGTAGGCATACAACCCTCCTGAGAAATATATATTGTTGATCCTGGAATATCTAAGGTGAAATCCCTGTGACATTATACTTGTGTGTATTGGCATGCAAGGAGATTTATGGTTTGGGTTCATTTCTACTTTTTCCAAATGCCCTAGAAGAAGGAGTCTAGATAAATACAAAAGTCTTTAGACAGCAGAGAGAACCTAAAAGAAATGGGTCTATATGATTTACCACCCTTTGCATCTGGCTACATTCATTCACTAACAGCTGGTATTATATGATAGTGATTGTGAATGATGATACATTATATGAAATACTTAGAACACTGTGTTATTTCATAAGTTTATAAGGAAAAAATCTTTTGTTCCAGGAATCAAGAATAAATACCAAGAACAGCCAAGAAATGTTTTAAATAATTTCCTTTCAGATTGGGAGAATCGTTTTAGCATTTATTCCCTCAGGGAGAAAGCTCTTCAATAAATGTAGAAATCTGTGGAAAATTAGGAGTTTAGTAAGAGGCTTTTATATTGACTTTAATGCATTTACTTCTCCAGTGTTTGCTGCCTTGAAATGTAAAGTTAAAATTAAACAATTTAACTTGAACTGAAAAGAGCCTCGATGGTATATAATCAATAATGCATTTCTTAGAGGCCTTATAATGCCAAAGAAAGATTTTTCAATCGTTGAAAGTAGAGATCTCGTGATTTCATTTAAATATCAAGGATAAGACTGAAGAGCCTCTGGAAAGACCATCATGTCTCCCCCACTGTCTTGGGATAAGTCTGCACCTAGACTGCCCTGGACAGATACAAAATTTTGCGAACTTACAAGTAGGATTACATAACCCGATGTGGGACTACATCTCCCTTGCTAGTGAGCACTTCCTTATATAACCATCCTATTAGGCTACATTAGATAGAATGGGGGCGGTTTGCTCCAAGACAGGGCTGAGACTGTGCAAAGAGAGGAGTTGGGCTGAGAAGACTGCCGAGCTACTGCTTCCTGATTTGGGGGCCAGAGCCTGCACAGTAGTTCTGTACAGATTGGGAAGTTCTCCATTTGCTCTGCTCGTGTTTCCATGGCCTTTCAGATCTTCACTGTCCAAAGCTTTTGAGCAAAATAAAACTGTGAATATATTTCTTCTCTTTTACCTTCACAAAAATCTTTGGATGAGTAAGAAGCATATACAGATATGAATTTTCAGTGAAAAGAATTTTTTGGTTGAAATATAATTAACATAGACTTGGATGTACAAATCTTAAGCATACCCATTGACAAGTCTTTAAAAATGTATACAATTTAGTAACCAACACAAAAATCAAGATAGAGAATATTTCCATCACCCCTTGTTCCCCTTTCCAGTCAGTCCTCTCCCCAGAGGCAATAACTGTTCTAATTTCTGTCACCACATATTAGTTTTGTCTGTTCTTAAACAAGAATTTTAAGTCTTTGAGAAAAGTCAGTTTTCAAAAACATTATAGAAGTATATTTTAGTGTGTTAAAATAACAACAAAAGGCTTCCTAATACTTGATTGTCTGTATTTCTAAGGTTGAAACTGGTTATATATGCATATCATGTATGTTGTTAGTTGACATTTTTAAAAATGTCACTGAATAGTCTATAGAAAAGATACCTTTATATTCTTTGATTGCTTGCGTCCCAGAAGCAACTGTGGAAAAACTTCCACTCTCATTAACCTTTTCTCCATTGGCAGAAGCTAGACTGCATGGAGCCCTTACGTCCCTATGAGTCCTTCGACACTCTGAAACAGTTCCTTGAGTATGATAGGAAGGTTTTGCGTTTCTTCTGCCTGTGGGACAACTCACGCTCAGTGTTTGGGGACCATAGAGAACTCATCCTGCATTACTTTCTGTCTGATGATACCATTGAAATCAAAGGAGTATTGCCACACAACTCAGGAAGAGATGCTACGTCATTGTTCCTCCAGAGGAGAAAGCTACCTAAGGTGAGCAATGGACTGCTTTCCGAGTTTGCTTGTGGGCTGAAGACTCTAGTCACTCACTGTCTAGAATGTCATGTGTTATGACTGTGTGATGACAAGTCACCATGTATTAGTGCAAGTGTTTAGAAAACTTTCACTTTGTGCCCTCTGTTAACGTACATCTATGAAAGTAATACAGAGGATATGACAAATTGGAGTTGGAATATTCAGGGCTTGAGGCAAGCAAAGGAAAAATGTCAAATGCAAGAGAACTACCTATTCATCATTGAGTTCACTATGAGTCTTATGAAGGTAAATGACTCTCTGGTAAAAGGATTGCTCGTGGCCTTGGGCAGGGCACTGGCCTCTGGCCTCTGTAGCCTACTGAGGAGATCTCATTGTATTGGTCTGGGTTGTGAATACACACACACACACAAGCACACACACACGCACACACACAGGAGTGACTCTTCTGAGAGTAGCCACCAGTCAGCAACTAGCCACTGGCTAGCAACAATGATAGCTTTTGCATTTTTACTATTAAAGAGTTATCCAAGTGATTTCTACACATGTTTATGGCCATTTGAGAGCTAATGTAACCTGGGTGCAGCAGAAATGGCAGAGACAGAAGACCTGGGTTAGAATTGTGAGTCTGCCACTTAACAGCTATGTGACCTTGGGCAAGTCATTAACCTCTGAGTGTATTTCCCTATCTCTAAAGTGCAGTTAACTAGGCTTCCCTCCTGAGATAACTGTAAAGACTGAATGAGATAATATAGTAAAAAACACTATCTAAGGACCGATAAACACCTATAAGGACCCGTGAAAGTATCAAGGCTTATTCACAGCTCTATGTTATATTTTATTTCTTATTTGGATAAAGTATTTTGAAACTTAATTCTTAGTGCTACTGAAAAGATTACTGTAATGCTCATTTCTGATGCAAACAACCACTGGTTATTTGCTTATCACGGGAGACTCTTCCAGATTCTCTGAGTCTCCTGCCAGAAGTCCTGCTGTGTTGCTTCTTGGGGTGGGGGCAGGATTTGTCCCAGAGCGAACTCTGGGCGTATGCACAGCAGGTGGCCAGGAGGTGCCAGGGAAGCCTGTTTTTAGAATGGCTTTGAAAAATAGGCTAAATATAAAATAATAATGACATACCTGACATTTGTAGTGTTCCTTGACATCAGTTGCTTCATTTATTCGTTCATTCAACAAATACTTAGTAAGTGTCAGCTGTGTGCCAGCTCTGGGGTTACAGTGAGAAAGAAAATGGATAAAATCCTGCTTTGTGGAGCTTCCATTCTCGGGAGAGATACAGTAGCAGTGGGTGTTCCCTTGACACTCACAGCATCCTTTGAGAAAGCGAGGAGTAAGTACTGTTGTTGCGGTTAGATGACACAACTGAAGTTCTGAGAAGATAAATGCCTGGCCCCACGTCCTGTAGCTAGGAAACAGCAAAGAGAGAGTTTGCACCTAAACGTACTGTTTTTTCTTTGTTACGTGGCTTACTGACACCCCACACATCATAAGTTCACACATTGCAACTTAAACATATTCTATCACACGTATCTGGCATGATTCAGATTTCTCATGTGTATGGGATAAACGGATCACTATCAATTTCTATAAGTTAGTTCAGATATTTCCTGCCTGGACCACCTCCAGTGTGGGTGGAACTGAGGAGTGCCCTCCTTGGCTTGCTCTGGGCCACAGTTTCTATTAGAGGCTGACTGCACTCCATTGCCAACGAGTGCATCCTTGCTCAGGATCAGGCAGGGTGCTAAGCAAGTAAAGAAGGCAAGGCAGGGTTTCTCCATCAGGGCGTTTTGGAGTTTAAAGATGACTGCCAATGAAACGATTAGAGAGCAACAAAAAGTGGTTTAACCCTGAGGTAGGTGCTACGGAAGTTTGAATTGGGGACAGGCCAGTAGGATGGGAGAGGTCAGGGGGAAAGATGGGACTTTATCAGGGCCTTGAAGGAGGCGGGGAGTGTAGACCAGGCTGCAGCGGGTGGGGAAGCATGGGGAAAGGTGGCTGGAGTCTGTGTCCTGTCTTCCTCGGGATGGCAGAGGAGAACCATACGGTGCCTCTTCCCACTTGAGTCCCTCAACAGGAGCATGTTTGTGTTTAGAGGCCATCCACTATATCTTGATTTGATTTTTATCTTCCAGTATGGCCCCCCTGGAGTCTATCAACCAGGCCAGATAACAGACCAGACAGTTCTCAGTGTAGATGGTGGCTTGTCAGAGAACCGAGTGTATGGCTGCCTGTTGGATAAATACAAGATAAGTTACGTTTTATTACTGTTTCCAGTGTGACTTCCCTGGAACCTGGAATGTGGGGTGAGTTACGTGTTCTGCTTCTGGGAGATTGATTGTGAATGAAATCGATGAGTATATAAATGTAGGTGTTGCACTGCTGTTTATCAATAATAAACATGCTTAAGTGCATGTATAAATATATGCATTGCACTGCCATTTGGCAGCACTACATTGCTAAAAGAATGTTTTAAAATGTTAATATTGAGCGGTTGTCTTTTGATTTGATTTAAACATTTTGGTTATGAATGATATAATTGATTTTTTAAAATTTCTTTTTCCCTTTGGGGGTGGGTGCCAGTGTCTTTGGTGGGTCTGTGGTGTCAATGTCACGTTCCTTTGTTTTTATTAGCTCGGAAAAGTAGACCAAAAGTTTTACAAAGATAGTGACCTGTCCATAGGAACCACCATCAATGTGTGGGGAAGGAAAGTGCTCCTTTGTGACTGTGATGAATTCATGAAGACTTATTGTAAGGCTAAATATGGAATTGGTAAGTGATATATCTGTCAGTTAGAAAATAATATTTAAAACTTAGAGTCTTTGTTCCCTAGTTAGGTTTGATCTGACTTTTGAGTTTCACACTCTAAGCTCATAATAGCTACCGTTTATTGAGCATTTGCTAACTGCTGGGCATCTGTTGTCTTATTTATTCCTAACAACAATTCTAGAAGGGTAGGCTCATTATCCCCATTTTAGAGGTGAAGAAACTATGGCGTACAAGGGGCTTACTTGTCGAAGGTCATGCAGCAGGTAAAGGGTGAGCCAAGACTTGAACTTGTGTGCCTGATGCCAAAGGCTTCCATTTGCCCATATAGGCCCCTGCCTCACTAGAGTATGGGGGAAATGCTCTGGTTAAGCAATTGAAATGGAAATCCGAACACTCTTCTTTTCACTGAATTCTTGCTTACCACAGAGGATATACTTATTTGAGCTCTCTGGGGAATTGTGCCAGTTTGCTCTACCTTTCCTGGTGAGGCTCAGCCAGGCTTCCAGCTTCTCTCTTCTTAGGTATCCATTCCATTCAGATCAGGTTAGCACCGTTCAGAATGAAAACCAGTGATTTATTAAGCACCTACCACATGCAGGTCATTGCAGTAGACAGAGGAGCTGCAGAGTTGTGTAAGGAGTTTCTAGGCCTGAAGGGGAGCAGAGACCTACCGCATGTTAAACGGTGTTATAAGAGTCACAGAAGCAGGTGGAGGATCTGAGGCGAAACCTGAAAAACAAGCCCCTCCATTTGTTAAACCTGCCGGCCAGCTGTGCCCCCACCTGGGCCCTCTACCCCAAGCTCCAGGTACCTACTGGTGCTTGGCGAAGTGGGGTGGTGGAAGTTGCCAACCTCCCAGACTGGGGTTTGGAGCTCTGATGGGGGATGTTTACCCCTCTCTGAACCTTAGAGTATTCATATGAGCTCACTTCCTGAGCGATGAGTTGGAAGCCAGAAGCAACCACAGCTTCCTAAAAGACAAGGTGCTTCGTCTTTAGAATGAGACGAGGCCCACCTTACGTGTCTTGGTGTCCCCACTGTGTTGTATTCCTGGCCTCCTGGGAATCTTTATATTATGGGAGAAGGCACACAGCATACAAAGGGGCTGGAATAAAAAAGAATTTCAATTTCCCTCCTCTGTACATTAAGGGAACTTGTTCCACAGCATCTGTGTGCCAGATTAGTCAAAATGGAGCCAAATTGGTGGCCTCTTCTTATATTATTTTCTAAAATTAGTCCTATTTAGTGGACACAGTTGAGCATATTTGTTTTAGGGACTGAGGACAAGAAGCAGCCAGGAATGTGCAGGTAGTGGCTGCTGTAGAGAAGCTGCTAGTGACCCTTAGATATTTGGGAAGGATAGTTGGCTTTTTAATAAGTGTAAGTGCCTGTTCAGAATCAGCAAGTCTTCAGTGTAGACTTGGAAAATTTTTTTAAACGATATATATATGAAATGAGTCACTGAAGACATTTACCTGTGTCCTACTGAAAGATTGCCTTAATTTAAAGGATGTGGTAAAGGTTCAAAACGTCATGTGATCCCTTAAATAGCAAGTCCAACATTCGGTTGATGTTTGTCTGTCAGCTTGATTTTGAGAATATAAAGGTCGCATTTGGGAAAATGAACGTAATGCTGGAGAGACACGGTACACTGTTAGGCTTTTAACGGGTTTGCAGGGAACTTTCAGAGGCAGAGTAAATCCACCGGTGCGCTCCACATCTAGCCATCCTCGGCAAATGTATCAGCTTCAAATGCCCTATGCTCCGTTTCAGTTGAGCCCTAGTGCTTAATTTCTTTCTGCTCACTTCTTTTGCTCACTCTATAGACTTACTGTATTACGTTAAAAAAAAGTCATTTGTGCCTTTAAGGCTAATATAACGTGAGCATTATGCAGTTAAACAGAAAATTATGCAAATGCAAAATTATGATGCATTTTATAGTCACGCTGACTTTTTATATTTCTCATAACATATGTTAAAATACCCCATTTAACAGACACTATTATTACACAACATTTCTTGAGTAACAGCAGTGTACTTAATGTAACTAATGACTGGAAATTATATCCATGATTCAGGGTGGAGGGGAGTGAATCAATATTCTCTGATAATTTTTACATTTGCTTTTCCTGACTTTTGGTAACATTAAATTAATAGACTTAATGTTACTTAGATACAGTTACTTCTGACATTTTAATTTTTTTATAACTCATCTGGTTGTAAAAATTCATGAGACTGACCAAGTTTTATACATTATATTTTGGTATCCTTGAAGCCCAAACCAGGACAAAGTCCTGGCAATAACTGTGGTCACATTTCCTTCCTTGTCAGTAATTGTGGTCTCCACAGGAAGGAGCTGACAACTGCCAACGACACAGCTAGGGACCTCCCTAAGAGGAAGCCAGGGGGAAATTTCTAATGCAGTATACAGCCTGGGTGCTTCAGTACCTTCTCTTACCTAATGCCGCCCCCACATATTTTGGGGGAGAAAAAATGGCAGACAGACTAAGAGATGGAGTTGGCCACAGTCCCAAGAATTGTGCACGAGTAAGCTTTCTATTATGTGGAAGCAGAGGGCTTGATAGAATTCCAAGAGATATATGTAACCCCTGCATAAAACCCAGTCTGACTCCTAAAAAGATGAGATTGTTTTGTGTATTTAAGGATTCTAAGGAGAAGGCAACTTCTTCCACAAAACAGTCCAGTGTGAATCCCCCACTAGGCAGCTTGGCCATCCCGCTGGCCCTGGCTTGTCTGCCGGGCGGGAGCTTGTCACTCCCTCATTATTTCACGTGCATGAACACGGACTGGCAGATGGAGGCCTGTCGGACTTTCCTGTAGCCTGAAGGTTGGAAAAGGCTCCAGGGGCTCTAGCAGGTGTTTCTTTCACTGAAGAGACAGGGATTTGAATGTAAACTGTTCTTACCTAGAATTCCTGCCTTGGGTTATTATTTCTTTGTCTATAAGAGGAGTTTCTTATTATCGATTCTTAGTGGTTGGGACAGCCAAAGTAGTAATAAGACCATTCATTCACACTGTTCTCGAATACTTATTAGGCTATACCGACATTAAGGATAAGCAAAAAACTTAAAGCACCTTTAATTTTGTGGAGTTGTTTATGGCCGCCTCTGAACTCTTGGTGTTAGAAGCAGCAGGGCATCCAAGATGAGAGTCTAATGATCATTTGAGCAAATTAGCCATCCCAAGGTGCAGTGACAGAGGTAGAATTTGCTTCTAGTCTCTCCACATGGCTTTGATAGAGCTAACAATTAAACCTTTTTTTTTTTAACCTCTCCTATGAAGTGAAGAGGGTTGAGGATTAGATGATTTCTAAGGGTTTTCTAGCTAGAGCTAGAAAATTATGTGATTCACTAATTATTTGACCCAAAAATGAACATCCCACCAAAATCATTTGACCTGGGTATGGGGTACAAGCAGAGGTGGATTTACCTTGAAGTTAATGAAGCTTAAGCTTTAGGGTTCTTTCTTTGCAGGGGCCCCACTCCAAGGCCCTGGGCCTAATTTTGTCTTAATTATTTGACATTTTTAGTCTTTAAGAGCTTCTCCAAAATTATATAAGCTTTAAACCTGGGTCCATATCTGGGTTACTACTACATCAGAGATGAACTTCGATGAAGGCTCTTTCCAGAATCGTTTCCAAATGAGATGATGAATCGTAAATCACTGTGAAGGAGCATTAAGACATATCCTTTTAAAAAATCTATCACCTCTCAGTAAATTTGTTGCAGTCTGGTCAGTGTGGATGGACATTCAATATATACGTTTTTACAAGTCTTTTGGAATTAGAGGAATCAGACTATTTGAAAGACAGATGTGTCTCAGGATCCATCAGAGTGTCAGTTTAAGGAGATATTTGGGAAGATGCTTTGTAAAAAAAAAAAAAAAAAAAGGTATACTTTTTCATTAAATATTTTTTTAACACCTGAAACATGCAGGATGCTGGGGTGATGGAAAACCAAAGACAGAAAGTTATTCAGGTGCGAGTTCAAACCTTTGTGAATATACGCAATTACCCAGAAAAATGAGATCTTTAGTCAGGGTATCCAAAAAGACTGGATTGTTAAAAAAGTCAGACATGGTGGAGTGGAACAGTTCTCGGCATTTATACACTAGATGGCACTGTGGGTGCAGAGGAAAGCTCTAAATTGATTCTTTTGTTACTTAAATCTGTGGCAAAAATTATGTAGTTGAGAAAACAACACTGTGTTATAAAACCTGTAATATTGGGGGGAGGTGTAGAATGCATTCTTAATTACTATGAGATTCAATATGTGTTCCTCTTTTGGTTAGGCTGCGTAGATTAGTATATAGAGTTGTATGCGTATGTCCCCTGTTAGAAGAAACCAATCATGCCCCAATTTTCTAATAATCATGTAGGGCTCTCCCTGCAATCCCTATGGTCCTTTTCCTAAAATGAAGGTACCAGTTAGTGGTGTGTTTCATGTAACAATTAGCAATGAAAGGGTCTACTGTAATTCTGCCTAATTCCAAGATTTGAACTTTCTCTCTATTACCAAAGCTTCTCTTTAATTGCCACAAAAATAGCAATAGGAGAGGCTCACCAGTCACTTCTGTACCAGCAGTCTGGCTGCCCCCTTTCACTGAGTCAGTGAGAAATATTTGATGGCATTCTCTTTGCCAATATGTCTTCTGTAAGCAGTTTCTGTTAGGATGGAACAATACTCTTTTGGGGATTCTGCTTGAAGAGATTTCACACAAAGGCTGTTAGGAAGTCTAAGTAAATGTGAAAGTTGAAAATGTTTTCAAATCAGAGTTAGAAACAGCCTCAAACCCTTAGCCTTTTGATCAATCAGTACAAAAAAAAAACTCCCTCAATTTTAAGAGTTAGGTTGCCTTGGATGACAAATTGATGCGAGAGGTATGCACTAAATCTGTACTCTTCCTTCTATCAGAACTTTGGCAATGGAAAAGGAAATCTTTGCTTATGTGAACCTCCTTTCACGCACTAATGGAAACGCCTATGGGATAGTCAACCTTGGGGAAGAGGTAGAAATTAGATTCCATGGGTTGTTTTGTTTTGTTGCTTTGTTTTGTTTTGTTTTAAGAAAGACCCTGACATCTTCTTTTCCATTTGTGGTGTGACAAACACAGGTGACTGGGATCTGTTGAGTCAATGTATTATTTGCTTTGGAGAACACACTTGCTTCTCAGAGATTGTACAGCCTCACAAATGAGTACCAACAGCTCCTAGGCTATTATAAATATGTCTCTCCTTCTTCACAGATAACAAATGAATAAAGAAGTCAACAAGTATTTACCACTTAACACTCCCTTTGAGAGTAGGTAGTGGCTGTTTTAAAGGTTTTGTTCGTTTGTTTGGTTTTGGTTTTATTCCTTATTTATTTATTTATTTATTTATTCATTTTTGCTTCAGTACGATTGCAGTCTTTACTTGGGCAATAACAGAAGCACCCTGGAGTGGTGGTTGGTGAGAAGAAGTTTTGTTTTTGTTTTTGATCTAGACAGTGAAGTGTCATGGCCTGGAGCTGAGTTGGAAGAAAGGGAGAGGGTTTAAAAAGTGGGCACAAGAGGAGGGGACATCAGATGGGGAAGGTAAAGCAAAACACTTAGGAGTCAGTCCTGTTTGGAAAGGAATTTGATTAGTGACTGTTGACTAAAGATAGGACAGGGCTACATTACAGGTTAAAATATGGCATGGGTGGCATAAAGTTCCAAATTTGAATTTTCCTATCATTGGAAAAATCAGGGAAGAACAAAAAATATTCTGAAATGGGGATGCGATGACAAAAGATAAATGTTTACTTATTCGACACAGTCTCTCTCTCTTTTTTTTTTCTTTCTTTTGAACCAATGGCAACTATTGAGTGAGTTTTGTGGTTTTTGTAAACACGATTGAAACCTACCCTCCCAGGATTTTGCTGTGTTTTGTTTGAAAGAGTTTAAAATAGTCTACAAAGATCTCCATGTTCATCTTGAAAACATAACAAACCTTTCAAAACAGCCATAATCAGGGCAAAAAAAAATATTGATGTTTCATCTGCCTTTGTTTTGTTATAGAGAACTTTACCTCGATTTCATGCAAGGCCCCACCTCCTCCAAATATAGAAAGGAAATTTCCACGTTACACTGGCTTTGGTTCTGAAGAGGATTCTCTCTGCTCCTGCATAGGCCTCATGCCCACACCTCATCAGAGGAACTTCATGGAAAATGACAGGTGCTTGAGGGAACCACTGTTTTAGTCTGATCTTCCCCAAATGTGTTCAGGGTTTATAATATTGTCCTCATGACAAAACAGATGACACTTAATTTGTCTGATTTCAAGTCCAGGGACATGTTGTTATACCTTTTTAACGAAGTTGATTAATATGTAAGTATTAACAGGTTCTTACTTCAGTGGTTATTTTATTTTTTCCAGCTTTTTGAGAAATAATTGACATATAACATTGTATAAGTTTAAGGTATGCAACATAATGATTTGATATATGTATGTATTGAAAAATGATCATCACAATAAGATTAGTTAACATTCATCATTCTCACATAGTTATAGTTTTTTTTTCTTGTGATGAGAACTTTTAAGATTTACTCTCTCAGAAACTTACAAGTATACATTTTCACTAACTCTAGTCATCATGTTGTATGTTATGTTCCCAGAACTTATTTATCTTATTGCTGGAAGTTAGTACCTTTTGGTCACCTTCACCCAATTCTCCCCTGCTCCGCACACCTCTGGCAATCACCAGTCTGATCTCTGTTTCTATGAATTTGGTTTTTGTAGATTCTACATAATCTACATATAAGTGAGATCATGCAGTATTTGTCTTTCTCTGTCTGACTTATTTTACTTAGCATAATATCCTCAAGGTCCATCCATGCCATCGCAGATGTCAGGATTTCCTTCTTTTCTATGGCTGAATAATATTTCATTATGTGTATGTATCTTATATAAATATAGATATATGTATATATACACACACACGCACACACATATATATATATATGTTTTTATTTATCCATTCATCTGTCAGTAGACACTTAGATTGTTTCTCTCTTTTAGCTATTGCAAATAATACTGCATTGAAATGGGGATGCAGATCTCTTTTTGGGACAGTGATTTCATTTCCTTTGCATATATATCCAAAAGTGAAATTGCTGGATGATATGGTAGTTCTATTTTTAGTTTTTTGAGGAGCCTCCATACTGTTCTCCACAGTGACTGCACCAATTTACATCCCCACCAACAGTGCACAAGGTGTTCCCTTTTCTCCACACCCTCACGTTGAGTGGTTATTTTAATGTGTCATCTGGAAGCTACTAAAGCCATATTATCCACAATCTATATTGCCTTTCCATGTATATGTGTATATATATGCCTTTCCATATGTATATCTCCTCAAGATGGTCCCTAAGAAATGGTGTAGAGTAAGAGTCAGCAGACTTTTTCTTAAAGGGTCAGGTAGCAAATATTTTCTGCTTTGCAGACCATGCAGCCTCTGTCACAACCACTTAGCTCTGTCATTGTAGCATGAGAACAGCCACAGACAATATGTAACTACACTCCGATAAAACTGTTTATGGACACTGACATTTGAATTTCATATGATTTTTACATATCACAAAATATTATTCTTTCGATTGTTTTCAATCATTTAAAAATATAAAAATCATTCTTTGCTCATAGGCCATACCAAAACAGGTGACTGGCTGTATTTGGCCCATAGGCTGTAGTGGCTTCAGTGATTTATAAGTGTTTTTTAGCATGTTATTTGGCAACTAACGTGGTTTTAACTTGAGAGATTTGGTTGAGTTCAGTAACCATAGCTTGCTCGTGTGGTGGAATATGATTTCAAAAGATGGACTTTCAGGGCTTCCCTGGTGGCGCAGTGGTTGAGAGTCCACCTGCCGATGCAGGGGACATGGGTTCGTGCCCCGGTCCAGGAAGATCCCACATGCCGCGGAGCGGCTGGGCCTGTGAGCCATGGCCGCTGAGCCTGCGCATCCAGAGCCTGTGCTCCGCAACGGGAGAGGCCGCAACAGTGAGAGGCCCGCGTACCGAAAAAAAAAAAAAAAAAAAAAAAAGATGGACTTTCAGAAGTGTTCCTAATATATATGAGGAAAAATCTGCCTCTGAGTCATGTGTATAGCTGTGAGCACTGCCCATGGCTACTTTTTGCTTCTTCAGAGAATGGAGGCCCTGGAGAAAGAAGTCGGGGGAAGAGTGGTGGGAAAACGTTGCAGATGTTTGAATAGGATGCGGGCTAAACACCGAAGTCCTGGCATGAGGGAAATAGTGGATCAGGAGAACCTGTGGAGAAAAATGATAAAGGGAACATGGAGTAAGAGCAGGAGAAGGAGAAGAACAAGACAGCACCCTGAATTTGATAAAAATTTAATGGCATCAGATACCATTGTAGAATATTTTGAGGTGGAGAGAATAGTTCTGCTCTAACTGTAAACATGGTGAAAATATGTTACGAATTGTGTAGAATGTCTAAAAGGCTGCCTTTGCCCTGACACGATGTCCTTTGTCTTTTAAGAAATAATCTTTTATTTGTAAGGACTTAGGAGTTTTGTTATTAAGTTTCAGAGTTGATGCTACTCAAGGTGTGGCCTCCACACTGGTTAGAAATACAAATTCCCGTGCTTCATCCCAGACCTATCGAGGCCAAATCTCTGTGCTGGGGGCCTGGTACTGTGTTTTAATAAGACTTCCGGGGGTTCTGGTGATGGGCACCAGGGTTTGAGAACCACTGATTTCGATCATATAAGAGGGACACCAACTCATACTCCATCCTCCCTTATAGGTAGCAGTGTTTACAGTGAAGTTCGAGGGCAGGACTTTTGATGGATGCTTTTCACTAACTGCTGTTTTGAAGGGCAGCCACCAAAGGAGGTGGGCAGAAAGAATGTCCCTATTGTAAAAGGAGAGGGAATTTTTCTTATAAGTAAACAGGATGAAACACGATCCAGTGTGTTACTTCTGGAATCCAGGGGGAAAAGAGTTCCTTGTGGGTAGTTGCCTTAGTCTCTCCTTCTGTCTGCACCATGTCAACTTGCCCACAGAGCACTGACTGTAGACAGGGGGAAAAGAGTTCCTTGTGGGTAGTTGCCTTAGTCTCTCCTTCTGTCTGCACCATGTCAACTTGCCCACAGAGCACTGACTGTAGACAGCATTCCACGTTCTTGTCATGCTGTTGTGGCCAGAGGATGGTGGTACAGGCACGAATGGGTCTAATTTCTTTTCTTTCTGTCCACTGCTTGTTCTGTGCCAGGAATACACTTCCCTCAAGCTCCTCCCACACAGTGACCTTGTTTCCATAGAAACTGGCACATTCAGCTGGAGACTTATACATGAGTTTGAATAACCCAAGGTTTTAGAACCGTGAGAACCTAAGGAAGATGATCTCACAAAGCATACAAAGAACAGTTTCTTAATGCAAATAAACAAACCATGAATTGAGACGTGCAATAGTGCATGACATATATTGATTATATATATTGCTATTAAAAATGTACTGGCTGCTTATTGTTGTATGAGGTTAATGGTGACCTACTGTGAGTCATTGGAGGAGATAGTTTCAAGTTAAAGCGTATGAGGTTTTTGATGGAATGAAGACCTTTATTGTCTGGGTAAAAATTCACTGTGGTGGCCCGCTGGGCAGATTGTCTAGTCTGACTTGGGAAAACCAGAAGAATATCTTTCTCACTGCACCTGGCTGAATTAAGTACTTTGTTCTCTGTGTGCTTACAATACTCTGCTGATCATACCTCTCACAATAATAATATTACTAATAAAAAGCAGTTTATGGTTATGGTATGCTAACTACAATACTTGATCTCATTTAATCCTCAAAACAACCTCATAAAGTCGGTAATATTATTGTACCCATTCTTCACATGAGGAAATTGAGGCTCAGAGAGGCTATACAATTTGCCCAAGCTCATACAGCTAATTTTTAGTTGACATAGGATTTGAACACAAGGAAGTCTGACTCCTAGAGTTCACCTCTCTTGCCCCAGAATCTGTACTTATCACAGTGTGTGGCAATTACTTGTTTATATCGAGACCAAGCACTCCTTGAGGGCAGGGACTGGCTTTATTGCTTCTCTTAGAGTTGGAACGGTGTTGGCTATGTACTTGGGGTTCAATAGATATTTTGTCCGTAAGAGAACAAATGATGAATAAGTGAGTAAGTAGAATGAGCATTCACCCTTTTAGTTCTTAATGATGGATAGAAGAGATGGATGACTTCCTACCAGGAAGGCTATTATCCCAGACTTGTGCTATTCATAATCATATAGCATCTAAAAATTCACGGTTTAATCTTAATCTCTGACTTGTTTCAGATATTGTCCATCTGTTGTCTCCATCAGTCATTTTTTTTCCTTTTTAAACCAGTTTCCCCCATCAATAATAATAAGCCTTCATGTCTCTTCTAACCATAAGACTATAGCTATAGCTATCTTTAAGGTTCTCAGGAGGGATGTAGCCCTGGGTGAGCCATTCATTTTCTTAGTCAGCAAATATTTACTGAGTACCCACTATGTGCCGAGCACTGATCTTGGGACACATCAGTGAACAAAACAGATACAAAGCCCTGCCCTCATAGAACTTACATTCTAGCTGCGGAGGCAGATAATAAACAATTAAGGTAATACGTAAGTACAGTCTATAGTATATAGAAGGTATTAAAGTGCCATGGAAAAAATAAAGAAGGTAGCTATGAAAAGAATAAAGGGGACTTGGAATATGGGCCTGAAGAGCACCCCTGGTTTCAATTTTAAATGGTGTGGTTTGGATGGACTTTACTGAGGAGAGGAAACATGTTCTAGGGAGAAGGAACAGTCAGTGTAAAGACCCTGAGCAAGGAGCAGGCTTGGGATGCACAAGGAACAGGCAGGAGGCTGACAAGGATAGAACAGATGAGTAATGGGCAGAGTAGACAGATTAAGAAAAGTAATGGGTGATCAGATAACATAGGGCCTTGCAGACCATTGTCAGGATTCTTTTGACTTCAAGTGATAAGGGGACTCATTGGGAGATTTGAACAGAAGAAGAGTGACTTGATCTGATTTACATATTAAAAGAATGACTGCAGATGCAGTGTTGAACGAAGACTGTAGAAGGGCAATGGTGGAAGTAAAGACCACTTAAGAGGCTACTGCAGTAGTCCAAGAGAAAAGTTATGATGGCTCCATGAGGGCGAGTACCATGAAAATGATGAGATACAGCAGATTCTGGAAATATTTTGAAGGTTGTGCCAATAGGATTTCCTGGCAGATTGGATATGAGGTGTGAAAGAAGAGAGGAGATACAGATGACTCCCAAGATTTCTCCAACTAGAAAGATGGAGTTGCCATCTAGTGAGATGGGAAAGACTATAGTTAGAGTAGGTTTGGGGCAAGAGCAGAAGTTCAGTTTTGGAACAAGTTAAGTTTGAGATGTCAGATATCAAGTAGAGATGTTAAGTTGGCCGTTAGATATACAAGTCTGGGGTTCCGGGAGAGAGGTCTGAGCTAGAGATAGAACTTTGGAAATCATCAGCATGTAGGTAGTATTTAAAGCCTGAGACTAGAAGAGATCACCAAAGGAGTGAATATACACAGAGAAGTGGATGACCACGTTATTCCTTGTTATCCCTGGGACACCCCAAATAAAGAGATTGAGGAAAAGAGGAGGAACCAGCAAAGGATGTGAAAAGGAATAAGCAAGGAGGTAGGAGCAAAACCAAGAGAAAATACAGGATCCTGGAAGCCAAGTGAAACAAGAATGTCATGGAAGAAGGAGTGATCATTTGTACCAACTGCTGCTGATTGGTCGAGTTAGACAAAAACGAACCATTGGAATTGGCATTGTGGAGATAGATCATTGTTGACCTTGACAAGGATAGTTTAGGTAGAGCTAACCTAATGGAAGTGGATTTGAGAGAGAATGGGAGAAGAAGTCAAGACAGTGATTATAGATAACTCTGGGCTGTGTGTAGAAAAAGTTAAGACATGGCTGCTGGACCTAGGAATTTATCATTTGTTTGGAGACAACTGTATTCAATAAACACATTTTTTAAAAAAAACAGTCAAGAATACAAGTCTATACAGTGCTAAATTGGGTACCACGCATAATGGTCGGTGCAGGAGGCGTGAATAGGTGGTCAGCTGGGTGGGCAGCCATGGTCAAAGAGAGCTCTACTGATTGGGGCCCAAATGGATGGACAGGACTCTGGACAGGCATAGGACAGGATGAGGGTGTACCCTGGGGGAGGGGATGACACCAAGCGAAGGCCTGGAAGTAGAAACAAGCACAGTGTGGGGCACTAAGTGAAGTGGCTTGTGTGACTTGAGTAGAGAGTGTATTATTGGCAGTTATGACAAATAGCTGTATGTGTAGGTATTTGAACCTGACTATCAATGGCCCAGGAAGCCAGATTGAGCAGTATAGGTGGTATGATCAGAAGCAGGGAAAATGCTAAAAATTTTTTGAGTGCTGGGCATATTGTGATAAAAAGAGTGTTTAGAAAAGTTTGATAATTAGCTTATTAGCCAAGGAAATGTCTGAAGCTACTTGCAAGTGTTTTTCAAAGTGTGCTCTGGGGATGACTTCATCAGAATCTCCTGGGGAGCTTATTAAAAATGCAGGTTTCTGGAGCTGCAAGCTAACTACTGAATCCATACCTCTGGGGGTAGGACTCTGGATTCTGTATATTTAACAAGCTCCCAGGTGACTTTCATACATGACAAAGTTTGTGAATGACTGGTCTAAAGATTTTGTTTGAGTAGATTATATTCCTGATTGATAAGCTGTCCAGAACACTAGAATTAGGTTAAAAAAAAGGGCATATTAAACATGAAAAATCCATACTTAACGTACACTCTTATACATTTATGTAAGTTCTAAGAAGCTAAATTTGCAGTTGTATTCATTTGGCCTGACATTAGACCTCATTCAGTTGTTTGAATGATATTTCAGGCATCTGTAAAAGTATGGGTCTTTCATGAGAAGGGATTACCAAATCTGTTTGTTACTTTTAAATCCAATTATGTACCAGAGAAGATGGTTGAGAAGGTATAGCTGCCCTCCTCCCCTATGCTGTATGAGGTCTGCCTGAAGCCTGGGAAGCTAGGGACTAAGAAAACAGCTATGGAGATCTGGCTGTTTTGCCAGGGCTACCCTGGGGGTAGCCTTCCAGATTGCTACTTCCCATCTCACTTGAGGCCTCAAGCTGTGAATCATGGCCCCATGCTTTTTCAGCCCTCCTTCCTTGGACAATCAAAGAAAGGAGCAGAGAAAAGCACCTTCTGCCTCTGCAAATCACAAATAAGTTTTCCTGTTTGTTTGTTTTTAAATCAGTGTGATCACAAGGAAAGAATGAATTTCAGCATAAGAGACTGAAAGTGAGGACCTCTCTGCTTAGAGTTGTGACAGGGAAGGGATGAAGTACATGGTTTATTTTACTCTGTGCCTCCTTGGGGTAATGATTTTGATTATCAGAGACCTCCCAAAGGGTTCAGTATTTGTCATGAAGTCCACCTTTCACTAGCTGATATCCACAGACATGCTTCTGCTGGGAGACCATAAATTAATTTCTTCCAAGACCAGGCAATCAATTTTGGGAACTTTTGATTCTAGAATTCAATCCCATCTTCATTCTTCTAGACTATTCATGCACAGAATTCTAAGTGCAAATTCCAATCTATACGGATCTTATAAAAACTTTCTACAAACATTTGAGCACTTAGAATGTAAAAAATGTTGTCTTAGACAATGATTAATAAGATGCAGTCCTTGCCTTCAGAAAACAGACTTGTAAGTAATGGCGACTTATGATATGGGTGATAAGTGTTACGAAAGGCAGGTCTATCATGTATAATATAGCATTTGAAAGGGAAAAGGTAAACTTTCCCTTGAAGGGAGTTAGGGGGCTGCTGGGGAACTGGGAGAGTGACTCAGCGAGGAGACGATGTGGGGTTTGAAGAAAGACAAGGAATGGGCATGAGAAAGTGGGCAGTGAAATGGGGAGGTGGCTCTAGGCACCAGCAGAGCGCAGCCTCTGGCCTGCTCAGGCAGTGAGGCCCAGGTGCTGTGCTTCTTGCTGACATGATCGTGATTGTTGACCAGCCTTGTGAGTAGGGAACAACCATGTAATGCAGATGGTTTGAGCAGTGTGTTTATGACATCTGTTTTGGGTACATTTTCCCAATGTGTTACCCTGGACATCAAAAGAATAAGAGATATTTTAATAAACTGAGAAAATGCCTCTGCATATAGATTTAGAGCCTTAATAAGAAGGTGGTAGAACTTTTTCACCTCTGAGAGTTTATGCTACTATCTTAAAACCATAGCGCACCTGGGGGATGGGAGGTAGGTGAAATGGGTGAAAGGGGTCAAAGGTACAAACTTCCAGTTATAAAATAAATAAGTTACGGGGATATAATGTATAGCATGATGACTATAGTTAATAATACTATAGTACGTATTTCAAAGCTGCTGAGAGAATAGATCTTAAAAGCTATCATGATGAGAAAAATATTTTTGTAACTAAGTGTGGTGATGGATGTTAACTAGACTTACTGTGGTGATCATCTCACAATATATACAAATATCAGATCATTGTGTTGTACACCTGAAGCTAATGTAATGTTATATGTCAATTAAACTTCAATAAAAAAACATGGCATACCTTTTGCAGGTTTTTTTACACGCATAATATGTGGAAGATTACTTGTATAATGCTATAACCCTCATTTTTCTTCCATTTAGCTACAGCAACATAAGCAATACACTCTGTTTTTTTGCAAAACTAATCACCCACAAGTGTGCTGATGTGGAAGGGACGTTTGTTATTTCATATTTTCTCAGTGATGACACAATTTCAGTGTTTGAAGCTATGGAGAGGAATTCAGGTAAGAGACATACCTCTCACAGCAGTTTCCTCAGAATAATTAACTGTCTCTTCATGTTGAAAGGGACTATGGTCTGATTTTTATAGCCTAGATGATCTAAGAGAGTGGCTTTCTTTTTTTTTTTTTTTAACCACTAAAGTTCATTTTACAAAGATCTCTTAAATGCGAACCCAGACATATAAAATGATAGAAGAGGAACAGTTTTGGTTGGCTCAGGACTGGGGGACTTGGGACATCTCCTTTTGGACACTCTCCCTACTTCCTCCGTGGCCTCTGAGGCACCTCTGTGGAATCCAGCGGCTCCAAAATCATGGTCTGGCTACCACCAGTTCCATGCACAGCTAGCAAGACAAGAAGAAATCTGTATTCTTGATAGTACCACGTACGAAATTTTTGTCTAGCTCTAGGACAAGAATCCCAGATTAACAAATTTAATCTTCAGAGTCTATTTCCCTCTGGCTGTTGAGGCTGTTGCCAAGGTTCCAGCTGCAGGGCCCACGGAGTGCCTCTCTGCAGTAGACTGATAGGGTGGCCATTGCTGAAGAGAGCCATTGATTTTGACTTACCAAATTATGGAACTGTAGGGCTCTCTTCTTTGTCCCAACACGTTCAACATTTTTATCTGTGCCAAAGACACACGTTTGAGAAGAATAATCAATGGTGTGCTGGTTAACTGGCTCTCTGAAAAAATTTGAAAAGCTCTATTTTGTACTGTTTGTCAATTTCCATGATGCAAATACCCAAACCATGGCCAATTTCAAGCAACCAACAGTTTTAACAACTGGCTTGCAAAATCCCTTGAAAATTTAACAACCAGCCCTTATGAGCTGGTATGAGCCACTCAGCACACCAATGAATAATGAATCATTTGTATAACTAAGTCAGGGTCCACGGTGATTTGAATAATGGATCAAATCTTAAAATATGAAATCAAATAGGGATGAATATAAAGTCATGCTCTTGAAGGTCAAAAAATCAACTCTATACATCTAGAATGGGGACAATATGGCCAAACCAATTGCAGCATTCATAAAACAGAAAGGGTGATGGCAGTCAACTACAAGCTTGCTGGTAATAAAGCAGTCCTGATTGAGTACCTACTATTAAACTTAGAAGACCGTTATAAGGTTACGTTTTGTGTGTTAGTCCAGGTCCTCCAAGAGGCAAACCCCAAGATGAGATTAAATGTACAAGAGATTTATTAGGGGAAATGCTGGTGAGGGAGAATGTGGCAGGAGCCAGAAGAGGCCAGGAGAGCCATCAGACTGCAGTGCATGTCTGACTCCTGTGAAGGACAGAGGAAAGGGAAAAAGGGGAAGGTCTTAGACTGCAGTGAAACTCTAAGAAAGTTTTGCCAAGGCTGACTGGGAGTCCTGGGACCAAAGTCACCAGCCGGAGGAGCTCCCATCTTGCAGGAATGGGCCTGCCTTAGTATCCCTGCCTTGCTCAGTCATGTGTTGGCAGCAGCCTCTGGGAAGCATGACCTCGGCACAAATCTGGGGATAGATTTCAGAACATAGCAGTTGGAGCCTTCTGTCAACTTTGTTCCCCACAGCAGGCAATCTGAGAAGTACATTTTTATGGCCCCCCACAAATATTATTCTCATTTACCAATGAGAATTCAGAGGGGTTCAAAGAGGTTAAATGACTCCTAAAGATCATCCAGCAAGCAAGTGACAGAGCCAGGATGGACTCCAGCTCTGTTTGGCTACAAAGGCTATGTCTTTCCACCACTCCTGGTTTCTGCAAGTGATAGGAGTGTGATGAA
This sequence comes from Mesoplodon densirostris, assembly GCF_025265405.1. Taxonomy (NCBI): domain Eukaryota; kingdom Metazoa; phylum Chordata; class Mammalia; order Artiodactyla; family Ziphiidae; genus Mesoplodon; species Mesoplodon densirostris. The sequence goes on from NC_082681.1 coordinate 98,511,680, forward strand.
GCTGATCCCCAAAGCTCATCTGGTCTCAGGTTGTATTCACAGGTTTGAAGATTTCAGTTCATTTTCAGTTAGAAGGTAATGGAGTCCCACATTCAACTCTGCTCACTGCTTTCCAAGAGCTCAAAAACCAAATAATGCCCAGAAAAGAGCAGAGGAAATGGTGAGAATTCTGGAAAGTAAGAAAAATGAGGCATCGCTAAAAGAAGCAAAGATATTTTGCCTGTAGAAAAAAAGAGTTCAGGGGACTCCCATAGTTATCTTCAAACAATTAAGTAAGCTCCTTTCCGGAAATGGCGCATCTTACATTTCATCTGTATGTCAGCAGAAGTATAAGGACAAATAGGTGGAGATGAGCTCAGGTGAGAAATTTTCTACCTGGTACTGTTCAGGCAGGCTCTAAAGATGTTCCTAATGTCCCAGTTTCCAGGATGCTTCTGGGCATATAGCAAGTCCTTGCTAAGTGTTTATTTAAGTGTTTGGACTGGGAAGGGAGTGGAGTGAGAAAAGAAAAGGCTGGAATGCCATGCCACTTTTCTTTACACACTCATCTAGGAAGTCTCATTTCTTCACCCACTGCTTCATTCGTCCCTTAAGTACCATACGCAGTATGAGTTCACAAGTTCACAGCTAAGTTGTATGGTCTGTGTTTGAGCATGAAGTAACTCTAAAGACAAGTTGTACTGTTCTTTTTTTAAAAATTAATTTATTTACTTGATTTGATTTTTGGCTGCACTGGGTCTTCCTTGCTGCACGTGGGCTTTCCTCTGGTTGCAGCAAGCAGGGGCTACTCTTCGTTGCGATGCACAGGCTTCCCATTGCCGTGGCTTCTCTTGTTGCGGAGCACCAGCTCTAGGCCTATGGGCTTCAGTAGTTGCGGCACACAGGCTCAGTCGTTGTGGCTCGCGGGCTCTAGAGCACAGGCTCAGTAGTTGTGGCGCACGGGCTTAGTTGCTCCACGGCATGTGGGATCTTCCCGGACCAGGGCTCGAACCCGTGTCCCCTGCATTGGCAGGCGGATCGTTAACCACTGCGCCACCAGGGAAGCCCTGTATGGTTCTTTTAAAAACAAGACCTACTCATTAACTTTTTTTCTCTTTTCCTATAGGGTATACTGGTGGGGTGTTCTTAAAAAGAATTCGTGTTAAGAAGCCTAGACAAGAAGTCTTTAAACTCTCAGAATATATCAAGGCTGAGGAGCTGTATGTTGGAGCCAAAGTGAACGTGAATGGCTACCTATTTCTTTTGGTCAGTGCTGATGTGTATACCTTAAACTACATGGAAAGGAATTCAGATAAGGTGAACTCACTTGGTGTAATTCTTGACTCACCTCTCAGCACTCTGCAGTCTGTGTTTTTCTTACTCCAGGCCTTTTCTTCTTCATCTTGCCACCAGTTTTACATTGTGCTTTCACACATGTGGGCATGAATAATGGATCTGCACGACTTGGCCACAGGTCCCGTCACAGAGGCCAGGGCCTGGTCTCCTCTGTTTATGTGCTGGGTTTTCCACTGTCCAGCATCATGGATGCCAGGCACAGGCAGGAGGCAGGCCCAAGGTTGAATCAAGTTTCCTGGGTTTTCTGCTGACGCTAACAATGTTTTCAGAAAAAAATTCAGCAATGATCGGAAAGGAAGACAATCTGGTGCCACACACTGTGCTGTCCCAGTTAATTGGCACAGGCCTGCAGAGAAGGCCAAGACCTAAACAAACAGAAACCCCAAGGGAACCTGATAGTTGCTGGGATTGCAGCTTCCCATAACAGGAGCCACCTGAGGCCTAAATGGGAATCCAAGGACAAACTGGCAACAGTGAGCGCCAAGAGTTTTTTCATTTGCAATAGTATGGCACATGGGTACTATTTCTAAAAGTTCCATTATGGCAGTGCCGTTCAGTAAAAATAACATGTTGACAAAATCTTGATTTTTAAGTGTGGACTAGTCTGGTGTGCAAACACGTATATTTCAGGATCATTGCCTACTATTGAAGAATCTATCTAGAAATAATGTATTTACAAAGTCTGCCTGAAAATAATAATATTCATGTGCCATTTATATAGATATAGTACCAATTCCGTTTCATTTATATGTAAAATGCTCGGGGTAAGTTGCTAAGGCCAGTCTCACTGTGTATAGCACATTACCCGGATCAGTTTGGGTCCTCTGAGAAGCAGGTACCAAGACAGACTTAGACACGCGAGAGATGTCTTGAGGGAAATGCGTATGAAGGATAAAGGGGGAGGGAACAGGAGTAGGTGGGGAGACTGGGATGTAGGTCTGATCCCTGAGAAAGTAGAGGGAAGGAAGGAGGATGGGGTGGGAAGAGCCTCAGACACAGCGTAGCTCTGAGAAAGTCTGCACCAGGCCGATGGGGAGCCCTGGAGCAAACACTGGTTATCAGAGAAATCCCATGTCAGGCAGGAATGGCCCAGCTCTGGTGCCTCCTTCCTGCTCAGTCACTGGATGGTAAGAGTCTGGGGAGAGTGTGGCCTCCGTGGGGTCTCTGAAAGCTGCAGCGCTGCAGTGATCACGAAGGTGCAGCAGCTGGGGGCTGTCCGCTAACAGTGCTCTTCTCTGCGTGGTCCCTCTTGAGGGCAGGCCTGGGCAGCACCCTCTGGGGCTGCCACACCATCTCTTCATTTGCAGCGTTAGGAACTTGGGTTAGCGTGACACCATGAGCCGGTAGCTCTTCAAAAGCACTGAAGTCAGGTGAGAGGCTCAATAATGGGGCAGTTACATTCCTGGAGAACAGCAGGCTTGGCTAGGAAACCTGACTCCTTAAAAGCTGAGGGGCCTTAGACGTGTATCTTCCCTGAGCTTTGTTTTCCACATCTTTAAAATGGGAGTACCAACAGTGCCTATTTCAGAGAGCTACTATGAAGATTGGATGCAAAAATCTTTTAAGTGCTTAGCTCTATGTGCCCCATAGCAAGCTCAGTCGGTGTACAATTTACAATAGCTGTTGTCACTAGAGCTCCATTTTCAAACACAGTGCAAACCTGTACTTTAATATAAAAAATATATAGCATGAATACACACACACAGACACACACACACACACATATATATCTCATATATATATGAGACATAAAGGGCTTTTCTCCTTTCAGAAAGATAAAAGCAGGGTAGGACATTATCTAGTATCAGCATCCCAAGTGAAAACTGCATTATCTTAAAACTACCCTTAACAAAGACATTCTAAGCAGAGAAAGATTAATATCAGTCTGAGGAGTCTTTTCAAAAGAGCTAATAGATCCTATCATGGAAACAGATTAAAGGAAATGCAAAAAAGGGAGGGAATGCCTCCCCCTTCCCAGGGCAGAGATGAACTTTATTCTAAGTTACCATCAATGTTTTTCTTTTTGTATTTAGTCTTCTCCTTTTCTAGCTCTTGCTCTAGTTATTTACAAGCTTATGCTTTAGTGAATTGAATAAGAAGTATTCTTACAGAGTCAGAAGCCAAATCACAGTGTAGGAGACAGGAACTGGGGGCTGCCTGGAGAGTGAGTGTAAGGGGACTGCAGTGCGTGTATCACCTGGTGGTTGACAGTTCTGGGGGCGCACTCTAAAGATCTGGGAAAGTTGGGGGTCCATTTATTCAATTTTGAATCCCCATGCTCTCCATTAGGGTCTCCCAACGTGTTGGGTCAATGCCCAAGGGTTAAAGGGGGGAGGCTGAGGTCGGAGTAGTGGTTCTTTTCTGATTCCTGTGGCCCGCTGTCCCTTAAGTGTATTTCTCTCAGATCTGGCCCTGTGCTAATGTCACTTGTTGTCCTGGAGCCATAGCTGAAGAAATCTGGTCATGTCTTCTCTGTGTTGGTCTCTATGGAAAGACATAGCCAGCTAAGTCAAGGTTCACAGTATGAAGTCTCTTTGCTGGCCACCAGGAAGATTGGGCTCCCTATCTTAAATACCTTTCTTTTCTCCTTTCCAGTTTCCTATGAGCAACATTGAACTTGCCCTACAAAAGATAAAACAAGAAGAATCAAAATCCAGAGAGCTCAAGCAGGTGTTTACAGCTGCTGATTGCATGCACACGAAGATGGTGGATTATAATACATTCGGGTAAGACATATTCTGCTAGCAGTAATCTATTTTCTCCTCAAGATTGTCCAAAGAACAGAAAGAACTCACTTTCTTCCCTAGTGTTTCTTCATTAATTTCCTACATACTTTTTTTTACTAGGAATTGGTATTTCTTTACATTCGTATTACTTTGTGGTCAAGTTTTGCCCATTTCTAGTAAATTTTATGCATTTGCATATAAAAGAAGTTCCTAGGAGAGAACAGAGAGGCAAAGGCATAGTACGTCAGTTGGGCACATTGTCTTGTGAATCATGCAGGGCATTGAAGGATCAGGGGAATGCCAGGAAGGCTGCATCTGAATGAGGAAGGCTGAAAACAGTGCAGCTAAGAGCACCCCTCTGAAATCTGAGGAACCTAGGAGGGACATCTCCTTAGGAATGCGATCCAGTTGGAAAAGACAGTGGAAACTTCGGCAGTTATCAGAGGAAAGGTGCTATGTATGCATCTGTGTGTATGTGCGCTCACACACGTATGTATTTTGCAAGACACAAAAATGTAGACATCAAGGGGAAAATATATGACAGAGGTTAGAAGTATTATAAGAAATCATGAACAATAAAGATTTTCTCTAAGGTTAAGCTGAATTCTAGGACTGTCCAGTGACTGACCTAGGCAAATTTCCAAACAGCAGAAACACAGGGAAATTCAAATTCAGGGTCTGGTACAATTGTGAGACTTCTTAGCCTGAAAACAAAGTGAATGGAGCGTTCAGGAGAATGTAAATTAAATCACAGATGGAGGACAAAGGGGACTTTCTCTTTAGGCTGAGAATGCTGGCTCCTAAAAACAATAGTGGCTGAAAGCTATATAGGAAACTCAGCTTGATACAGTCAAGATGTGGCTGAGAAATGAAGACGTGAGCCCAGGAGAGGGTGGCAGGGAGGTCTTTCTAACTTTGTGTCTGAAGTTGCCTGTTGCATCAATACCTGGTGACCCGAGCCCTCCATTAGGCCCAGAGTGTCCCCAAAGCTCATTTGTTATTTTAACAAAGCTCTTCTGTGCCTCCAAAATATTCTTTTGAGAGCAGCAGTCAGAGGACATATTTTTATTGTTTAGAATTCCCGAGCTTCTGGGATCAATAAGAATTTATAGTTCTTTGTTATTGTTCATAGCAGTACACATGTTCATGGCCTCTTGGAAGATAAATGGAGACAGGGTAAAGAGCAGAGACAATTGCTCAGGCCATGGACTAATGGAAAGCAGTGGAGGGGAAAGCGAATTTCCATCAGAAATGAGGGAGTGGTTTCGTTTTATTATTTTGTGTTCTTTTACAAAAGCGTCCATTCTCCTAGTACTCTAGCAGTGTCTATTGGAAACACTTTAGTAAGTTTATAGGGCTTTGGGGGAAACACTTAGGCCAGGCAGGAGATCCAAGGAGGAAAAGTTGCTCTGCGGCCTGACCCTAATTGTGGGTGGAATAAAGGATAGCCACACTGTGTGATTGCAGGGCGACCTCAGGGCTCAGAAAGATGATCAGAAAGAACTAGCTCCCAATATTTAGGCCCTCTCCTGGCCAGAAATTCCTTAAGACAGAAATCAGATCAGGCTGTACCTGGTTTGAAAAACCCTTCAGTGGCTTACAATAAGATCCAAACGTTTTATTGCAGCCGGCAGGGCCTTGAGCGATGCAACTCTGTATTTCCAGTGTCATCACTTCTTTTCCTCCAGCTCTGTCCTCTGGCCTTGCTGACCATCAGTCACTTGCTTTCTCAAACACGTCAAGCTCTTTCCCTCCTCCAAGCCTATGCACACGCAGTCCTCTCTGCTCAGAATGTCCACACCACCATCCTTCTCGTGGCAAACCCTGGGACTCATTGTAAATGCTGCTTCCTCGGAGGGGATTTCTTTCTAGTCTACCTAAAGTAGATCGCTCACTGTTTTTCTTAGCCCCTTGTTTATATTTTTCATAGCACTTAGCACAACTTGCAGTTAAGTTTATTTAGATAGCTGTACTTGGTGTGTGTGTGCTTGGGTGTGTCTTCTCCTATTAGAATGTGAGCTTTCTGAGGAGCAGGGTCCTCGACAGCCCTGTTCACTGCCCTAAACCTGGCACCTCATGCTGGGCTCACTACATATCACAGTTCCTGAATAGAATAATGAGATGCTAGGATTATTCTTGGGGGTTCTGTCTCCAGATGAGAGTGCAGAAGAGGCCTCAAGAGGTCCTGGTCCGTGTGATATGCTTGGTGTCGGGCACTGCGCCATCTGTGGGTCCCTAGTTCATGGTCTTCAGCCCTCTTTTTTGCTCTTCACGTTCTTTCCTGGGCAAAGGCAAAGAAAGTACATAGTCAGTTGCTATCACACCGCATCCTAATTTAATTATGTGCTTGGAGCTTTTACTAGCTAATATTTTTCTTTTATTTCTGTATGGATGTATGAGTGTATATTCTGGCTCTTCTCACCAGAACGTAACCTCTTTGAGGGCAAGGACCTTCTCTTTCTTGTTTTTTGCTTTAAGTTTATCACTTTTCACAGTGCCTGGGTGTGAATATTTGTTGAGTGGCTGCATTTTATCCAGCCCCCCCTGCTTTGGCTGTCAGCTAAAGGCTGAGTTCTCCATTTAGTTCCTCATGCTCAGACCTTTTTCCTGAGTTATAAATCTTGAAATACGAATGCCTCCGAGACATCTCCCCTTTGGATGTCCCTAAGGCATCCCCAAATAACTTTCCCTAAATTGACCTCTTTTTCTTCTCCCGTAAAGTTGCAGCCGGGGACCCTGTCTTGGTAAAGGCCACCATACTTGTCCCCAGGGCCTGGGCCAGGGTCTACCTTGTCTTTCCCCTATCTTGACCTCTCCCACCCTCTTGAAATTGCACTTCTTAAACTACCTCTCTCCATCTCTAGCTTCACTGTTGCAGTTCAGCTTTTCATCTGTTCACCTGGACTCCTTGTCTTAACACTCATCCTCCAAAGCTGTGCCAGAGTGACCGCCCTAAAATCTGATCATGTCGTTCCTTTGCTCTAGGGCAAATCCCAACCTTTTAGTGTTTCGTGTGAGTTTGGTCATGATCTGACCCTTGCCTCCATCTCTTCCCTTATTTCCATCTCACTCGAATTATTCTTTTGGAGAAGTCACTGTTTATCAAGCACTTACTGTGGACCATGCATCGTGCTAAATGCTTTTCCTGTATTATCCACTGGTAGCCCATGTTGAGTTATTCGTTTATTTCCCTGCCTCCACAGTTGGCTCCAGCCAAGTACAGTAGGTGTTCGTTGAATAATTTAATGAATGGTCCTATTTCTCAAGGAACATTCTGTCTAAAGTTTGCATCAAACAAGTAAATAATTGATTACCTTGCTCTGGGGAAGGGAAATCTGTCTCTGACTGTAGGGAAGTCAGGGAGAGCTAGTCCTGACTCTCACAAGTCAAGTGACTTGGGCAACTCACTTCACCTACCTACACCTCACTCTTTGGTCCATATAATGGTCTCTAAGGCCCCTTCTAGGCGCTGACATTCTGAAACTTTCTGTAGGTTTATGAATACACTTGTAAAATGTTCCCTTTTCAAATTTGTGCATCGAAGTAGTAGAGTGGGCAGGCAGAGGCAGGACTGCAGTGTAGGCCTCTGGGCTTCACCTCTGTGGCCCTCATTTTCTCCCCTGCTTACATACCTGGCCCTCTCAGTATGTACCTGGCGCCCCAGAGCCCAAGCTTACTGCTTTGGGCAGCAGTCCAAGCCCCGGGCATTTTCTTTCTTCTCAGAGATTTGCACCACTTCTCAGGGAAACCTTGTGGGCACGAGCTAATAAACTATCTCTGCATAAGGTGCCATGGTTGATAATGGATTACTGGATTAACTTGTGGGCCTTCCTGAGATATTTGCCTCAAAATTGACCTGAAGGAATGCAGGGACAGGTGGAAACAGAGGGCAGTTTTGGGAGGGAGTGTTTCCCTTCTGCCTTGTGGGGCTAGCTGGCTCTGCCTCTAGGCTGGACCTATTTCTCTGGGACCCTTTCTTCATGGTCTGTCAGATTGGCCTGTGACAGCCGTGGATTGTAATCGAAGAGAGTGCAGAGAGCCTTTCTCAGAGCCTCGATACCTGACGGGCAGGTTTCAGCAGGGAGCCAGGCAGGGACTAGGCTTGGCAGGGCTAGTGTTTCGTGCAGTTGGGAACATGGGCAGGGTGAGGCTTCCTGATGGGGGCCCTGGACTTAGAACCCTAGGCGACAGCAGCAGCGAGGGCCCTGTGCCAGGGAAGACGTGGCCAGCCCCTCCCTCCAGCCACCTCCCCGAGCCTTGATCTCTCCATCAGAGATGACACCCGCCCCATGTAGCCTGCATGTATTTTGGTTTTCTGTGTGCTCAGTGCTCACCTCTTTTTCAAGGGCAGGGCACATGCCCGGTTCACCCTGGAGTCTTTCCTAGATACCTCCAGCACCCCATGTCTCAGGCCTCAGTGAATGTAGTGAATTATTACACCATTCTTCCTCAGACCCCCATTATCAACTGTGGGATCAGGAGATTTCCTGTGAGCATCGATGTAATAAATCCCAAGATTTACAGCCTCGAGGAAATTTTCGTTCTTGTAAACTGAAAATTCTTCCTGAGAGAGATAGTATAATGTAGTAAACAGATTCAATTTTAGACTTGTAGACTTGCATCCAAATCTCAGCTCTGCCATTTGTCAGCTTGGGGGCCTTGAGTAAGTTGCTGAACAATGTTTCCACCTACAAAATGGGGATGGTAATAATACCTACTGCATAGAGCTGTTGTGATGAATAAATCTGATATAACATATGTAAAGTTCTTATTGTAGCACACTGTAGTGCATAGCGGACACTAGAAAATGAAAACCCTTTATCCCAATAGTTGGAATAGTTTGAAATAGTCACTGAAAATAGTAGTAGGAATTTATGTCCTGTTTTCGATATTTCACTAAGTTCTGTATTTACTCTTGATGAGGTCATTGAAAGCATTCTTTAATAAATGAGGTTGGAAGAAGCCCTTTAAAAACTTGGAGGCCATGAAGGTGGAAAATAAACATCACCGTTGGTGGACCGAGGTTGGGAAACATTAATATAATCCACCCCATTACTGTCCTTTACTTAAAGGAAGAAGATTATAAATTTAGTGCTTAGAAAATTGTAATGATCTCATCCTGATTTATCTCAGACAGTTATCTCTCCTTTTATGTGGTTTTGCTCTTTTTTTGAACAACTCTGTGTACATTGTTATTGGTGTTTTTATTGTAAGCCTAACTAACATCTTTTAAGGAAGCCACTAGTCTATGAATCTATATGAACAGAAGGAAAAACCAAGACAAATTCCAAAAGCACTCAAACATGTACTCTCATCTTGAACCAAGTAGACACTTTGACAGTGTCCATACCATATCTTTGAGATACGAGCCTCAGCGTACATTTTTGAAAACAGCATTTTGAACCTTCCTAAAAGCATTAAATATAAATAAATGTGATATCATAGAAAAAATGCTGGCCTGGGAATCAAAAAGACCGAGATCTTTGATTTGATTCTGTCACTGCCTGATGGTGTTGTTTGTACTGGTGAGGGCTTAGTTTTTAAAAACCAGAATTCTCTCTGGCTAGTTAAGCAGAAAAGGAATTTTTAAAAAGGATCCTGGGTGGTTCACAGTATCTTTGGAAGGGCTGGAGCAACAAGCTTGAGGCTCAGTTCTAGGAACAGTGCCCAGAACTGGGCTGTAGAACTTGTCTGATGAGAAAATGGCCTCTGTTCCTACTGCACCACCCACACTTGTTGCTACATTTGCGCTGCTGCCAAGAATTTGATTTTACCACAACCATCACTGCCACTACTTTTGGCAACCTTGTGTCCTTTGCTACCGCTGAAAACTGGACCCCTCTGACACCAAAGGTGGCCACGCCTAGCTGGTTTTCTCTTGTTAATCCCTTCCAAGTCAAGGTCTCATGTAAGCTTCCCCGATTGGCAGAGCCTGGGTCACCAGCATGTTTCTAACTGCAAGGAAGCCTGGGAAATTGAGCTCTGACTTCCATGTTGGGGTGACGGAGAAAATAACGTGGTAATTTCCCCAAATATAGATTGGCGATTTAAAAGGTACCCTCTTCATTTGCTGTGACGGCAAATCCAAGCCAAGATGAGCCAAACAGGGGGCATAAAATGACAACATTAGGAACGGAACTCCTTGTTTGTAAACAAACCAAGCAGAACACTTGCCTGGTTTTAGCACTTTGCAAATACTGTTCTGATCCACCCGAGCAGCTAAACAAAATACAAACTCCTCCCCTATATTCCACTACTTTTGCAATCTCTGACACGCCTTTCTGAGTTTAAATTGCCTTCAGTGAAGGCATTGGATTACTTTCAAGTTCATGGATTGATAGCTGGCAATCGTGTTTTGTTTGGTTTTCGTTTAATGTTTTTTAAAATTAAGACTTTAAACATAAAAGTCTATATTTCTCTCTCCTCTTGAAAAATAGAACCTGGGCCTACGTTTCCCCATGTCAACTGTCAGTTGGGAGTGAGTGGCAACTGTCCACCTCAGACTGTGCCTGTTCTCTGCACTCTTCCCCAGTCTCTACAATTCCTTATTGTCGTATACCTTCTCCCATTTATCTTACCTGCATATCCCAGAAGGTACTTGACGAGGTAACCCTTGGATTAGATAATTTTAAGGTCCCTTCCAGCCATAAAATTCCATTATTTTGTACCCTAGGTATGGTGGAAATAGGCATTCAGGAACCAATTGTGTAAATAGCCCAAAATAGAACTGGAGACTGATTTTTAAATCAGAACCCAAGTGTGATTTTATATCTAAAAATCCAAAAGACTCAATTTAAAAATGATTAGAGGGCCTCCCTGGTGGCGCAGTGGTTGAGAGTCTGCCTGCCGATGCAGGGGACACGGGTTCGTGCCCCGATCCCGGAGGATCCCACATGCCGCGGAGCGGCTGGGCCCGCGAGCCATGGCCGCGGGGCCTGTGTGTCCGGAGCCTGTGCTCCGCAACGGGAGAGGCCACAGCAGTGAGAGGCCCGCGTACAGCAAAAAAAAAAAAAAAAAAAAAAAAAAATGATTAGAAATATTAAGAATATTTAGGAAAGTAGCTAAATACAAGAAAACTACATAAAAAGCAATAGTTTTACTAGTAATAAACAGGAAATATTATGCAATGGGGGGTACTATTCACTATAGCAACAAAAATTATGAAATACCTGGGAATAAATTGGACAAGAAATGTATAAGAGTAAAATGAATACAATTTCAAAATTTTATCATATCTCTGAATGGAAAGACACTATTTTAAAAATTCTAATCTGTCCAAATTAATCTAGATTTGAAGCAATTCAAATCAGAATTTACAATGTGGGTTTTTGTTGTTGCTGTTGTTAGATTTGGTTTTGTTTTGCAGGGTTAAGGGAGAGAAATTGGCTCATTGATTTTGAGGTCCCTCAATAAAAATCAGGGATTAAAAAAATGTTGAAAAGGAAGAATATTACAGTCAAGATACTAGAATTTATGTAGTTTATAGATATTTGAAAACACTGTAATATACTAATAGAGGATTAAACTAAAATATCAGTGAAACAGAGTATAGAGCCCATAAAAGATTCATTTTTATGGACTTTATTATAAGGTACAGAGAAATTCTCAATTCAGTGGACAATGAATGGATTAATAATAAAGGTTTTAGTGATAATTGATTAGGAAACATTTAATACATTTTAATTTTGTGGTAGGTAAGGCACAGTTTCCAAAAACCATAAAGGAAAAGTTGACTGTATTGACTACAGGAAAATTTTCTATTTCTCTAGGCAAAAAATACTGTAAACAAATTTAAAAGACAAGGGACAGACTGAGAGAAAATATTTACAACCAGTATAAGAACCAGGGGATTGACATTAAGGATTTATGAAAAACTGTAAAATCAACAGACAAAAATGGGTTAAGGACAGGAATAAACAATTCTCAGAAGCAATACAAACAGCCTTTAAACCTATGAAAAGAAGCCCAATAATCACGTAAGCTGAAACGACAATAAAATATTTCCACCTATTATATTGGTGACATTTAAAAAGAATGACATAACTGGCTCCAGATGAGCATGTGGGATAACAGGTACTTTCATTTTTTATTGATAGGAGTTTAAATTGGTTCAGCATTTTAGAGGGCAATTGGCAGTATCTAATGCTTAGACCCTTTTACCTAGTCATTGCACGTTTAGAAACTTTTTACTCAGAGAAAATTTGACAAGTGGATTGTAATAGATATGTGTGTGTGTATGTGTGTGTGTGCACACACAATATTTATTGCAGCAAGCTTTGTAACAGCAAAAATTTGGAAAAATCATATGTCCAACAATAGGGGAGTAGTTGGATAAATTCTACTGCTTTGGTTTAAGACTGTACTATTTAGCCATTAGAAAGAATGAGATAGGCCAAATATGCATACTTGAGAAAACGTTCAATGTGTTAGTCAGGTTTGGTTAAGTAATGCTGCAGTAATAACTAACCCCCAAATCTCAGGGAACTAAATCAACAAAGGTTATTTCTTGTTTACTCTGTGTATCCATTGTTGTTGTCAGAGGGAGCTTTGTTCACAGTAGCCACTCAGGGACTGAATCTAACAGAACAGCCACTACCTTGAATATACCAGAGAGAGAAGAGAGCTTTGGAGGGTCAAGCCCAATAAGTCTCAGCTGGGAAGAAATACATATCATTTACACTCAATTCATTGGCCAGTACTAGTCACATGGCTCCACCCATATGTTCAGAGGAAAGAGGGAAACTAGATGTTAGGTAAACAGCACTAATGGCTACCATATATATATCATGCTGTTTTGTAGATAAAGCAAAATTCAGAAGTCTGTATAATATGATCCTATTTATGCCAAAAGTCTAAAGGTTATGTGTGCATGTATATTTATATAAATATTTCAGGGATTGTGTATCCTTTGAAGAAATCCTAGCAGGCTGCACACCAAGCTGCCTCATTCTTTGATTTTTTTTTTTTTTTAACAATGAGCAATTGTAGAAAAAAAATTAAAAAATAAATAAAGCTCAAGCAAATAAAACCAAAAAGCCTGGGCAAAGAGCACTGAGCATTTTTCGTTTCTTGCTTCAGTTTCCAGAAAGAGCTAATGACAAATGCTGGCAGAATGCTTAGAGCAGAAGTCAAGAGTCTCATAATCATAGAGCAGGGTATGAGTTGTTCCACTTAATGCTCTACTCTGATTATTGATTAGAGTCAAATAATTTTAATGTGCTTACTTAAAATTCTTTTATTATGGGCCATAATATTTTAAATTTCTGTTACAAAATTCCAGAGCTTCGCAATTAAATTTAGGATGGAATCGTTTTTATAATTTTCAAATTCTTGTCAAATTAGCAACAAATTCTTACCCATTTATTTTCCCCACTTAGATTGAATCATTAATATTTTACTATTATTTGCTTTATCATGCATCTCTCCATTCATACACCCCTCTATCCATCCATTAATCCATCTTAACTTTGGTGCATTTCAAAGAAAATCACAGACATCAATTACTTCCCTCTAAATATATCAGCATGCTTACCATTTATTTACATTTTTTTCCTTTTGATATAAAATTTATATTCAATAAAACGCATCAACCTTAAGTATACATTTGCTTAATTTTGACAAATGCATACACCTGTGCAACACAAATCCCTATTAAGATGTGCAACATTCCTGTCACCCAGAAAGTTCCCTCACACCCCATCCTAGTCAGTCCCTGCCCACCTCCCCCATTCAAGGGGCAGCCACTTTTCTGATTTTTTTCACAGTAAATGGCTTTTTTCCTGTTCTAGAATTTCATATAAATGAAATTATACAGCATATATTCTTTTGTGGATTCTCTTATTAAGTATGATTTTGAGAATTATCCATATTGTTGAGTGTATCAGTAATCCATTCTTTCATATTGCTGAGTAGTGTTCCATTGTATGAGAATACCACAATTTGTTTATTCTTTCCCCTGCTGATAGATACCTGGGTTACTTCCAACTTTTGGCTAATATAAATAAACCTGCTCTGAACATTCTTGTACAAATATTTTTGTGAACATAATTTTCTTTCTCTTGGTTACATAACTATGAATGGAATTGCTAGGACATAGGTGTATGTTTAGTTTTTTTAAGAAACTGGCAGACCGTTTACCAAAAGAGGTTATACCAGTTTACATTTCCCCTAACAACGTACAAGGGTTCTAATTGCTTCACAATCTTGCCAACATTTGCTATTATTAGGCTTTTTAATTTAAGCACTCTGGTAGACATGTAGTAGTATCCCATTGTAGTTAAATTTGCATTTTCGTGACAACCCATGATGTTGAGCACTTTTTTTCATGTGTTTATTGGCTATTTGTATTTTTTGTGTGTGTGTGAAGTGTCTTTTCAGATCTTTTGCCAATATTTATTGGTTGTTTGTTGTATTATTATTGAGTTGTTGGAATTCTTTATATTTCCTGGATACAAGTCATTTGTCAGATACACGTTTTGCAAATGTTTTTCTCCCAGTCTCTGGCTTTCCTATTCACTTTCTCAGTGGTGTCCTTTGATGAATACTGTATATATTTTAAATTTTGATGAAGTCCAAATTGTCAGTCTTTTCTTTTAAGGTTATTGCTTTCTGCTTAAGATGTCTTTGGCTGCCTCAAAGTCACCAAGATAGACTCCTATGTTTTTCTCTAATAGCTTTATGATTTTAGCTTTTACTTTTAAGTGTATGATTCATCTCAAATTAAATTTTATATATGCTGTGGGATCAGCATGCAGGTTTATTTTACTTAAATTCTTAAAATGCTTATTCCAAAGTTTTCTATTATAAGCCAGAATATTTTATATTGAAGTAAAACAATTCCAGAGCTTTAAAATATAATTTTGAAATGGAAGAGTTTAAAATTTTTTTAAATTCTTATTAAATTAGTGACAGTGTCTTCCCCATTCATTTTCTTCTTGTTCTGTGACTTAGTTTTGACTATTAAAATTGCAAATTCTCCTTCACAAAAGAAACTGAAATGCTGATCTTTTATACTTCCACCAATTTCCTTATGTAGTACATTCCCACCTCTTGAGAATTGAAATATTCTCACTACATTAATATCCCAGTTAACTGAGGAATGCTAGATACTAATGATCTTGATAACTGAAGGAAACTGTATACTACACATGTATGACAGACTGTATTTTTCAAAGATGGCTGCAGCAGTGTCCAACATGTGAACTTGACACTCGTTCCACTGAGAGGTGGGGTCTATGCCATTTCCCCTTGAATCTTGAGTGGCTTTGTGATTCACTTGTAACCAATAGAATGTGACAGAAGTGATGCTGTGTGAGACAACTGAGGCCAGTTCAGAAAAGATGATGCAGCTTCTACATTGTATGACGTGACACTTACTTTTGGAACCCTGTACTACCGTGTAAGAAGTTCTACCACCTTGAGGTTGCCATGCTATGAAGAAGCCCAAGCTACATAGGGAAACCACTTGTAGATGGTAATTCAAGTGACAGCCCGAACTGAAATCTCAGCTGATGGCCCTTGCCATGCACTGGATTTATGAGCTAAGACACCTTCACATAATTCAAGCCCCCAGTTACAGAATCTCCCAAGTTGAAACTCCAGACCTTCTTTTGTGCCCTGTCAGAATTCCTGACCCACAGAATCCATGAACATAACAAAGGAGTTGCTTTAAGCACTTGATTTTTAGGGTAATTTGTTAAACAACAATATTAACTGAAGCAGCATGCGCCAACACATTTTGGGGAATTAGAATACTGAAAATATGCAGCCCTCAAATTAAGTATTCGATTTTTATTTTTTTGAGAAACAGTCTGATGTCTTTTAGTGCCTCAGAGACCTGGCTTCCCAGTTCTTTAACTGCAGAGGTGGAGAAATCCTGTGCCACATCTTGGAAGTTGCTCTTGTGAAAAGACCTCCACATCAGTTAGAACACAGTATATGCTGGGTGGGGAAAAAAAAGTAAAGAAGTAATTCTTAGTATGTGTACCTTCCATCTGGAAGAATAGTAGTAAAATTTCCTTCTTCTACCCGAACTGAGCCAGGTGAGGTGGGGGTGGAGGCTTTTGTGAATTTAGATACGTTTTACATCCGAAGAAGAAGATGTGGTCTCATTTTCCAAGAACGCATTTGATTTTTTTAGGTGCTAATTTATTTTTAAATTTACATACACTAAGATTCACTCTTTTTGGTGTACAATTCTATGATTGTGACAAATTCCTAGAGTTGTGCAACTGCCACCGCAATAAAGATACAGAACAGTTCCATCACACCTGCCCCCTCACACACACCCCCACCCCCAAAACGGGAATAATGCTTTCTCTTGAGTAAATACCTAGGAGTGGAATGTATGAATCATACGGTAGGCATATGTTTCACTTTTTGAGAAACTACCAAACTGGTATTTTTTGTTGTTGTTTTAGAAGTTTTTTTTACATCTTTTGTTACATTTTCCCCTGGATATTTCATACTTTGGGTGCCATTATAAATGGCATCTTTTTTAGTGGTTGCCCCAGAGTTTGCAATACTGTACACGTTTACAGTTAGTCCAAGTCCACTTTTAAATAGCACTATACCACTTCATGAGTAGTGAGGAAACCTTATAATAGCATCACGGTCATTCATTTCACTTATACAGAAGCATCTATATGTTCATATACATGTATATGCACATAATTGAAAACATTGTTGCTATTATTTTGAGCAAATTATATGTTAGATCACTTAAGAAAAATAAGTTTTTTATCGACTTACTTATTCCTTCTCTAATGCTCTTTTTTTTAACTTTTTCCTTTATATTGGAGTATAGTTGATTAACAATGTCATGATAGTTTTCAGGTGTACAGCAAAGTGATTCAGTTATACATATACACGTATCTATTCTTTTTCAAATTCGTTTCCCATTTAGGTTGTTACATAATACTGAATAGAGTTCCCTATGCTATACAGTAGGTCCTTATCCATTTTAAATATGGCAGTGTGTACACGTCAATCTCAAACTCCCTAACAATCCCTAATGCTCTTTCTTTATATAGATACAAGTTTCTGACCTATATCAATTTCCTTCTTTCTGAAGAACTTCTTTTAAACATTTCTTGGAGGGCAGGTCTACTGGCAACAAATTCCCTCAGTATGTGTTTGTCTGAGAAAGTCTTTATTTCTCCTTCACTTTTGAGGGATAGTTTCACAGGATACAGAATTCTAGCTTGGTTTTTTTCTCTCAACACTTTAAATATTTCACATCACCCTCTTCTTGCCTGCATGGTTTTTGAGGAGAAATAGGATGTAATTCTTATCTTTGCCCGTCTATAGGTAAGGTATTTTTTTCCCTTTGACTTCTTTCAAGATTTTTTTCTTTATCTTTGACTTTCTACAGATTAAATATGATGTGCCTAGGTGTAGTTTCGGGGGAGCATTTATCCTGCCTGGTGTTCACTGGGCTCCTGGATCCATGGTTGGTGTTTGACATTAATTTGGGGAAATTTTAATTTGTTATTGCTTCACGTATTTCTGCCGTCCCTTTCTCTCTTTCCTCTCCTTCTGGTATTCCCATTACATATATGCTATAACTTTTTGTAGTTTTCCAGAAGTTCTCGGATATTCTGTTCCATTTTTTATGTCTTTTTTCTCTTTGTTTTTCAGTTTTGGACGTTTCTATTGATGTTTCTATCCTCAAATGCAGAGGTGCTTTCCTCAGCTATATACTAATGAGCCCATCAAAGGCATTCTTCACTTCTGGTAGTGTTTTTGAGCTCTACCATTTCTTCTTGATTATTTCTTAGAATTTCCATCTCTCTGTTATCCATCTATTCTTACATGTTGTCTGCTTTTTGCATTAGAGGCCTTAGCATGTTAATCATAGTCGTTTTAAATTCACAGACTGATAATTACAACATCCCTGCCCTATCTGAGTCTGCTTCTGATGCTTGCTCTGTCCCTTCAAGCTATGTTTTTTGCCTTTTAATTCTTTGCTGAAACCAGACATGATGTACTAGATAAAAGAAACTCTGGTAAATAAGCCTTTGGTGATGTGGTGGTAAGGTGCCGGGGGAGAAGTGTTCTCTATCGCTATGATTAGGCTTCAGTCTTTTTAGTGTGCCTGTGTCCCTCAGCTGTGAACTTCATAAGTACATTTTAGTTTCCTCCCCCACCCCTCTAGGTGGGATAGGATGGCCGGAGGGGGCTAGATTTGGGTATTTCCCTTCCCTTATGTGTAAGGCTCGAGGGGGCTGGAGTTGAGTATTTCCCTTTCCCAGGGTGGGTTAGGCTCTGATAAAACCCCATTGGTAAAATGGTTTCCCTTGAAGGCAGGCATTGTTAAGAAGGACAGAATGCTCTTGCACATTTCAAATTGGTTACTTTTCTCCTCTCCTGCCGGAAGCCAGAGAGAATTTTCCCTTGATATTCACTGTGAGAACCTGGTAAAGCTCCTGGAGATACAGCTCACACAAGTGTGGGGCTCCCTTGATGACTGGCCTCCCCAGGAGTTTTTATCTCTTAGATTTGTCCACATGGAGCCTCCAGAAATTCATCAGTTACAGTTCAGATTTTCCTACCCTGCTACTGGTTCCCACCGAGGTTTCTGCTTGTGGGTTTCTGCTCTGATAAGTCATGATTCTCTGTATCTGAGTGTCTATTTGTCTTTCCAGTTTGAGGGACAGTGGTTTGCCCAGTGACCTCCCTTCTCAGATGGATCTAAGAAGAATTGTTGATTTTTCAGTTTCTTCAGCTTTTTACTTCCCAAATTGTTTTTTTAAAGTGATTGTATCGGGCTTCCCTGGTGGCGCAGTGGTTGAGAGTCCGCCTGCCGATGCAGGGGATACGGGTTCGTGCCCCGATCCCGGAAGATCCCACATGCCGTGGAACGGCTGGGCCCGCGAGCCATGGCCGCGGAACCTGTGCGTCCGGAGCCTGTGCTCCGCAGCGGGAGAGGCCACAGCAGTGAGGGGCCTGCGTACAGCAAAAATAAATAAATAAATAAATAAATAAATAAAGTGATTGTATCATCTTCATTTTTACCAAGAGTCTTTGAGAGTTCCAATTCCTCTACATGCTTACCACACGTGGTATGGTCCATTTGTTTAATTTTAGCCATCCTAATAGATGAGTAGTAGTATTTCATTGTTGTTTTTACTTGAGTTTTCCTAATGATTAATGATGTTAAACATATTTTCATGAGCTTCTTTGCCATCCATAAATCTGTGGTGAAGCCAGAGGAGATTTCAGGTCTTTTTCCCAAACATTTTTTGAGTTTTTTGTTTTCTTGTTCCTGTTTTGTGAGTTCTTTATTTATTCTGGATACAAGTCCCTTATCAGATATATGCTTGCCAAATATATTTGTCTGTGGCTTGTGATTTTATTCCCTTAAAAAAGTATCTTTTGAAGAGAAAAAGTTTTAAATTCTGATTAAGTTCAATTTATCAATATTTGCTTTTATGGATCATGATTTTGGAATTAGATCTAAGAAATCTTTGACTAATTCAAGGTCACAGAAGTTATCTTCTAGAGGCATTATAGTTTTACAATCAGGTCTATGATTCACTTTAAGTTAATTTTTTGTTCGTGGTGTGAAATAAGGATTGAAGTTTTATTTGTTTATATGTAGATATGCATTTTTTCAGCACCGTTTGTTGAAAAAAACACTATCATTTCTCCACTGAATTGCCTTAGAACTGTTGTTGAAAATCAGTGTCCATATATGATGAGCCTTTTTCTGTTCTGTTCCATTGATCTGTCTGTCTCGTCACTGATACCATGCTTTCTTGATTACTGTATCTCTATAATAAATGTTGAAATCAGGTAGTATTAGTTCTCCAACTTTGTTCTTCTCTTTCAAAGTTATTTTGGCTATACTAGGTTGTTGTATTTCCTTTGGTACTTTGGAATCAGCCTGTCAATTTATATAACAAGCCCTGTTGGGATTTTGATTGCAATAGCATTAAATCTATAGATAAACTTGTGGACAACATTGAGTCTTCTGACTCATGAACATGGTGTATCTCTCCACTTATTTGGAATTTAATTTGTCTCAGACATACTTTATAGTTTTCAGGGTACAGGTCTTGCACATCTCTTGTCAGATTTATCCCTGAACATTTCATATTTTTGATGCTTTTGTAAATTGTATTGTTTTTAATTTTAATTTTCAATTGTATATTGCTAGTATATATAAATAGGATTGATATTTGTGTATTGATCTTATATCCTGATACATTGCTGAACTCACCTATTTGTCCTAATAGCTTTCTTTTTTATTCCATCAGGTTTTTTTATATTGACAGTCATGTCATCTGAGAATAAAGGCAGTTTTACTTCTTTATTTCCAAACTGGATTCATTTGACATCATTCTCTTGTTCCTAAAATTAGGGGGAAGGCATTTAATCTTTTAACATTAGGTGTAATGTTAGTTAAGAGTTTTTGGTAATTGTCTTTTATCAGGTTGCGGAAGTTCCTTGTCATTCCTATGTTGTTGAGTGTTAGATTTTGTCAAGTCCTTTTTCTGCATCTGTCGATATGATCGGATTAGTTGTTTTAGTTTGTTAATTTAATAACTTACATTGATTGATTTTCAAATGTTAACACTTGCATTTCTGGGATAAATTTCACTTGGTCATTATGTTGTTTTCCCTTTTATAGTTGTTGTATTTAATCTGTGAAAATTTTGTGTAGAGTTTTTGCCTGTATCTTCATGAAGCCTCACAGAATGAGTTCTGTGCCTGTAATGGTGACCAGGTCACTTTACCTGTTGGGATTTCATTTCCTTACTTGTAAAAGGAAGAGGCTGGATTGATGATCTATCTGTTATTTTCCATTCTAATGGAAAATGGTCTTTTCCATTATTCATATTTATTTTCCCATGATTTACATTTATCTTCATTTAACCCTTTAAATTATTTTGCATATCTTTTATTACATATAAAAGTACAATAGCATAAGCATATTACTGTTAAGTGGTAAATTGAGGGTGACTGCTCAAAAACTTTTCAACGGTGTGGTGCTGCTCGATCAAACAATTTTGGAAACAATGCTGTATATAATTCTCCTGGCCATCAGGACTAGGCTTTCTCATAGGCCTCAGTCTTTTCCCACCTGGAACACTTTGCTATTAGTCTTTGAGGTTGTATTAGACAATTATATAAAACTCGTCTCATCCTTCAAATAACCCTGCAAGGCAGACTCATTAATCAGCTGCTCAAGGTCACGGGCACAACTGGGATTCAGACCTAAGTCTGTTTGATTCCAAATCTGATATTTTCTCTTTCAAAACTTAAATGGAGGGCTTCCCTGGTGGCGCAGTGGTTGAGAGTCCGCCTGCCGATGCAGGGGACGCGGGTTCGTGCCCCGGTCTGGGAAGATCCCACATGCTGCGGAGCAGCTGGGCCCGTGAGCCATGGCTGCTGAGCCTGCGCGTCCGGAGCCTGTGCTCCGCAACGGGAGAGGCCACAACAGTGAGAGGCCCGCCTACCACAAAAAAAAAAAAAAAATGTACATAATGGTAAACACTGTATCCTTTTGTGACTTGCTATTTTTGATCAACATATGATTTTGAGTTATTTCCATGTCAATACATGTAGCTCTGGTTTATTTAGTCTCATTGTTTTATAGTATTTCATTTTATGAATAAACTACAGTTTACCAATTTCTTATTATGTTAGTTTTCTGTGGCTACTGTAACAAAAGCAAACTAGGTGGCTTAAAACAACAGAAGTTTATTCTCTCACAGTTCTAGAGGCCAGAAGTCCCAAATCAGTATCACTGGGCTGAAATAAAGGAGCTGGCAGGGTGATGCTCCCTCTGGGAGAATCTGATCCCTTCTTCTTCAGTTTCTGTGGCTGCTGGCAGTCCTCGGCTTGTGGTATTACTCCAACCTCTGTCTTTACCTTCACATTGCTTCCTCCTCGTGTGTGCGTGCGTGCGTGCGTGCGTGCATGAGAGAAATCTCTCTCACTCTCTCTTATAAGGATACATGTGATGGCAGTTAGGGCCCACCTAGATAATCCAGGATAATCTCGGGTAATCTATTTCAAGATCTTAAATTAATCACATCACCAAAGACCCTTTTTCCATATAGAGTCACATTCACGGGTTCCGGAGATTAGGACCTGATATCTTTGGGGATCATTCTTCAGTCTCCTGTACTTACGAACAGCCATTTTGCTATTACAGACAGCTGCAAGGGAACATCCTTGTGCATGTCTCTGTGGATATGTGCTAGTTTCTCTAGAATAGGAACATAAAAGTAGAATTGCTAGGCTATAAGCTGTATCTTCAACTTCACTAAGGATTGTTAAATTTTTCTTAGAAAGTGGAAGCATCAATTTATATTTTCATCCTTTGCACATTGCTCATTTTTCTGTTGAGATTTAAGTCTTTTTTAAAGTCTTTGTTCTTGATACATTTTGCATGCGAGTCCTCTGTTGGTTATGTGCATTGCAGATGTATTCTATGTCTGGCTTCTCTATTCACTTCCTGTATTGTGTCTTTTGTCATGTGGAAGTTTAAATTTTTAATTGTAGATGAATTTATGGGCTTTTTTCCGTTATAGTTAGTGAATTTTGCATCCTCTTTAAGAAATTATGAGTACCATATGAATTTCCAGTTGTTCCAGCACCATGCATTAAGTCTATCCTTTTTTTCCCCCAGTGGTTTGTATTGACACATCTGACATATTTCATAGTCCCATATCCATATGAATCTGTTTCTAAGCTCTCTATTTTGTTAAATTTGTCTACTTGTCTAGCCATAGGCTAGTATCACCTGTTTTATTTGTTACTATGGCATCATAAGTTGTGATACAGAGCAGGGTTCTAATTTTTCTTCTTCTGACTATTCTTAAGCTTTTAATTTTCCATATCAATTTTATGACCACTTTCTAGTTCTTTAAAAAGCCAGATTGGATTTTGACTGGAATTGTGTTGAATTTATAGATTAACTAGGGGGCAGAACTGCTGTCACTATGAAATAGAGATTTCCCATCTTTGAATATAGTGTATCTTGTTTTATAATACTGTACAGTTTTGTTCTCGTTGCAAATATTGCCTTTTAATTTTAGAATTACATTTTCCAGTTGGTTGTTGCTGGTGTATATGAATGCTATTGATTTTTGTATTTTATTTTTTTGTATGCTGGTCTCATTTTCCCTCTTGAGTCCTCAGAATATGTAGTGTCTTTTGGATATTATTTTGGACCATATCATATAAACTGTAAATAATGACAGACCTGCTTCTTCCCTTTTAATCTATATGATTTC
Organism: Mesoplodon densirostris; assembly: GCF_025265405.1. Lineage (NCBI taxonomy): Eukaryota > Metazoa > Chordata > Mammalia > Artiodactyla > Ziphiidae > Mesoplodon > Mesoplodon densirostris. The sequence continues at coordinate 98,534,988 of NC_082681.1, forward strand.
TTTCTGTTCTTCTTATTATAATATTTTGGCTAACAGCTGCAATGTAATATGTAAGATAAGTAGTAATAGCAGGGATCCTTACCTTTTTCCTGATTTTAAAAGAGGTATTTCTAATATTTCACCATTAAGGTCATAGGTTTCTTGGTAGATGCAGGTATTCTATTTAGGATTTTCACATCTTTGTTCATATAGGAAACAGGCCTATACTTTTACTTTCTCATACTGTCTTTGTCCAGTTTAGATATCAGTGTTTTATAATAGTCTTATAAAATAAGTTTCAGAACATTCACTCTCTGTAAAAAGTAGGTATTATTAGTTCTCTGAAGGTTTTGTAGAAGTTGCGTGTAAAACCATATAGCCATTCCTTTTTTTTCTGTGGGTGGATTTTTTAACTAATGGTTCACTTTCTCTAAGGAGAGTACATGCTATTCTAGATTTCTATTTTTTCTTGAGTTGGTTTTGAAAATTATATATGTTTTCTAGAAACTTTTCCATTTCGTCTAATTTTTAAAATTAATCACCTTTTTAAGCCCTGTTACTGTTGATTTGTGCCTTTTCTGTTTTTTTTAAGTCAATTTTACTAGAGTTATTTGATTAATTTTAAAAAGAACCAGATTTCAATTTGTTAATCCCCCCCAATTTTTACCTTTAACTTCTATTTTATTAATTCCTACTCTTATTTTTATTATGTCCTTCTTTCTATTTTCTCTGTGCTTATTTTCTAATTTCTTGACTTGGACATTTGTTTCACTGATTATCAGTCTTTATTTTCTAAGAAATGCACTTGAGGCTTAATTTGCCTTGTAAATACTACTTTGGCTTTAGTGTGTTTAGTGTTTTTTGTCCTTCCTGTGTAAATATTTCCTAAAATTGGCCAATTAATTATTTGTTTGTTTTTAAATTTTCAGATGTGTACGACGTTAGCTTTATAGTTCTTTTTTCTCTTTTTGTTACATTTAGTTGGAGAATATGGTTTGCATGATACCAATTCTTTGATATTTATTGAGACTTGCTTTGTAACTCTGGGAATGAATAAACTTATTTTCTGAAATGTATTTTTTCTCTTACTTTTGAAGTTTAACTGGGTAAAGAATTCTAGATTTATAGTTATTTTCCCTTGACCTTTTGAAGATATTATTCTGTTGTCTTCTGCCCTCCATTGTGGTTGTTGGTAAGTCTCTTATTAATATAATCGTTCCTTTGTAGTCATATGCCTTGTTTTTCCTCTCTGGTTGCCTTTCTCTTTGTTTTTGGTGTCCTGCAGTTTCATTACAGTGTATCTTGGAAGTATTTATAATTCTTCAATTTGAAAATTATTCTCAGCCATTATCTCTTCAAATCTCTTGTCTGTTCTGTTTTTCTTCTCAAACTCTCAAGCTGTTTTCTGTTTTCCTCTTAACTAGTCAAACTTCTCTCTCTATTCCATGTCTTTTAACCTCTCATTCATTCTTTTCATTGATTTTTTTATTCTGTGCTGCATTCTTGGAATTTTCCTTAAATCCGTCATCCAGTTCATTGATTAAGTGACTTTACCTTCCAATTCCTTAAGTGCTGTTTAGTTGTGTGTGCATGAGTGTGTGTGTGTACACGCACTCATGTGTGTTTTAAATGTTTCTGTTATTTTCCATGGCATCTGTGTTCTTTTCTTATGGTTTCTCTATTTTTTAATCTGTTTTGTATTTTAAACATAATAATTTCATAGTCCATTACTGATTTTTGTACTGTTGTCCCAAATTCATGGGGTACTACTCCTTCTGTTACATCTGCTGACTCTCACTCATGGTGGATTATTTCCTTTTATGTTTTCTAAGCTCACCTTAAACTGGACTTTCTTCCCCCACTGCAGTGTTCCTTTGCTGCTTGGGTTGGCCTTTCAGAGTTGTTTTTGTTTCGTTTTGTTTTAAACCCTTTTATTTTGAACTAATTGTAGACTTACAAAACAGTTCCAAAATAGTATGGAGAGTTCTCATATACCTCTCACTCAGTTTCTCCTAATGTTAGCATCTTACCATAGTGCCATTATCAAAACCAGGAAATTAACATTGGTACGATATACTAAACATCTTATTTGAATTTCACCAATGTCTTTTTTTCTTTCCCAGGATCCTATTTAGGATCCTACACAGCATTAGTTGTTCTTTCTTCTTAGTCTTCTGTGATCTATAACGGATCCTCGGTCTATCCTTGTCTTTTATGGCCCTGATATTTTTGAATAAGTTTTTTGAATCAGTTATTTTGTAGAATACCCCTCAACTTGGATTTTTTTTTTGATGTTTTCTCATGGTTGGTCTAAGATTATGCATTTTTGGCGTAATCTTGTCAATTTTCTGTAAAAAATTCTACAGAAATGATGCATCCTTCTTAGTGCATCCCATCAAGGAGCTCATGATGTCAATATGTCTTATTACTGGTGATACTGACCTTGATCACTTTATTAAGATGGTGTCTGTCAGATTTCTCCATTGTAAAGTTACTATCGTTCCTTTTGTAGTGAATAAATACCTTGAGAGAGATACTTTGAGACTATGCAAATCCTGCTTTTCCTCAAGCTTTCACCCACTAATTTTAGCATCCAGCAGTAGAACTTTCAGAGTATTGATTTTGCCTCTCCAGGCGGGCTTATAAACTGAACTTAATTTAATCTTAATTTTGACGTTAATTTATTGCCTTGGAGCTTTCCATAGTTAGTGGGTAAAATAAATTTGTACTACAAATTCTTCTTAGAATATTGGCTTTGTGATCTAGCAGGTAATCTATCCATCTTCCTCCCTCCCTCCCTTTTTTCCTCTCTCCCTCCCTTTTTTCCTCTCTCCCTCCCTTTTTATACAGAGACTCAGAAAAAAGGTCCATTGTCATCTCTCTAAGACAATGGTTAGAGTTTATTAATCCTTCTTTCACTTCAGTTGTAGCCTTTTACAGTTCTAACTTTATACACAGGTTTTGTATGTAGGAGTTCCAAACTGCTACTCACCTTGGCCAGAGGCCTTGTTTCTTGTGCCTGAGTGAACATTAAAATCCAAGCTCTTACCTGTTAATAGTGTTCGATTCCCACCTCCCCCAGGTGCCACCCTGTTAGTTTGTACACCTTCCTCTCTGGCTGTACCAGCTACCTGTATGCCTTGGTACCTGCGACATTTTCTCTCCTTTTTCACAAGCTGAGCCAGCAGTTTGAGTTTCAATTGCTATCTCGTCTACCATTTTGCCACACATAATCTCTTTACCATGCCATACGGACTCTCAACTTACACTGGAGAAAATACAGACTAGACACATTACTGGGGAATGTAACATCATTATAAATACCTATGCTGAAGTGGATTTGGCTTTGCTTGTGTAGACCTAGTTAAAATCAGCTCCACTATTTAAAATCTTAATAACTCTCAGGCTTTTCTTTTTCTATTTTTGAAGCATATCCATTCTTATAGCCTTGAGTTTTATGGGATGCTAGAAAAAATTCTTGGCATTTTAGAATAAATAAACCATATAATGTTGTGCCAAAACAGATAGACTATTTCTTATGTTTCTAAAGAGTGGAAAAAGGACCAACTCTTTTTCTGAGGTTTTATATATACATGTATATTTATACTGTGTTTCTCTTATTTCTTTTTCCATGATTATATTCTTGTGGGAGTGGGTAAATCATTAACAGTAAAAGTACTATTTCATCCAAAATACAGTGTTCTAATGGTGTCTTTTTGAAGAATAAAAGCAAGGCAGCTGTGTGGCCATTAGTTGCTAACAAATGACCAGGTTAGTGCCACCCAGGCTTTCTTCTTTAATTAGAGTCCCAGTTTTGTTCTAAAAAATGAAAACAGGGCTTCCCTGGTGGCGCAGTGGTTGAGTCCACCTGCCAATGCAGGGGACGCAGGTTCGTGCCCCAGTCTGGGAAGATCCCACATGCCACGGAGCGGCTGGGCCCGTGAGCCATGGCTGCTGAGCCTGCGCGTCCGGAGCCTGTGTTCCACAATGGGAGAGGCCACAACAGTGAGAGGCCCGCGTATCACAAAAAAAAAAAAAAAAGAAAACAGTAACTAAATGCTAATTTTTAGTTCCTAAGAGGGAGAATTATGATGTAACAATTATGATGTAAAATGAGAGAATATTACAGAGCAGGAGGGGAATGACACTTAAACCACCATAGGGCAAGCCCTACCTGGCTGTTTTTCATTCAAGTAAATTTTACAACCCAAAGTACTGGGTGTGGAGGGTGTGCCTCTCAGTGTGGTGTTTAGCCATGTACATTTAGCATTCATTCAATAAACATATATTAGGCACCTACTCCTGTATCAGGTCTCATGGTGGGTTCAGAGATGAATGAGCTGCCTTTGGAGAATGCCAGCCTCATCTTTGAACCTCAATCAATCACCATAGGACCTGACACTGATGTTTCTGGGCCACCCAATTCATGTCATTCTCTTTCCACACCATTTGGAAGGGATCTCTCCTTTGCTGTCCAGCTTTCTCCTACCCTTAAAGATATTCCAGTTTACATTTTTTCTCTAAGATGTTCCTGAACACCCCAGCTCACAGTGATCTCTGTCTCTTTGATCTCCTTGCATTTATGGCTGGTGCCACTCAGCACATCTTTTTATTCCCTCATGAATGTTAGTTGAGGAATAAGTGAATGAATACGGGCATGAACAAAGGCAATGACCTTTGTTTGGATTCAACTTTCATTCAACTTTCAACTACATAGTAGTTAGGATCCTATAGAAAGGGGATTCTTAACTGATTTTGGCCTTCCTTGAAGGAAAGTTCATTCTACTACCGACTAATAATTATAATAATAGCTAATACTTGAGTTTGGAGACTTGAATCAAGATGGTGGAGTAGGAGGATGTGGAACTCACCTCCCTGCACAAACACATCAAAAATACATCTACGGGGCCTCCCTGGTGGCGCAGTGGTTGGGAGTCCGCCTGCCGATGCAGGGGATACGGGTTCGTGCCCCGGTCTGGGAGGATCCCATATGCCGCGGAGCGGCTGGGCCCGTGAGCCATGGCCGCTGGGCCTGCGCGTCCGGAGCCTGTGCTCCGCAACGGGAGAGGCCACAACAGTGAGAGGCCCGCATACCGCAAAAAGAAAAAAAAAAACAAAACAAAAATACATCTACGTATGGCACAATTTTCACTGAAAACTGAAAATAGCAGAAAGCCTCCTGTACAGCCAAGGCTATAAGAAAGATCTACATGGAATTGGGTAGGAAGGGAAAAGGAGCAATCAGGTTGGGACCTATGCCCCTGGGAGGGGGCTCAGAGGAAAAGGGAAATTACACAGGTGGAGACCCTCCTTGGGAAGTGAGCATTTCAAGCCACATATTGAGTGCCTCAGTCCTGGGGCCTGACAAAGAGAAGATGAGCCCCCTTGGCTAGTTAGAGAGCCAGTGGGACTAATATGAAGGCTGTGAGAAGCCTGGACTCCACTCATGAGGAGCACACTAATGCTTGCTTGCTCCTGAAGCAGGGTGGAATGGGTGATTGAAACTACACAGGTGGCTGATTGGTTTCCTGTGACTGCCCTGGCACACGCCCCAGCCTGAGCCGAGTGAACACTCCAGCACTGTTTGCCTTGTGTTGTAGCTCCACACTGGAGTGAGGGCTGTTATGACTGAGGAAGAAGCCTGGCTAATAGACACTGAGGTGGCTCAAACCCTAAGCAGAGTCTGAGCAAGGAGGGGGTAGCCACTTCTGGTGATCATGCAGGTGGTGCATCAGAGGCGGTCTGGATCTCTGGCAGTGGCCAGACCACCACAGCCCATGCCATGACTCTCACTGAGTACCCACACCAGCCCTTTTTGCTCCAGCACTGCTCCCCTCTTGGGTGAAGGTGCTGGTGCTGGTGCTGGGAGGAGGAACAGCACACACTTAAATGGAACTGAGCCTGCTCAGCCCCGGCCCTCAGGGCTTCTGCTTCAGCAACTTGGGACCTGACTCTACCCCTCATAGGGTGGTGATGGCCACTGAGCAGAGGAGAGGCCCCCCTCACACCTTGCTCTGCTCTAACCCCTCCATCTCCAGCCCCATTGTCTACCTAGGTGATACCTGCCAGCACACCCTGAGGAAAGACATGACTTGTGTTTACATCAAATCCAGCTGTCTCACCAAAGCCACTGGGCACATACAGACTGTATAGGGTTGCTCCCACATAAGGATACCTCTTCAAGACCACCATAGGTAACTGTTTCACCTAATTTCATAGAGACAGAGAAAGAAGCAAAATGAGAAGACAGAGGAATTTGTCTCAATTGGAAGCGCAAGAGAAGACCTCTGAAAAAAACAACCTTTGAAACAGAAATAAACAATTTACCAGGTAAAGAATTCAAAGCATTAGTAATAAGAATGCTAAATGAATTAGGGGAAAAAATAGATGAACACAGTGAGAATTTTAACAAGGAAATAGAATATATAGTCAAAAGGAACACAAATGACAAATGTTGGTGAGGATGTGGAGAAAAGGGAACCCTCGACATCATTGGTGGGAATGTAAATTGGTGCCGCCACTGTGGAAAACAGTATGGAGGTTCCTCAAAAAACTAAAAATAGGGCTACCATATAACCCAGCAATTCCACTCCTGTATATATATCCAAAAAAACCCCAAAAGTCTCATTTGAAAAGTTACATGCATCCCAGTATTCATAGCAGCATTATTTACAATTGCCAGAGTATGGAAGCCACCTAAGTATCCATCAAGAGATGAATGGATAAAGAAGATGTGGTGTGTGTGTGCGTGCGTGTGTGTGTGTGTGTGTATGTGTGTGTGTGTATATATATACACACACATACACACACACAAATAGATATAGTTATACATTAACTTATATGAACCCCATGGAAACCACAGATCAAAAACCTACAACAAATACACAAAAACAAGAAAGAAAGGAACATAAGCATAGCACTAAAGAAAATCATCAGACCACAAAGGGAGAAAGTAAATGAAGAAGAAAAGAACAGGGAAGAACTACAAATGCAACCAGAAAACAAGTAGTAAAATGGCAATAAATACATACATATCAATAATTTAAGTGTCAATGGACTAAATACTCCAATCAAAAGACATTGGGTGGATGATTGGATTAAAAAACAAGACCCATCTGTATGCTGCTTACAAGAGACTCACTTCAGAACTAAAGACACACACAGACTGAAAGTTAGGGGATGGAAAAAGATATTTCATGCAAATGGAAATGACAAGAAAGCAATGTTTATATCAGACAAAATGGACTTTGAAACAAAGTCTGTAACAAAAGGCAAAGAAGGGCATTGTATAATGATAAAGGGATCAGTATAAGAAGAGGATATTTTACTTGTTAACATGTATGCATCCAATATAGGAGCACCTAAATATATAAAACAAATACTAACAGACCTAATCAGAGAAATTGAGAACAATACAATAATAGTAGGGGACTTAAACATCCCACTTACATCAGTAGACAGATCATCCAGACAGAAAATCACCAAGACAACAGTGATCTTAAATGACAAAATAGACCAGTTGGACTTAATAGATATCTCCAGGACATTCCACCCAAAAATAACAGGATACACATTCTTCTCAATTGCACATGGAATGTTCTCCAGGATAGATCACATGCTAGGCCACAAAACAAGTCTCAACAAATTTAAGAAGATAAAAATTATATCAAGCATTTTTTTTCTAACTACAACAGTATGAAACTAGAAATCACTTACAGGAAGAAAAATGGGAAAAGCACAAACATGTGGAGACTAAACAACATTGGTGGTTTTTTTAAGTAAAAACAAATGGGTCCATGAAGAAATCAAAGAAGAAATCAGGAAATACCTTGCAACAAATGAAAATGGAAGCATAACTTTCCAAAATCTATGGGATGCAGTAAAAGCAGTTCTAAGAGGGAAGTTTATAGCAATACAGGCCTACCTCAAGAAACAAGAAAAATCTCATGTAAACAACTTAGCCTTCCATCTAAAGAAATTAGAAAAAGAAGAATAAACAAAGCCCAAAGTCAGCAGAAGGAAGGAAATAATAAAGATCAGAGAGGAAATAAATAAAATAGAGACCAAAAAAAAAAAAATAGAAAAGATGAAACCAGGAGCCAGTTCTTTGAAAAGAAAAACAAAATTAATAAACCTTTAACCAGAATCCTCAAGAAAAGAGAGAGGACCCAAATAAAAAGATAAGAAATGAAAGAGGAGAAATAACAACCAATACCACAGAGATACAAAAAATCATAAAAGAATAATATGAACAGTTATATGCCAACAAATTGGACAACCTAGAAGAAATGGACAAATTTCTAGAAACATACAACCTTCCAAGACTGAATCAGGAACAAATAGACAATCTGAACAGACTGAACACTAGTAGTGAAATTGAATTTTTAATAATAAAAACTCCCAGCAAATAAAAGTCTGGGACTAGACAGCTTCACAGGGGAATTCTACCGAACATATAAACAAGAGCTAATACCTGTTCTTCTTAAACTATTACAAAAAATTGAAGAGGATGGAACACTCGTAAATTCATTCTACGAGGCCACCATTACCTGGATACCAAAACCAGACAAAGACACTATAAAAAAAAAATCACACGCCAGCATCTCTGATGAATATAGATGCAAAATTCCTCAACAAAATATTAGCAAATGGAATTCAAGAGTATATAAAAAGGATCATATACCATGATCAAGTGAGATTTATTCCAGGGATGCAAAAATGGTTCAATTATTTGCAAATCAATCAGTGTGATACACCACATTACTAAAAGGAAGGATTAAAAATCACATGATAATCTCAGTAGATGCAGAAAAAGCATTTGACAAAATTCAACATCCATTCATGGTAAAAACTCTCATCAAAGTTGGTTTAGAGAGAACATGTCTCAACATAATAAAAGCCATTTATGACAAACCCACAGCTAACACCATACTCAATGGTGAAAAACTGAAAGCTTTTCCTCCAAAGTCAGGAACAAGACAAGGATGCACACTCTTGCCACTTCTATTTAAAATAGTATTGGAAGTACTAACCGCAGTAATCAGACAAGAAAGAGAAATAAAAGGCATCAAAACTGGAAGGTAAAAAGTAAAACTGTCACTATTTGCATATGACATGACACTACATATAGAAAATCCTAACGTCTCCACCCAAAAACTATTAGAACTAATAAATAAATGGATAAAGAAGATGTGGTATAGATATACAATGGAATATTACTCCACTATAAAAAGAATGAAATTCTGCCATTTGTGACATTGTGGGTGGACCTAGAGGGTATTACGCTTAGTGAAGTAAGTCAGATAGAGAAAAACAAATACTCTATGCTGTCACTTATGTGTGGAATATAAAAAGTAAAACAACGGAATGTATATAAAAAAGCAGAAACAGACTCTCAGATACAGAGAAGAAACTAGTGGTTGCCAGTAGGGAGAGGGAGGCGGGAGGAGATAAGGGTATGGGATTAAAAGACACAAACTAGTATGTATAAAATAAATAAGCAACAGGGATATATTGTCCTGCATAGGAAAATATACCCATTATTTTGTAATAACTTTAAATGAAGGATAATCTATAATAATATTTAATCACTCTGTTGTACAACTGAAACTAATATAATATTGTAAATCAACTACACTTCAATAAAAAAAAGAGCTAATACTTACATGCTACTTACCCCATGACGGGTGCTGTACTAAATGCTTTCTATATATTAACTCACTTAATCCTCACAGCAATCCTTAAAAGTACATACTATTCTTATACCCATTTTGTAGATGAGGAAACTGAGGCACAGAGAGCTTAAGGAAGCTGCCCAGGATCACATACTAAGTTGCAGAGCTGGGATTTGCACCCAGCAGTCTAGCAGTTTCATCACAAGTTCTACGATTTAGAATAAAACTAGGTAAGTTTGACTCCTCATTGTGCCTCTCTAATGCCTTATGGTCTTCACCTGTGAAATGAGAATAATTCAGGAGATGACTGAGGGGATAAAATAAGTTAATATATGTTAAACACCAAACCCGTAAATGCCCAGTTACATTCATTCCATTCACGTCCCCTCCCCACTGGCCACATGGAACTTATACTTTCTGGTTCTAGAAGGCATGTGTGTGCTTCCAGATGGTCCAGCAGCTGTCTGTACAAACCTTGAGATCTTTGCTCTCATTGAAATTTTCTTTCTTGACTTTACCCTTTCTGGATGGCTCTGTGCTGGAAGGAGCGCAGTTGGGGTGGGATTAAAAAAACTTCCTGGGCATATACCCCTTCAGTTTTTCTTCTATTATGTGTGGTTTTATACTTACTTCTATTTTGCCTTGTTTCAGAAATGGGATTAAGTTGAGTTACTAAGATGCAAACAGTTCTATAACACAAGATGGATATACAAATAATAAAAGTGAGAGAAAAAAAATAAATATAGGAACGAACTGTGGATCCAGGGTGGAGTTGACACAGAGTGTATTTACAGACCATGAAGTCATGGGCGTTTACCAGAGGTCAGCCATAGGCTGGCTCTGACCTTCCTAGAGGTCAGCACCAAATAAGAGACCACGAGCATAAAGCAACAATAAGCCCATTGCTTAGCAGAAGGAATCCTAATACAGAGCACAAGACTGGCCCACCGTTCATCCCCCTCTGGGGCTGAGGCTGCCCCCTGACCTGCTCTCTTCCTCCTCTCAGGGTGGTGGACAATGAGGGGACCCTGCAGCTGAAGAGAAGCTTCCCCATTGAGCAGAGCTCGCACCCCATATGCAGCATTTTCTGCCCCCTCATGTCCTTCCGCCAGGGGGCCTGTGTGGGTGAGTCCCATGGGGTCGGGGTGTCTGGGTGGCCAGGGAGGGGCAGGGACCAGGTCTGGTGCTGATCTGGCTCAGCTGCCACGACATCCTAATGCCCTGACTTCCTGGGCCTCAAGAACTCTCATGCCCCAGCAACCTCACACTTTGAACACAGACCCCCCAAACAGCCCAGAAACCTCACAGCCTAAGACACAGACCCCTCCCCACCACCAACAGAGAGCTCAGAGACCTCACACTCTGGACACAGAACCAAAACAGCTAGGTGACCTTGCATCTGGGGATGCATCTGGTGTCCACCCCAGAGCCCCCAGCCCCGGGACCTCACACCTTGGACATAAATCCCTCAACACCTCAGAGACTTCACATGCAGGGCACCCCGCTGCCTCCTGCAACACCTCCTGATGGTCTTCTCTCATCTGGGCAGTGACGGGCAGCAAGGACATGTGCGTGCATTTCTTTCATGTGGAGCGGGCAGCCAAGGCCGCCGTCAACAAGCTGCAGGGCCACAGCGCGCCCGTGCTGGATGTCAGCTTCAACTGCGATGAGAGCCTGCTGGCTTCCAGCGACGCTAACGGCATGGTCATCGTCTGGAGGCGAGAGCAGAAGTAAGAGACTTCCAGCCTTGCCACTGTCCACCTTCCCACCCGCCTCCAGCCCCAGCCTTGTGTTTGTAAATAAAGTTCCTGTGGTTGTGCCGATGGCTGGCTCCCAGGTCTTCTGGGGTTGAGATGGGGGAGAGGGCAGCTCTAGGACCCAAGATGGGATGGGGTTCAGCTCCTCATTCATGCCTTCATGCATTGATTCATTGATGGATTCATTCAACAACCATTTATGAATGTCTGCCATGTCAAAGGCACCACTTCAAGTGTTTTACACAGTCACGCTTTGGACAGACATTGTGGAGCACCTACTGTGCACCGGGACCTGTTCTAGGCACTGAGGGTACGAGCTGTCACTTAAACTGACAGGAATGGCTGCCCTCGTGGAGCTTACATTCTAGTGGAGACAGGTAGATAATAGACAAAAATATATAATAGGTCAGCTAAAGCTGAGCGTTGTGAGGAAAAAGGGCAGGGGATAGAGTGCAGGACTGAGGGGAGGGTTAGGCTCTTTTTGGTGTCCTGATCAGGGAAGATGTTCCTGACAGTGTGAAATTGATTTTTCTTTAATTTTTATTTTATGTTGGAGTATTACATTAGGTCCTTGTTGATTATCTTTTTTTATGTATAGAAGTGTGTATATGTTAATCCAAAACTCCTAATTTATCCCTCCCCTCCTTCCCCTTTGGTAACCATAAGTTTGTTTTCTATGTTTGTGGGTCTATTTGTATTTTGTACATAAGTTCATTTGTTTTCTGTTTTTAGATTCCACATATAAGCGATGTCACATGATATTTGTCTTTCTCTGTCTGACTTAACTTCACTTGGTCTGATAATGTCCAGGTCCATCCATGTTGCTGTAAATAGCATTATTTCATTCTTTTTTTATGGCTGAGTAATACTCTATTGTATATATGTACCACATCTTCTTTATCCATTCATCTGTCCATGGACATTTAGATTGCTTCCATGTCTTGGCTATTGTAAATAGTGCTGCTGTGAACATTGGGTTGGGTGTATCTTTCTTTTTTTTTTTTTTTTTTTTTTCTGCGGTACGCGGGACTCTCACTGTTGTAGCCTCTCCCGTTGCAGAGCACAGGCTCCGGACGCGCAGGCCCAGCGGCCATGGCTCACGGGCCCAGCCGCTCTGTGGCATGTGGGATCTTCCCGGACCGGGGCACGAACCCGTGTCCCCCGCATCGGCAGGCGGACTCTCAACCACCGCACCACCAGGGAAACCCTGGGTGTATCTTTTTGAATTTGAGTTTTCTCTGGGTATGAGGCCCTTCCCTGTTCTGGTTGTACCTGCTGCCACCATGTGGGTTAATTCGGCCTGCAGGAGGCTTAGGCCTGAAGTCACTGTGACCGTGACTAGTCACTGTTGCTGCAAATCAGCTCTGGGCAAACTTGACCCTGGGAGTGACCACTGTGTGGCTTAGGAGAGACCGTGCTCCAGCACTTGCTAGAGAATCTCCCTCCTTCCCAGAGTGGAGAAGATGGCTTCTGAAATGGCAGGGAAGTTAGATTTGTGACTGACAACCAGCTTCCCTATTTCGTTTTATCTTAATTCATTCCTGCTCATTTTCCCTTTATTTTTTATAGAAATGTCAGACTCTTAATAGATGAGCATATTTACTTTATTTTTGATTTGGAGCCATTTATGCTTTATAGTTGAGGTATCAGCATGTGGATTTCTGAATTACGTTTAAAACTGCTATTTTTAGGTCTGATGTTCTGTGGTTACACACTAGGATTCATTACATAATTTAAGCACAGGGTGTTTAGAACAAGGAGCCAGGAACAAGTTCTCATTATATCATCTGGACTGAAAATGATTTCTCACTGACATTGTAAAGTTTAATAGTTCCAGCCACTGTCAGAGTGTAGTCCGGTCGATTGCCTAAGTTGTGTCTATGACTTCTGATTCAGATAAGTGATTTAATTCTCATGTCAGTGCTGCCCTCTCCCAAGCTCAGAGTTCTTCATAGAAGACCAAAACAAATAAAAAAATAGGACATGACAGTAAAATGTAAGAAATTTTCCTACTTCAGATTCTGATAAGGAAGTAAATTGTTGTATTCATCAATGGACATATATTTCTTCCTCTTCTGATTTATTTCCTGGCATAGGAGACCCAGTTGCCTTAATGATGATCTGTCAATTGAGCGTAAGCCAAATAGTCTATCTTGGGGCTTCTATGTCATTAAGTGGTCCTAGGGAAGGGCCACAGTAAGGGTTGTACAGATTGTGGACTGCACAATTCTGGAGACACCAAGCATGGAGAGGCTCTTTTCTAGTCCCTCTATCAGTGGTTGGGGTACTGGGACAAGGCTCCCAGCCTTTTCTCTGCTACTTAATCTTTTTTTCCCTACCAACACCCCACCCCAAATTTGACTTCTTGGTCTCCAAATCAAAAGCTTGTCTCTCCCTCTGTCTTTCATGTTGACTTGGGCACATTTATTGAGGATGGACATGATTGGATCCCTCCTTTCCTTATCGCCCCCCCCCAGATACACATACGCCCCATCTGTGACAGATCCTATGGAATCTGGTTAAGTGCAGCCCCACACCAATGCCCAGACTGCTCTATAAACCTTTTTGTAAGGTTGCACAAACAGAAACTAAACCGTGCAGTGTAGGAGGTTCCATGCAGATTCCAAAAGTGATTTATTGTATGAAAAATTTTTTGTTTATTTGTTTTTAGAACCTAGTTAATGGTCACAACCAGATGTATGATGGTCTCAGCAAGAGCAGACCATTTTGAGAAGCAAACGGACCAAAATAGGGAAAGAGTTGTATTACAAAGTGCAAAACACATATTTTCTGAATGAAAAATTAAACAGGAGGCACTAATAGGAGACTGGACACTGCAGAAAACTCAGTAGTAAACCAGAGAACTATCTTTAGAAACACTCTCAAACAGAGCAAAACAAGAAAGAGATTAAAATGTTGAGAAAGAAGAGAGCAGAAATGGAGGTAGAGAGGGAATTGAACAAGTGGAACTACGGTAATAATCAATGATAATATTTAAAGAAAAATCCTTTTCTAAGTGAAAAAAAATACATCTGGAAATTGAGAGATTTCACTCTGTTCCAAGCAAAATATGTGAAAAGGGATCACCAGATACACCTTGGTAAAAATTTATAGGTCATATATGAGGAAAGAATCTTATAAGGAGCATCAAAGCAAAACAAACACACAAAATAAAGCTTGAAAACACCACCACCACCAGCAGAACCAGTGACCTGAAAACCACAAAGATGTGGCTTCAGGTAACGCAAGGAGAAAATGGATCAAATCTTCAGTACTTTGAAAGTAAGCAAATTAGGGACAAGTTTTTCGTACATGGAGACAATAGAAATGTTTTTAAATCTTCAAGAAAACGGACTATAATATAGTTTCTTTGATACATTACTCAAAGTAACCTATTACTTTCATAAACTACTCCAGAACATGAAGAGAAAATCAAAATTAAGAACTCAAGGAGGACATCTTATCTTGAAAGACTGGACCAGCATTGAACACTAAAACAGGTTTCACACACACACACACACACACACACACACACAGACACACGGTTATACAGCTAAATTCAAGGATAAAACATTATTTCAAGAAGTGAATATTGTTAGAAAAATTGAAAAGGAAGATGACATGGTTTGTACCACAGATAAAATAGCCAAATAAAGAGAGTTGGGAAACTAAGGGCTGAATTCTTCATATTTGATCTTGATAGTAAAATGATATTTCATGCTTACCTTTGAAAATCAGTTAGTTATAAGTTTAAAATATTTTAGGGAAATTTCAACTTAACCAAGATAAAATTCCAAATAGAATTGCAGAATCTAATAATCATTTCACAATGTATATGTATATCAAATCATCACATTTAAATATATATAATTTTGTCATTTATATGCCAATAAAGCTGAGTGAAAAAAGAATTCTGAGGAGTGGGACTGGAGCTTGAGGTGGTGAGGAGATCATTATATAACTTTTTATATTTTTTGAATTTGATGACATATTTTATTATTTTAAAACCTATTATTAGGAAACAAAGACAAGCATAAGGCATAGTGTTCCTTTTTAGAAAAATAAATTGCAGAATCTAAGAGCAAACCTAGTGTAGTCTTTATGGCAAAAGACAAGTAGCAATAGAAGGTAATGGCAACAGTACATAAAAAAGTGAAAACAAAACCAGAAGACAGGGGAAAAGAAAGTCCTAGGAGAATTGTTGACCATAAATGTGAACTCCCTGATGGCCCCTGCAGCCATTATGACACATTCTGTCTTCTTGAGGTTGGCATATGATCATCTCTCTTTTACTTTCCTATTTAATTCCTTGAGCTCCCATGGGCCATATTATCAGGAATTCCTCTTGAGGAATAATCAGTATATTCCTCCTGAGGCCTCTTCCCTTCCCCTTCCCCCTTAGTTGTCCAGGAACCCTAGTAGGGTGACTTTGTCCAAGGAGGGTCAGACCACTGTCCAACACCACTGCTGTGGCTCCTTGCTTCACAAAGCTGCTGTGGGACACTGGTCCTGCCAGACTGATGGATGCCACTGGGATGACTTAGCTGGCCAGAAGATCAGCAGCTAGGTTTTGCTGTTGTTTTCAGTTAAGAGAGACATGAACATGTCTATAAGCTGAAGAGAAAGGATCAATAGGGACCAAGAAATCGATGACATAAATGACAGACTGGATAGTTGATGGGTCAGTGGGCAGTTAGGGATGAAGAAGCAGTTAAGGATGGGTCAAGGCATAGTTATGCCTTTGCCCAGTCTCCACCATGGATGGCAGAAAACCTCATCTCCAGGTTAACAGAGAATATAGAGGTCCTGAGATACAAACCTCCCCCATGCCCCTGCATCCACAGCTTCGCATTCCTCCCTTGTCACCTCAGTAGAAGAGGCGTCCCCTCTGCTGTCCAAAGCTAGCTTCCATGATGGCCCTGTTTCCCAGACACTGAACAAGAAAGAGACTGGGACCCATCCTCAGCCAAGCACATCCAACCCTAGTTGATGCCTCTCAGCTCACCCTCTTGCCCTGTTTCCTCTGCCCCAGCAGCCCTTACTGGTATGCCTACACTCACATTGCTTCCTGAGTGCCCTGACGTCCAAATCTCTGTTCATAGTGCTTGCTTGCTTGACATCCTTCAAGAGATTCCCTTCACCTGTGGAAGAAAACCCAGATGCCCCAGGTGTGCCTTTCATGATTGGGCCCCACCTGCCAACTCTCTAACTTATCTCTTGCTTCATTTCCCTATGTTCTAGTCATCCTAAGAATCCTGACCATCTGGGTTCATATCGTGGCTCCACCACGTACTAGCCGTGTGCCCTTGGGCAACTTGCTAGAGCTCTCTGGGCCTTAGTTCTTCATCTGTAAAATGGGGATAGTCCAAGTTCCTACTTAAAGGGTTGTTGTGAGGTTAAATGAGTTCATACATGTGAAGCAGTTAGATCGCTGTCTGGCATACACTAAGCACGTGATAAATGGTAGCTCCTGTTATTAGTACTTTGCACAGCTCCTAAGATGTACCATCCTCTTGCTCTCCTTGTGTCTTTGAGGATATGGTTTTCTCCCATTCCTCCCAACCTCCTTCCCCTCCCCACCCTACTTTTCTGACTAGCAAATTGTCCTTCATCTGCAGGGTCTGTCTGCTCTATTGACACCTCGACTGTGGAGCATTTCTAGATTTCCCCCTTGATGGGTATACATGCCAGACTCGATGAGGGGTACTTTTTCTGAGCTGGGCATATCTTTATTATAGCCCTTTTTCTACTTTGTTGACTTGGCCTTCCTCTTGGTCTGTGATTAGCTGTAGGGTGCAGGCATGGAGGGCTGGGAGTCAAATCTAGTCCATTCTTCTCTTATTTTCCATCAGTTGATGTGGCCTGACATGGACCAAGTACTCATTTAGTGTTTGTTGAATGAATGAATGAATGAATGAATAAATAAATGAATACATAGGTAAGGGACATGTGCAGACAGAACATTGTAGAAGAAATATAATTTCCAATCAAATAAGAGATGTTCAAGTTTATTAGTAATCAAATCACTGTTGATTAAAATGAGACATCATTTTTACCTGATGAATTAGGAAACACTTTTAAAAATGATAGTATCTATTTCTGTGGCCTCTTTCTTGTTGCTGGTGGGAGGGTAAAAGCAATTTAACACCATGTATCAAGATCCTTTAAAATGTCCTTTTCTTTTGCCCACCTAATTGTACTTCTGGGACAGTAACAGAAATAATTTTAAATACAAACAAATGTTTATGCATAAATATGTACATTATGACATTATATAAAAATTTGAGAAAAGCCCACAAAATATCCAATAATAGAAGAATGGATTAGCATTTTGGTTTCAGAAGAATGTGTGATGATAAGAAATGTATTAGTTAAAGGAAAAAAGCAGACTATAGAATATGTTCACAACTATTAAGAAAAAAAAGACAAGTAGATACCCATGCATAGAAAAGAGAGTGTGAGGAAGTATACCAGAATGATTACTTGGTTATATTTGGATGGTGGGAGTGTGTATGGGTTTTTTTCCTGCTTTTATATATTATCCAAATTCTCTATATTTAGAAATGTGTTCCTTTTACAATGGAGTAAAGCCAATAAATTTTATATTTTAAAGTGTGTGCTCAGAAACAATTAAGAATCTGATTATATTTTGTTTGATATGTTTTGGCATGAGTAAGTCTTAAATTACAAAGTTGATTTTAAGTACCGGAGGGCACAGATCTGGTCTTATGTTCAGCCGATCGTGTGACCAGTAAATAACCTGTGGGCTTATATGAGGTCACCCTCCATGTAAGAACCCACAGTTGTCACAGGGCTTAGCATGGCCTCTAAAACATCACATCTGGCCACCAATGAGAAAGAGTTAAAAACAAAAAGCCAAACAAGTGAGGTTTGCTTGGAGACAAATAATCCCTGAACACAGGATGCGTGTTAATGAAAAGGAAGGTGGTAGAAAATGAATCACTTTGCTTGTAAATGAAATGCATATTCATTCTTTTCTGCCCACATCACAAGTTAAGCACCATCATCCCGGTGTCCACTTGCTGGATGCAAAAATCTTGACATGATTTAAAAAACAAAAAACAAAAGAAACCTCACTGTTGTCTTAGCTTGCTTAAATGCATATTGTACCAAATTGTAGAAGAATTATAGATGAGCGTTTTAAAGAGTTTCTAAAATTGTACCTCTATGAAGAATATTGCTAATAATATACAGCAATTACTGTTAACTGCATGAGAATATCTCATTTTGTTTGGCTACACTTAAACAACCCCAAAGTTGAGTGCACCAAGACATACTGGATTTCAAACTAAATAAATCAAAATTACCATGTACATTCCACTACATGTCAAAACAGGAAAAGCCATAGTATTTGATGTGAAATGAAGATTAGAGCAGTAATAGAGAGAAAACTAGAAGCTGCTTACATTTATTTGGAATAAGAAAACAAGCTCAGTGATTTTCAATGCAGATGTACTTTTCTTTGAGAAAATACATCAGAAAATCAATTTACAAAGCAGAGAAATTTGGCAGTAATTATTATACTGTCAAAAGATTCTTTAGTTCCCGAAGAACTTATTTCAGAGTTCAGTGTGCTTGCTTGTCGTTAACAACTCGACAGATATTAGAGGAATTTAAAGCTAAAGTGTTAGGTGCCATTGCCAATTAAAAATGACCAAAATGAAGACAGAGTATCTTTATATGTAATAGAGAGTGAAAGGGGGCATCTAATTTGAATTCTAAGAGTTAAGCATTTGTGCAGAGTCTCAAATCTATCCATTATATAAAGGAAGGCACACCTGGAGCGTATTACTTTATCACTTCAGACTTAAATCCTGAATTTGACGATTTAAAACAAGTGTACCATCTTCCATTTACATTCTGTGATAAATTCCATGATTTCACTCATCAAAGACATTTCACATTTTTCCAAGATAAACTTGCTTAAAGGAAGTAACTCATCTAGTTTAATACAACATGAAACTGTCTTCATTTTGGGATGATGAGAATAAAAATTGCTATTGTTTACTGAGCATTCATACAGCTCCAGGCACTATAGAAAGCTAGATGCTTTTCATACCTTGCAAACTTAACCCTCATTTTTCATTTATTCAGAAAACTATTTATTACAGAGTGCTTACTATGTGTCAGGGGCTATTGAATGTGTTGGGGATTCAGCAATGAACAAAACAGACAAATAGCCCTGCCCTCTGTGGAGCTTACGTTCTGGCAGGGGAATAAAGACGATATACAGAATAAGAAAATAAATGATATACTAGGTTGGTGTATGATGAATGCCACTGAGGAAGAGAGAGCAGAGAAGGGGTCAGGGAATGCCAGACTTACAGGGGGAGGGGTCACACTTTTGAAAAGGATGGTTAGAGAAGGCCTCATGGAGAAGATGACACCCAAACAGATGTGCCTGCCTTGTTTGAGGAAGAGCAAGGAGTGCAGTATGGTGGGTGCAGAGAGAAAGAGAGGGGACGAAGTCTAAGAGAGAGAGCAGAAGAGGGGACACATCATGTCGGGCCTGGTAGGCCATCATGAGGCTTTTGGGTGCAACTTCAGGAGAGATGGCAAGCCCTCAGAGGCTTTTGAACAGAGGCATGATATGATCTGACTTAACGTTTTCACAGGATCATCCTGGCTCCTGCGGTAACATAAAATTCTGTGAAGCAGGTGGTCTTGTCCAAGTTCACAGATAAGGAACAGAGCCTCAGAAAAGTTAAAAATTTACCAAAGTTCCCATTTATTAGCAAAATTGTGGGGCTGCAATTTTAATCCAGGTCTGTGTAATTTGGAAGCTCACATTTTCCCCTCTAAACCACACTGCCTCCCAATTGCAAACAGGTTGTGACCCAAGCTGGCGTAGATGATTTTCTTATAGTCTGTGGTGACCTCTTTTTTTCTTTTTTCTCCAGAGTCCCTTGGCTTCTCTGGCGAGGCCACCATGTCACACAACTCCAGGGGACACAATTTATACCATAAGTCTATAAATGTTCTCCCTGGAGGTGGGCGGTACCCAGCCAACATGGCCATATGTAACGGCTTTGTTCTCCAGTGAGATTGAAGAGCTCTGTAAATGGTTTTGAGCTATGGTTAGGCTGGTAGCAAAATCTGGTAAGACATTTGTACTGGCTCCATTTGATCTATCTTTCCATTTCTCCTTCCTCTGACACATATTCTACCAGCTGTCCCTACTACTCTCTGCGGTCTGGCAACACACTAGTCCAGCACTATGCCAGGCTAGGACGTAAGTTATGGGAAGTCAGGGTTCTACTCTGTGTGGGCAGCTTAGGCCCACAAGTGACAGAAAACCTGAGGGAATGTAGGATGTGAGCAGGTGTGCCTGGCTTCTAATTAGACAAAGTGAAACACATTTTATTTGTTGAATATCAAACTGAAGGAGATGACACAGGGTGCTATCTAACTGTCATTAAAATTGCTGCTTGGTTTAATTTAGGCTCTACCAGATTTTC
This sequence comes from Mesoplodon densirostris, assembly GCF_025265405.1. NCBI lineage: Eukaryota > Metazoa > Chordata > Mammalia > Artiodactyla > Ziphiidae > Mesoplodon > Mesoplodon densirostris. The sequence goes on from NC_082681.1 coordinate 98,555,877, forward strand.
TTGTAAGCCTTAGGGCCCAAGGCTTAGACTCTTGAGCCCTTGTTTACATTGAAACTAATTTTTTTAGTTTGTTTGAAAGACATTGCTTACACTTTAACAATTGGATATGTAAGAAAATACCCTGAGATTCAGACCTTTAAAATGAAGTTTGGGGGCTTCCTTGGTGGCTCAGTGGTTGAGAGTCCGCCTGCCGATGCATGGGACACGGGTTCGTGCCCCAGTCCAGGAAGATCCCACATGCCGCGGAGCGGCTAGGCCCGTGAGCCATGGCCGCTGAGCCTGCGTGTCCGGAGCCTGTGCTGCATGACGGGAGAGGCCACAACAGTGAGAGGCCCGCGTACCACAAAAAAATAAAAATAAAAATAATAATAATAATAAAAAATTTTTAAAAGACATGGAAAGCAGTGGAATACTGAGGTGTTTAAAACCCAGGCATGCAGAACCCAGCAGATAGAAATTTTCACTGCAGTGAGGTCAGGATAATTTCAGTTTATCCAATGAAAAGGAAAATGAACGTTTTTTTTAAACATCTTTATTGGAGTATAATTGCTTTACAATGGTGTGTTAGTTTCTGCTTTATAACAAAGTGAATCAGCTATGCATATACATATATCCCCATATCTCCTCCCTCTTGCGTCTCCCTCCCACCCTCCCTATCCCACCCCTGTAGAGGAAAATAAACTTTTATGACCTGGTAGGGCTAGAGTAGGTTTAGTTAAAGGTACGTGGTAAGTTTCTAGTTATTGCTGCAGACGCTGTTTTCCCTCATCCTTGGGAGTGTGCCACTTCTTCTTCATGCCATTTTCTACCCTCAAAAAGAAAAAGATTTCAAATGGGTATTTTTCTGACAATAAAAGTAATATTTGATAATTATAAAAATTCAGAAAAAGCAGATATTTTATATATAGGTATAAAATCATTTTTATACCTATATATAAAGAAAGCTCAGCAATCAGGGATAATGCTATAGATGTTTTGGTATGTATCCTTCCAGTCTTTTTTTCTGTGCATATATATGTCAATATGTACCGGTATCTTTAGTTTCATTGGGATCATACTACATTTATCAACATAGCATGGATGTCTTTCATACCAATTAATGCCAGTCAACAGCCTACTTTTCATGGTTGCATAGTGTTCAATTCTGTGCATGTGTCATGACTGATTATTCCATGACCAGTGTTGTAAATGAGCCGGGGGCTTCCCTTGGAGTGCTTCCTCCGTGGTCACTTGGCTCTCTGTCAGAGATGGTTGGTGACTCAGGGTTTCTGAAATTACTTTCTCTTACTTATTTATGTGGGTTAGTGATAGCCCTCAAAGCACAGGTCATGGATGGAAAAGGGAATAGAGAGGTCTGTTAAAAAATCAGCTCAAAAGCCACTGCCTTCAGCTTTCCCTGAATGAGCCCCACTCCATGCGGTCACTCTTTCTTCTGTGTCCCAACAGAAGAGGGACAGAATAGTATGCAGGAGCATGGGCTCTGGAGCCAGACTGCAGGGGTTTGCATTCTGACTTCATGACATTGGACATATTACTTCACATTTCTCTGCCTCAGTGTTCTCATCTGTAAAATGGGGCTAATACTAGTATCTACCTTCTGGGCCAGATGAGATGATCCATGCCAAAAGGACCCAGCAGCACAGGACCTGGCACATAGCAAGAACTCAACAAGGGGTGAGGGTTATTATTATTACTCAGTTCATTCAAGTGGCCCTCCCAGTTAGTAGCTAGGGAGCTCATCTGGATGCCTGGACAGCCCAAATAGATTATAGACTCTGAAAAGCTCAGATGCCAAAGTGACTACAGTGTCTTCCAGATAGTGAGCCCCCGGCCAATGTTACTGATTGATCCCCTAACCCAAACTGACTTGCTGCAATGGTGGGGTCCTCTTGGTTGAATTTGGCCTCCATTTCCCATTAAAAAAACAAAAGCAGAGCAAAACAAAACAAAAACCCCAGAGACCCTAATAAGTGGATGTAGGTGAAATACAGTTCCTTCAGGTAGGTCAACATCATAGCTGTGGGCTTTCCTACACTCTATCTAAGGAAATTCTTGACCAGAAGAACCTATAGATCTCTTAAATGATAGTGAAAATGACAAGAAATATTTAAAAGAACTAAAAACCATATTATTCCAAAAGACCAGTCTATAACAGAAGAACAAATCTTGTATTCCCTCATTTATTTGGGATTCTTGGGAACTGAATTTTTTTCCAGTAAGTAGATTTTCTAGATGGTGGAAGCTTATTCATTTAACTACCATAACAGTTTGCATTTTAACCATTTTGATTTAATTCTTTCTAATGCCTGTTGCATGGTTTATGGCTTTCATATAGCGAATATATTGAAAACCTGTCAGCCAATTTGTTAAGCTTTGAGGCCTCATTGTGAATGTGTTGCTGTCATTTGTTTTTTTGTTGTTTGTTTGCTCTGCCAAATGATATCATTGCCATTTGCCTTTTAAAGACTCAGACAACTGTACCTTTACACAGCTCTTTTCACTTTTCACTTTTTTCTCTCACTGGTAGGGTGTGTCAGTTTTTACTTTTTACTACAGAAATGTGCATAATCGCTTTCCCCATCTCCAAAACACCTTTCTAACTTACTGATTTATAAGTTTTATACCCTGGGAAAACAGAACCCCAAGTCTGTTACTATTTTGTATACAGTAAGGTTAATAGGTATTGAATGAAATCATGTATTTAGTCACAGGATTTTTGACCATTCGAGGACTTTAAGAATTTACTTCCTGGGGCTTCCCTGGTGGCACAGTGGTTGAGAGTCCGCCTGCCTATGCAGGGGACGCGGGTTCGTGCCCCAGTCCAGGAAGATCCCACATGCCGCGGCGTGGCTGGGCCCGTGAGCCATGGCTGCTGAGCCTGCGCGTCCGGAGCCTGTGCTCCGCAACGGGAGAGGCCACAACAGTGAGAGGCCCACGTACCGCAAAAAAAAAAAAAAAAAGAATTTACTTCCTGGTTGTAGGCTGTTATGTGGTAGAAGTTTGACTGTGGGCAAAGTGCCATTTTATTTATAAGCTGTTGTGCTTATTGTTTTCCATTCTAGCATGAGTGCCTTCCTGTTGCTCATAGGTAGAGAAATTAAATTAAAGAAAAATAATAACCTGTCTCTAGGCAGTTGGTAAAGTTTTGCAAAATGGGATATGGATATTTTTAATAGAAAGAAAGGTAAAATAGTCTTAGATATAATTTCTTGAGTGTTTTTCCATTTTCTTTACAGAGAAATAATGATGAGTCTGTCGGAAAACTCACAGACTAAGAAGTTATAACCATTGCACGTCACTACCGGGTGCCTGAGGACCCCCGTCCAGATATGAATGTCCTAATTGCACAGGCCCATGAACAGCTCAAGAAAAATACTTTTGAGAATTTTGAAAGACTCATTGCTACCTGTGTATACCAAGATCGGGAAAAGTAAGCTTTTATTTTATTGATTCTAATAAATCATTTACGTTTCTGTGAACCTGACTAATGAAGGAATTTGTATTTTATCAAAAAGGGCAAAAAGAAAATTGACATGTCTTTTCATACTCCACCATGTAGCAAAGCCACCTTAAATCATTTTTGGAGATTAACTGGGTACAGATATTTCATAGTGATGGATGGTGAGCTTTGCTTGTTGATGGAATAGGGGAGGCCCTGTATCTTCAAAAGAATAGGATTGCCCCTTTGCATTTTCTTTTAATTGGTTTCTAGAGGTTTTCAATTGAAGCATAGTAAATCAATGTTAGAAGGTTTAATTCTGAGATGTCGTCTCTTTACATTATTTTAGTGATAAGTGGGATTTTTAAGTGTGACTTTTATAATACACAGAACAGGAGATTTGCGGTAAGCTTTCTATAGAATATCTTTGAAATTATTTCTCCTTGAAGATAATGAAGCTCAGCATAATCTATTTCGAATACATTTATCGTGTTTGCATTGAGTTTTATTAAGTCACTGTTACAAACAACTGGAGCTCCATCTTAATATGTTTTGGTGTTCATCTTATCCACAGACTGATATAGTGAGGGGTGGGTGGAATACTCAACTGGAGTTAGAAAACCTTAGGTCAAACTCTAGCCTCTGATTTTATTACTACAGACCACTGCCATCTCTTTTCCCCATGACCCCTTCCTTCATCCCCAAACCTGAAGTCTGCACCCAAGTGGCTACCTACATACCCTAAATATCTTTGAAGATCCCATAGTTTATTTTAGTTGTGAATATGTGTTTTTTTCCTAATCCATAATACACCCTTGTTGAGTTGTTATAAAGATGGTATTTTTCCTTGAATCTTTAAGCTTCTCTGAGCCTCCTGGAGGATGTGTGGCCTGAGCTTTGCATGACCCTGGCCTTGCCTTCCACCCTAGAGGTACCCCTTCCCAGGGTGAGAATTGTGACCCTCCTTCACTAAAAGAACACCTCCTGGGAAAATGGGGCTAGTTGATCAGACAACTCTGAGGTTCTCCAGATCCAACAAGCTCCAATTCTAGACATAAACATTCTCTTATCATTTTATAACCCACTGCAGAGAAAGAAGCCCACTTTCTTTCCTTTTGGTTCTAATTTTGCCTGATGCCTGGAAGAACACTGTCTGAGTTAGAACATTGGACAAGCATTTCTGTGCCCTCAGCAGGCTGGGGAAAATGACTCTTGGGCTGGTCTGGAGAAAAAATTGAGGTGAATGTTAAGGCCCCGGTTGGGGCTTCTAGGTTATAAGGTTTGGGTCCAAGGAAAAGACTAGAAAAACACCCTCCAGTCATATAATACTTGTGTTGGAGGCTCTAGATGCCTGTCAGATTAAGAGATGTTTTCAAATATCAGAATCATTTTTGACTAGTGGTCAAGAATGCAGATCGATTACTTAGAGCAACACTCGTGGCTACAGCCTTAATAGGCTGTACTATCACCAACCAAGAATCTGAATCTTGATGGAAAGACCTTTGTAAGGACAGAATCTAGTGACTTCTGAAATGGAAAAATAGTTGGTGAAATGCAGTATTACTGTTTTTCCTTACTGTGATTCCAGTACCAGTTTTCATACTTATTTCCAGGTGCATGCTTTTAGGACACATCTGTGTTTTCTTTCCTATAGAGTGTAATTGTTACTCAAGAGACACAAAGTATATACAAGCCCATTTACTTTGTTTTAATGCAGGGAAAAATTATTACCCAGCAAAGACATCAAAAGGCTGTGCAGGTCCTCCTGATTACCTTTGAATGATGATCTTCTGGGATCCTTACTCTCCAGGTAAGTGAGAACTCCACCCTCATGGGCAATGTCCTGCATATTTTTGTTTCGGAGACTATTCCTGGTTTTACATCTACCTTTAATTGCCCTTGATTTACCCTTGACCGTTTTTATTTATCACCGATGACACATCTCCATTTAAGTGTTAAAAAGGAAAAATGAGTCATGATTTTAAATGTTAGAGAGCCTATTATGAATTATCATTTTATCTTTTTAACATTAATATATACTTATATGCACACAGATTCCTGGGACAAAATGAAAATGTACAACCTCATTGGTTATGAGAGTCTTAGATGTAAAATTTAGGGCAGATTTTTCAAAGCAGTAGTTTCTAGTGGCCACAGACATGCGGTAAGAGCACCTCATGTTATTAGCACAGAGTTCTGTCCTGCTAGAACACTAGATGTAAAGTGTAGAGATTATGATGTTGCAAAAGGGAAGCACAGTCAACCGCTTTCTGAAACACCTCGGTTCTGGTACTGACCCTGACTCTTGACTTCTGGCACCACCCTCCTAGCCACCCAGACTCTGGTCATCTTTTATGCTTACCATGGCATGACTCCAGCCCCCCCTCTAGCATACTTATCTTGATAATTCTGATATTTGGGGCTGTGTTCTAGGCATTGTTATCATTGCTTTGAATACATTACCTCCTTTACTTTGTGAGGACAACTTGGTGAGGTTAGAGCTATTATCCTATCTTACAAGAGGATGCTGAGGTCTAGAGAGATAAAATTTTGCCTAAAGTCACGTAGTCTAGAAAAAGAAGAGCTGTGACTTAACCCCTGAACCTTTAAAATGCACATCTTCTGCTTCTAACCATTTTGAATTATTGTCTACAACTAGCCAGTAGATTAGAATGTCTTGACAGTCCTACCTCCTTTCTACTACTTGCATCTACTCTCTCCCCTCCATTCCCGCCATTTTCACTCTTGTTCTGACCCACCTTTCTTCTTGACTGTTGCAGGGCTTCCACATTGGTCTTTCTTCTAACGGCCTCTAAATTTTTAAATCCATCTTTACATTCTTGCAGCTAAGTACCTTCTAAGAGCAAGAATATCATAGTGTCACTCTTCTACTCATAAGCCTTCTGTACCATTTCTTTGTTCTCTAAGGAATGACCAAACTCCTTAGCTTTGAGCTCCTTCTCCCCCTTCTCCATTGTGGGGCTTAGGGTTGTCACTAGGGCATTATTCTCAAGCAGGGTCTGGAGTGGGGAGTCCTCATCTGAGACAAAAATAGAAACAAAAGGAAGCAGACAAAACTAAATCCCATGTGGGAGAACTAGAGTCCAAGGTATCAGGAGGGGAATCAAGAAGAGGCCAATTCAGTTGGATGTGTGTATATGCATTGGATTGACCTGGGGTTATCTTCTAGACTACCAGCTCTATTTGCTTTCATTTGCTAGCAGCAGTATGAGGGATAAATAGGCCATCCCGGTGTAAAGGACCTGAGATGATATAGGCAGGCTTAGGAGCCCGGTTTCTCCACAGTTATCACATTCCCAAAGCTCGTCTTCTCATTCCCAACAGTCCAGCCAAATGGCTCGTTTAGCATTTCACGTGTATTCCTCCTGCATTCCCACTTTTTTGCCTTTTCTCTTGCTGTTTCTTCAGTAGGAACTAGCTTCCAATTTTCTTCACCCGCTGAAAGCTTTTCTTTACGACCCATTTCAAATAGCACTGTATCCATGAAGCCCTCTTGGATTTGCTTGCCTGGCAGTGATTATCTCCTCCTGAGGATTCTCACAGCACTATTTATGTTTCTTTTTTTGTCTCTTACCTTGTAATGAAGACTTGTGACTAGACATTTGATCCACTTAGATACAGAGACCTGCTTCTAACCTGTTTGATTTACTGCCTAAAAATAAGCAGTAGCTTGTCACATCTTGACAGTTTTACCCCTACCTTGTCTCCTATACTCTTTGAATCTACTTGCTAGCTGTGTAATCTTGTGCAAGATTTTTGACCTGCCTGAACCCCAGATTCCTTACCTCTAGAATGAGATAACACTACCTACTTCCTCGCGGTTCTCAGAGTGACTTGAGATAACATACATAAATTCCCCAGTGCCATAGCACCTGGTACTAAGTACTGACTGGGGACTAGGAGAGGAGTTTCCATCAGGGACCATAGACCACACACTCTGACTTAGAAATGAACTGGAAGAGACCTGCATCCTTCCACATAGAGGAAGCCTTGTTTTTAAACAGTTGGATCTGAATGCCTTTCACACATTAAGCTGTCTTCTAGTCAGGAAGCTGCGGATGTTTATTAGATTATCTCTTGATGGCCTCGAGGATGAGTTGTACTGGAAAGTCCAGTAATGTGGGAGCGTGGCCTCCGGGGGACCTAGATGTTTCCTATCCAGCACTGAGGCCACCAAGTCATCATCCTCTCATCCTCTCAGCAGACTGTTTTGTCTTTGCCTTGACGATTTGACATTAAAGGCAGAAAGACGATTCCCCAACTCGTTGCGAAGCCGGTTCAGTCTCAGATCACATCCGCCTCTGAGCCCGGCTTAGCTCCGAGGAGGTCATCCCTCTGAGCCGCTAAGCAGTCTAACTTTGCCTCTAATTGTGCACTGACCCTTCTCCACACTCAGGGGAAACTTCAGACTAATCAGATTAGAAAATGTCTCATTCCCATTCCCCTCTCCCTCCAATATGCCCTGCCACGATTTGGGTCACATGCTTGGTGTTTTGCATCATCTCCGCAGATTCCTTTCAAAGACTGCCCTAATTCCTAATGGGCCCATCAGCCTGCAGCTTACATTTATATTCTGCATTCTTATTGTTCCCCACAGACTCCACAGGGCTTTCCAGAGCCTTGACCAGACTCTCTTTCTACACAGCCCTCCTGTGGCACGCTAAGCCAGAGCCCCTCTGACGTCTGCAGTCTCCCGTGGGAGACAGGCCCGGAGTCTGTTGACTTGGTTCAGCACACACTCTGCCCAGGGGCAGTTTTACCTGCCTTGGGATGGAGCTGGGCTGCTGCTGTGTGAATTCAGATCAGGAGACGAAAACCTCTGTGGCTAAAGATTCGGATGATTTCTTTCACCCACTCCAGATGGTCACCTGTGAATTTCTCCTGACCCGGCATGTGGGTACGAAGATTTCCCGTCTACTCCATTTCCATTTTTCTTGTGATTCAGTTAGGTCTTTTCCTTATGAGCAGAAGTCCTGCTGGAATCAGCACTTCAAAATCTCTTCACATCTGGTTACCCAGCCCCTGTCAGTTTGTGCTGTGGTAGCTGGTATGAGGTCACTTTACTTGCCAAACGAAGTCAGAAGTCATTTCACTAATGCACAGAGCATCAGACTTAAATGTTCGAGGTAGTGGTAGCTACTACCCATTCATAATAGGAGTGGCACTCTGTATTGACATAGTGCCTAGGGCCCTAGAATATTTTGTAAATCCTTGAGCACATTAAAAGGTACATTTTAGTGGATGGTAGGCATGATACCTCATTTCATGAGTGCAAACGTTGAGGCATAAGGAGACTCTCACTCAAAGAGCTTGCTTCAGGCCTGAATGGATCTCTAATGGAATTAAAATGACAGCTCCCTAAGATACCCTAAACCTTTGTTTCTATCTGAGCTCCTAGGGGTAGGAACGATATCTCATTCACCTTTGCAGTCCCGGAGACTTGTCCTGTGCTGGTACACTGGGCAGCGGGGAGAAACACATGGGCTTGATTTCTACCAGAGCTGCTTCTGAAGTCCAGCCCTACTGTCTTCTACCCAGGTGATCCCTGTAAATGGAGTCAACCCCTCTCCGCCTTCATTAGGGTATTAATATTTCCCCTGTACTAGTAAGCAAGAAATCCTGGTTCTCAAACCATAAGAGGTAGAGAGTATTCTGAGGTCATTCCATACTGTGTTCCTGATGGGACTGGGGAGTAAAGAGGCAGCCTCCTCCCTAATTGTAGCCTTCCGAATTGGGACTTGGAATAGCTGGAAATTCAAGCGCGACTCTTTCCCCAGCAGCTCTGCCCCAAGCTAGTCTTTTACAGCTGTCTTTGGGCTCCATGGAATGCCTTAGAACTGGCCTCCCAAGAGAGCTGGTGCCTCATCCAGAAATATCAGTTAAAATGGAAAAAGTTAACAGGGCTTTAAAATCATCTCATTATACTCTACCCAGCCTCTCCCTCTGCCCCCCTCCCAGAGGCATGGTTGGGGCTCAAGTGATTTCACCCAACAATACGTGGCAGTGAAGCTGAGGGGCAAGGGTTGAACCATGTGCTTGCTAATGTTGCAGAGTGTTTGGTGCACTGGGAAGTTTTCAGAGAGAAACCCTCTTCTGTCCCTCTCCTTCTCTCTCTCTCTCTCTCTCTCTCTCACACACACACACACACACACACACACACACACACACACACACAGATGCTTTCTACCTTTTCAAATATAAGGTGACTTGGTCCCTAAGGAGATCTGTGCTGGGCTCACAATTGGAATTTAGAGGCCTGGCAATTTGAGATCACAGGAGTTAACTCATTGGCAACTTGGGCAGTGCCATCTTGCCGACTCCTAAGTTTTTGTGACCAACCGGCTAGGGTGGCCTAGAGCTCCACTTTTTTTCCTTAAGTGTCTGGTCTTTAAGACTCTCACCAGGTGTTTCAGTGTGCACCCCTGGGTTTGTTGGGTAATGAACTGAAACCAAACACAACCAAGTGAGTCAAAAATGTGTCTTCACTACCCTCCCTCCCTTTCAGCCCTGGTCCTGCCGCCAGCCCATTCCCCTAAGTTATGAGATGGCCTTTGCGGCAGAGGGGGACCCATGTTACTCTTCAGCAGAATACAGCTGCTGTGCCTATTACCTCCACAGATGGTGGAAATAAAGCAGATCAGGATTATTCCCCGCAGCAAGGAGATGGATGGCTTCTGCGGTTTTCAAGCCATTCATCATTTTTGGGAGGGGGACCAGGAGCACCTGTCAAATGACACGTTAGACTCACTTCTTAGAACTCCCACCTAGCAAGGCATTGGGAAGCCTGCTTGCGGTTCATTATTATCTAGAGGAGAACCAGAGAAATTGCCTTCCCTCCCTCTTCTTCCACAAACATGTCCTTTAGTTTGTGTAGGGAAGGAAATGGTGGCTTGCCCAAGTATCAAAGGGAAAGAAGAATTTATGGAGGTTTTAGGAAAACACTTTAGCACTGTGAGCTGGGACTTTAAAGTAAGGAGGCTGACTTTTTAACAAGCATCGACACACTTAAAAGCCAGAATTAGTGTTGCCCTTTAGGGCAGTCCCCCTGGAAGGCTGTGCGCTGATTCCGACAATGTCGCCATAGAAAGCTCTTCTTTGGAATTGCCTTCACAGCCTTTTCAAAAGAATTTCCTCCAGAGTGGCAAATCTTTGTCCTTTGACCATGAATCAGAGTCTAAGCAAGAGTCAAATGTCATTTGGCAAGGAGCGAAGTAGGGGATTCAGGTGGAGAACCAGGATGCTAACATTTTTGATCAGAAGCACAGCACGACCCTGAAGTAAGGAGATCCATTTTCTATACGATTCATAGGCTTTTCCAAAATACTTTGAAAGGACGGAGAGGATTGGTGAATGATTACCTGTAGTCATGAGGCAGGAGGGACGGCTGGGGAGATAGTATTCAGGGGAAATTGACCTACTTGTCCTCACTCCCCTAATAGTCAAGCGTTCCTCTGTCTCCAAACTGCTCCCTCTCGGCTCCTTCTCCAACCTGGACTGTTTTTAGAGCTGCAGCACTCCTTTGTATCCTAGTCTTTTCTCTCTCACAACCTCATCTAACAGTAGCGTATAGTAGATATAGTGTATAGTAACAAATGAGGGCGTGAAAAATCTCACTGTATCAGTGGTCCAGGGGGAGGAAGCTCTGTGCTGAGCTTTGGAGCATGGAGGAAAACCGGGACATGGTCCCAATGAGTGGTGCTCCTGCCTTGCCAAGTCTGACTTGTATGAGTTTACCACCTTGGAAAGCACGCTTCAAGGTCTCTCATGTGCTTTTTACACTTCTTACATTTTTATTTATGTCAAACGGATACATGCTTTATAGTAAGAAAAAAAATCAAATCATTCTAAAAAGCTTATTCCGACAACAGCAGTTTCCAGCCACATCTCTCCCCACCTCCCAGACCCGTTCTCAAGAAACAGCCTTTCAGTCCTTCTAGCTGTTTCTGCAGACCTTTAAATAGCATGTACGTACTGCTATTTCTGGATTTCTCATTTTTAGATACTGCTACTACTTCCTGTTACGATGCTTGAGAATTTAGCATAATATTGATTCCCATTACTGGTGTTCTTTCTGGATGCTCTTAGGATCGTCTCTTTATTCCTGGTGTTCTGGAAGTTCATGATGGGGCTTTGTGTGTGTGTGTGTGTGTGTGTGTGTGTGTGTGTGTCTGTATATAGATTCATTGTGCTTAACAATTTATGGGCCCTTCCGGTCTGGAGACTCTGTCCTTTGGCTCTGATAAATTTTCCATTAATTTTAAAATAATTTCCTTTCCTCCATTTTTATTTTTCTCTTGTGAGAACTCCTATCATTAAGATTTTGGCTCTCTTGAATTTGGATCTTTCTCTCCCCAGTTTTTCTTTGTCTTTGTCATTGTGATGTCCTTACTAAGGGGTTTCCTCAACTTTACATTCCACCCCTTTTTCTGCATCTAGTTACTACTATCATGTTTTTTTATTCCAAGAGAACACTTTTGGTTCCTATTTTTAGTCTTCTGTTTCTTTTTCGTGGGTGTAATATATCCTCTTATCTCACATCTTTCCCTCTGCTACCTGAATTAACTTTGTTGCTTGATACCTTTTTTTTTTTCCTGTTGCCATTTTGACTTCTGTCCTTAATGTTGGAAGCTTTTGGGGTGGGTCTTGTTGATTAGTGGGTTTCACTGCATGAGTCATCTCCTAGCCTACATTTTCATTAGGTACTCCCCAGAAGCCACAGTTTGGGGCCTTTCAGAGTATTGAGAGGAGAATCCTATCTTCTGTGGGGCTAGGAGGGAGGGTGGGATAGGGGAAAGGAAGAGAATTTAAGTATGGCCACTGGTGTTCTGGAAACAGAAAAGGAGAAGGAAGGGGGCTGAGAGACCCAAGTTCAGTGTAGTGTGTAATGTTCTTCTCTACCCTCCATTATGCTTCCTCTCCCCAAGACTAGAACTGCTTTTGTTGAATTTCTCTGGAGAACAAGCCTCACTCCCCTGTAGGGAAGAGTACAGTGTACAAGGGGATACTTGAGGGTTCAGCTGCTCTTGTTTTATTTAGGCTTTCAAACAGTCCTTGTTTTCCGACCCCCACTGTATCCCTGCCTTTATTGGCACCTGGAGTCTGTAATTGCTGAGCCTCTCAGAAGTGTTGTGGGCCACACTGGCTAATCTTTAAGTGCCCCCTGCCTCTGCCATGGACATTTCGAACTCAGCTTACCTTCCTCAGCTCTGCCGAGCCAGTTACCAATCCTTAGTCTGATTTCCATCTTGCAAACGATTTTGAAATCTCTTGTCCACTGTTGCCTTGTTTTCCAGCTATCTTTGCCATTGGGGGTTATCACCTATTTTTATTTCTTTGTTGTCATTTTGGTGAGATTTTGGTGGGAAAGGGAGATAAATATTTGTGAGTGACCCATCGTGATTTACTGCAACTCTATCCACTTCCCAAGAGCAAAGAATTCTTCCAAGAAGCATTGGCTAATTTTATCCCTTTTAATTGAAAGATTCTTTGTTCTTTTCTCCCTTGCTCCTTTTGGGGGGATTCCCATATCCATTGAAATCCTCCAAGACAGAACTGAAAAGAGAAACTTGGAGTATTTTACCACATTAACTCAACTCTTCCCTGAGGCCTGGCTTTGGGACTTTGGAAAGATTGAATCTTTCAAACATTTTTCCTCAGAAAGATTTTATACATCATTTCTAAGCTGTGTACTCTTTCATTTACAGCTTTTGATCCTTCCCGAATATCATTTGATTCAGGAATATCCTTCCCAAATATCTTTTGAGATGGGTAAATGGTTAGATGTGTTGAGTCTGACATATCATGAGTTGGGCAGGAAAGAGTGCTGGGGGCCCAGGGTTAACAGGTGAGCATGAGTAAATATAAGACGGATTGGTAAGGAGGTCTGATAATAGGACTTCCAGTGGTGACTTCCAGAAGTTTTCCTGTACCATTCAGTGCCATCATCCAGGGCAAATGCAGACTTAGGCGTGGGGACTCGGTTAGGTAAGAGGAACTGCAGGAAGGCCTTTCTGAGGCCTTTGAATTGAGACTTTGGAATTGAGACTTTCCAGACAAAGGAACCAGAAGGTGCAAATGCCTTGCATTGCTGGGAACGATCTTGGTATGCTCAGAGAGCAAGAAGAAAGCTGGTGTACCTGGAACATTGTGAACAGGAGAGAGTTTTCAGAGGAGGTCAGAGAGGTCAGCAGGGACCAGATTATGTGCAGTTTTATAAACCCTGGTAAGGAGTTCAGCTTGCGTTCTAAGTGGATTAGAAAGCCCTTGCACAGTTGTAAACAAGGAAGTAATTGATCAGATCCATGTTTTAGAAAGATCATTCTGGTGGAGGATGGTTTGCAGCAAGGTAAGAGTAGAAGCAACAAGACCAAGATACAAAAGCTATTCCTGTAGTCCAGGTGAGAGATGATGGTGGCTTGGAATTAGTGAATAGTAGAAAATATGGAGAGAAAGAGACTTGTGGTATGCTATGGAGGTAGAACCTACAGGATTGGTTAGTGGACTCTGTATGAGGGATGGTGTAATTCTAAATCTGTTTGGTAGTCTTTTGACTGGTTCCCAAATTACTGGGATATTATACTTCTGAAACCTCTAGGATTCAATACGTGCCTCCTGTCATTGATGTGATGGGAATTTACCAACAATTAAATTCTGTATTGTAGGAACAGATGAAGAAATTTTGTTCATTGGGGATCTCATTCAGTCTTCCAGTCTGGTGGCTTTAAATATCATCTATATGCTAATGACTCCCATACTTCTATCTCTAACTCAAACATCTTCCCTGAACTACAGACTCATATACCCAACTGCTCACTTCCCATCAAAATGTAACACATCCAAAACCAAGCTCCCAATCTTTTCTCCCAACCTGTAGCTCCTGCAGTCCTTCCCATCTCAGTTCGGGCAACTCTGTTTTTCCAGCTGCTCAAGCAAAACCCTGGGAGTTGTCCTGAATCCGTTCCTATTCATTCTCCCCCTCGCCTCCCCTACACACTATATACAATCCTTCAGGAGTCTTACACTCAAAATATATTCAGGCTTCACCACTCCTCACTGCCCTCCCTCCACTGCCACCACTGTCACCTAAGCCACCATTATCTCTTGTCCGGATTACTGCAGAAGACCGCTAACTGCCCTTGCCACTTTGGCCTTGCCCCTACATTGTAGTTGCAATATATCAGCTAGAGTGATCTTCAGAAAATATAACTTAGATCTGGTAACTGTTCTGTACAATATACTCCAATGGCTCTTAGTTGTCCTTAGTATGAAAGTCAAAGGCCCTCCATGATCTCATTCTGTGACCTCAGCTCCTATTCAGAGTATTAGGGAATACTTTTCTTTGAGGCACCATGCTAAAGGAGTTTCTTACAAAATATCTTTACTTGATTGAGTTTTAGTTCTTCTCCCTAAACACGTGCAAATAAAAGACATAATGGTCCTGCATTTTGGCTACAAATATTTCCATAAACAGAACATGTCCTTTCAAGGAGTTCAAATGATGAGTGAGCCAAAATTCAAAGGATAAACAGTGGTAGGGGGCAGCATATTGGAGTTGTATCCCAGAATCCTTGGCCAAAGAAAATGTACACAAAAGAATGACTGAATTCCCTTTCCCCTCTTCTGATCACTCTGTTTATTCTACTTTGTTTAGCTTAATGAGTCTATATAACTTCATCATGTAACATTTAATTTATTGCTGCTAATTGTTATTAGTTTATAAATATGAGCTATTATTTTCTTAATGCTTTGATTAAAAAAAAGAGAAAAGCCTTTTGACTGATTATGAATAGGGTTTTTTTTCCTGCTTCTGTTATCACTGAGTTTTCTTATAATTAATTATCCTCTGTTCATCCTAGCAGTAGTAACTTTGCGCACCTCACTTGCTGGTTGGAGGGGCGTGTTGAGTTAGAGGTCCTGAGAGAAGGGCAGGAGCCTGGAGCAGGGTGCTTGTAACAGTGCCTTAGTGACCACCTTTGTCTTTTTCTTCAAAAAATTGTGTTACGTAACCAGTATGTGTTTAGCCTTAGAAATTGCCAGAGGTGGTCAAATTCAGAATAGAAAAATAGCATTGAGGTATTACAGTAAGAAATATTTTGTTTGTGTTTAGGTCATTATAGCAATTGTCTTGAAATTTTGGGGTCTCAATTGCCGAAACTTTCTTATGGTTAAGGATAAATTTATGTCAATTTCCATAATTAGGAAATAGCAGTCAAACAGATTAGTTATTTTTGACCTATAGTTTTATGGTGCAGGGTAATCATTTGTTGTTGTTGTTTTTTTTCAAAATGAAAATGGGCTTAATATTTTCTGATTATGAATTTAAAACAATTCAGATGATACAGAAAAATCTAAAGAAAAAGCAAAAATTATACTCTCTCTTGCTACAGATAGCTGTTCTTAATAATTCCATGTATTGTTGCTAGACTTTTTAAATGTTGTTTTGTACAAATATAAGCCTAAAGTGAGACCATAACTCTACATTCTATTTTATAACCTCCTTTCCACTCAACAATATATTATTAACACATTTCCATGACAACACATATGGATCTACATAACTCCTTTTAATGGCTACATGATAAATGATTAAAGTGCCTTTTATTTTTCCTAAAAATATATTAGTAGACAAAATGAATCTAGGCTTGCTTTAAAGATTTAAAAGGCATACAATTTAAGAAAAATGAAGACGTTTTAAAAATTTTACTGGCATAGTATCAACCTGGTAAACTAAGAGGAGCTTCAATACTGTTAACAGAATATAACAATGGTCTTAGCAGCTGAATAAATTAATTTGTTTCTATGGCAACTGCAACAAGTATTTGTTGAACACCTACTATGTGCCAGCATTGATCTAGGTCCTGGGGATACTTTGGTGAATTAGATGTGTGAGGTCTCTGCTCTCAAAGAATTTACATTCTGGAGGGTTAGAAACAGAAAACAAGGTAATAAGAAATACGAAAAATATCAGTATTGAAGCACATCTAGTAGTATGTTTTCATGGTGGATTTAAGCTGACAGTTTGGTCCTGAAATCTGCAGATTGAGTCAAATCATATGTTATAATTATATTTTTAGGTTTGAAGACAGTGAAAAACAAATAAATTACGAGTCATTTTTCTGTGCCCTGACTGGAGAGTGAATCTGATGCCCGAATTGGAAGCAGTATGGTACATTAAAGAGGTAAAAGTAACACCTGTTTTAAAAACCAGTTGTGGCTACCTCCCTTGCGTTTTTAATATCCTTTATCTTAAAATTATTTTTCAATGTAAAATAGTAACATCAGTGCTTTTGGAAAGAGCACTATGTATTTCTGGGTATTTGTGTTAAAGTCTAATTCACTTTCCATACTGAGTGAACATCTGCTGTATAAGAGCGTGATTTTTCTTATGCAGCTGAATGTTTTTTAACCCAAGTCGTATCCAATTATATGGAAAATAGGATAATAGGTTACAGTTATAAATAGATACAAACACTGTTATCAAGGGATTCTGGTAATATCATCATAAGCTACAAGAGCAAGTCTCAAATAGTGCATATGTCAAGAATCCCCAGTGTATTTGTGGCTGTGCACGCAGGTTTGCCTTGGGTGAAACATTATAGTATGGAGATGTATATTTCATAGTGGGGCCAAATTTAAAATAAAAATTCAGTAGAAAAATGCTTGGTTAGGGAAAACAGAGTTCATGTGATCGGATGATGCTCTCAACATTCTGGAATTGTCTGAATTCTCTAAGATCTCTTTGGACCAATTGTCTTTAAGGAGTGGGTGGGTGGGTGGTGGTTTGTTTATATTTTAACATGCTGCAGAAATTGATTTTCTTGGGAAAGTCCCTTGATAAAGCAAATGTCATGTGGTTGATACTCCCAGAAAGGAGGCATTTATTCCTCCCGGTCTCTGATGACCAGCTCATTCTGGCCTGAACTGGTCTAGTGCCCTTGGGGAGTTCCCTCAGGCATGCAGCTACTCTGGAGTGTCAGGCAGCCTTAGAACTTGCAGATGATTGGGAGACACTGGTGGCCTTTGGAGTCAAACAGAGCTGGGGTTGAATTCTGGCTCTGCCACTTACGTAGCTGAGTGACTTTGGGGCAGTTACTTAACTCATTCATTTATAAATTTAATTCTCAGACAAATCATGTTTAAGTATCCATTTTCAGCAGTTTCTATGCTCTGCGCTGGGGTCTAGAGACAGTCGTTATTGCTACCTTAAGGAGGGTTGAGGGGCACAGGAAGTCTTAGGGGAGGTGATGCTTGAAATTTCAGTGATGAATAGTAAGAGCTAGGTAGGAAGAGTGGCATGGTATGCCCAGAGGCATTCCCAACAGAGGCTCTAGGGCATGGGACGACAGGGCTCTTGTGCAGAACTGGAAAGAATTGGTGTGGCTGGGATGGAGGCACAGAGGGAGGAGTGGAGATGAATGAAGCTGGAGACACCTGCACGGGTAAGGTCTGAGTATCGTCCTACAAAGTCTGCAGACCGTGGACAAATTTCAAGGAAGAGGGTGACATGATCAGGTATGCCCTTTAAAGGGAGCTTGCTGTGGTTGGGTGGTGGGTAGATTGGAGAGAGGACAAGGAGACAAGTAGACCTCGTAGGAGGCTCTTGACGACCCTTCGTCACCATAACAACAGCAAACACTTTAAAGCATTTACTATGTGTCAAGCACTGTTCTAAGACCTCAAAATCTATTCGCTCATTTAATCCTCAGAGCAACTTTCTGAGGGTAGATACTTTTTTTTTTGTAACATCTTTATTGGAGTATAATTGCTTTACAATGGTGTGTTAGTTTCTGCTTTATAACAAAGTGAATCAGTTATACATATACATATGCTCCCATATCCCTTCCCTCTTGCATCTCCCTCCCTCCCACCCTCCCTATCCCACCCCTCCAGGCGGCCACAAAGCACCGAGCTGATCTCCCTGCGCTATTCGGCTGCCTCCCACCAGCCATCCATTTCACGTTTGGTAGTGTATATATGTGCATGCCACTCTCCCACCCTGTCACAGTAGATACTTTTATCATTCCCATTTTAGAGATGAGGAAGTTAGGGGAACAGCCAGGGTATGGTAGAGTTAGAATTTTAACTCAGGTCTGTTTTACTGCAAAGCATGAAAAAGGAAAAAAAATCATTTAAATACAATCGTATTGAAGATACTGGATTTAATTAACTAAAGTCCAAGATACTATCACAAAAACAAATAAATGCTGTCATTTGGTAACCTTTTAATTCTTATCCATGCAAATATGTAATTTTTACATGTAAAAAGAACAATGATAGATGGAGATTATATTCCACCTTTTCATTTAATGTTACAGTATTCTGTGTTGGATATCATCCATTTGTCCCATTGGGACTTTTCTCCAACCCCATCTACCCTGCTCTTCTGAATCCTAGACAGCTGATCTTTGTGGGCTTCATCAATGGGACCCCTAGCCCTCTGGCCTCCAGTTGGGGGAGCCAATGGGACACACCAGCAGGAGAGTGGAGGGTGGGACGAGACAGAAGTCATCTCCCTCCCTGACAGTCACAAGAGATTGACTGCCTCCTCCTGCCCAGGGCCACAGTACCTGTCTGGAGGGTCTCTCCACATAGCTGTCTACTCCAGGCTCTGGCAGCCACCCTCACGTGCCCCTTCAGCCCCAGGTGGTGGCAACAGTCCCTGGGGGTCTGGAGGATCCCTTGTTGCTTTTCCTAAACACTTGCCACAACTTTGTAAATAGTCTCTTTATTAAACTCTTCTCAATTTACACAGTTTGCATATGTCCACTATTTCTTCTGGGATCCTGAAAGATACACATACTTATTTTTGCTAGTTAGCAACGGCCTTTGTTGTGTTTTTTTCCTTACTTCCTCCTTCTCTCCTTTGCCATTCCACCCAATCCACCACCCAAATGTTTACCTATGGGTTGGGGGTTTCATCATTTCATGCACAAAAATATAATCATACCACAGGCATTTATCTGCAGTGTGTTTTTCTTAATAGTACACCATGGGATATTTCTCTAGTTTAATATGTGTAGACCTAAGCCATTCTTTAATACTGTAGTATGAATATGGAATCATTTATTCATCCATTTCTCTATTGATAGGCATTCAGGTTATTTTTACATTTTTGCCTTTGAAAACATGTGGTATCTTTTTACTTGAATTTTTATTTTCCTGATGACTATTGAGCTTGAATGAAATTTAATTACCTTTTGGTAGTACAACCTACAGTAAGAAAGACATTTTTCCCTAGCAACCCAGCATGCACATATACAATGGCCCAAACGTCTCATGAAACAATACTATTCTAACTGCATGTGATGATGTATGATTTTTTTTCTTTCCTTTCTCTTTTCTTTTCTCTCCTCCCGCCTTCTTTCTTTCTTTTGAATGTAGTCCATTACCCATTAAATTGACTTAAGGACCTATAAAAGGATCACCACCCATGTTGGAAGAGGAGTCAGTGCATGGAAAGGCCAGAGATCCACTTTCCCTTTAGCCACCCCTCCCCCATTTCATCTCTTACCTACTCTATCAACTGGGGCAGTTACTGAGCCACGGACCTCAGGTTCTTTAGAGAGATAGTGTAGAGCAGAAGGTCTGGAATCACATGAAGCTGAACTCAAATCCTTAGCTCTATGATTGACTCACTGGGTGACTGTGTAAGTTATTCAACCTTTCACATTGCCCCATTTCAAAAATGGAGATAAAAGTAGTGCTTCTGTCAGGTTGCTTGTAAGGATTGAATTGATACACGTGAGACACTTATCACCGTACCTGTCCCATAGTAACGGCTTAAATGTTAGCTATTACTGTTGTTCGTAAAATGGAGATGTCTTACGTCCTCAAGTCAGTGGGCTGGGCCTGGAGGAGTCAACTTCCAAGACTAAGATCAGTGATTCTATCGTTAAACGTAAGAGTTAGAACAGCTACAGAACAGCAGTGTAGCATGAGATAGGGCCTGTGCTTTAGCAATAAGTCAGCTCTTTCAACTGCTACTCATTTATGGGGAGAAGAACTTTAGTGTTAGGGTCTCTTGTCAATTCTGATGACCAAGCCTAGAAGCAGTTCAGTCTGTGGGAGACATTTGGATGGGGCCGTCCTTTTACAGCCATTTTTTTTAAGAAAAGAAAGAACATAGTTATAAAATGGTACCTGATCAATTTAACCAATTATGAGAACTTAACTAAATTCCAGAGTCTGAAGCACTCTGGTACTCCTGAGCTTGCTATCGTTCCATTAAAGAGGATACAAGATAGCTTGGGAATGGTATCAGTGAGTCTGTAATCTATGTGAAAATATTTAGTGTGAATGGGTTGAGTGTAATATTGAATAGTTCAGAGAATAGAATGAGTAATGAAAAGTATAGTATCTCCTGAACCATATAAGTGTACTTAAATGTTAATATCTAATAATGCCCTGACACACTCTGGGTCAGAGCCTGTCACAGGTTGGGTTCTCCAGGAAGCAGATGGAGTTTAATGTGCAGTATATTTAATTGGGAGTGTCCTTGGGATCAATACCTGTGGAAGGGAGGGGAGGGACATAGGAGTAGGCAGAGGGAGAAGTTGAGCTTCGATGCAGGTCCAAAGACAGCCTTGGCTAGTCCGAAGGGAACTCTGGATCTAGAATGGCCTTTCAGAGCTGTCCTGAGTTGGGCCAAAATGGCCTGGACTTTATCCCTGTGGGTTGGTTTAGAAAGGGGTATGACCTGGGGTAATGTGGCTCTTTGCAGCCAAGACAGCTCTGTAGCTGAGGTAATCCCTGAAGGGGTCTCCCAGCAACTGGGCCACCAAGCCCTTCCTCAAGGGGATCCTGGATGGTATATCATGTCTTGGCAGCCAACCACTCTTGGTTATTCTTGGTATGAATTGGAGGCCTGGACTGTGGCACAGCCTTCTCCACACACCTGCTCCTCTATTATTGTCTGAGCTTTCACCCGTGGCAGGGAACTGAGAAGAAAGTGGTTATGCCAGAAGAGGCCATGATTGTGGCAGAAGAGGAAGTGGTAGAGGAGTTGGACCAGGTGCGTAGGTCTGTGGGGCCCAGTTGGGCAAACAAAACCTCTCACTTCGAGCTTTGGGGGTTGCCAACACTCAGGGAGTCTGCTGTAGCCCAAAAATCATATGTGGGACTTCAGGACAAGATCCACCAGGTTGTGAAAGTGACCCGGCCTTGAATGTGACGTGACAGATTAAAGTTCTTTTGAGAACAAGGAATGGCAGGCTGAGCTCCTGTGTGGAGGTATGGCCCAGGTGGAAGCCAGCAGTGGGGCGGCTGCGTGCTTCCTCCAGTGTATGAGCTGGACAAGCTGTCTCTGGCTGGAGTTCCAGAAGTTACCAGCCTCCACTTGGAACCTGGGTATCCTTACTCTTGGGCTGAATGTTGTCCTCAACGGTCTCTCTTCCATGAACTAGGGATCTTACTCAAAAATGAAAAGAGACTGCTTAGCTGATGAAAGCTGAGCAGGTCTCAGTACTAGATTCAACACCAGTTCCGTTTGCATCAGCATTAATGGATAGGATGGATGGTAGGGGTGGAGATTTGGGACAGCTTCCCTAGCTTGATTAACTACAGTGAATGGAAGCAGTAATGGACAAAAAAAAAAAAAAAAAGAGGAACAGGACCATGGGCTTTAGCCAACCACAGGCTGAGTAGGGGCATGGTCCGGTACACAGTACTTGGGATTGGAAGGGCCGCACCTCAGGGAGTTCTAGCAGGGAGTCTCTCCAAAACAGGGAGCACAGTGATGGGGAATCCTGAAGTTAGCACTATTTAGCAACCAGAGGGGGCCAGTCAGCAGGCTTGAACCAAGCCTTCAGCCGCGACCGGGGGACAGAGCAGGCTGAGTCCCTATACCAGTGAGGTTCTAGCAGGAGACACACAGCCCACTCAGAGGAGTCAGGATATGGATTTAATGCAGGGGCTCTTGACAGAGGAGAGGGTAGGGTTAAGGGAACCGATCACGGCAGTGGAGTGCCCAGGGCCTAGCTAGAGTGGGAAGCCTTTACCATCCCTGGGTCTGGAGAAGCAGGGAGGGACTGGTATTACTGGAGCCCAGTGGAGGAGCGTGGCTGGGCAGGGAGGGAGCAGGGAGAGGGGAAGTGGAATCAATACCCTGAACTCTCGCTGCTTCCCATTGGCTGGACCCATTTGGAAGCCAGAGAACCAAGGAAGCTCGAGAAGTGATGTAGTCCACAGAGGTCAGTCTCCCAGGGCAGAGAGCTTGGTGAGAAGAGCAAAAAATGGATCTTGAGGGGCAAATGGAGGATGAGCCAGTACAGTCTGTTACCAGAGTAAAGACTTGGGCTCCAGTGAGCAAGCCTCACAGCCAGCTTTTAAGACTAACAGCTCCTGAAGCTGGGTCTACTGGATGTTAGGACTGGTCCCTCTGACTCCGATGGGGCTCCACCTACATGTGATTGTTACATGGCATCAGCTCGTAGGCCTGGGGATCAACAACAAAGAAGCAGAATTCACAGAGAGGACTGTGGTTGTAGCGAGTCCAGCTTTGATTTGGTGAGAGGTTTCCCTATGTGGATGGGTGGAAGCTGACTGTCACCCTCCAGGACTGCTGACTGTGGCCTGTAGCCTGGATTCTCAGGAGCTCCCTTGGCCGGGCCTCTGCCTGGCCTCCACTGCAGCCCATGGTGAGCCACTGGGGCTGTCATTTAATTCTCACTCCATTATGTGACTATCTGTGGTCTCAGCATGTTGCCCTGGTGCTGTCACGGCCTAGAGACTCCAATTCCATTCTATTGTGCTTGCTCACAGATGGTAGCTGTAAAACTGGCAAAAGAGGTCCCGCTGTTTAGAGCCTGCCTGGTTAATCTCAGAAGTCACGTTTTAAAAAATAACACTAAATCGGTTCTCATATAAACTTTATAACTTGCACTGTGTGACTGGCATCTTATCCTTTGACGTTTCTGAGAAAAATTGGATGTGGCTTCATTTTACGAGCACTAGAATTGCAGAAGCATTAACAATTGGCTCTAAAGTTTCCTCTTGTCACAACAGGATGCTATATAGCCTTGGCACTGAGGAGTAGGGGACGGTGGGGTACACCTTGGGATATATCTTTGGGCACCCCACTTGTCGAGGATCTCCTTTTGGTATTTAGAGAGTGGAATACCCTGTGACATTTTATTGTCCCAACCATTTTGTGAGAATAAGTATCATTCCCAATTTATAGATAGGAAGCTGAGACTCAAAGGCATTCCTAAAGGTCAAGATTATATAGTTAGGGGCTAGTGCCAACTCTTTAAGTAAGCGAAGTTATGTCTAATATTTCAAGTTGAATTTAACAGTTGAAATAAAAGATTATTAATCATTGTCATAGGACTTAAAAAAATAACTGTTAAACACATACTGATTATGTAACACAAAGCAGTGACCTAGTAGGAAACTTCCAGAATCTACTGTGATTTAAAGGGTTGGATGATGTCTACTTGAATTGTATGAATAAGACTATCACTAAAGCTAAAAAATATCCATGTCTCCTTGAAAACTTTACTTGCCCCGTAATGCAATTTCAAGGAAAGATTTCTTGTTTAAAAGTTACAACCGTGTTTTAGCTGCAGTCACACAGATGACAACTCTACTGAAGCTTTGTCTAGGGCAAAGAGAAGCAATTGTGAAATATTGGCATTACAGTAAAGGCAGAAATGGATAGGCATATAAGCAAATCTGGTTTTGAGCTTTTCCTTATGTCATCAGAATGCTCTTGATTATCTCAACAAGTATCTGTAAAATTTCTTCCCCAAATTAATTTCAATTTGATTTTACTGAAATTTAATTGTTTTTATGATTTCTGTCAACTTAATTTGATTATTTCCAAGGTCATGTCAACCCAGTAGAAGGAAGAAAATCCAAGAAAACCACAATTTCAATTCCATACACAGTACTGGATTTTTCTACAAATTCATGGATAAAAACATCCTTTTTTTGATTGAGCAGAGGGGGAGTAGCAGAGTGAAATCACTAACATGACTCTATCAGCCTTACATTTGGGACGAATAAAAATAACCTTCTTTCAGTGAAGCGTGGAATTTAATTGGCTCCCTATCTTTTCCCCTCATGCATCTGGTGGCCAGTACTACAGTAGAAAATTTTAAACTAGAAGGAGACATAATCCAATTAAATTTCCTTTTAAAAATGTCAAAGCAAATAAATCCAGGGCCTATGAGCTCACACACAGCTTTGCTGTTCTCACTGGGCAGCTGCTGTTTACTGGGTTTCCATCCAGTGCCATCTTTGCTTCCCATTTCAAGGATATGTGGTTTTACAGATCGGCAGCTACATTTTTTTTCACCATTGATGAATAAGTAATTTATTGCCAACTTCTCTGACATCTTAAGTAGCTCTAGTGATAGCCAGATTGAAAGCTGTCATGGGGCCCTCTTGCAGACAATGATTTCCAGCCATTTTAGAGTCATGATTTTGCATTATTGCTGAATTTCACTCTGCATTTCATAGTTCTTCCTTCTTCCAGAAAATGCTACGTGGCACATGCTGTTTATGCTCCAGATTAAACTGAATTTTGTTTTGAGATTTGGGTACTGTCTCTGGAATTACCTGGAAGTCACATTGGAGACTTTGAATCCATCCACAGTTTGTCAAGAAGTTGCTTTGTTCCGAGCTATACTGTGACTTTCATAGACATTTTATTAATTTTTAAAAATGCAAAATTGCATAGAATCTTTGACTTCCTCTGGAAGCTGACTCGGAGACAAGGATTTGAGTATAAATAGTTTTTTGGACGAAGTGAAGGGAATAACTAGCAAGGGAGTAGGGAAGTGAGAAATAGAAGAGAAGGAGTTAATACAGGGCATATTATCAAACCAGTAAAAATGTGAATGACCGGAGCATAATGCCTCTGGGAAACACAGGGATCCAGTGGCTGATAGGTACCTCAGCGTTATCCCATCCATCAACTCCTGTCATTGTTTGAGAGCTGTTCCTGAAGTGGGTGAAAATAATGAATTCCCAGGCACTTGTGGCATGTTACAGGGACAGCCAAATCAGGCCTCAGAGGCCAAAGGGAAGGTCTCAGGAGAAGGAATGCAGGTGCTGATGGCTGGAAGTTAGGTTGGTGTGCACCTAAGTGGAAAGGGTGAGAGGATCAGGAGAGGTGCAGGCAGAACCTGATACACACAGATATTTAAGATTCTGATCATGCACCTTTAGGCGGGTGTTTTACAGAAATACAAGCAGGCCCGTCCTCGTCTAGAACAGGAGGGATTGACTGCTGTGGATGAGCTCACCTGTTATAAAATCACCATGCAGTTATTTCCGCTTAAAATTTATGTGCACTGCTGGGAAACAACATGATCTGGAGTTTTCTTCGAATTTTGTAGTGTGGGATGAATAAAAGGTCAGTGAGGACAAAGAATATTTTAACTCACTGCCCAGTCATAAATATTATGTAACGTTTGGAGCATTTGCAGATTTATTAGAACAATTAGGCAGTGGTAGTGAGGGGATTTCTCATGTTAGCAAAGACCTCTTTATTTTACAAAGAGATTGGCCATGTGATTCCTTTAGGTGGACCCAATTACAGGCAAAATTATGAGGAAGATACATTTTTCCCTCTACTTTACTGATGCCCCATCCCCCTGAGTTTCTTAACTCTTATCTCCTGCTTCCTCCTTCCTTTAGATCCCAATTTGATTCCTGTTAGTTCATTTAAACGAGTACCTGTGAAAATCTCCCTAAAACTGGGGGCTAGCTATAATTCTGGTACCAAGTCCAGTGTGTATTTTTCCCCTGTACCAAGCAATTCTCAACAGCAGCTGAGTGTCCTGCAAGTCAACTCAGTTCTGGCACTATCTACCTGGAGATAACCTCAGATCCCACAGATGATGGGCTCAGTTCCACAAGACTACCTCCCCTCCTTCAGATGCCATTCACAAGTCCAGATTGTCGCCTGTGCTTCTGACCAACTGGCTGTGGATTGGAGGTTCCCATGACCTCCTCCATCGGAGGAGCTGCTCATAGGACTCAGAGAAACACTTTTACTTACTAGATAACCTGTTTATTATAAAAGGATATAACTCAGGAACAGCCAGATGGTAGAAATGCATAGGGCAAGGTATGGTGGAAAGGGCGCAGAGCTTCCATGCCCTCCCTGGGCTCATCACTCTCCCCACATCTCCACGTGTTTGCCAACTCAGAAGCTCTCCAAACCCTGTCATTTTGGGTGTTCACAGGGGCTTCTTTATAGAGACACGATTGATTAAATCATTGGCCAGTTGGTGAACAAACTCAAATTCCCACCCCTTCCCCTCCCAGGAGGTGTGGGGATGGGGAGTGGAGGCGGGGGACTGAAGGTTCCAACCCTCTAATCACGTGGTTGGCTCCACTGGCAACCAGCCCCCATCCTGGTGCTTTTCAATAATGTTTCATTAACGTAACAAAAGAGACCTTATCGCTCTCATCACTTAGGAAATTCTAAAAGTTTTAGGAACTCTGTGCCAGAAATGGGGACAAAAGCCAAATATATATTTCTTATTATAAATCACCATATCATATTGCCAATGTACAGACCTTGGGTTCCTCAAGCACTGCAAATATGCCTGTGGCATTTATCAGATATTTAGGCAGAAAAAGTCACTCCCACCTAGAACCTGGAGAAAAGTGACAAAGGGAAATAAATTTGAGGGAAGTGGTATTGATTTTAGAAAGAGAGCATAGGGGGGCTGGAGCAGTCAGGAAGGTATTGTGTGAGCCATGGGATTTAAAGTGATCAGGGTTAAAAGAAATGCATTATTGTTACTTTTTGGGGGGGGTAATTTCCTCCCACCCTTCTAGGTTCTTTTGGCTGGTTGAATAATTAAAATGAGATTAAGACAGATTAACAGGAGAAAAAAACAAAATTTAGTTACATGTGTATAGGGAATCCCTATAAACATGGGAGATTCCAAAGACAGTCAGGCAAAATGAGGTTTATCTGCATTCTTGACCAAGGGGCTAAGGAGAAGGGGCTAGGGGTCTGGGACTGCAAAGGGAAGTAAAGCAATTCACAGGAAGATGAAAAGAGCAAATGTTTGGTAAATAAATGTTTGCAGGGCCATGCAGAAACAATGGGACACAGTGAGGAATTTTTAACAAACAGACTTTGCTAGGTTCCTGCCTGTCTACCTCACATGTAGTTATCTAACGGTGATAGCTCCATTCTTGGTATAGGCCCTGTATCTAAATTCTTTTAGGCAGTTAAGGGGGAGGTAAAAGTGCCTCCTGAGTCTTTTGTTTTTTAAAAATAATCAACTCTGTATGACAGTCTCTAGGTACAGATGAACTGGTTTGCAAGGCAGAAATAGAGACACAGATGTGGAGGACAAACATATGGACACCAAAGGGGAAAGGGGGGGTGGGATGAATTGGGAGATTGGGATTAACATATATACACTAATATGTATAAAATAGATAACATACATATATGTATAAAATAGATAACATATATACACTAATATGTATAAAATAGATAACTAATGAGAACCTGCTGTATAACACAGGGAACTCCACTTCACTGTACAGTAGAAACTAACACAACATTGTAAAACAACTATACCCCAATAAAAAAAATAATCAACTTAAAATAATCTTCATGCCAGAGAGACACATTTTGGGGTGGCAGATTTTGCTCCCCTACATTATTTTTTCATCTTAAATTATCCTTAATTTCAAATCTCGGGGTATTTACTTGAGTTTCATTTACCCAAGTTTGGCTTGTTGCTAATAAATCTAATTCTCATCTCCAAATTCTTGAGTTATCATTATTCCAGTATAAATTCTTCTATTTCTTTTTCTTTTGTTGTTAGGATTTAAATCATGATTCCTTGCTCAAAAAACAAACAAGCAAAAAACCAAACAAACCAAAACTTTTGCTGCTTAATAAGGTATGAGGAAAGATCTTCTAGTATTGACCTGTTTCATGAGAGAATCCTTTACCCAAATAATTTCCTTGTAATGTTATGAATTGCATAATACATTTCTTTCTGTATTGAAAACTTGTGTTTAAAAAAACCTATCAAGGGCTTCCCTGGTGGCGCAGTGGTTGAGAGTCCGCCTGCCGATGCAGGGGACACGGGTTCATGCCCCGGTCCGGGAAGGTCCCACATGCCTCGGAGCAGCTGGTCCCGTGAGCCATGGCCGCTGAGCCTGCGCGTCCGGAGCCTGTGCTCCGCAACAGGAGAGGCCACAACAGTGAGAGGCCCGCATACTGCAAAAAAAAAAAAGAAAAAAAGAAATATATAGCAGTCCTCCGGCTCCACGGAGGGCGGGGTGGCGCGGTGCCTGGTGCTCTGGCCAGTGGCTGGCACGTGGGGCACGCGGGAGCTCCATCTCGGGTCGGAAATGGGGGCCGAGTGCTCTAAAGAGGCTTGGATGGAGTTGTATGTTGCATCTGTGGAGGGCGGTCTTGGCTCACTTGTAAAGCTTTAGTGTCTTCTAAGTTGGAGGAGCTTATTTAATGAAAAGTGCCACAGGCCGAAAAAGCAAACATGAGGGTAGCAGGTGCTGCAAAGTTGGTGGTAGCTGTGGCAGTATTTTTGCTGGCATTCTATGTTATTTCTCAAGTATTTGAAATAAAAGTGGATGCAAGTTTAGGAAATCTATTTGCAAGGTCAGCATTGGACGCAGTTGCACGTTCTACAAAACCTCCCAGATAGAAATGTGGAACCTCAAAAGCTTGCCCTGAGAAGCATTTTGCTTTTAAAATGGCAAGTGGAGCAGCCAATGTGGTGGGACCCAAAATCTGCCTGGAGGATAATGTTTTAATGAGTGGTGTTAAGAATAATGTTGGAAGAGGAATCAATGTTGCCTTGGTAAATGGAAAAACAGGAGATCTAATAGACACCAGATATTTTGACATGTGGGGAGGAAATGTGGCCCCATTTATTGAGTTTCTGAAGGCCATACAAGATGAAACAATAGTCTTAATGGGAACATATGATGATGGAGCAACCAAACTCAATGATGAGGCCCGGCAGGTCATTGCTGAATTGGGGAGTACATCTATTACTCATCTTGGTTTTAGAGACAACTGGGTCTTCTGTGGTGGATAAGGCATTAAGACAAAAAGCCCTTTTGAACAGCACATAAAGAACAATAAGGACACAAACAGATATGAAGGATGGCCCGAAGTTGTAGAAATGGAAGGATGCATCCCCCAGAAGCCAGACCGATGTGGAGAAAATTGAAGGGAGCACACTTTCACTTGCTAATGGGAAAGCCCTAACCGAAAACCTACATGTAAGTATTTTAAGAGCATGCAGCCATCTCGGTGTGTGCATGACCATTATCTCTTTTGATATCAGGATTATTTATTGCTAATGTAAATAGACATCTTTGTAAATAGTCATCATAATGAGCAAATCACTGAACCATTTCTAAGCACATCTCCCTAATGGTACAGTGTTCAGACTGCGATGATAATGGCATCTTTTAATTCTAAAAGCATTACCCAATAGATAACTGAACAGATTTGAAAAATATATTGATATATATAGTAGTCGCTGTGAAAATCTATCATGGAATAATGTGGATTTTAGGAAGGAGATTTTGTTTTATATATATATATATATATATATATATATATTATATATGGCCTTTTGATGATAGTATCTTTTAAATTAAAAAAATATTGGGAAGGGATATGGGAACAGATGTATATTTATGGCTGATTCACTTTGTTGTAAAGCAGAAACTGATACACCATTGTGAAGCAATTATACTCCAATAAAGTTGTAAAAAAATAATAATAAGTAAATAAATAAAAAGATATTGGGCTAAAAAATATATATGTATGTGTGTACATGTATATATACATATACACACACATGAAATACACACACATTTTGTATATGCACACGCACAGACGCACAACGATTTACTGCTTTTGGGCATAGGAAGCATATTTCACTAAGTTCCATGTAGCATGAATTGCACAGAACACACCCTAGGAGTTGGTTTAGCCATCATCCATCTGAATGGTCATTTCCTTCTTTACACAGCTGGTTGGCAGTTTGGGCTCAACCTCCAACATCCAACAGGAGGCATTCTTGAAAGAGAAGTGTAGTGTCACTTCAAGAATCACGTTTTTTTTTTCCTTAACTTTTCTTGTTGAAAGTGGTAGGACCAAATGTAGCCATGTCGGATGAGAGCCAGATGCTTCTGAATAGGCCCACTCCTTTCCTGGGTTTTGGAGGGTAGCCCAGCAGATAAGCAGAGCTCTGGAGCGCTAATACTGGGGTTACGGTCCAGGCTCCTCCACTTACCGGCAGTTTGACTTTGGACAAGCTACTTAACCCTTCTCTTGCCTCAGTTTCCTTTTCTGTGGATGGGTATCATAATAATACCTACCTCTTAGGGTTTTCTGCTACTGACCTAAAAATAAATAGACTGCCAGATACTTCTCCAGCAAAGATGGATTTATTTGGGATCAGCAGAGAACTGCATTTTGGGGTCTGCAACCATGGTAAGCCATGTGCAAGTTCCTTCATGGCAAAGGAAGGAGAACACTTTTATAGAGAGGAAAAGGAAGTTGGGAGAGCAATAATAAAGAGTCCATGGCTTTTCATTGGCTGAGTCCTTACCAGGAAAGAAGAGGAGTCTTTTTCTTCCTGTTGTGCTCTGCCATCATTGCAGGGCATGAAAGCTTCCCCTTCTGGTCTCCTGGCTCTATTTAACTGAAGTTTCTGTTTATTAATTTTTTAAACTGCAGTAATTAAATAGCTCAGTACTTGTAAAACGCTTAAAAGAATACCTGTCGTATAGTAAATATCCAATAACTTTATTATTATCATCATCATCTTCATCACTACTAGGTAATTATGATGCCTATAATCCTGAAAAAGTCTGCTATTAGTTCATCATCATCATAAATCATCTCTTAAACTAAGGCTTTATGCTTTAGTTACAGATGCCAGTTCTTGGTGCTCTCCTGATTCTGCATTAATGTTATTAATTACCATAGTTTTACATATCACCCATATTTAAGTGACTTCCACATCTTTGCACAGTTCTGGACTCTAGGTCTGTGCTATACAGAACTCTATTTACAGGTGTTTACCAGAATCTTTACTTTGATAAAGATTTGAGGTACCTATGGGTACCTCAAATAAAAATGCCCAAAATTGAACTTAGTTTCTCCCTCTGATCCTTATTTTCCCAGTTAAAAATGTTTAAAACTCTTCTTCTTCTTGCTTTCCTTATTTTGCTTATAATGTTGCCCTGGGTTGAACATCATCCCGCACAGATTCATGTCTACCAGAACCTCAGAATGTGAACTTATTTGGAAATAGGGTCTTTGCAGGTATAATTAAAACATCTACTAAAAGTTAAAAAGAGGTCATACTGGATTAGAGTGGCCCCTAAATCCAGTAATTGGTTTTATTATAAGAAGGCCATATGAAGCCAGACACACACACACACACACACACACACACACACACACACAGGGAACAAGATATAGGCAGAGATTGCGGTGATGTATCTGCAAGCCAAAGAAATCAAAGGATAGCCATCAACCACCAGAAGCTAGGAGAGGAGCATGGGACAGTCTCCCTTAGAGCCTCCAGAAAGAACCAGCCCTGGCAACACCTGGATTTTGGACATCTGGCCTCCTGCACGGTGACAGAATAAATTTTGTTGCTTTAAGCCTCTCAGTTTGTGGTAATTTGTTATGGCAGCCCTAGGAAACTAATACAGACATCATCGGCTGTAACTAAATTTAGAAGTCTTAGAACCATCCTTATCTGTATTAGTTTATAAGGTCACCAGTCATATTGAGTTAGGGGGCCTACCCTACTCCAGTATGACTGCATCTTAGCTAATTATATCTGCAATGACCTTATTTCCAAATAAGGTCACATTCTGAGATATCAGGGGGTTAGGACTTCAACATATCTTTTTCGAGGGGACACAGTTCAACCCATAACATGACCCCCTTCTTTTATCACCACTTCACATCAGTCACCTTCCAGGTACTGTATGTTCTACTGCAGCAAAACCTTTCAGATGTAGCCCTTGTTCACCCAGGCTCAGCTGCCCTGGTTATGGCACAGTCATCTCTCCCCAAGATTATTGCAGTAACCTCCAGAGTGATTTTCCTCCTTCATTTCATTCTTCATACATCCAATGAGTTATCTAATAAACTTCCAATCCGATTTCACTGAGACCCACCAGTGCCTTTCCCTAGCCACAGCATAAAATATAAACTACCACAGAAGCCCTCAAGTTCGGCCCCACCTTTTCCTTCCAGCTGCCTCTCTTGCCACTTTGTACCGTGTACCCCAAACCCGCTGGGCTAGTCACCCTTTCTTTTTTTTTTTTTTTTTTTTCTTTTGCGGTATGTGGGCCTCTCACTGTTGTGGCCTCTCCCGTTGCGGAGCACAGGCTCCGGACGCGCAGGCCCAGCGGCCATGGCTCACGGGCCCAGCCGCTCCGCGGCACGTGGGATCCTCCCGGACCGGGGCACGAACCCATCTCCCCTGCATCGGCAGGCGGACTCTCAACCACTGCGCCACCAGGGAAGCCCCTAGTCACCCTTTCTTGAAAATAGATTTTTAGGTCTCTAGGCCTTTGCTTATGCTGTTCACTATACCTAGAATACCTTTCATCACTTTAACCCCCTGCTGAACTGCTCCTCATCCCATAAAGCCCAAGTGAGATATCACTGACTCAGGTTGCTTCCACAATTCCATCACATAGAATTATTGAGCCCTTTCCTGTGTTTCTGTGACATCTTGTGACTCTGGATACTAATTCGGCACTAGGAAAGACTTAACACCTCTTATATGCAACAATTAACCTTGACAGTAGAAATAAAAGCAGCCGTAGTTATGGACTCACCCCCCACCACCATTGATATTAATATTAATTCACCATTGCAGCATAAGTAAAAAGTGTGTATGCGTATATGTGTATAGATGTATATATACAAGATTTTTGAAATCTCCTTGATGTTACGTATATAATTACATTTTGTTGCAACCCACCTTATCAAAATAATTCTTAAACCTCTTTAGAGTGAAGGTATTTATTTTTTCTGAAATTAACAAATATATACACATATATGTATCGTATATATATATATATATATATATATATATATATATATAAAGCATATGTGTATATGTATTTATACACACGTATTTAAAGTAGCTTATCCCCAAGAACATACCTTGAATGATCTAGTGCTCATTTCACTGTTAGATTGAAGAAACAGTAACCAAGCAGCCAGTATAATACGCTAGCAGTTTGGATTTTAAAAATTGAGTTCTTAATAAAGTATAGGAGGAGCTATCACTGCAATAATGCTGCATAACAACCCCCCCAAATTTCAGCAGTTCACAACAGCAGATGTTTATTTTTCTTGTCCATGGACCCGTAGATCTGCTGGGCTTGGCTCCAGCTGGGCTTTCTCCACCTGTGTCATTCTGGGACCAGCAGCATCTTGGGCCATGTTCTTCTCATGGTGATGGCAGAGGCACAGAGGGCCAAGCCAAATCATGCCAGCACATTAGGGCCTCTGGCTGTGGTATATCTGCTAAGATTACATAGGCCAAAGCCAGCCATGTGGTCAAGTTCATGTCAAAGGGGCAGGAAAAAGGACTCCATAGGAGGTTCTGCAAATTCACATGGCAAAGAGCACAGTGTATAGTTCTAATACAGGGAAGGACGAAGGATTGAGGGCAAGACTCCAATCTACCACAGAGTCTTTATGATCTGAAAGTCGATGGTAGAAATATCTGCTTTGGAAATAAACTACTTAGCCAAGAGCTTGACAAGGAACAATTTGATGTTGCATTTACAAAGCTGCACTTTGAAATGTAGTTCTAATTATATCCATCTTTGGGTTTTTTTCCCGGAGATGTGAAGATGAGTGGCTTGGGATGCCATCACCTATTCCTGTGAAATACATTTACTATTTAAACCTTTTAAAGGATGTGTTTGGCTTAGAGGAGTAACCATGCAGTTTTGGTTGGTTAACTCCCTTTGATTTCCTGATTTCCTGCTCTAATTTTGCCAAGTTTATTTCAGTAGATATGATTCCATTAAAAACAAAAAAAAACAAGGTTCATATTGAATTAAAATCCATATTCCAAAATTAATCTCCTTTTGTCATTTCAGTTTTTCAGAACATCATATTATATTGCTGATGTACCAGCACTATTAAAAATGCCATTTAAAGAAAGGTTGAGCATTCTTATTATACATATGATTTATTAATACCAAGAATCTTATGGTAATTTTCTATCCAACATAATTTGATTCATTACAACACAAAAAGAAAATGACTTTTGACAGCTATATATGACAATATAAAATCAAATTATATCAGAGCAATAAGTTGTGACTCTATTAAACATTTTTTGAAATCTTTTTGACACACGCTTATTACTTATATAATTAAACTTTGTAGCAACTCACCTTTTCAAAATAATCCTTAAACCTCTGCAGAGTGAAGGTATTTATTTTCTGAAATTAGCAAAGCTATGAGAAGAAAAAACCCTCACAACACATACACACACGAAAAATTGGGGAGAGAAATTAAAACATATGCAGTGTTTATGTTTTTAATGCTCTTTTAATATCTAAAGTTAGCTTGTTAACTTAGGAATATATGCATGTGTATATAATTATAGTATGACCAAAAATGTACTATGTCTGAAATATTTAAGGATGTGAACGCTGAAGATCTTCAGAGGTCTGTTTTGGTTCATTCTCCACATATACATAACCGCCTACCCCAAAGGTTTTAATATTCTAAGACTACAGCATGTTTCCCTTTTGCTTTTCTCTAGTCCTATTTTTAGTTTTCTTCTAGGACTATACATTGTGAGTCTCAGCAGAACTTTTGTCATGTAGTGTATATTCGATTACAAGTCATAACCATGGATCTCTGGGAATTCAGTGTGAAAAGTTTGTCTCAGTGTACCCCATTCTTCAGTGCTGGGTGCTAGGTATCATAAATCCAATTGTCTGGTGTTCTCAGAGACGATGGAGGCCTATGGAGAAGGGTCCTCAACATTGACGTTCAGGGACTGCTCTGAGGGGAGGAAGAGGAACTGATGACATCTCAAGGGCCCCTTCTATCTTCTTATTCTTTCACTCCACATTTGCAGCGTTTTGCCTAGAAATGAGCTGGCTTCTTGGCACTCAGATGTACCAATCCGCTTGACAACAACAGCTCCTTCATTTTTTTAATTTGAAGTTCATCAATAAACCATTTCTATATATAAACCTAGGATAATTCCACATGTGCCATTGTTAAAATAGATCCCATAGGATTTTCCAATAAACTAGAATACTCAATTTATATACTAGAACCATTTACTCATAAAGTCTAATTTTGACTTCTTGATTTTTTTTTCCAAAGACAACTGACAGTGCCAAGCCATTTTGTCACTTTAAGATTTTCCATTCCCCAAAGAGCAAGCTTTTAGAAGGATGACACTTTCCTGGAACTTTTCAGGCTGACACATTCGTCAGTTACCTATTCAACTCTTCAGTCAGTTGTCTTTCCCTCAAGATTTTAAATATGTAGATAATTTAGCCCTTGTATAGGCTTGTAATATAGTTCATTTGAGAAGTAGGAGGAGAAAAGGAAAGGAAGCAAGCCAGTGATATGCTCCTGAGTTTGTAGGATGACAACTGCTTGTTCTGTTACATAGATGTGTGTCACTGCCCTGGTTATTCACAGTACAAGCCCACAATTAGCAATTAAACGGCCATTATAGGAATCATGCCGATAAACATGATACATTGCAGTCATACAGACACTTTAAATAATTATTCTTTTTATAACTAAGCCATATACTTTAGGAGATTTATAATTTAGAGATAATATGCCCATTAGTAAAGTTTATGACCCAATAAACAGCTCCCACTAGTTAATAAATGCCAAAGCCATAAAAACAAAGACTATTAATGTAATAGAATTTCTGTACCTCCCTCTTTTGCTGGTGGTCTCAAGACACTAAAGGGAAATGCTATCTTAGGAAAAACATTTATTCTCGTTATGTAAATATCAATGAATTGTCTTACAATCCATCTGGAAATCTCCCAGCCCTCACCTCCTTGGCCCCAGGTGGTCCTGAAATGCTGATGCAGTCTGCTTAGGTTCCAAGCAGTAGATAACTCTGGTTTTCAGCACAAATAAACCCTGTGACTCAAATCTTTGGGGGATGTGGGGAAGATGGCCGTAATTTCTGTGTCTCCTCTACCCTCTGAAAAAGAGAAGTCCCAACTATTGCCATTATTCCAGAGCAATAACTTTTCAACATTTCACCACCTTTGCGTACACTTAGATTTTTGCTGCCTCTTCTCTTTCCTCTAAAAAAGAGAAATCTCCGCCTGCCGATGCAGGGGATACGGGTTCGTGCCCCGGTCTGGGAGGATCCCATATGCCGCGGAGCGGCTGGGCCCGTGAGCCATGGCCGCTGAGCCTGCGCGTCCGGAGCCTGCGCGTCCGGAGCCTGTGCTCCGCAACGGGGGAGGCCACAACAGTGAGAGGCCCGCATACCGCAAAAAAAAAAAAAAAAAAAAAAAAAAAAAAAAAAAAAAATAAAAAAGAGAAATCTCAACTATTGTCATTGTTCCTGGGTAATAATTTTTAAGGAAGTTTCACAACCTTTGCATATATTTTTAGCTGCTAATATTTCTCATTTTGATGGAAAAGCAGGTGCTGCCTGTGGATGTCTGGGTGAGTTGAAGTTTAATATAGGCAAACCTTTTGTACTAAGAACATTGTTTTTCAGTATTCCTGGAACCGTGGGAATGATTGATAAAGTCATTTGAAAGCCCAAATCAAATCATGTCTTTGCATAAGGAACTGATTCAAAGCTGTTGAAGTTCACATTAAGTGGTTTGCTGAGTCACTGTTGTAAAGTATGGATGTTGTCAGCAGATTACTCATGTTCAGTGTTTATTTGCCTCCCCCCACCCCGCCCTTGTTAACCTAACTGAACCGTTTGGACCTAACCATTTGAAGAGCAATGTGGATATGTCTATAGGTTGAGTTTATTTATTTATTTTTATTGAAGTATAGTTGGTTTACAGCGTTGTGTTAGTTTCTGCTGTACAGCAAAGTAACTCAGTTATACATATATATTCTTTTCCATTATGGTTTACCACAGGATATTGAATATAGTTCCCTGTGCTCTACAGTAGGACCTTGTTGATCCATTCTGCATATAATGCTTTGCATCTGCTAACTCCAAACTCCCAATCCATTCCTCCCCCACCACCTCTCCCCCTTGGCAACCACAAGTCTGTTCTCTATGTCTGTGATTCTGTTGCTGTTTCGTAGGTAAGTTCATTTGTGTCATATTTTAGATTCCACATATAAGTGATATCATATGGTATTTGTCTTTCTCTTTCTGACTTCATTTAGTATGATAATCTCTAGGTCCATCCATGTTGCTGCTAATGGCATTATGTCATTCTTTTTTTGGTTGAGTAGTATTCCATTGTGTATGTATATCACATCTTCTTTATCCGTTCATCTGTCGATGGACATTTAGGTTGTTTCCATGCCGTGGCTATTGTGAGTAGTGCTGCTGTGAACATAGGGGGGTACACGTATCTTTTTGAATTATAGTTTTGTCTGGGTATATGCCCAGGAGTGGGATTGCTGGATCATATGGCAACTCTATTTTTAGTTTTTTTGAGGAACCTCCATATTGTTTTCCATAGTTGCTGCATCTTTAGTTGACTTTAGTGCTTACTAAGTAGTTAAAATTTTAGACAATAGAGAGGAGATAAAGAGCATTGTACTTTTAAGTATTACAGTAGTTTAGACATTTTGCCTACTTTAGTCTATGTATTGCCTCTGATCCAATTAATGTCAAACGTACCATTCTTCGTCTTTGTTTTGAAGTTGGTTTTTTGGGAGGTTGTATTGTTTCCAGGCTTTATGGATACCTCAGTCATGAGTTTAGGATATTTAAATTGCCCTTCCTTCTTTCAAATAGTAGGGAATTATTGAACAAAATGAAATCTCTCCAAATTAAAAAAAAAACTCTTGCCTTTCCAACTTGGATTTATTTATCTTACTTTGAGTGAGGACTGCTTCATCATCATAGCCTTTTCCACTTGCTCCTCATTTCCGTGACCCCTTCTTCCATACATTCTGATTTTGCTATAAGTTGGCAGTTGGAGTCTTCACCAGTAGCTTAATGGAACAGTAGGGTTTTCCACAAAATATTTATGTTGCTTCATAGTTCAGAATCCACTGAATAATGAATAGTCATGTTCCCAATTATATGTATATTCCTTTTAGTTAAGAATATAGATTCCTGAATTTTTGAATACCCTTTAGGATTGGTCTGTAAATGGTCCTTCAGACAAACAGCTTCCAAGTGATGATATTAAACATATACTCAAGTAGTGAGTCTCTGCCCTAATACTTGTTTGGGCAAAGTTTGAATTGCTTCC
Organism: Mesoplodon densirostris; assembly: GCF_025265405.1. Classification (NCBI taxonomy): domain Eukaryota; kingdom Metazoa; phylum Chordata; class Mammalia; order Artiodactyla; family Ziphiidae; genus Mesoplodon; species Mesoplodon densirostris. Next base: position 98,594,761 of record NC_082681.1, read on the forward strand.
AGTTGAAAGCAGGTTAAGACTTTCTCAAAAATGAGTCTCTTCAAGTTGACTGAGCGTCTTCAGAAGCACAGTGCTTTTCAGTTCCCAAGAGAATGTGATGTGTAAAAATGGAAAACCTACTGAGGCAAGATCAATGAAGCTATTTAACAAATAAACCTGGAGTGATAATGGAGCAAACAACATTATTACAAAGGGTAACGCTGACTCTGCAATTAGTTTAAAAGAAGTTGGAATTCACACCCACTCGCCTTCTTCTACCAGGTTATATATTGGTTTAAATAAACATTTTCATTTCGTGTTCAATTAAGTTCCCCCAAACTAAGAGTTCTAACACTAGAATGTGCATCTTCTTTGCATTTGTTCCTGGTCGCCAGTAAAATTCCTTCCAAGGGGACTGCCGAGCCCATTATGTGTCTGGTGCATGGCACAGGAAGCCAAGGGTCAGCACTGCTGCTCAGAAGCAACTGGAAACTGCTGAAAAATGTGGCTGATGAAAAACTCCACAGTGGCTCTGCAAGCAGAGAATTAATGACTGGCTAGAATCAGTAGGAGCCTTTACTTCTAAATACTCATTAGTTTAAGCAGTGAGGCCTGATGTTATGCAAGTTATAGAGGGAAAAGGGGACCGCCCCTCCCCATTGTCTATTTTGAACAGAATATGCACATTTAACTCAAAGTGGTGAATGGTTCAAACACATCAAACCAACTATTCATCAGTCTCCCAGCTTCCTGAGCAACTGCTTTGCTTCTGTATAAAGCCAACAATAGAGGAAATGCTTGTTATGACCCCACTATCATATTAAAATCCAGAGGGGCTGATGGCTTGGTGAAAAACACAAAATACATTCTCCTTTAGAAATAGTTCCACCAAAGTCATCTTTGTGTTTACTTTTTCTTACTTTGCCTGTACAAGAACAGCTGACTGAAAAAGGAACTTGATAAAATTACTTTTGCCTGCTTTTTTCTCCCTTGCTACCACCGTTCTTCCTTCTCGTTGTGAAGCCACTCCCTGCATACAGAACCCGAGCTGACAAGCCATTTCAGACTGCGGCAGATAGCGCTAGTCTGAACTATGACCAGAGAGTGGAGAGAGAGAAGGGGAGGGGCAAGAGATGACAACTGCAGAGGGGAGCCAGATGAGAATAGGGACCACCTTGTGCGTGTCACGTCACATGCTAAAGCGTTCGAACTTCATCCTAAGGGCATGAGAAGTTACTGAAGGATTTTAATCTGGAGAATGAAAAGATCACGTCTGCAGTTAAAAATCTCTGGCTGCTTTGTGTGTGTGAACTACAAGAGTGAGTTTGGCAGTCAGAAGGCTGACTATGACGCTGTTGCCAGAGAAATGATGGCTGGTTTGGATTAATGTAACGTCAGTGAGGTTGTGAGGTTGCTGTGAAGTGGGTAGATTCAGGACATGTTCAGGATGTTGAAGATAAGGGAGAAGAAGAAGTCAGAATTAGGACTGGGTCATTTTGGCAGCTGGGTAGGTGGAGTTGCCATTCATTGTGCTGGGCTATACCAGGAAAAAATCAGGTTTGAGGGGGAATCAAGAATTCTGCCTTGGGCATGCGAAATTAAAATTAGGGTGCCTGTGGGACAGAGAAGTGGAGATGTTGATAAGGCAACTAGATGAACAGGTCTAAATCTCAGCAGAATGACCAGCGCTGGAGATGCACGTTTGATGGTAATTGTGAGCTTAGGTAAGATTGGCTAGGGGGAGCCTGTTGTCTGAGAATCACAGTGCCTAGTGTATTACTTACTAATTTTTTTTAAAGAGCTTTTTTTGTCATACAATGAACTGCACATATTAAAGTGTACAATCTGATAAACTAACACATCTATGTACCCATGAAATGTCATCCCAATCAAGATATAATGAACCTATTCCCCCCAAATTTCCTCACGCTCCTTTGAAATCCCTCCCTTCTACACAGCCCCACTGTAGGGAAGGAAAAATAATTTTCCCTCTACCGTTCTGAGTTCTTGGATGAGACCCCCTGTAATAAAAGGCAGATTAACAAGAAAAAAAACCCAGAAGGTATACATGGGAGATATCCAGAAAAAAAGCCGTAACTCTCCAAGGTGACCTAAGCCACCACCTTAAATGCCATCTTCAGCTGAAGACAGAAGAAAGGTGTGTGTTGTGGAGGAGGGGAAGATGACCAGGAAACGCAAGGTAAACAAGGGTTAGATTTGTTTTGCAGGTGTAAGTCAGTGCCTTCTTCATTAATAGGAGCTTCTTGTGATTTTGCACCATCCACACTTCCTGGTACAGAGAGGGTGACATTCTTACAAATGGAGATTTCCATTATAGATATAAACGTCCCTTACGAAAGGATAGCTTCTGTTTTCAGAGCTTCTCCTGTGTCTGCTGTGATTATTTCTCAAAATGGGCAGCTCAAAATAATCCTTATGCCAAAGAGGAGTATTTGGGGGTGGCATATTCTGCTAGTCTTCAACATCCCCCATGCCACTTAGCTGCTTTCTGTCACTATGGAAAAGTTAGCATTCTCTAGAATTTTATATAAATGGAATTATACAGTAGGTACTTTTTTTGTGTCTGCTTTCTTTCACTCAGCATAATTATTTTGAGATTCATCCATGTTTTTGCATATACCAGTATTTCATTTCATTTTATTGCTCAGTAGTATTCCATTGTATGGATATACCATGTTTAATTCATTCACACATTGATGGAAATTTGGGTTATTTCCAGTTATTACCTATTACAAATAAAGCTACTGTGAACATTTGTGTACAGGTTTATATGTGGATATATGCTTTCATGTCTCTTAGGTAAATACCTAGCAGTAGAGTGGCTGGATCCAATGGTTGATATATATTGTTAACTAACAAAAATTCAACAAAATGAGTAAATTTAAAGATCAAATTGGCTTTATTAAATGACTCATGAATGGGGCAGCATCTCATCTAGCAAATAGAAAGGAGCTCTGCTGAGCTGTAGAAAAGGTAAACTTTTTGAAGGTGAAAAGGGGGCAGAAAAAGAAAATTATGAGCAAAGAATGCATTGTTTCAGGGACAGTCACCCTCCTAAGGGGAGTGGAAGGGGTCTATTTGGGGGGCGGGGCAGGGGAGATGACCTCACCAGTGCTGACTAGGTAATTCCAGGTTGACTAGCTAAATGTTACATTCCTGGGCGGGGTGGGGGTGTTAAGGTTGCAATTAGGCTAGATATTAAGTCTTGGTTTGATGACATGGGGTTTAGCACATCATTTGGGGCCTGCTGTCTCCTTTTTAACAATGTTTAACTTTTTCAGTCACTGCCAAACTATTTTCCAAAGTGATTGAATCATTTTATTTTCCCTTCCAGCACTGTATGAAGTCCTAGTTCCTCCATGTTTTTGCAAATACTTGGTATGACCAACCCTTTTAATTTTAACCATTCTAATAGATGTGTAGTAGTGTTGCAGGAAGGGGAACCCCTTCCAGGGCCGAAGAGTGGGTTCTTGTCTAACACTCGGAAATGAGTTGTCCAAGGAGACATATGTGCTGACAGAGCAAGAGACTTTATTGGGAAGGGGCGCCGGGCCAAGAGCAGGAGGGTAAGGGAACCCAGGAGGACTGCTCTGCCACGTGGCTCGCAGTCTGGGGTTTTATGGTAATGCGGTTAGTTTTCGGGTTGTCTCTGGCCACTCATTCTGACTCAGGGTCCTTCCTGGTGGCGCGTGCATGGCTCAGCCAAGATGGATTCCAGCGAGAAGGATTCTGGGAGGACGGTGGGACAGACGGACTGGCGTCTCCTCTCTCCTTTTGACCTTTCCGGAATTCTTCCAGTAGGTGGTAGCTTGTTAGTTCCGCATTCCTTACCAGGACCTCCTGCTGTAAGATAACTCATGCAAGTGGTTATTATGGTGCCTGGCCAGGGCGGGCGGTTTCAGTCAGTGGTTCCCCTAACAGTAGTATCGTATTATGGTTGCCTATTTTCTAATTATTGAGTTTTGAGAGTACCTTGTATGTTCTACATATAAGTCCTTTATCAGATATGTTATTTCTAAATATTTTCTCCCAAACTCTGGTAGTCTTTTCATTCTCTTGACAGGGCCTTTTGGAGAGCAAAAGTTTTAAATTCTGATTAAGTCTATTTTATCAATTCATTTTTTAATGGATTGTGCTGTTGGTGTTATATCTAATAAATCTTTACTAAACCAAGGTCACAAGGGTTTTCTTTTATGTTTTCTTCTAGAAGTTTTATAGTTTTAGGCTTTTCACTTAGTTTTGTAATCCATTTCTAGTTAATTTTTGTTATGGTGTGAGGTATGTCTCCAAGTTCATTTTTTTTCAAATGGGTATCCAATTATTACAGTACCATTTGTTGAAAAGATCATTGTTTCTCCACTGAATTGCCTTTGTACCTTTGCTGAAAGTCAGTTGTTGATATATGTGTAGATCTATGTGTAGGTCTGGACCTTCTGTTCCATTCATTTGTGTGTCTGTCTTTACACCAATACCACACTGTCTTGATTACTGTAACTTTATAATAAGTCTTGAAATCAGTAGTTTTAATTCTCCAGTTTTGCTCTTCTTTGCATAGTTTAATGTGTACAACATGTTAATTTGATACATTTATATATTGCAAAATGATAACCACTGTAGTGTTAGCTAACACCTCCATCATGTCACATAATTACCATTTCTTTTTTGTGGTGAAAACATTTGAGATCTACTCTCAGCAAATTTCAAATATACAGTACAACATTTTTGACTATACTCACCATGCTGTACACTAGATTCCCCAGAACTTATTCATCTTATAACTAGAAGCTTCTACCCTTTGACCAACATCTTCCCATTTCCTCCACCCCAAGTCCTTGGTAACCATTAGTCTACTATCTGTTCTTCTGAGTTCAACCTTTTTAGATTCTACATAAATGAGATCATACAGTATTTGCTTTCTCTGTCTGACTTATTACATTTAGCATAATACCCTCAAGGTTCATCCATATTTTTACAAAATGGCAGGGTTTCCTTCTTTCTCATAGCTGAATAATATTCCATTGTATATATGTATATCTTTACCCATTCATCCATTGATAGAAACTTAGGTTGTTTCCATATCTTGGCGATTGTGAATAATGCTGCAGTGAACGTGGGAATACAGATATCTCTTCGAGATCTCACTTTTATGTTGGAGTAATAATTTTAAAAATGATTACTGTTAGAGTTCTGCTTCTGGCCAAGATGTAGTAACAGGGTCCAGATTTACCTTTCTCCCTGAAAGAACTGAAAAACAGGCAAAATATATCAAACAATGCTTTTTAAGGCACTGGATTTCAGGTAGAGAAGGAGAGTAATCCATGAGAGACAGGAAACAAGTGTGGCGAACCCCACTATTGCCACAGATTACTGCCTTGAGAAAGTTTCTGGCCTATGGCACAAGAAGAGGGAAACGAAATAGAATATGGTGGCCTCTCTGATTAGAAGAGATGGGACTGAGAGTCTAGGAATACCAAGGTTGCTAGAGTTCAAAAGGACATATTACTTGAGAGAAGAGAACTGCACAGAGATAGAGCTTCAGAGATCTTCAGAAGGCTCCTTGAGTATTCAGTGGAGTACTGAGCAGTGCATGTGTGTGAGGAAACTACCCAAGACTGGGGAACCACCTGAAAGGATTAGAGAGAATGGTACTTAGTGTCTGCACAAAGCTGATAATAGTGCCTATTCTCAACAACCTGACTGTAAAGTCTCTCATGGAGAATTGTACTCAGAAAGTTCTTGCCCCAATAATAAGGAATAATGAACGTTAGATTAAACATGGTTCTTATCCCACTTGACACATTTGAAAAGGAATACCTAAAAGGATCAAACTGTTTCCAAATAATTTAGCTACGTCTCACCAAAAAAAAGCTTAAGCATATTGATAGAAATACATAAATATTCAGCAACCAAAAAGGTAAAATTCACAAGGTCTTGCCTCCAATAAAAAATTACCAGGCATGCAAAGAAAAGGAAACTTCAACTTACAACGAGGAAAAAAAAGAAATCAATAGAAACTGACCCAGACTGACACAGATGTTATAATTAGCAGAAATGGACAATCAAACAGCTATTAAAACTGTTTTCCATATAGTCAAAAAGTTAAGGAGAGACATGGAATATTTAAAAAGGCACAACTCAAACTTCTGTTGATAAAAACTACAATGTATGAGGTGAGATGAAAAATATAATGAATGGGATTAATGGCAGATTAGACTTTGCAGAAGAAAAAGATTAATGAACCTGCAGACATACTAATAGAAATTATCCAAAATGAAACACAAAGAGTAAAAAATTGGAAAAAAGTGAACAGGACATTGGTGAGCTGCAGGACAACTTAAAGCACTCTAATATGCAATTATTATAACAGAGGGAGAAGAAAGGGAAATAATGGCCTAAAAATTTCCAAATTTTATGAAAATAAGTAACACATGGATGTAAGAATCTCAACCCAAGCGCAAGAAATATGAACAAAACTATACCAAGGGATATCATAAACAGCTCAAAGCTAGATATAGAGTGAAAATCTTAAAACCAGCCACAGAAAAATGACATGTTATGCACAGAGGAACAAAAATAAGGATTTCAGCAGATTTTTCATCAGGAAAAATGCAGGAAGAAGAAAATGGACTAATGTCTTTAAAATACTGAAGTAGTAAACTGATAATGTAGAATGTTATGCGCAGTAAAAATATCTTTCAAAAATGAAGGCAGAACAGGTACTCAAACAAATATTTATGCACAAATGTTCATAGCAGCATTATTCACAGTAACTAAAAATGAAACAACTCAAATGTTTATCAGCAGATAAATGGATAAACAAATTGTGGTATTAACATGCAGTGGAATATTATTCAGCTGTTAAAAGGAATGAGGTACTGATATATGCTACAAAATGGATGAACCTCAAACACATTATGCTGTGTGAAAGAAGGCAGACAGAAAAGGTTCACATATTGTATGATTTCATTTATATGAAATATCCAGAATAGCTAAATCTATAGAGACAAAGCAGAGTGGACTGGAAGGAGAGAGGAATGGGGAGCAATTGCTTAATGGATAGAGAGTTTTATTTTGGGTCAATGAAAATGTTTTGGAACTAGGTAGAGGTGATGGTTATACAAAATTGTGAATGTACTAATTTCCCCTAAAAGTTACACTTTAAAATAGTTAATGTTATGTAAATTTCACCTCAATAAAAATATATCAATTGAGCATGGTCTGGAAAACTCAGTATACTAAAGGTGTGAATTCTCCCAAATTAGTATACAGACTTAATGCAATTTCTATCAAAATTTCAGTAAGAATTTCTGGAGATATAGACAACATTATTCTAAAATTTATACGGGAAAGAAAGGAACTAGAATAGTTATAGCAATCTTGAAAAAGAAGAACAAAGTAAGAAGAATCAGTCTATCTGATTTAAAGATTTATCATATATCTATAATCATCTAGATTGTTTGTCATTGGTGGAATGATAGACACATAAATCAATGGAAGGGAAGAGGGAACCCAGAAATAGACCCACACAAATGGTACAAACTGATCTTTAACAAATGAGCAAAACTAAGTCAGTGGAGGAAAGATAGCATTTCAACAAATGATACTGAAGTAATTGAACATCCATAAGTCAAAAAAAAAAAAGAACTTTGACTTAAACTTCACACTTTATACTATCACCTCAAGATGGATCATGGACTTACATGTAATATGGTAAGCTATAAAACTTTCAGAAAAATAAAACCCAGGAGAAAACATTCAGGGTAAGGGGCAAGTGAAGAGTTCTTAGACTTGATATCAAAAGCATGATACATAAAAGAAAAAGAAAGATAAATTGGACTTCATCACATTTAAATATTTGCTTTGCAAAAGACCCTGTTAAGAGGATGAGAAGACAAGCTACAGACCAAGAGAAAATCTTTGCAAACCATATATCCAACAAAAGGTACATATAAAGAAAACTCAATAGTAAACAATCAATTACAAAAGGAACAAAAGACATGAACAGAAATTTCACCAAAAAATGAAAAATAAGCAGAAAAATAAGCACATAAAAAGACACTCAATATCATTTATCCATTAAGGAAAGGCAAACAGTCACAATGCAATATTAGTACACATCTCTCAGAGTGCCTAAAAAAAATAGTGACAACAACAAATACTGACTGGATGTGGAGAAGCTGAATCTCTTGCACTTTGCTGGTGGGGATGTAAAATGGTATAGCCACTCTATAAAACAACTTGGCACTTTCTTAAAAACTAAACATGTGTTGATGGGAATGTAAATTGATACAGCCACTATGGAGAACAGTATGGAGGTTCCTTAAAAAACTAAAAACAGAACTACCATACGACCCAGCAATCCCACTACTGGGCATATACCCTGAGAAAACCATAATTCAAAAAGAGTCATGTACCAAAATGTTCATTGCAGCTCTGTTTACAATAGATAGGACATGGGAACAACCTAAATGCCCATTGACAGATGAATGGATAGAGAAGATGTGGCACATATATACAATGGAATATTACTCAGCCATAAAAAGAAACGAAACTGAGTTATTTGTAGTGAGGTGGATGGACCTAGAGTCTCATACAGAGTGAAGTAAGTCAGAAAGAGGAAAACAAATACTGTATGCTAACACATATATATGGAATCTAAAAAAAAAAAAGAAAAAAGAAAATGGTCAGAAGAACCTAGGGACAAGACGGGAATAAAGATGCAGACCTACTAGAGAATGGACTTGAGGACACGGGGAGGGGGAAGGGTAAGCTGGGACGAAGTGAGAGAGTGGCATGGACATATATACACTACCAAATGTAAAATAGATAGCTGGTGGGAAGCAGCTGCATAGCACAGAGAGATCAGCTCGGTGCTTTGTGACCACCTAGAGGGGTTGGATAGAGAGGGTGGGAGGGAGGGAGATGCAAGAGGGAAGAGATATGGGGACATATGTATATGTATAACTGATTCACTTTGTTATAAAGCAGAAACTAACACACCATTGTAAAGCAATTATACTCTAATAAAAATGTTTAAAAAAAAAACTAAACATGTCCTTTCATATGACCCAGCAACTTCACTCCTGGGCATTTAATCTGGAGAAATGCAAACATATGTTCATACAAAAACCTATATGTGGATATTTATAGCATATAAATTGACTAATTGAAGTTGATCGAACTGTAAAACTTCTGTTCTTCAAAAGATATAGTAAGAAAATTAAAAGGGAAGCCACAGACTGGGAGAAAAAATATTTGTAAATAGCATATCCAACAAAAGACTTGTATCCGGAATATATAAAGAACTTTCAAAACTCAAGATTAGGAAAACAAACAACCCGATTTAAAAAATGGGCAAAAGATTTGAAGAGATACTTCACCAGTGAAGGTATTCAAATGGCGAAGAAACACACAAAAAGGAGTTCAACATTATTTGCTGTTAAGGGAATGCAAATCAAAGCCACAATGTGCCACCATTACACACCCATTAGAATGGCTAGCATTTCAAAAAAAATATTAATAATACCAAGTGCTGGCTAGGATGCAGAGCAATTGGTGGGAATGCAAAATGGTCCACTCACTTTGCAAAATAGTTTGCGAGCCTCTTACAAAGTTAAGCATACCTACCATATGACCCATTGATCCCATGCCTAGGTATATACCCCAGAGAAATGAAAACATGTGTCCAAAGACTTGTATTCAAGTATTTATAGCAGTTTTGTTAATAATAGCCCCAAATTGAAAAGATGTCAGGGACTTCCCTGGCGGTCCAGTGGTTAAGACACCACGCTTCCACTGCAGGAGGCACAGGTTCGATCCCTGGTCAGGGAACTCAGATCCCGCAAGCCATGGGTGCAAGCCAAAAAAAGAGAGAGGAAAAAGAAGAGACTCCAAATGTCAATCAACTGGTGAATGAATAAACAAGCTATGATGTATTGATACATACAACAACATGGATGAATCCAAAAGTATTATGTTAAGCGAAAGAAGACAAGAGAAGTCTGTGTGATATATTCGTATGACATTCTAGAAGAGTCAAAACTATAGTGACAGAAAGCAGGTCAGTTGATGCCAAGATTGTGGGCAGGAGACTGATTGCAAAGGGCCACATGGGAGCCTTTTGGGATGTTGCAGGTGTTCTAAATCATGACTGAAGTGGTGGTTACATGACTATAAATTTGTCAATATCCATTCGATTTTACACTTAAAATTGGCTAATTTTAGTGCATGTACATTATATGTCAATTAAGCTGATTAAAAAAAATCAATAGGAGTTTCCTGATGTGATGCTCTGAGAAGACACAACACTACCTATGAAGTTTTTCTAACAAAAATATTTAACTAGGATCTACTCTTGAATAAACTCTCAGGCTAGCCAGAGTGTGAGACAGTCTATAAGGCAACCGGCCTGAAATATTGAAAAACTGTCAGTATCATGAGAGACAAAAGAAGGAGACTAAAGGGCCACAAGAACTAAATACAATGTATAATCCTTGATTGAATTCTATATTAGGAAAAGGAAAACTATAAAGAATATAATTGGGACAATTGGGGAAATTGGAGTATGGACAACTTATTAGCTAATGGTACTACTGTATGAATGTTGTTTCCCAAGTATTTTGTTTATGTAAGAAGATGCTCTTGTTTTTAGGAGATACATAGTGAAGATTTTGGGGTGAAGTTCAAGTGTCAAAATGATTGCATCTATCAAGTGGTTCAGGAAAACAAAACAAAACAGAGAGGGGGAAGGGGAAGGGAGGGGAGGGAGAACGTATAAAAAGTTGAACTATAAACAATTGGTGAATATAGGTGGAGAGTATATGGGTATTCATTGTATTATTATTTTAATTTTTCTGTAGTTTTGAAATTTTTCAAAGTGAAAATTTGAGAAATAAACTTGGTTTGAGACTTTGAAATTGCAAGTCTTAAATCAAGACTTTTTTAAAATGATGCATACTCAGTCATGTGCTCTCGCTAGAAATATTAATAAACTGACAGAACAAAGTGTTTTTGTACCTTTAACAAACAAAAGTTTTCAATGTAGAAAAATTCAGTGAGAGAAGATACACATTATTCAATACATTCATTAGAATGTATTTCTTTGGAAAAGAAACCTATATAGCCCACCTGAACATTAATTATACGTGGATTAAAGTTCACTGTCAAAATTCAAACCATAAAAATTGAACATTTATTGACTAAGTATATCTTTGTACTTGGAGAAGACTTTCCAAGTATAAAAGACGTTGAAGGGAGGAGAAAAATATTAATAGGTTTGATAATGAAATTAAAACTTTTGGAACATTGAAAACATAACATTAGACAATAAATAGTTTAAGCAGATACAACAAATGATGGCTTATCAGATTTATCTTCAATATGTAAAAAGAATATCATACACATTTGATAAGGAATATTCTAGGACTAATGGAAAATAAGCCAAGAATTCAGTCACAAAACAGAAATAAAAATGGCTGACAAACCTAAAATTGTATTTAACCTTAAATGGAGTCAGAGAAATATAACTGGAATGCTATAATGAGTCTATTTCTATGAAATCAATGTCATAAATTTTTTAAAGTGGTAATTTCCCTATTGCTGAGGAAAACGGGGAATCCATGCTTTCTCTCATTTCTGGTGGTACAAGTTTTCTAAAAAGCAATTGGAGAATATCTATTTAGAGCCTTAAAATATCCATACTCTAGTAATGCAACCTAAGGAAATAATCAGAGATGCAGACCAAGATTTATGCACTAAGTTAATCTTTGTAACATGTAAAGTAGTGAGGATATGGAAATAGCAGAAATGGCCTGTGATTAGGGGTTGATTAAATCCATTTCAGTACGTACAAGAAAACAGTATGATGCAGCGATTAAGAAGCATTATGAGGCATTTTTTAGTGACAGGAATTACTTAAGATATAAATACTAAGGGAAAAAAATCAGAGTTCAAAATTTTATATCAAGAAAATCTCAACCGTTTAAAAATATATGCTTAGAAAAGAGTTTGAAGGAAATAGTCTATAATGTTCACAGTAGTTATTTCTGGGTAATAGTACTTAATTGATTTTTCACTTTTCCTTTGCACTTTTATAAATTCATATTTTCTTCAGAATATATGTTTGACCTATATTAGGAGCACTGACAACATTATTAATTAGAAGAGACATGGGCTTCCCTGGTGGCGCAGTGGTTGAGAGTCCGCCTGCCGATGCAGGGGACACGGGTTTGTGCCCTGGTCCAGGAAGATCCCACATGCCGTGGAGCGGCTGGGCCCGTGAGCCATGGCCGCTGAGCCTGCGCGTCCGGAGCCTGTGCTCCGCAACTGGAGAGGCCACAACAGTGAGAGGCCCGCGAACCGCAAAAAAAAAAAAAAAAAAAAAGAAGAGACGTGGTCTCTGCTCTCAGTTGGAGAAGGAAAGACTGTACCTAAACCTTACTGGATCGGCCCTGGGGCCATCTTGTCCAACTTGTCCCATTCAGGATTCCCTTCTGTGATACCCCTGCCCATTGATCTCTCATCTGCCACGGAACACTTCCCGGGCTGGGGAAGGTGGGGAGGGCACAGATAATTTCAGGCAACCCATTTACTGCATAGACAATTCTGATGGTTTGGGAGTTCCTGCCTGTTGAGCTGAAATCAAAATCTTCTAAATGTGATATAACGTCCCGTCACTGCCCTTGGGCCAGCTAAGAGTGAATGTACTACCCTTCACCTCCAAATATCCAAATCCAACCATAGAGGACTCCACCGCAACTATTCCTCCTGTGTCCCAGTTTTCAGACCCTTTGAGATCACGGACACCCTAACCACACTACTCAAAGTGTGGTCTGTGGACCAGCAGCATGGACATCACTTGGGAGCTTGTAGGAAGTTAGACTTCTGAATGAAATCTGCATCTTAACAAGATCCTCAAGTGGTTTGTGGGCACATCGGACTTGAAGAAGCACTGACCTTGAGGAGAACACATTCTCATTTGTCAGCATTTCATTTAATAGGTTCTCTCCAGACTGAAGAATATTCCAATATTTTTGAGGCATACAAAGTGATTGTAAGCTCTTCTGATATGTCCATTCATCATAGAAACTAATAGTTATAGAGCTTGTAGCTTTACGCAAGCCACTGTTGTCAGGCACTGTTAAGTGGAAGACAGATGTGAAAAATTAAATCACTACAAAGATCTAAGAGTTTCAGGCCCCAGTGGAAGAGTTGTTGTGAGACATAAGTGATAAATGGCAAAAACATGATATGGACAATGATGGCTGTTAAGACTAAGAGATCATCTGAGAACAGGGAGGTTACAGAGGAGGGAGCTTGTATCTGGGCTTGTAACGATTAAATGCCCCTGGTAAGGGGCCACACTGTGATCAGCTCATTTCTGGGTATCGTCATGTGGATTTGTGCTCTAGGACAGGGGTTCTCCAATTTTGTGGAGTATCGGCCTCACTGGAGGGCTTGTTAAGACACAAATTCCTGAGCTTCTCAAATTATCTGAGTTTCTCATCCAGTGGATCTGGAGCAAGGCCCGAGAATGTGCATTTCTAACAAGTTCTCAGGTGATGCTGACGCTGCTGGTCTGGGGAGTGACACATTTGAGAACCACTAATTTGGAGGAAATAGCATGGGTCTTGGAGCCAGTTTTTGTTCTGCTACTTAATTTAGGTGGCAAGTAACTTTTTCTTTTTCAGGTTTCTCTTTGAGGAGTAGAGAATTATAATGCCGATTTTACAAGTGTTTGGGGCAAGTAAAGGAAATAAAGGTCTATGAAAGCACCTTAATACATTGCCTGGTATATTGCACGTACTACTAGTTTAACTTAGTTTCCATTCCCTTCCCCAAAGTAATCTTTTTTTTTTTTTTTTTGCGGCAGTCGGGCCTCTCACTGTTGTGGCCTCTCCCGCTGCGGAGCACAGGCTCCGGATGCGCAGGCTCAGCGGCCATAGCTCATGGGCCCAGCCGCTCCGCGGCATGTGGGATCCTCCCAGACCGGGGCACGAACCCGTGTCCCCTGCATCAGCAGGCGGACTCTCAACCACTGCGCCACCAGGGAAGCCCCCCGAAAGTAATCTTAATTGATGGTATTAACTGCAACATCTTTGGGAGCAAAGGAATAGTGTTTTGGGTGTGAAGGGCACCTGGCAGTGGGCACATGCCGTTTGTGGAGAACCTGGGGGTGAGCCTTTATACCATCGGCACAAATTGGTTAGTGTCTTTTGTGTGGCTGTTCTGGCTCTTTATTACTCTGATGGCATTCATATTGCCTGGCAGTGCGTAAAAACAAAGATACGTCAAGGCTTAGAGAGACCAGTGCCATTCCAGGTAGTATAGTGCTTAAAGGAATGATTTGAGAAATTGGAAACTAGAACTTAAATTTCACCAGGGAAAGGTAAAAATCTATTTCTAACTTATTAGAACTGAAAATTCTAAGGTAACTTCCTTAGACCTTTTTATTTTTAGGAAATGCAAGCAAGCCTATATATTTGGAAGAATGTGAATGTAGACCTTTCTCCTTTCTCTAATAGGGATCCTCAAATGTCAACACCATGAACAAAATGATTTGGCCACTGAACCTATGCATCCCCATCACAACTTCTTTGGGAAGTACTAGAATCCTTAAAACCCTGAGGTGTTTTTATTCGGGTGCATTTATTCACTTGAATTTTATTCACACTAACAGGATGCATTAAGAAAAAGAAGACCTCTCTATGTGATCCCCAAATTGACATGGGAAATTGATGGATTCTCCTTGTGCCACCATTTGTCCTTGAGTCTCTATGGGAGTTTGTGTATTAGATTATAGATGATAGCTAATTAATCACATAGCAAACTTTTGAAGATTAAGACATAGAACAGGTACATTTTGGTGGATGTGGAGGAAAGAAAGGATCATCCTAAAGCAGAAGTCATTGCCTAGTTGAGTTTGGGACACTTAGGGGTCATCTTCAGGACACCTGAAGGAAGGACATCAAGCAGGAGAATGAGATAGGAAAGGGGGCAAAGTTTTTCCACCCTGCAGTCTCACTTGAGACTAGACTAGGGCCTGTTCTTGTTTCTTTACCGTCTCAATAGCTGTACTTTAACAGAGAAAACATGTCACCTCCCAGATTATGTGTCTTTACTGGCTCCGCTGGTTGCCTTCTGGATCAAATTTAAACTGCCTATTTCAAGAGCCGCCAGGATCCCTTCACTCCAGTGGCGCATTGTATAAATAGCCATCATGGGCAATTAGTGTCTCTGATTTTATTCTCTCTAAATAATGTGGTTGAGTGATGTTTAATATATTTCAGTTTTTCTCTCCCCAAATCATGTCAAGTAAATTATGTTTTCTTATGCCTTGCAAAGTTCATGCATATATCACTTCAACTGTGATTATAAAGGATAAAGGGGTTAAAAAAAAAAGGATATGAACCAGCCACTCACTAACATTTTAATGAGCTTAAGACTGTTTCAGTCAGAAGATTTCCTTAGGAAAAATTTTCTATTTTTTTTTTACAGAAGACATTTTATTTTTATATAGTGAATATTAAGTTACTATATAACATTAAATGGGAATTTTTGATTGTTTATTATTCTTGTCTTTCTTGCCCACCCACACACACCAGTGTTACACATCCTTGTTGCCCGGAATCACTTTAAGCCATCCATAACTCTGCACTCCCATAACCCCAATAGCCGAACAAGAAGTCTGAAAATCAAGGGAGAGAATATTCTCACCTTGGTGGGTTCTCAAGAAATTAACAATATCTGAGGCTCAGTGCCTGAGGCAAAGACTGACTGAGAAGGAGGGGGTTCTAACAGCACTTGAAAGGGGCAGCATGTCACCTAAGTGCCAGGGTATGGTCACAGTAACCACACCCACGAGTGCTGTGCAAACCCTTCTTCACCAGCCTGTGCTCTAAGACTTACCATTTGGGCAACAGGATGATGTAATTCCACTATTTCATCTCGCATTCGATTGTGTTTCATAATCACTGCAGGGCAGGTGGCCACCACAGGCCTAAAGGCCAAAAGGCTCAAAATTTGTCCCAAAGGAAGACTTCAAAATACTGCCTGCAGACACCCCCTCAGCTGCTTTATCAGCACCCCACGCCACCACCCCACCCTGCAGTGTCTTTCCTTAGTGCTCATGGCCCTCTTGGTGCTGCTGTTTCTACTCACCACCTGCCCCTGGGCTCCTTAACTATGTCTGGTCATACAGACTTGTGTGCTACTGAGCTGATAATCACCCAGCCTACTGCCAACCTAAGCCCTAAAGAATCATCTCAGCCCCATCCAAAACTCTGTCTTCCAGAGAGCCAGAGCAGGAGAAGGCAGGCTTGGGCCCTTCTGCACAAGAGGAGAGATGTGTGAAAGAACTGGGTATGAAGAGGACTTGTAGAGTAGAAGCTGATGGTGGCTCATCAAAGAACGCTCAGCAGTCACCATTTGCATGTACTCTGACCTGATGGCTTCCTACTTCAAGTACCTAGGGCTCTGCCTGAGTGCTTTCTCTGGCCTCCACAGTGACCTAGATTTGCATAGGGGCACGCCGGAAGTGACAGGCAGTTGATGGGTCTAGAGGTAGCCCTCAACGAAAGACTTGACAGAAATTGGTGGATAATTCCCCAGGTACTTCAGCTATTGGGCAGGATAGCTCTGAGGTGTTCTCTATGCAGTCCTCCAGAGGCCCCCAGTGAGATTGGACCCCAGTTGCCCACAGCAGTAATCTTCTCTTTAACTAACTCTGTATTGGTTTCCTTTTTTTCCCTGTCTTACTTACTGCCTCCTACGCTATTGCTTCCTGGCATTACCCTTCAAATCCTTGTCTCTGGGTTTGCTTCTGAGGGAACCCAAGCTAAAAGCCAAAACACGGGATGTGTGATGTTGTGACTGCACACATCAGCTGGGACCCTGGTGGGGAGGCCCTAAATGTCATGTTGAGTTGAGACTTTATTCCATGGTGACTGGGTGGTGAGTGCTTGATCAGACTCCTATGCTAGAGGATCATTCTGGAAACAGGGAGAAGAATGGATAAGAGCAGTGGTTCTCAAAGTGTGGTCCCTGGTCCATGAATATAAGAATCATCTGGAAGCTTCTAATACTGCAAATTCTTGCTTCCATCTCAGACCTGCTGTATCAGACAATCTGAGAGTGAGGCCCAGAAACTTGTGCTTTAATAATCATCCCCCCCAGGTAAATCTGATGCCCCTAAAGTTTGAGAACCACTAGATTAGAGTATGGAGGAGAAGCTAGCAGCATGAAGACCATTTATCAGGCTGTAGTGAGAGTCCTACTGAAAGACTATTAAGGTCTGGACTATAAGTTTTGATCCCCTTCTCCCCATTCTTTTTGCCTTGGACTTTGTTCTGCATTCACAGTGTGCTTAATAAATATTTTGGCCTGATGTCTCCCATCCCATTATCAAATAAGTGGGAGCAGCAGTGAGAGGGGCAGGGATGGAGAGAGGTGGGGTCAGGTGACGTGTGGTTCATATGAGGTTCAGCCACCACTGACCACATGGCATTTCCAGCATTATTCCTTTCTCGGTTCTAGGGACAAAGTCTCCCCCTAAAGAAGTTGGGGAATTGGCCAAAGCTGATGTCTTCTTTAAGATATCAGTAGCTACTCCCTCTTCAGAAATCAAGATCCCATGACTTGTGTGTATGGAGCCTGAGAAGTATTGTAAATCCGAGTATGAAATCCCCATAAACTGAGCAATAAAAGCCTTTTAACAGAAATTACTTCCTGAGAAAGGGAACATTGTGTGTGGACAACAGGGAGGGATAGAGTTCTGGGAACATGAATGGGAGGTTTCCTGCGAAGTGGCCTCAAATCCTAAACTACTTTGTGTTAGTTTGAGACCTAATCCATATTATTATTATTTGCTATTGCTTGAAAACCTTTTTTTTCTTTTATTTTCAGAGTCAGCTTGACCAGGGTCTTTATAAGTCATGAGTTTCAGAACCCCTTAATTATGCCCTGCCACCTCGTCCAAAGGCATCCCAGACCCTCAGTGCCTGCTTATGGAGCTGTGGGAACGCAAAGTCCCCCAATAGTCCCCAGGGCTGGGGTGGGTGAGGGAGACATGGTTGGCAATGGCCCATCCCACTGGGGTACCACCTCCCAGAACAACAAGGCCTTTGACTGAGGCCTTCACTGGAAACCGGATGACATTCTTTGGGCCAAAAGGAGCAATTGGAAAGGTAGTTTTGTGGGTTGGATTCTAAGCCAGAGTTGAAACTAGGCTGTAGCAAGGCTGAAAGAAACCTGGCAGAGGAGGAAAAGGCCCTCCCTGTGCCAGGAACTGCATAAACCCAAGACCAATCAAACAGAACCAGTGTGGTGAGGAAATATTTCTGACTGGCAAAGATGGCTCCACTGTCTAGTGATTTACCGAAAGTGGTAACGGCCAACCTCCTGCTTGGTGGAGTGTGGCCTGTTGAAGGAGAGCCTGGCTAGAAGGATTGCTGTGTTATTTCTCTTTGACCTGGAAAAAAAGTATGCCTCTTCAAGAGGAACTAAAGAGGGGAAATCTTTTGTGATTGTAAAACCTTAAAAGGGCATTGTATGCCCTTCTTAACCAGACAGATTGACCTATTGCTTGAGCTATGTTGCATAAAATTAATGAAAATAAAGATGTATACGGACAAGAATTTACTAGGCATATGGATACTTTTTCATTAACAAAGAAAAATAATTAGCTTGAAGAGCAGGCTACGGTTGGCTACACCAAGGGATTTTTCAGGGTTGCTTTGTAGATTAAATACAAAGCTGTTGTAAAATGACTAAGTGCAAAACCTCATATCAGAAAGACTAATGGGGCCAGTGTTGGCCCTGGGCTGGAGAGGACAAATCCACAGGGCCAACTTGGCCCTTTGAAAGCTCCCATAGCAGAGGGGCCACTGGTTGTGACCATTTCTCTCCACTCAGTCCTTGGCTTTTGCAGCATTGTTTCTGGTTGTCATAACAACCAGCTGTGGAATGATCTATCTGGATACTGAGTAGCCTACTCAGTTCAGTCATTAAAAACTAACTCAGATTTTAACTATTTCAGTGAATTTCATGACGAACATGAACAAATCTGATAGCCATTGGCTTGATTGCTTAGTTATCAATGGGAGGGGCCGGTCAAAGAACCAAGGAAAGGGCCCCAGAGATTGGCTAGTCCAACTTCTTCTTTTTCCAGAACTGAAGCCCAGAGGGGGGCAAGTAACACCCAAGTCACCTGGCTAGTATAAGGTAGAAACAGAATGAGACTCCCAGGCCAGAGCTCCCCACCTCTTTCTACCATCTGGTCAACCCAAAGCACCTACTCTTTATTCACAGAAACAAAACAAACCTATTTTTTTTAATTCTGCTTTTTTTTTCCAACAGAAGTTAATCCTCCAAAGACATATCTTAATTAAGGTAGCATAAGAAAAATAGCAGCAATAACTATAAAAATGATGCAAGATAAATATGGGCATACTTTGCAGCTTAATTTATTATGACTTTAAAAGGGTTGCAAGAGCTCGCCTTGCTTCTGTGAAACATAGTGCATTTTTGCAATTCCCCTCAGTTATAAATTAATATAGGCCATTAGGGATGAGGCTAATGGCAGATGAAGACTAGCTCATGGGGAATATGCAGCACCTGAGAAAATGAACAGCTGTGGTGTATGGACCCCCAACCAGTTCTGCAAATGACACAACGTGTCACAAAACTAGTCCCCACAGAGGCATATTAATTTTTAATAAATAAACCCAGCCACTTAAAAAAAATGTGCTTTCCTCTCTAAGCATGTTCCCATGTCGCTTTATCCAGAGGAGTTTTGGTATAGGTATCAAGGAGCTGTATAGGCCCAGCTTAAGCCAACCTGGGTGAATGCTCTGTGCTGACACTTGGCTCTTCCCTCTTGGAAAGTCGTGAGCTGCTGACTTCAAAGCCTCCATCCCCCACCGCCATCCCCAACCCCAGCGTGGCTTCACTCTTCTTTAGTACTTTTTAGATTTAAATGTCCAGTTCTGCCTTTCCACACCCAGGAAAGTAAATGTAGCCTCCCTTTGTGTGAATAATAATAATAATAGTATCCCACAATAATTTAACACAGAAGGATGAACATGCATCTGGTGTTAAGAATTTTGACTTATTGCATCAGTCCTGGCCTCCCAAATAACTCTCGTTGCCTGCTTACACACACACACACACACACACACACACACACACACACACACATGGCCAAAGACAAGCACTAAATGATTGGAGGTGGATGTGCCCTTGGAGAGCCACATTGTACCTGCTAGGCAGTTGTGTGTATCACATCATACCAGGTGATCATCTGGGCTGCCTGGAGTCTCTTGAGTGTAAAAGGAACTGCCATTTGTAATACCTTCCATTGAATGGAAGGTTTGATTTTTCTCACTTTATTTCAATAACAGAACAATTGACTAGGTAATCAGCTAATGATAAATCACAGTAATGGCCGATGCACCAAAGCTTGGTCCAGTCCAGAGGTGAGGCTGATGTAGGATACAAACAAAGCATACAACTTATTTACTATAAATTAATTTCTCCCTAAAAATCGTCAATGTCTCTCCGAAGGCATCTCCCTTTTATTAGAACAACCATGACACAGTTTTCAGAAAATGGGATCAGGACCATAAATAAGATAGTAAGCCACCATTTGTGACCCCAAGAAATACAGGATGGTGTCGTGTCTTTCACAGGTAATTCAACATAGAGGGTGGTTTTCTCCAAGTGAGAGGAAGAATAGATAAAAAGGAGTCTGTTCCTTCAAATTCATTGCAAATTTGTATTGGTCATGCAGGAAGGTGGCTACTGTAGGATCAATGGTTGAAATAGGAAACAATCTTGACTGATCATTGATTTCCTTATCTTAATTGAGAGGATATCATATATGGAATTGTAAGGGAGGAAAAATAATTTTCCCTCTACCCTTTTAGGATCTTGGATAAGACCATCCTTTTATTAAAAGACAGATAAACAGGAGAAAAACAAACAGAAGTTTAATAACATGTATACCTCTTATATAAATGGAAGATACCCAGGAGAACTGAGTAACTCTCCAAAATGGCCCAAGCCACCACCTTAAATACCATCTCCAGCTAAAGCAAAAGAAGATGTTGTGTGTTTGGGGGTGTGGGGGGAGGTGGGGGGGTGCAGGGGCCAGGTATGGGTGGTTATCAGGAAAAGCATAGTAAACAAGGGTAAGGTTGTTATACACATTCAAGTCAGTTGCCATCTTCATTGGTAAGAGTTTCTAGAGATTTAGTCATCCTTCTCTTTCTGGTACATAGAGGGAGACACTCTTACAAATGGAGATTTGCCTTATAAATATCTCTTACAAAATGGTAACTTTTATTGGTTTTCAAAGCTTCTCCCATGTCTGCTGGTTTTTAAAAAATAACCAGCTCAATTTGAGTTTATTTTTGTATATGGTTTGAGAAAGTAGTCCAGTATGATTCTTTTGCATGTGGGTGTCCAGTTTTCCCAACACCATTTATTGAAGGGGCTGTCTTTTCCCCAATGTATATTCTTGCCTCCTTTGCCATCAATTAACCATGTAAGCGTGGGTTTATTTCTGGGCTTTCTGTCTTGTTCGATGACCTATGTGTCTGTTTTTATGCCAGTACCATACTATTTTGATTACTATACTTTGTAGTATAGTCTGAAGTCAAGGAGCATGAGTCCTCCAGCTCCATTCTTTCCCAAGATTGTTTTGGTTATTTGGTGTCTTTTGTGTTTCCATATAAATTTTAAAATTATTTGCTCTAGTTCTCTGAAAAATGGCCTTGGTATTTTGAAAGGGATTGCATTGAATTTGTTCTGCTTAGCATCTCACTTAATTCCCCCCACAACCATAGGAATTATCCAAAGGCAAATTCTCAGTCTTCATATTACTTATTGCCAGTAATTGACCCAATGGATCACTTCCTCCTACTTGAAACACTGTTATTAGCATCCAGGACACTCGGTTCTCTGAGTTTTCATCTTATCTCTGGTCTTCTCATTCTTCCTCATTTACCTGACTTCTAATTGTTGGAGT
Organism: Mesoplodon densirostris; assembly: GCF_025265405.1. NCBI lineage: Eukaryota > Metazoa > Chordata > Mammalia > Artiodactyla > Ziphiidae > Mesoplodon > Mesoplodon densirostris. Next base: position 98,616,785 of record NC_082681.1, read on the forward strand.
GCCCCAGGCCTCAGTTCTTGGACCCCTTCTCTTTTCTATCTAAACCCACTCCTTTGGTGATCTCATTTAATCTGAATAATTGCTTCAATATCATAACTATCCAATCTAAATGGTTGAAATATCATAAATATTATGCATGCACACACACATAAAATTCCCAGAACTTCCAGGGCCGACCAAGATAGAGTAAGCCTACTTAGTCTATCTTTCCCACTGATGACAACCGAAAACTCTGGGCAGAATATACAAAGCAACTACCTGATGACTCTGGTAAGTAAACAATAGCAATCAAAACTGGAAGAACGACCAGTACCAGGGAGATTCCTTTTCTTTTTTTCTTCTTGTGTCTCTGGACTTGATATGAGGGTGGCCTGGAGATCTGAGTCACAGAATTTTGAAATGCGGGTGGGCACCCAAAACTCCAATAGAAATCCCACTCTTTCTGGCCAGAGGATTGGAGAAAGAGATCCCTGAGAGCCAACAGTAAGTGGGGGGGGGGTAATCCTCATTTTTTGCTTTTTTCTCTTTTTGTCTCTCCTGGCTTTGTCTTGGAGGCCAACCCCAGTTGTGGATCTGTACTGCTGTGGTGACAATGTTGGTCACCACATTGTGGTGGTCCACCAACAGGTGGTGCAGATACCTGAACCTTGTCTCTCTGACTAGTGGAACCGGAAAAAGGAATCCCTGTGTGTGAAGAGTGTAGGAGGAAACCCCATTATTTTTTTTCTTGCTGCTTCACCCTGAGGGTGGTTCCAGTGACACAGAATTGTAAGACAGTGTGGTGGGGGAGGGAGGGCTAAAAGTCTGAGAAAAATCCATTTTTCTGGCCAAAGGAATTGGAAAAGGGGGATATTGGGAGCCAGAGAATGTGGAGAAAATCCCAGAGAGAAAAGAATTGGAAAAAGGAATCCCTCTAATTCTGTGTATGAACTAACACAAATCCTGGGCTCACCACCAAGCTGTGCACGAGCAGCACAGACCCAAAAGGAGCAGAGTAAAATCTCTGAAAACTGAGCTGTGATACAAACCACTCCCAAGTCCCAAACACACTCCTGAGTGTCACATATACTGGGCAGTAAAAACAATGGCATTGAATCCTGAAATGATATTTGAACCACCGCCCACAGAAAGCAGGACAAAACTTATGGTCTTAACCTAAGGTGTTTACTTCCTGCTAAAACAACAACAAATCTATTGACATTCCATTCTCAAGAGGATTTTAGCAGGACCCAGTCTCAGAATATAATAGTCAATATGTCCAGAAAGAAATCTAAAATTATTTAACATACAAAGAACCAGAAAAATCTGACCAATTCTCAAGAGAAAGAACAATAAACAGATGCCAACACCGTGATGGTCCAGATGTTTGAATTAGCAAAGACTTTCAAGCAGCTATCGTAACCATGTTCCATGAAGTAAGGGTGAACATTCTTGAAATGAATGGAAAGATAAAAACTCTCAAGAAGGAAATAGAAATTATTATGGAAAGAACCAAATTGAAATTTTAGGACTGAAAAATATGATACCTTAAAATTTTTAAAAAATCACTGGATAACTTCAACAGTAGAATAGAGATGATAGAGGAAAAAGTAAGTGAACTTAAAAATAGGTAATTAGAAATTATCAAATCTGGAGAACTAAAAGAGGATTAAAATTAAAAAGGAAAGTAGAGATTCAACAAATGCTGCTGGAAAACTTGGACACCCAATATGCAAAAGAGAATGTACCTTGACTGTACCTCAAGGCTTGTAAAAAATTAACTAAAAATGGTTCAGAGACCTAAATATAAAACATAAATCCATCAGACTTTTAAAAGGAGATAAAGGAGAATATCTTTGTGACCTTGATTTAGGCAATGAGTTCTTGGATATGAAACCAAAATCATGATCTGTAAAAGAAAAAAATGATAAACTGGGATTCATCAACATTTAAAACTTTTGGGACTTCCCTGGTGGTCCAGTGGTTAAGACTTCACCTTCCAACGCAGGGGGTGCAGGTTCAATCCCTGCTCGGGGAGCTAAAATCCCACATGCCTCGTGGCCAAAAAACCAAAACATAAAACAGAAGCAATACTGTAACAAATTCAATAAAGACTTTAAAAATGGTCCACATAAAAAAAAATCTGAAAAAAAATTTAAAACTTTTGCTCTGCCAAAAACACTTTTAAGAGAATAAAAAAACAAGCTACAGACTTGGAAAATATATTTACAAATCACATATCTGACAAAGGACTTGTAAGCAGACTATATAAAGAATTTTCCATACTCAACAGTATGAAAACAAATAACCCAATTAAAAATGGGCACAGATTTTAATGGATACCTCACCAAAGAAGAAATTTGTATGGAAAATAAGCACATGAAAAGACACACAACATCATTATTCATTAGGGAAAGACAAATGAAAACCACAATGAGACACTATTACACACCTGTTAGGGTGGTTAAAAATAAATTTTAAAAATAATTTAAAATCTGATATTGCTGCGGGAAACACAAAATGGCACAACCACTTTGGAAAACAGTAGGCAGTTTTGAAAACATATACTTACTGGATGACCCAGCAATCCTACTCCTCATTATATATTCAAGAAATCTGAAAACTTTTGTTTACACAAAAGACCATGAATGTTTATACTAGCTTTATCATAACTGCTAATAAGGGGAGACAACCCAGATGTCCTTCAGTGGGTCAATGGGTGAACAAACTATGGTACATCCATACAGTGGAATTGATAAACACGACATGGATGAATCTCAAATACATTGTGCTGAAAAAAGAAACCAGATTCAAAATGCTACATACTGTATGATTTTATTTATATGAATTATGGAAGAGGCAAAACTCTAGGGATGGAGAATAGATCAGTGGTTGCCAAGGGCTGGAGATGAAGGGTGAGTCTGAGTACAAAAGGGTGACATAAGGGATTTTATTAGGATAATGGAACAGTTCTGTATCTTAACTGTGGTGGTGGTTATATGACTATGTATTTTTCGAAGCTCATAAAACTGTACAACAGAAAGCAAGAATTTTTCTGTAAGTTACGAAATAAAGTAAAAAATTTTTCCGTATGTATATCTCCAGATCAGAAATGTCCCCTTCAGTCATATATCTGATATCTGCACTTGGATGTTTAACAAGCATCTTAAATCTAACGTGTCCTAAAGCAAACTCTTGATCTTTTCCCCAAAACCGGTTCCATCTACAGCCTTCCCCAACTCAGTTGATGGCAGTTCCATTCTTCTAGTTGCTCAGGCCAAAATGCTCGGAGCCATTCTTGACCTCCCTCTTTATCTTATATCCCATATCCAATCTACCATAAATCCACTTGTTTCTATGCCTCAAAAACATATTCAGAATCTCATTTCTTCCACTCCTATCAACCTGGTCCAAGCCATCATTGTTTTGCAATGACATTACCCCTAGACTCACTGCTTGTGTTGGGCACAGAGATGTGCCACCCAGTTGCCTCTTCCAGGAAAGACTTGCTGTTCCTCTGTGGGAAGCACCATCAGCAGAGAGCCTTCAGCTGTTAACTCCTTCAGAGTCTGCTTCAGCTGCAGACTCCCATCACTCCTGCCACTCCAAAGACACAAGCTTCCTGGCTCTTTCCCAAGCAGACAGGCAAAAGACCTGCCTCAGAGGCTTTGCACCTGCTGTTCTCTTGCTTAACCACTTCTTCGATACCCTCTGTATTAATCTCCTAGGGCTGCCATGAAAAACACCACGAGCTTGGTGGCTTAAAACAAAAGAAATTGATTCTCTCATAGTTCTGGAGGCCAGAAGTCTGAAATCCAGGTGCCACAAGGCCAGGGTCCCTCTGAAGGCTCTAAGAGAGAATCCTTCCTTGCCTCTTCCAGCTTCTTTGGTCCAGGTGTTTCTTGGCTTGTGGCTGTATCACTCCAATCTTTGCCTCCATCTTCTGATGGCTTCTCTGTGTCTGTCTTCTCCCCTTCTCTCTTACAAGGACACATGCCATTAGATTTAGGGCCCACCCAGATAATCCAGGATGATCTCATCTCAAGAACTTTAACTTAATCACATCTGCAAAGACCATTTTTCCAAATAAAGTCACATTCATAGGTTCCTGGATTAGAACATGGACATAACATTTTGGGGGCCACCATTCAACCCACTGCACCCTCTTAGCTCACTCCTTCACTTCCTTCAAATCTTTCCTCAGTGTACGACCTCCCCACCCCCAACCCTACTTAAAGTGGAAACTTCCCTACTGCCATCCCCTTCCCTCCTTAATTTATCTCCATAGCACTTATCACCATCTGATACGTTGTATATTTTACTTCTTTATTCTTTATTATTATATTAAGCCTCCCTCTCCATTAGAATCAGCAAGGGTTTTTAAATCTATTGTATTCACTGCTGTACCCCCATCCCCTAGAACAATGCCTGGTGCAGTAATAGTGTTGAATGAGTAATTATTCCTATTTTACAAATGCTTAAGTAGGCATAGAGAGAGATCAAATAATTTGTCCAAATGTGGCATGTCAAAGCAGGTTTCTCACACCAAAACCCATGCCTCTAATGTGATGACAAACCATCAGGACCAGGACAATTTCCTACTGTGGCAGTGACCTCCAGGGACATCTATTGTCTCAGGGTTGAGGAAATATTGAATTGACTTCTTACCCTTAGACTATCTGGAACACATGAAGTACTTCCCACATCTAAAGGTCTTTTCTGCTCTCAGTTTCTCTTGATAACATTCGGTGTTAAAGAAGCTTTCCCTTCTAACTAGCCTAACTCTTTCATGTGGCAGTGGAGGTTCATTTCTTCTTCTGTCCTGAGTGGCAAGAAAGAGCAGCTGCTGTTTCCAGTCCCCTTGCATTTGGAGATTATTATCAAGTCGCCCTGTGGGCATTACTTGTCCAGACAAAACATGCCAGACAAGTTCTTTTAGCTTTTTCCAGAAATCTCATTTTATAGTTTCCCTCCGTCTCCCTTCTCCCCTTCCCTGCAATGGGTTTCTGATAAAATGCAGGATGAGACTTTTGGCTTGTAGCATGCACTGCCCTTAGGTGATGTTCTATAAATAATGAATGGAACAGAACAACATTTGCAAAAATGCATGTTTTGGCACAAATTCAATTAATGGTATTGGCACTTGCTAACTTAGCAAATGAATGCATTTTCCCTGGCACCCAATGCTGGTTTCCAGCTCTTAATGCTTATTTTCTGGGAGTTCTATTTACAAACTGTACTTTCATAAATAGCAGAGAATGTTCAGAGGGAGAAGGGAGAGGCAAGTGATTGTCCCACCCAATTCCCAGGTAGGGAGACTGAGGTGGGAAGGGACTCTGCCCCTCCAGGATGGATGGACAGCCTGGGGCTTCCCATAGTGGGTCACACTGATTCATAAAGCTCCAGAGGCCAAAGGCATTTGCTCATTCCATCATGCAAGCTGCTCTGGAAAGCAAGGCCAGATAAAATCCAAGCCGATGTTTAGATGGACATTATTCTGTGCTCCGTCAGCCAGATTCTCAGCCTATGAAGCTTTGTGGCAATGTGTGTGGAGACTCATCTCAGGCTAGTTGATGGGAATTTCTACAATAAGTGAAGCTGAAGCCAAATTTTCAACCAATATAACTCTGTGAATTCCCATAGAATTACATCAGTTGAGAATCTGGCCTATGTGTACATGCATGTATATAACTCACATTATTTTGTGAGGTCAATCATAAAGATGACCATAAAAGTAGAGATGACCATAAAAGTCTCTTCATTACATTACCATCTTAGACTGAGATTCCATAGTGGGATAAAAGGAAAATTATATGTGTGTCTGTGTATATGTGTATATACATATATATATGTGTGTGTGTGTGTATATGTATATATATATAAACACATACATATATACACACATACACATATATACATATATATACTGGATTCTGTACAAGAATAAGGAAACTCCATGCTATTCAAATCCACTGGGGGCAGTTGTGACTTTGTTTTATTTTATTTTATTTTGTTTCTGTCTTCCCAGGAAGTTTTGTTTTCCTCCATTTTTTGTTTGATTGAGGTATGATGAGCCCAGTTTGGGACAGTTCTAATCAACCCTGGACAGATGAGTTCTTTAAATTGCTCAGAAAGCACTTGGGAAGTCCATTCAGGAAGTTCCAAACACTAGAGCAATTTAGAGATGGCTGTCGGTGCTTCCCTCAATGCAGGTGGCTTTTATCTTTATTATGGATTGTTCAGTGAAACATTTTGGTCATTTGAGTTTATTTTCAATGTAACATTTAAACCTGTAAAGAATAATTCCCATATGTGCAAGAGGGAATAACAGCAGAAAAGGAGACATGGAAATTTTCACCTTCTCCCTCCAACCATTGGTTCAGGGCCGACCCGGGTCTGCACTGGCAGAACATATCAGCCTTTCAATGAATGCCATGTCTTGTGCTGTGTAAAAAAGGTTGGTGATCTTGGTCTGGTGGGTCTATGTGGATAACTGCCTACATCACTGGCCTGAGCCCAACAGATCTGACTCCAGGGCACAGAAGCTGAAGAGTGGTTGGACCCAATGGAAAGTGTCTCCCATGTCTCTGGATTGAGGCTGATGTGAGACATTCTTAGACAGTCTTTGATGGATTTTCAGTGCCTCCTCTCATCTGACTGTATAGACAGCTCTTCTTCCCAAGGATGTGGGTGGTGTCTCTTCTCTGTGGCTTCAAACTTCTCTCACATTTTAAAGACATTCAATTCAGCCAATTACTGAGCAGATTCTACATTCTCTGGACCCTGGGTTGGGCTCTAACCTGAAAGAGAGAGTCCAAGCCTTAAGGAGCTCATAGCCTGGCAGGAAAGGGGGAAGCCAAGGCCATAGCCAGCTCATGGCATCCTGGAGCTGAGCGGCAATGAGTTGCAGTCAACTATGGCTTGGGGGACAGAGAATGATACCGAAACTTGGCCTTTGTGCACTAGTGCCAAATTGAATCTCAGAGTCGGAGTATTGGGTGAAGTAGAATAGAATAGCTTCATTGCTTTGCCAGGCAAAGGGAGACACAGTGGGCTTGTGCCCTTCAAAACTGTGTGACCCTGGGAATTCCCTGGTGGTCCAGTGGTTAGGACTCTGCGCTTCCACTGCAAGGGGCCCAGGTTCAATCCCTTGTCAGGGAACTAAGATCCCCGCAAGACACAAGGTGCGGCCAAATAAAAAAAAAAAAGGAAGCCTTCTCCATGAGGCTTTCTCCAAAACTGTGTGTCCCTACCCGGGGGTGGGGGGTGGTAAGGAGTTTTACAGCGGGTGAGGTTGCTGATAAGGATCAGAGTGTGTGAAGGGCCTGCATTCCTTTAATCTGGCCTCAGTCGGTCTCCTGATGTTCTCTCTGGAACGAAGAATGCTTCGTCAAGTAGTTAACATCTTCCATTTGTTGGAGGTTTTAGTTCTGCAGAAAAGCTCAAAGATATTGTTATGTGTATCCCTTGAGGCAGAGCCAGGACCCTGCCCCAAGGCTGCACTATTGGTTCTCTTGACTGTTCCTCCCTTGTCTCCGCATCCCCTCCCTTCCCTAATTAGTGGCTGTTTGAACATGCCCTTTGGAACTCAGGGAAGGTCATGGAGGCTGAACAGAAAGGCTCCCATGCCCAGGAACCCCACAGGGTCCTGCTAGGTTTCAAGAGGGATCCAACAGAGAGAGGATAGCCAAAGACTAAGACCTTAAAAGATGAGTAGGACTTTGTCAGGAGGTGGGGACGGGGGAGAATGTTCCAGGCTGAGGAAACCCCATGTACAAAAGCACAAAATAGTCAAATATTTGTATGGTTTGGGGAATCACTTCAGTGGCTCCCCTTAGCTGTTATGCTAAAGGGCAAACATGGCAGCATGCCTACAAAGCCCTTCACTTGGCTGGCCTCTCTGCTTCTGAAATTTTTCTTTCATTCTTTCCATTCCTTTACCTTCTCCCTAAGCATTCTTTTTTTGTTTGTTTGTTTTTGCGGTACGCGGGCCTCTCACTGTTGCGGCCTCTCCCGTTGCGGAACACAGGCTTCGGACGCACAGGCTCCGGACGCACAGGCTCCAGACGCGCAGGCTCCGGACGCGCAGGCTCCGGGCGTGCAGGCTCAGCGGCCATGGCTCACAGGCCTAGCCGCTCTGCGGCATGTAGGATCTTCCCGGACCGGGGCACGAACCCGTGTCCCCTGCATCGGCAGGCGGACTCTCAACCACTGGGCCACCAGGGAAGCCCCTCCCTAAGCATTCTTAATTCCTTGGACCAAGCCTTCTCACATTGCTGCATATTTGCATTTGCTACCTTAATCACCTTTTCCCTGCTCCTTTTTTCTGAGTAAGTCTCTCACACTTTAAACTCCTCCTAAGCTTTTCCAGGATTCCCTCCCTGACTCCTTCTATCCTCCCCAGAGGTGACATTTGATGTCCCTTGGTATTTTTATGGTTCCACAATACTGTCATTGCTGAGCCCCTTGTAGCAAAGACTGGGCCTCTCAGACCTGTGTCCAAAGCACCTAACACATTGCCTAGTGTTGAGGAGGAAAAGCTTTTCCTCTATCCTCTTAGGTTCAGTAATTGGAGATCTGCAAATTAAAGTGACAAAAGACAGATTAGCAAGAGGGGGGAAAAACAGATTTAATTAAGTACCTATGCTCAGGAGTTCAGAAAAAAAAATGTGACCCAAGGAGGTGGTTACAATTTTTACATATCACCTTAATAGGAGATGGGGAAGGGCAGAGGAGTACTTCTGGGAGAACAAATGACTTTTAGGAAAGGCAAATGGGCACTTAAGAGAATAGATAGGAGATATGATAGTTTTATGACAATATCTGTTTGAAGTGACTTCTTATCCAAATGCTGACTTGTGTTTACTTCTCCTCTTCATTGATAAGAGTCAATTGTCCCTGGTTGTGAAACTCCTGGGAGGATATTTATGAGTTTTGAATTATTTGGGGAGGCTTTGCTTTTAGGAAGATAAGGGGAAAGCTAGAAAAAGTCTCTTCCTGCAGCTGTTGAATCTTGAATATCTTCAGTTCAAAATAACCCTTATGTCACTGTGGCATATTCTGAACCCCTTCATTGGCACATGGTAGATGCTCCAAAAACATTTGATGAGCAAATTAAGTATTCCAAACTTGCTCCTTTTCCAATGTTCTCCTTCTCGGTAAAAGACACCATCACTGGCTAGTTGCCCAAGCCCTAAACCTAGAATTCAGCCTTGATTTGTCTCTTGTGCCACATCCAATTCAGTAGCTGTTCTTGTCAGCTCTGCCTCCAAGATATACCATGAACCTATCCACTCCTCCATCTCCAGTATCATCCCTTCCTCTCAGGAGCCATTGTCTTTTGCCTGGACAACTGCAAGAGCCTCTTCATGTGTCTCTCCCGACTTCCACACTAGTCTCTGCATAATCACCACCCACACAGAAATCAGAGCGACCTTTGTAAAAGGCAAATCTGCATATGTCTATTTTAGCCCCAGATAGTCCCAGAAAATAGAGTCTGTAGGAAAGCTCACGTGGTCCTATGACATTAGGATGTGCAATCCCAGGAAACTGGAGTGAGGGACGAAGGAAGTGAGGCAGGGAAGGGTGGCGAGCCAATGGAGCGTGTATTACAGATTTAGTATCAAGTGAAACTGATTGCTCGAGCTGATGGGCTGGCTTCCAAGAAGCCATGTAAGGATTGCATCTCAAGGCAGTCTGTCCAAGGGGAGGAAGGTGGAGGAATATACCAACTTCTGTCTCCTGTGGGTCAAAAGACATCAGCTCCACATAAGACATCAACTCCCTGCACTTAGGGGTACACATGCCTCCTTGTGAAGGGGGAAAATCCCAAGGGGAGGTGAGAGGCACATGGAGGAGATAGGAGGTGAGGTGATGTTGGATTCTGTCTATTTGAAGTTAATCACAAGCTCATACAGAGCTGGTCACCATTGTACCAGGGCAGGCAACCTTGCCAAAGGCACCATCAACAGGTGAGGCTGAGAAGGTCTTAAGTGATGTCTGAGAGGCAAAAAAAAGTCCCCTCTTCAGAGAGCCCTTCAGTGATCACCTACCTCTACCCAGTCACTCTCTACCAGCTCACTTGGCTTTATTTCCCCATATACTAATCTCCATCCAAAATGACTCCAGTCATTCCTTCACTTCCTATTGTCTTTCTCCCTTGACTGGAATGGAAATGCCATGTAGGCTTAGAGCTGGGAGTTCTGAATGCTGGACTCAGGAAGAAAATGTATGTACTTATCTCACTTCCTGACCAGGCTTCCTGAGGCTTCCAGGTATTGATTGATGAATCAGTCATTGGAGATAAAAAGAGAGAGCTAGAAGAGATCTGCCCCCTTCCCGCAGTCCATGATGGTACCTTTATTTCCATTAATCATAGTAATTCCTGAATTTGGTTACTGCTCCTCCCCATTTAAAATCCTTTGGCAGTTTCCCATGGCCTCTAGGATCAATTCCCAAACCCTCAGGATCTTGTAGAAGACTCTTCTTGATCTGAGCTCTGGCGACCTAGTCTCTGAGCACTTCATCTCCCTGCTTTCTCCCCCCTTCCCTGCCCCCGCCCTGTTCTTTCACGGGACCGCTGAAGATGGATGAGCCGGTCGGACACAGCGCCATTGTGGAGGGCGCCATTGCCATCTTGTGAGTGGTGTCCTCTAGAGCTCAGAGTGCACAACCTGAACCAGGCAGCCCTGCCCTACCCTTGCCAGCAGCTCTCCAAAACACCCTGCTCACTTTTGTCCCCAGGGACCTTATGCTTCCTGCTCTCTCTGTCCGGAAGGCAGAGTTGACAATGTCTGCCTACCTAAAACCCATCACCTCCTCCAGGAAGCCTTTCCCCCTCCTCTGTGCCCTCATAGCATTCTATGGTATTCTAGTCACAGTACCCACCCCACTGTCCTATAACTGAGTTGACCAGGCTCTGTCGTCCTCTAGTGTGGTAGATTGGATCAGAAATGGCCAGAACACATGGTCAATGCATACAACAGAATATTATTCAGCCTGAAAAAGGAAGGGAATTCTGACACGTGCTACAACATGGATGAACCTTGAGGACATTGTGCTAAATGAAATAAGTCAGTCACAAAAGGACAAATACTGTGTGGTTCCAATTATCCGAGGTACCTAATGGAGTCAAATTCATAGAAACAGAAAGTAGAATGGTGGTTGCCAGGGCCTGAGGGGAAGAGGAATGGGGAGTTAGTGTTTAACTGGCATAGAATTTCAGTTTTGCAACATGAAAGGAGTTCTGGAGATTGGTTGTACAACAATGTGAATGTAATTAATGCCATTAAACTATACACTTAAAAATGGTTAAGATAATATATTTTATGTTTTGTGTATTTTACCACAATTAAAAAAACTTTAAAAGGGGCTACAACAATATGTTGTATGCCCATATGTTCTGGTCAATCCACCACCACATGACGGAGTCTCTCTCTATTCCCTTTGAACCTGGGAAGGCCCTCGTTAACTGCCATGGTAACATAGAATGTGGAAGAGGTGCTGCTACGTGGCTTTAAAAGGCTGGGTCATCAAAGAGAACACAGCTTCTGCCTGGCTTTCTTGGGAAAGAGGCTTTGGGATTCTGGAGCTACCATGTAGGAAGTCTGGCTACCTGGAGGCCACCATGCCAGAGAGGCCACAAAGAGAGACCACAGAAGATAGAGAGATGCCGAAGAAGCAACAGCTGTCCCAGCCTGCAGCTGTGTGAGTCTCCCCAGTGTCAATTGCCAGATTTTGAATGAACCTAGGATGGGTCCAACCCCCAGCTTTTCAGGTGCCCCAGCCAATGACTAGAGCAGATATGAGCTGTCTCCTTTGAGCCCTACCCATGTTACAGAGCAAAAGAAATGTTTTTTAGGATGACCAATGTGTCCCAGCTTGCCTGGGTCTTTCCTGAGTTTAGCACTGAAGGTCTTGCATCCCAGGAATCCCCTCAGTCCTGGGCAAACCAAGATGGTTTGTGTTAACGAGCTGAGTTGTGTCCCACCAAATTCATCTGTTGAAGTCCTAACCCCCAGGACCTCAGAATGTGACTGTATTTGACGACAGGGTCTTTAAAAATATGATCAACGTAAAATGAGATCGTTAGGGTGGGCCCTAATCCATTCTGACTGGTATCCTTCTTTTTTTTTTTTTTTTTTTTTCGGTACGCAGGCCTCTCACTGCTGCGGCCTCTCCCACTGCGGAGCACAGGCTCTGGATGCGCAGGCCCAGCGGCCATGGCTCACGGGCCCAGCCGCTCCACAGCACGGGGGATCCTCCCGGACCGGGGCACGAACCCACACCCCCCGCATCAGCAGGCGGACCCCCAACCACTGCGCCACCAGGGAAGCCCTGGTATCCTTCTAAGAAGAGGAGATTAGGACACAAACAACACATAGACTGAGGGGTGACTATGTGGGGACGCAGTGAGAGGACAGCCATCTGCAAGACAAGGAGAGAGGTTGAGAAGAAACCCAGCTTGCTGACACGTTGATCTCAGACTTATCTCCAGAACTGTGAGAAAATAAATTTCTGTTGCTTAAGCCACCTGGCCTGTGATATTTGTTATGGCAGCCGGAGCAAACTAGTACAGTTGGTCATTGTTGTGGACTAAATGTTTGAGTCTCCCCACCCCAATTCATATGTTGAAGCCATAACCACCCAATGTGATGGTATTTGGAGGTGGGGCCTTTGGGAGGTAATTAGGTTTAGATGGGGTCATGAGGGTGGGGCCCTTATGATGAGATTAGTCCCCTTATAAGAAGATGAAGAGGGTGAGATCTCTTTTTCCGAACACACACAGAAGAAAAGCCATGTGAGGACACAGTGCAAGCCAGTAAGAGGGTCCCCATCAGGAACCAAATCTACTGGCACTTTGATCTTGAACTTCCAGTTTCTAGAACTATGAGAAATAAATTTCTGTTGTTTAAGCCTCCCAGTGTATGGTATTCGTTAGGGCAGCCTGAGCTGACTAAGACAGTCACCCTGGCTGTTATTATATTGAAACCCTAAGTTTTGGGGTGGCTTCTTATGTAACAGCCAATAACCAGGCCACCCTGATGATGAACTCCTTGAGGGGAGGGGTCACGTTTTTCATTATTATATTCCCAGTTCTTCACTTCATGCATAAATATTCTTTTTTTTTTAATTTTCAAACATCAGAAGGACTGGCTGAACAACTGAATACATTGGGGTGGGGGACAGTAACTGTCCCAGATGGGCAGCATCTTAGGTGGATTATGTAACTGGGTTTGAGAATGTCTGAGTACATAAAGCTATGTGACAAGTCGATTGCCCCATCCTTTTCCTTCTGGCAAGCACAGGCAATGTGATTGCTTTTACCTCTGCAATTGCTCAGTGGCCCAAATGTAGTTACCAATCAGACCTTTTGTTTATTTCATCTCCCACCCGGCAGGGGCTATCGGAACATATAAAAATCATCCTGGCTTACATCTGCTTCCCCAGTCATCACTGGCTGGGATTTTGGACCCTTATCTGTCTGTAATGATGTCTCTCTTCTCTCAATAGTGTCCAGATTTATTGAATTGGAAAGTCTTGGATCCTTCTGGCTAAGGATGAACCTCCCGGGTTTATGACTCCTCACCTAGGTCTCAATTCAGAGTCACCAACAGCTGCTCAGCACACGCTATTTAGGCTGCAGGTGTAGTTCACTAGTAAAATAAACACCTGATTCACATATGCGAGCAATCCAGAATATTATCCAGATGTTGGGACAAATACAGTGGTATCATCTGTGGGAAAAACACATTAGCTGCTGCGAGGGGCAGAGGCCCTGGACAGAGTTGATGTGCAGCCTGGAGTGTGACGTGCTGGGGTGGTGCATGCCAAAAGGCCACACCAGTGGATCCCACCCTCGAGCTGCAGCCCGATTCTGTCATTGCTGCAAGATTGTTGATTTAGGGATAAACAATCGAGACTAAAGGAAAAAAAAATCGCACAGCTCTCTGCCCAGTTTGGAGCTGGACTCTGTTTGTGGTCTCAGGAGGTTGATCGTCAGTAGAACTGTCTTGGTTCCAGCAGACAGGCCATGGGACACTGAGTCCCCTCACTTCTAGGCTATCTGCTTCCAGCCTATGCATGACTACCTGAGTGGAGGGCAGCAGTGTAGGGGTGGGGATGATGACAAGGATAAGAGGGGTTATCTGGGACTTGCCCAGCTCCCAACTCACCAGTGTTGTGTCAAAGCCCCCAATCTCCCAGCTTGGGAGGGAAGAGGCAGCAGCTGAGAAACAGAAGGTAATTTTTAAGTTCTAAATATTTTTATTGAAGTATAGACAAGCAGAAAAGTACATAAATTATAAATGTACACATCGATACATTTTCTCAAACCAAACACACTCACATAACCAATACCCAGATCAAGAAACGAAGTGTGACCTGAAACATCCCAGAAGCCCCTTTATGCTCTCCACTCGTTATCCCCATTCCTGAGAGTGGCCCCTATCCTAACATCTAACAGTACCAATAAGTTTCGTCTGTTTTGGGGGAACGTATATAAATTAAGTCATCAATATATACACTTTTTGGGGTCTGGTTTCTATGGCTTGACTTTTTTTTTTTTTTTTGCCGTACGCGGGCCTCTCACTGTCGTGGCCTCTCCCATTGCGGAGCACAGGCTCTGGATGCGCAGGCTCAGCAGCCATGGCCCACGGGCCCAGCCGCTCCGCGGCATGTGGGATCTTCCCAGACCGGGGCACGAACCCGCGTCTCCTGCATTGGTAGGCAGACTCTCAACCACTGCGCCACCAGGGAAGCCCTGGCTCGACATTTTATCTGTGAAATTCATCAGTGTGTTGTGTGAAGTTATAGCCCGTTCATTCTCATGGCTGTGTAGTATTCCCTTGTGTGAATACATCACTATTTATCCAGCCCACTGTTGATGGGCATCTGGGTAATTCCTAGTTGTGACTATTATGGAGAGTGCTGCTATGAACATTATAGTACTTATCTTTTGGTAATATAAGTAAACATTTCTGTTGGATGGAGAGCTAGGAACAGAGTTCCTAGATCAGAACTCTACCTGTCCTAATTCATTCAGGAGAAGTTTGGTTGAAAGAAGTGGAAGCACCTATGCTCATTATTTTGGTGTGTTGCCCTTCCAGGGCTAGTCTGAGAAAATTCCAAGAGGAGAAATTGTGGTCTTTCCCCCTTTGCTTTACTTCGTGTGCTTTCTCCTGAGCACATACCCAGGCATGCACACGTGGCCTCCGTTCTCATAAGATGGGTTGCAAAGAGAAGCCTTCTTCTTGAGGTGTTTTGTGGGAATGTCACAAAGACCCCTTGACCCCAAAATGTCCCCCATTGGCCTGGTGTCGATATCTGAATTTCCTTGGTAAAACATATAAATGGATGACAAATAGTTGTGGAAAAGGCAATGTTCTAACCTGAAAAACCAAAGCCGACACTGAGCCAGTAAGCCAGGAGGATGCAGGCTGGGGTAATCACAAGGCCAACATGGCATTGAACATGCGATTTGCGAGGGGGTCCGTGTCAGAGTCAGAATTTGTGGGTAAATCTGAGATGAACCCTGGTCCACAATGAAATTCCTTGGGAAGTGTTTAAAAATCCTACAGTGCAGGCCACCCCCAGACCAATCAAATAAGACACTCTGGGGGAGAGTCCCAGGCATCAGTACTTTCTAAAGCTCCTCTGGTGGTTCCAGTGTGCAGCCCAGATGTGATTTTGTTCCCCAGGGTAATTGTTGACCACTTCCGCCAGAGGACATTTGGCAGTGTCTAGAGACATTTTTTGGTTGTCACAACTGGGGGCGGGTGCTACTGGTATTTAGTGGGTAGAGGCCAGGGATGCTGCTAGACATCCTCCAGTGCACAGAACAGCCCCCCACAGCAAAGAATTATCCAGCCCCAAGTGGTGATCATGCCTAAGTTGAGAAACCCTACTCTGGGCAAATTCTCATGGATGATCTCTGTAAAAGTCTGAGGCTTTGTCTCAGCAGACTCTCTTGGTCAGGATGATGAATGATAATTTTGAGCAAGGAAATTTCTCCTCTCTCCTGCCTTCTGGAGACTGATGATGATATCTCCTTCATCTCTTCGCCTCCTCAAAGAAGTAACCTGCATGAAAGGAACCAGAAGAAATGAGATGAAAAAATTTACTTCCTTGAAACTAACACAACTTTGTAAATCAACTGTACTTCAATAAAAAAAAAATTTTCCATAGCCTCAAAAAAAATTGAATGCAAATCAACCTCATAAAATAGTAACATTATGTAAATGATGCATATTATGCATAAACAATATTAAAAACAAATAAACATTATTTCAGTCAAAATTAAACAAAGGAAATTCACTTCGCTACCTATGTCAATGTCCAACCTGTGTCAGAACCTTGGAATAGAAACTGGGTGACATGCCGTTGTCCTCATCCCTGAGTTGGGTTCAGGTCCCACAGCATGGAAAATTAAGCATAATCTCCTTGAATCAAGATCTCCTTTCATATAAAACTTGAAAAACATTTTTTTTCTCACTGTATCATAGGGCTCATTTATGACCTGCTGTTGGACTTTTGTGTGATTGTTTCCTAGATAGAGAGATAGTGAAGAAAGTCTACACACAGCATAATGAAATGCCTTGAAAGTGATCTGGACTGCCCCAGAATTTTATAGCACACACTCTCTGAATCACTCACCCAATTGAGATGTGGCTTATAATAACATTTAAATGTGTCACATGTTTATATTTTACACCCCAAGGAGAATGTTCCTTAAGAGTATGGATTCTGCCTCCCCCATATTTTAGGAGCTCAGGAAATGATGGTAGAAGGAAAGAGAAAGACATGGAGGGAAGGAGGAAGAAAGGAAAGGAAGGAGGGAAAGGGGGAGGGAGGGAAGGAAGGAAGGAAGGGAGGGAGGGACGCTTGATGTGGACACTGATATATCAGAATCATGTAACTACAGTGATGTATTGACATTCTACAAGGTGTCTGAACGTCCAGGAAACACAGGATACGTTTATTATCAAGCAGTATGTTAGCTACATTTTCAAATGTTTCTAGACTTTATGGACACTCTGGAGTGTATTTATTTATAAATGACAAATGTGTATTTATAAATACACTCTTTTAGCTTTCTGTAATATAGTGATTGTCATATATTTAATATATTATATATAACTTTTTTTCATATTAACTATTGGACCCATTGCTTTAAATTTAGAGGTATTTCACCTTAGGAGATTTCTGAAGTTGGAAAAAAATGTACAGAGCATATTATCTGAAATAGAAACTAACATTATTGTTTAAATATACATTTATCCTGGAGGTTCTTGATTTTTTTGGATACTCTGTGTCAAAGAATTTGAAAAAAATCCACTCCAGTTATTTGAGTAATCAGTGGTGATGTCAAGGTTTGGATGGTGTTTGTCTTAAGGAGACCACCTGCTGAAACAGATCTTCCAGGGACCCCTGCATTGCAGCTTCCTGGGGAGGCTTATTAAAAGAGCATGTTTCTGGGCCCTACTCCAGACTGGCTAAAGCAGAGCCTTAGAATCTTCATTTTTAGCAAGCTTCCCTGGTGATCCTTTTGCACCCAAGAGTCATTGTGTAAAAAGCAACAGATTTTACAAGTCCCCAATGGCACACATGATATGTGCAGATGCGTGGTGAGTAGCAAACTCAATAAGACCCCTTGTAACTAAGGCCAATAAAAAAAGTCTAGTGGAGAGAAGTGCCATGGGCACTGGCAACAGCTGGCTCAGAGCCAGGAGCATCCTTTTGGAGCTGCTTTTACGAGAAGGGGAAATTTGCAATTTGGTTCCTGGAGGAATTGCCTTGTAATAATAATAATAGCAGTAACAACAACAATAATCAAATAGCTAGCAGCCATTGAGTGCCTACTAAATGTTAAATGATGTACTAAGCATATTACACATACATGTATTTAATCCTCCCAATGCTTCTAAAAGGTAGGTACAGTCATTATCTCCATTTTACAGATGAGAAAAATGAGGCCCAGAAAGGCATTTAGCTCACCTAAGATCACACAGCCAGAAAGAAGCAGAGCTGGGCTTCACATTCTGGCAGACCAGCCTCAAAGCCCACCTGTGTGACCACCGAGCCTTGCACTAGGCAATACTTGTTCTTCTGAGCCAAGTGAAGAGCAGAATTTGGATTTATTAACACAGTAATTGAAAGGCTTTGCTTAGAGTGCTCCATTTATAAATAAGTAAGGTGAAATAATTGGGCTTCTACATATGCCAGGCGCTGTTTTAAGCCCTGGATATATAGAAATGAACAAAGCAGTGTGTCTCTGACCTCAAGTTGTTCACAGTCCTTAAGGAGAAAGGCAGGAAGCACATCACCACATGCATCCATGTGAACCTGCAGCTCCCGTTCGTGCTGCTTTGAGCAGGTGTGAAGCACAGAGTCTTTTCTGGATGAGGAAGGCTGGGAGTTTAGACAAGGCATGGCAAGAATAGCTTGTCTCTGCTCCCTGGTGTCTGGGCTTCACCTGGGATGGCTTGAAGCCTGGGGCTGCAGACATCTGGAGATGACTCATCCAGTTGGAGCCTGGGCTGGGATGCCTTGAAGACTGGACTCAGCAGGGTCTGTTAACCGAAGCCCCTACGTGTGGTCTCTCCATGTGGCTCGGGCTCAACAGATCAGGGCAGCTCAATTCCAAGAGGGAGCATTCCAAGAGGGCCATCAAAGAGTGAATGTTTCAGGAGAACTAAACACAAGCTGTGTTGCCTTTTTGACCCAGAGTTAGAAACTACCCAGTCTTACATTCACCTAGTCCATTGGTCTAGACAGTCATCAGCCTATCCAGACTCAAGGGGAGGGGGGCCATAGATGTTACTCCTCAATGAGTTGCATTCCATGAATAGTCATAGTTTAAAGGGGGAGTTTATTAACCAAGGGGAAGGACTCTTTAACTGCGGACATTTATTTGCTATAGTTGCTGGAAGAGAGGGGTTTGTTTGTTCGTTTTTTAGTGTCTCGTGTCATACCATCAGCCACTTTCAACGGTCCAATAGATTTGACTGGTAGAGGAAAACATCTCAGGGCTTGTGTCACTTCTTCAGATGAATCAGAATTCTGGAGGTGAGACCCAGCAATGTGTATTTTAACAAGCCCTCCAGGTAGTTTTTATGTGAGCTAAAGTTTGAGAAACACATTATGCTCTATGGCATAGAACTCCAGAAAAGCTGAAGAATTAAAGATCCCATGCTCCATCGTGAGACCCCCACCTCTTTTCTCTCCGTATCCCACTCCAAGAGTGCTGCCTTCCAGGCTTATGTTTCCTCACTCTTTTTCCCACTCTTTACTACCTTTGCCTTAAGCGTGGAAAATGAAAAGATTCTTTCTCAGGAAACTGAGTGATCCTAGACCAAAGTTCTTTAGTAAAACCAATGAAACAGCTCATTTTTTTGCCAGGTTTCCCTTCAGTGAAGGCTACCAGTTGACAAAGGTTACCCTCACACACACAACCTCCAATCAGCTTAGCTCTGTTACATATGATAGACAGACAAAGGTCAGCAGACATTTGGAGAAAGCCATCACCCAAAAGACAGAGATCAAACAAGTAAATTCATGAAATGAAGGGACCTAGAGAAAATTCAGGGGACAGAGAAAACTTCAACAATAACAGCAAAGAAAAAATCCAATAATAATTAATGCTCCTAAATTTGTAAGAGAAGACACTGAATTCGTGAATCAAGAACATGACATGATAAAGCAGAACAAATGGAAGATAAGTACAAATTCTTGGAAGTTAAAATAGGGTGTTTACAAGTTTAGGTAGAGGGTTGCAAGATAATGTTGAAAATACTTTTCCCAGGGAATTCCCTGGTGGTCCAGTAGTTGAGACTTCGTGCTTTCACTGCTGAGGGCCTGGGTTTGATCCCTGGTCGGGGAACTAAGGCCCCACAAGCCATGCATTGTGGCCGAAAAAAATGTTCCCAGAAAATACAAAAAAAAAAGACTAAGAAATGAAACACAGGGGAGGAAAATTAGAAAATCAGATGGAAGGCACATTTCACCAGCCTTGCCACTTTCCCCCAAGGCAGGCCTGGTATTCGGCAAACTTTAAGGTGAGAGCGACCTTTGTCCAGTACCTATATGTGCCATGCATCAAGCTTGCACTGTATGTGTCTGACTGATGTAGGGCTCTAATACAGTGATCTGAACCACTCAGACAGAAATCCCTGAGAGTGAGGAATTGTGCTTCCCTAGAAGAGCACATTGAAGAGTCAATGAGATGTCATGACTCAGGTTCAAGGTGGGCTCCCAAAAGTAAGGTCAGTGCAATTGGGAGCTAAACCGATACGAGCGAGGGGATGCAAGAGATTTTAGGTTTCGTTTTATTGCCTCCTCCCACCGACCCAAGAAGAAGGGGAAGAGAAAGAGACAGATAGAGAGAAGGCCAAAAGAGGGCCAAGTCACGTGTTTGACAACAGGAGTCATAGTTAACAAAAATGGCGTTGTAAGCTTGTAAGTGCAGGGTGGCAAATATTTGATTCTAAGTGTGTGATTGCTGCAAGGTAAGCCTCCTCTTTATCTTCAGTAATAAAATCTGCTACACACACATGACCTTGCATGAGTGGCTTGATTTGGGGATGGGTGCTAATACACTGGCAAGAGCAGGGGTGACCTATGTCGTACATACAGTGGGGAATCCAGAACAGGACTAATTCAGAAGGTAGAAGAGCTAGTGGCCAGCCATGGCCAGGACAAACATTAACCATCCCCATCCCTTTATCCCCAGTCCCTCCTCAAGTCCCCAGAGAGACTGGGAGAGATTTGAGATCTTCCACACATAGTGGATGCAGTTTGAACAAATGTTTGAAACTCAAGGTCCGGTTACCTTAGTTGACATGTTTTTTTCATAAACCCGATTTCATTTACATTCATGGTAAATCTGCAAGTTAGTCATTATTGCCATGATTTTACAGAAAATGAAGCTTAGAGCATTTAAAATGGAGGTTAGAAAACTTAGCCCACGCACCCCAGTTTTAAGAGCCAGGCCCCATTGGTTCCAAAGCTTATGCTTCTCCCATTACACCAGGCCCCACAGCAATGAATAATGTGCCAAGTTCAAGTCCTTCAGCCCTTCACTGAAGGCATTGTATAATACTACCGAACTGGTAGCTTTGATAGGGCTCAAAAAACTCTAGCGTGGAGTAGCTTTTGGTCTAAGGTAAGCATTTATCACTATCTATAATATCTCCTGATTGTTTGAGGAAGCTTTATTTTCTTCCCTCCCCCTCCTCCTCCCCCTCCTCTTCTTCAATTCCAAAACCTACTCTTTTTCCTTCCATAAGCAAGAAAGCAAGGGATATAGACAGCCTCATTTATTTTAACTATAAAGGAAGAGCCCTGGGAAGTTAATCAGACTGCCAGGAATCTGGAATTTGCTGATGAATGGACGTTTGGCTGAGCATAGTAAATTCTCAGCTAATTGAAAGCAGATAACAACAGTAATGCATCCACCTTGAAAAACATCACATTCCTAATAAATAATTGGAAATGGCAATCTTTTGACATATGAACTGAGGGGATAAAGTCTTAAATAAATTCCGGACTAATTCCTGTCACATATATTATACTGTATTTAGCAGTTGTGCCATATGAGAAGATTAAAAGCTATAAATCTCTTTGCAACACCATCTATGGCAGTGTTTTAAACCCATAGTAAATAGGAGTGAGGTTCTTAGAATGACTCATAGAATATTGACTTCCATGATTTTAAAGTTGTGTGTGCAGGTACGTGTGTGTGTGTGTGTGTGTGTGTTTTGGGGGTTGTTCCCCTCTCTCTTCATCTGAGCCCAGAGTCAGAGGAAACAGATAATTGAAGAGTTCCAGGAGTCATCCCGGTCACCTGGGTGCTGCCACACTGTGCATCTCCTAGGAGGTTCTTGGTAATCCCAGTGATCCATGGATATCACCTGGGAACTTGTTAGAAATGCAGAATTTCAGGCATCATCTTAGATCTACTGAATCAGAATCTGCATTTCAACAGGATCCCCAGGTGATTCATGTGCACATTAACCTTTGAGAAGTGTTGCTCTAGTGTTCATCCCAGGACAATTCTAGACAACTTGAGTGGTAGCAGAGTCAACTGGATTCACCCAGGATTGATTTCACCGCAGGCTCCAGGGTAAGCCTAATCCTCAGGAAGACCTTTATTTTCCTCCTCGCTTGTCCTAGAAGGTGGACCCAGCCTCCTGCCCAGGCCCTGCCTTGACACTGAGTTCCAGAAGCCAGGTCCTTGCCCTGCCCCTTCTCTCCTACTCCCTAGTTCAGTCTCTGGGGCCCCAGACTGGGACTCATTTCCTCTGGATTGGGAATCCCTCCCTCGCCAGTCCCCTCCTTAGCCTCCTGGGACTGCAGCCCTGCCCAGGGCCATCTCAGACCCATGCACCTATGGGTCCTTGCCTTCTGTCAGCTTCTTTGAACAGTACTCACCTGTCTGCTCGGTGAGGCCAAGGTGCTGTGCTGGTGGGAGACCACAATAGGCTACTGAAGGAGGGAGAAAATCTCTAATATCCACCCCACACTGGAATCCTCTGGGATTTCTGGATTATGCAGACTAATTAAGATTTCTGAAGTCAGTTACTCTTCTTTTCCGTATTTATACCACCACATTATTTTTTAATCAAAGTATAGTTAATTTACAATGTTGTGTTAATTTCAAGTGTACAGCAAATTAATTCAGTTGTACATACATATGTATGTACATATATATTCTTTTTCAGATTCTTTTCCATTATAGGTTATTACAAGATACTGAATATAGTTCCCTGTGCTATACAGCATGTCTTTTTTGTTTATCTATTTTATATATGGTAGTGTGTATCTGTTAAACTCTTAATTTGTCTCTCCCCCCTTTCCCCTCTGGTAACCATAACTGTTTTCTATGTCTGTGGGTCTATTTCTGTTTTGTAAATAAGTTCATTTGTATCATTTTTTTAGATTCCACATATAAGTGATATCATATGACATTTGTCTTTCTCTGACTTACTTCACTTAGTATGATAATGTCTAGGTCCATCCATGTTACTTCAAATAGCATTATTTCATTCTTTTCTATGGCTGAGTAATATTCCAGTGTGTGTGTGTGTGCGTGTATCACATCTTCTTTTTTTTTATTAGTTTCTGCTTTATAACAAAGTGAATCAGTCATACATATACATCTGCTCCCACATCCCTTCCCTCATGCATCTCCCTCCCTCCCACCCTCCCCATCCCACCCCTCCAGGTGGTCACAAAGCACCGCGCTGATCTCCCTGTGCTCTGCGGCTGCTTCCCACTATCTATCTACCTTATGTTTGGTAGTGTATATATGTCCATGCCTCTCCCTCGCCCTGTCACAGCCCACCCTTCCCCCTCCCCATATCCTCAAGTCCATTCTCAAGTAGGTCTGTGTCTTTATTCCCGTTTTACCCCTAGGTTCTTCATGACTTTTTTTTTTAATTCCATATATATGTGTTAGCATACGGTATTTGTCTTTCTCTTTCTGACTTACTTCACTCTGTATGACAGACTCTAGGTCTATCCACCTCATTACAAATAGCTCAGTTTTGTTTCTTTTTATGGCTGAGTAATATTCCATTGTATACATGTGCCACATCTTCTTTATCCATTCATCTGTCAATGGACATTTAGGTGGCTTCCATGTCTTGGCTATTGTAAATAGTGCTGCTATGAACACTGGGGTGCATGTATCTTTTTGAATTAGAGTTTTCATCTTTTCCAGATATGTGCCCAAGAGTGGGATTGCTGGATCATATGGTAGCTCTACTTTTAGTTTTTTAAGGAACCTCCATACTATTCTCCATAGTGACTGCACCAATTTACATTCCCACCAACAGTGTAGGAGGAGCCCACCAACAGTATAGGATAATCTCTAGGTCCATCCATGTTGCTGAAAATGACATTATTTCACTCTTTTTTATGGCTGAGTAATATTCCATTGTGTATATATTCTACATCTTTATCCATTCATCTGTTGATGGACATTTAGTTGGTTACTTTTAAGAAAGATGCTTTAGCCATCATTTCTTGATGTGTGTTTAAGTACTCCACCAGAAGATATTTTTCTTATATTATCTCCTTCATCCCTCACAACAGCCCAATGGGATATGCTTTTTTTTTGAAATTTTATTGAAATATACTATATAGTAAAATGCATAGATTTTAAGCATCCAGGTAAATGAATTTTGGTGTGGTAGCCCACACCACAGTCAAGATGCAGGCCATTTTCATCACCACAGTGGGTTCTCTTCTGCTCCTTTTCAGTCAATTCTCTCCACTCCAGAGGCTAGTACTATTCTGACTTCTATCCCCATAGATTCGTTTTGGCTCTACTGAGAGTTCATATAAATGGAATTATACAGTGTGTTATTCTTTTGTGTCTGTCTTTTTTCACTCCACATGAGGTCTGTGGGAGGCTGTTATTGTGTTTATTAGCAGTTCCTGGTGAGATATTTTAATCCCCATGTTACCTGTGAGTAAACGGAAGATTGGAGAGATTAGCGAACTTGCCCTGGTCATATGAGAAGGGTCAGAGCTGGTATTAGCATCCTTCTCAGTCTGACTTAAGAATCATCTCAAACTCTCCCTCAGGTTGCACCACACCAAATATTTTAGATTGTATTTTTAAATGAATTCTGTGCTACTGTTCTCTGCATTTGGAGAGTCTCTTTAATTCTCACTGATGGCTACCCTGTCCTGACTTTTATTAATGAGTTTATGTTTTCACATGGATAGGTTTCTGGTGTCCAGCATTGCATGAGATCTTCAGAGGGGATTTTATCCAGGCCTCCTTGGGAGGAAATGTCTTGAGGTGACCACCAGAGTAGAGTAAATGTAGAGCCCCTCAGAGGTGGAAACTGCCTCCTTGAGATGAGATTAGGGGATGTGATGATTAATGTTATATGTCAATTTGACTGGGCCATAGAGTACTCAGATATTTGGCTAAACATGATTTCTGAGTATGTCTGTGAGGGTGTTTCTGGTAGAGACCAACATTTGAATCTGTAGACTGAGTAAAGCAGATTGCCCTCCCCATTGTGGGTGGGCCTCACCCAATCTGTTGAGGGTCTGAAAAAACCAAAAAGGTGGAGGGAGTATTCACCTCTTCTGTCTGACTGAGTTCAGACATCAGTCTTCTTGCCCTCAAATTGGGATTATACCACTGGCTCTCTGTCAGGCCTTCAGACCTGGGCAGGAACTTATGCCATCAGCCCTCATGGGTCTCCAGCTTACCAACTGTAGATCTTGGGACTTCTCAGCCTCCATAATCTAATGAACCAATCCTTTAAAATAAATCTCCTTTTATCTCTATATCAATAGGTATAGGTATAGATATATCTCCTATTTCCTGTTGGTTCTGCTTCTCTGGAGAATCCTAATGCAGCGGACAATTGAATGTCTTATTAGTTCTATCCCAGCCATTTTGCCAACAGTTTCTGAGAAGAGAGGGCCTTTATCTGCCAGAAGAGAACCAAAATTCCCACACCATCTCTCTCACAGAGTTTGCTGGCTGATCAAATGGGAAAAGAATGAAAAAATGATTTATAAACTGTAAAGTTCTTTATAAAACTAAACTGTTGTTGCACTTCTTCACTCTTGTTTTCTGGGTTGCTTCAAAGTGAAACTTAAGCCAAAAGGATAAATTAGAACCAATCACCCGTCTGGAAAGAACAATTTGACTACAATGCTGGTGCTGTGTGATTGTTTTTACTCTTGGGCCTTTCTTTTATGAATAGGAATATCCACATTTTATTACTTTTAGTTCCTACAGGACTTTCCCCCAAGATGGCCTAGCCAATTAGTTTGTTTCAGTTTTTCTTTGAACATTTAAAATGGAAAGGCCAGATTATGTTAAAATAATTATTAAAGAATTAGCTACACAAAAGAGTTGCTGTCTCACACCATTCCAGGGAAAGAAAGGAATAAGAAAATCTGGAATTTGGGTTGAGTAGAAGAAAAACTTCCCTGATAGAGCTAATTATTTCATTACAATGGATTAATATTAAGATCATGCCTAGCAATTGAATATCTCCAACAAGATTAAATCTGTAATTTCCTTAGAGCCCATGATTAAATTATTCCTATTTTTCTTTTTTGGCTATTGTAAAACTCCTAGTTTCTTTCACTTTCTTTTGTAGATTTTATAGTAGGACTGTTCGATCATCTCTACAACTTTTCATGCAGACTTTCTGAATTTTTAAATGGTAGAAATCAGAAGGGGATACCCTACAGTGAAAAAATTCTTTTAGCCCCTGTATGCAATATTCCTGCTTATATGTCTCTCTTGGATCTTTGTTAAATAATAGAGCCACTTAGCTAACATGTTTAGGAATTAAGTCTGCAGGTATTTTAGTCATATATGGGCATGGCTGTTGAATTTTATTGTATTGAATCCTAGCGATTACCTTTACTGATCTCTTTCCTCTTGCTTTATAACTGTTTCCTGAGTTTTACTAGGGGCTTTCAATACTGTAGTCCCTAGATTCCAGGGCAGCTTCTTCCCTGGGATTCCCCATGTCCAGAATGCCATTATGTGTAAACATGTTGATCAGACTTGTTCTGTCCCCCAGGTCACTTTTGTAATGGATTTAAGACTGACCTTCAGGGTCATCGTTCAAGTGTGAGGTCTCATACTACCTTCCCATTGGTGGTAGAGTATAGCTGTTAAGAGCACTGTGTTTATTTGTTGATCTTTGGGCAAGCTAAGTGGTGGCCCTTGATGGGCAATTTAGATGAAGACGCTCTATAAATGTCATGTCCTTGTGCTGTTTCCAAAATGTCATGAGGCAGAGTAGTATGAGGCTTGGACGGACAGACCTAGGGTTTAAAAGCAGGCTCTGCCACTTACTGGCTGAGGGACCTTGGACAAGCCACTTAGCCTCTTTGAGCCTCAATTTCCTCGTCAATAAAATAGAGATAATAATAGCAACGTCACAAAGTTGTCAGGATTATTGGAGTTTGTAAAGCGCTTGGCATAGCCAAGAGATTGCTATTTGGTGACCGCTCCATTCATAATGAGTCTCTGGATATGTATGAACTTCTGCCCTTCCCCCAAACTGTGTGGTTTGGACTGCATGGATTTTTCTAGTTTGCTAATGCATCTGTTGTTCCAAACAAAATCAAAGGCTCTTTAAAGTCAAGAGCAAGTACGCATATTGTCTATGCAGTGATTTAAGATGGGAAATTCTGTTGAGTTAATTCCTTACAAAGCTATGAAGATTACTTTCCTGTATCCATTTTATGCTTAGAACTTAACAGTTTATCTTGCTTCAGTTATTCCTATATTTTCCAAAAAACAGAAATGACATGTGTCGTTCTGTAATTTCTGGGGCCATTCCTCTTCAGTTTTTGTTATGTAAGATTTGCACAGGCATTTATTTTTATCATTCTCACACACCTTTTTCAGTCCAGACCTCCTCCCAGGTGGCAGACCAGTTGCTTTCCTACATATCCTGGAGTGAAGAAACAGGTCTGGCCCATTCCCCGGACCATTATACAAGGGACTTGTTCATACACGACGTCACAACACATTGCTATTTTCCTCTCCATTTCAGATGTGACCTGTCCTTATTTCCAGTTCAGTGGTCACTCACTCATGGGTAGTTTGATGTACTCTAGGTCATTAGTAAAGATGTGAAATAAGGAGTTAGCTGATAGCAAATGCCCCCACCCCCGCCACCCCACTGCCACAGCTGGCTCAGTTAGAAAGCCCCAGAATGGTGAAAAAGGACACTTTATGTTATCACAATGAACTATTCCCTTTCAGTAACTTACAGAAATGGTACCTTCAGAGAGTGTGGATCAGGACTTCAAAGTTGTTTCAGTGAATTCAAGCATATTGAAACATCATGAACAAAGGGATGTTGGGATAATACAAAGTATCCTGCTTAAGTTCACCCTTCCATGGCTTTCCAATTTATGAAAGAGACATCTAACAGAGCTGCTGGGGGTCACTTTCAGATGAGTCCTTATCTAACATCTTTATTAATGACCTAGAGTGTCAGCGTGCCACCCCTAGGAAATTAATGGATCTAGGCATTGATCATCAATGGCTGGTAACATCACAAAGAGACAATCATATATTATGTACTTCCTGATGGAAGAACACACTGCCATTTATGAAGCATTCCTCTCAAAAAGAGCAAACCTGAATCTGATCAAATCTCTAGATCCTGCGACCAATTTACAGGAAATACAAAGACAGAAAACCTATTAATTGACACTATGAAGATGCAATCCGCAAAATCTAAACTTTAGGGAGTCTACAGGACAAACAATCCAGTGTCTTCACAAATTGAAAGAAAAAAAGAGGTACAAGGAGTATCTACAGAATTAAAGATATTTAAAAGGCAGATTATTCCATCACAATGTGATGACTTTATTTAGATACTAGTTCAAACAAATAAATGCTTAAAAAAGATTTAGGAGATAAATGGAAATTTGAGCACTGATAATCTTAAGGGTGTTTGATAATCTTAAGGAATTATTAATTTTTAAGCTGTGATAATAGTATTGTCTTTATGTTTTTTTAAAGAGTCCTTATCATTTGGAGATGCGTATTGAAATCTTTTTGGATAAGGTGATCTTATGTTTGTGATTTGTTGCAAAATAATATGGGAGAGGAAGAAGTGAGTGAGGGTATAGATGAAAGAAAAGTAGTAGTTGTTGAAGTTGGGTAATAGGGGCTCATTATACTATTCTCTTTCTTTTGTATCCATTTAAACTTTTCCATAATTTAAGAAAAGATAATCCAAGACACTGTGAGATCCTAAATCTCAAGAGAGAAAATAAAATCAAGAAATAGGTGCATGATGCAAGTGTGAAGTACAGTGATAGGCACCCTATTTAAATTATGTTCAATATTCTATATATGCTTAGATAAAGAGGTGGATTAATTAGTGAGAAAGAATTTCAACAAGACTTGAAAGATCTTGTTCAAGTTTCTGAAATTGGTACTTGACCAAGCCTGGCTCTGAAGTGTTTGTGTCTTAAGATTTATACTGTTAACCCCCAAGCTATATGACTACTGCCTCAGGGTATAGGAGAGGCAAAGAATGAAAAAAGAAAACCACAAATCTTATTTTTTGGTGGTGTCTTTGTGCCAGGCACTTTACACATATATCTGCTTTTAATCCTAACTTTAAACCTTGAGGTAGGCATTATTATCTCTAGTGTACAGCTGGTGAAACTGAGACTGAGAAAAAGAAAGTCACTTTCTCAGAGTCACATAGCCAGTAAGAAAAGGGTCAGGGATATTCACCAAGTTCAGTCTGATGTCAGAACCTCATGGAACCACTTTCAGGACAGTGGAAAGAAATATATATGTAAACAGCAATAATAATTAGTGTGATAATATCATTGACGTTTGCGTGGATGTGTTTCTTTTACAGGGTGAAGGGGGATCCTATCTTCATTTCAACAAACCAGGGATTCTCCAAACTTTTGTTTTAACATAGTCCTTGTAGCAAATGCTTTTGGCGTTCCACACCACATCGCTTGTGGTGGACAGTTTCCATACACATTTAGAGTCCCACCCCAAGTGTTAGTCACTTCTGTCTGCTTTCAGGAACTCATTCAGCCCACACAGGGTAGTCTGGAAGCGTGTGTGGGTGGAGTTAACACTAGGGGGTGGGAGGGACCTTTCATCAGTGAGAGACGGGAGTCAGCAGATAAATGCTCCACCTTCCCATCTTTGAAGGAACACTTCCAATTCCAAGGTACACTTGGTAGTTCTTCAGGGGGTTCCTAGTAGGACTGAGCTTCAGTTGCCCACAGAGGTAACCAGCTCAACCATGTATTGGCTTTGCCAGCTTCCCTGTCTCATGTTCCCTCTTCCTTCACTCTTGCTTCCAGGATCACCTACCAGATGAAATCCCTGCACCAAGGTTTTGTCTCAGCTCTGTTTCTGGTGGAACTTGAACCCCTTTTAATAAAAAAAAAATTCTGGGGCTTCCCTGGTGGCGCAGTGGTTGAGAGTCCGCCTGCCGATGCAGGGGACACAGGTTCGTGCCCCAGTCCGGGAAGATCCCACATGCCGTGGAGCAGCTGGGCCCGTGAGCCATGGCCGCTGAGCCTGCGCGTCTGGAGCCTGTGCCCCGCAACGGGGGAGGCCACAACAGTGAGAGGCCCGCGTACCGCAAAAAAAAAAAAAAAAAAAAAAATTCTGAGTCCACCCCTAATGAATGCATATTTGTTTATTTATAAATTATATGCATGATTATTTTATTATATATGCTGTAAAATATACACTAAGAAGTTCTGAAAGGATGAAATAAACATAAAAATAAACAATTATTATAAAAATAATTTTTGAATGTCTATTTTCAGTTTGTTATAGTGTGCACAATGTGTTAGTATAATCATAGTCACTACTTACAAAATTTATAAAAGATAAATGGGCATTCACTGAAAAAGCATATACTAAATATTTTACTGACGTGATGCACGTAAAAAAATTATATAGATCACTGCTATAGACTGTAGTCATTCTATTTTTTGTTAATAAACTTTATTTTAATTTCAAATTCCACTTGTTCACTGCTGGCATTTAGGAAGGTGATTAATTTTTGTATAGTATCCTTGTATTCTGCAACCTTGCTAAAATCACTTATTAGTTCCAGGAGTTTTTTTGTTTGTTTGTGCTTTCAGATTTTCTACATAGACAGTCATGTTTTCTATGAACAAAGACAGTTTTATTTCTTCTATCCCAATCGGTATACATTTTACTTACTTTTCTTATTGCATTAGTTAGGACTTCCAGTACAGTGTTGAAGAGGAGTGGTAAGAGGGGACATCCTTGCCTTGTTCCTGATCTTAGTTGGAAACTTCAAGTTTCTCACCATTAAGTATGATATTAGCTGTAGGTTTTTTGTAAATGTTCTGATTTTATCAAGTTGAGAAAGTTTCCCCCTATTCCTAGTTCACCGAGAGTTTTTAATTATGAACGGATGTTGGGTTTTGTCAAATGCTTTTTCTGCATCTATTGATATGATCATGAGATTTTTCTCCTTTAGCCTATTGAAGTGACGGATTACATTAATTGATTTTTGAACATTGACCTAGTCTCGCATACCTGGAATAAATCCCGCTTGGTAAAAAATATTTTTATTATTATTATTAAATAGAGGAACAAAACCTCTTTTTGATCTTACTAAAATTCCTTTGTAAGTGAAAGCAATGTGATTGAATATGCTTTGTACTTTTGCAAAATCTCAGTTTAACACTTTGTAAAAATGTGATTTGAACGTCTGGTTCTAAGTTTCATTTATTTTGATGAAACTTGGTTGTAATGGCTTGACATGGCTGGAAAAGACATTGACAAAGATGTAAATTCAAAAGGAAGAAGTGGGGCTTCCCTGGTGGCGCAGTGGTTTAGAGTTCGCCTGCCGATGCAGGGGACACAGGTTCGTGCCCCAGTCCGGGAAGATCCCACATGCCGTGGAGCAGCTGGGCCTGTGAGCCATGGCCGCTGGGCCTGCGCGCCCGGAGCCTGTGCTCCGCAACGGGAGAGGCCACAACAGTGAGAGGCCCGTGTACCGCAAAAAAAAAAAAAAAAAGGAAGAAGTGGATCATTGGCTGCACTGACTAATTGCAACAATCTTCTTTTCAAGCCATATACCAACTCTGCAAAGATTTTTGTTGAAAAGTGACTAGTGAATTTCTATCTCTTAATGTCACATTGTTCTAATAAAACAAATAGAAGATGCAACATTTGGAAGATATCCTCATTTGGAAGATAGGTAAACAGGATTGAAAATTTCATTTCTATTTTTTTAATGTGTGAAGATATGAAAGTTTTTATAAGTGTCACCCATACACATTGTTTTCTGCAACAAAAATAACACAATGAAGGAATCTTCCAAATATCTATGCTCTCTCCATAGCGTAGATTTCTTTCAAAAAGTAGTTAATTTCTCATTCATTTAAAAAATTTCAATTTTTTAATCTCAAATGGATAGATCATGTGCTTTCTTTAGTTTATGCTAAATAACAAAAGTTAGGATCACTTGACATCCTAGTAAAGGTTAGCAAATTTGGAACCCTTATTTAGAGTAAAAAAAAAATGCAGTAGTCATCTTTCAGTTTCACTACTTTTAAAATTCCTTTCCAACAAGATCTTCCCCATATGGTGCAAGCGGAAGATGATTATTACCCATCCCACCAGGAAGTTTTATACAGATTCTGCTATTTAAGGTAATATAATCCATAAACCATAAATCTACCTAAATGAGCATTCAAACTTCAATCCCTCACAAGGCAGGTGGCAAGTGAACTTGTAAGGATGCCTTGGCCATCCCGTTGTATTTAATATTTTTTCTTTTAATCGAGATAAAATTCACATAACATAAAATTTACCATTTTAATCATTTAAAAATGTAGAATTCAGTGATTTTTGGCATATTTACATTGTTGTACAACCATCACCACTATCTAATTCCAGAATGTTTTCATCACCTCAAAAAGAAATTTTTTACTTTAAAACAGTCACTCCCCATTCTACCCTCTCCCCAGCCCCTGGCAATTCCCCCATCTGCCTTTGGTCCCCATTGTGTTTTGAAGCTCCCTCCTTTTTCTCAGAATAAGGTGCCTACTGTGTGTCTCATGTGACCTCTGAGAGGATGCCAATTCAACCAGCATACTAAATATCATCAAAGTCTATTTAATTTCTTATTGTTTAAAATTAAAAATATTATGGAAATTCTAGTTATTTCTTTCTGAAGACTGCACCAAACCTTTACTGAACACAGTTCCTAGAATGCTGTAGGTATTCAGTAAATCACTGTTGGATGAACAAAGCAATTTCCTTCCCCACTTTGAATCTCTCTCCCTCTCTTCTCTCTCTCACAACCCTTTCCCTCCCTCCCTCCCTCTCTCTCTCTCTCTCTCTCTCTCTCTCTCTCTCTCTCTCACACACACACACACACACACACACACACACACACACACACACAACTTTTACATATAAAGCAAATTGAATCAAATAATAACCTTTGTTACTTAAATTTCGGGTAGACAGAAATTTGAATTAGTCACCAAGATCCCTTCTGGGTCTAAAATTCTGTGAGGACACCAACTGGTAGAATGAACAGCAATCATCCTGTTTGCCTGGAATTGAGGGATTTTCTGGGATATGGGGGCAGTCTGGGGCAAACCAAGATGGGTTGTGCCCCTTGCCCCCTGAGCATCTATATATTTGCTGGATGCCATCATGTAGCCCCTCTTACCAGAGCCTCTGCCTTGCAGATGTGGGCCTGAAGCTCCAGCTACCAGGCTTGCTTCACTCCCTTACTCACAGACACTGCTCCTGGAGCTGAGTCCTACTTGTGGGAGCCAGGAACAGTTATCATAAACAGGATTTGGGCACTCCTGGCTTCCTGGCCAAATATTATCAAAATCTCACAATTGTTTCTTTCTTAAATTGAGGTATGGTTGACTTACAATATTATATTAGTTTCAGGTGTACAGCATACTGATTCAATATTTTTATAGAGATTATACTCTGTTTAAAGTTATTATGAACTATTGGTTATATTCCCTGTGCTGTACATTACATCCTTGTATCTTATTTATTTTATACCTGGTTTGTACCTCTTAATTCCCTACCTGTACCTTGTCCCTCCCCCTTCCCTAGCCCCACTTCCCCACTGGAAACCACTAGTTTGTTCTCTGTATCTGTGAGTCTGTTTCTGTTTTGTTATATTTATTCTTCTGTTTTATTTTTTAGATTCCACATATAAGTAAAACATACAGTTTGTGTCTTTCTCTGTCTGACTTATTTCACTAAGCATAATACCCTCCAGGTCCATCCATGTTGTTGCAAATGGCAAAATATCATTATTTTTTATGGCCAAGTAGTAGTCCATTGTGTATATATATATATATATATATATATATATATATATATATATATATATATATATATTGGCAGTACACAGGCCTCTCACTGTTGTGGCCTCTCCCATTGCAGAGCACAGGCTCCACGGCCATGGCTCACGGGCCCAGCCACTCCGCGGCATGTGGGATCATCCCGGACTGGGGCACGAACCCGTGTCCCCTGCATCAGCAGGCAGACTCTCAACCACTGCGCCACCAGGGAAGCCCCTATATATATCTTTGACATTTATTCTGTATGTCATGTATCTTAAATCTGTACCTCTGACCTAATTTATTATCATGTACTTTAGACTTGCCCATTCAACTGCTGCCCAGATATTTGCATTCTAATATTGCTTGGACATCTCAAAATATAAATAAGGAAACAAAAGCTTTAAATGACACATTAAACAAGATGGACTTAATTCATATTTATAGGACATCCCATCCAAAAATACACTTTCTTCTCAAGTGCTCATGGAACATTCTCCAGAATAGATCATACCTTGGGTCACAAAACAAGCCTTGGTAAATTTAAGAAAATTGAAATTGCATCAAGTATCTTTTCCAACCACACAGTATGTGACTAGATATCAATTACAGGAAGTAAACTGTAAAAAATACAAGCACATGGAGGCTAAACAATACACTACTAGATAACCAAGAGATCACTGAAGACATCAAAGAGGAAATCAAAAAATACCTATAAACAAATGACAATGAAAACACGATGACCCAAAACCTATGGGATGCAGCAGAAGCAGTTCTAAGAGGGAAGTTTATAGCAATACAGTCCTACCTCAAGAAACAAGAAAATCTCAAATAAACAACCTAACCTTACAGCTAAAGCAATTAGAGGAAGAAGAACAAAAATACCCCAAAGTTAGCAGAAGGAAATAAATCATAAAGATCAGATCAGAAATAAATGAAAGAGAAATGAAGGAAACAATACCTAAGA
Source organism: Mesoplodon densirostris (assembly GCF_025265405.1). Classification (NCBI taxonomy): domain Eukaryota; kingdom Metazoa; phylum Chordata; class Mammalia; order Artiodactyla; family Ziphiidae; genus Mesoplodon; species Mesoplodon densirostris. The sequence continues at coordinate 98,651,592 of NC_082681.1, forward strand.
TCAATGAAACTAAAAGCTGGTTCTTTGAGAAGATTAACAAAATTGATAAACCACTAGCCAGACGCACCAAGAAAAAAAGGGAGAAGACTAAAATCAATAGAATTAGAAATGAAAAAGGAGAAGTAACAACTGACACTGCAGAAACACAAAGGATCATGAGAGATTACTACAAGCAACTATATGCCAATAAAATGGACAACCTGGAAGAAATGGACAAATCCTTAGAAAAGCACAACCTTCCAAGACTGAAGCAGGAAGAAATAGAAAATATGAACAGACCAATCACAAGCACTGAAATTGAAACTGTGATTAAAAATCTTCCGAAAAACAGAAGCCCGGGACCAGATGGATTCACAGGCAAATTCCATCAAACATTTAGAGAAGCGCTAACACCTATCCTTCTCAAACTCTTCCAAAGTATAGCAGAGGGAGGTACACTCCCAAACTCATTCTACGAGGCCACCATCACCCTGATACCAAAACCAGACAAAGATGTCACAAAGAAAGAAAACTACAGGATAATATCACTGATGAACAGAGATGCAAAAATCCTCAACAAAATTGTAGCAAACGGAATCCAACAGCACATTAAAAGGATCATACACCATGACCAAGTGAGGTTTATTCCAGGAATGCAAGGATTCTTCAATATCTGCAAATCAATCAACGTGATACACCATGTTAACAAATTGAAGGATAAAAACCATGTGATAGTCTCAATAGATGCAGAAAAAGCTTTTGACAAAATTCAACACCCATTTATGATAAAATCTCTCCAGAAAGTAAGCATAGAGGGAGCTTAGCTCAACATAATAAAGGCCATATATGACAAACCCACAACTAACATCATTCTCCATGGTGAAAAATTGAAACCATTTCCACTAAGATCAGGAACAAGACAAGGTTGCCCACTCTCACCACAATTATTCAACATAGTTTTGGAAGTTTTAGCCACAGCAGAGAAGAAAAAGAAATAAAAAGAATCCAAATTGGAAAAGAAGAAGTAAAGCTGTCACTGTTTGCAGATGACATGATACTATACATAAAGAATCCTAAAGATGCTACCAGAAAACTACTAGAGCTAATCAATTAATTTGGTAAAGTAGCAGGATACAAAATTAATGCACAGAAATCTCTTGCATTCCTATATACTAATGATGAAAAATCTGAAAGAGAAATTAAGGAAACACTCCCATTTACCACTGCAACAAAAAGAATAAAATACCTAGGAATAAACCTACCTAAGGAGACAAAAGACCTGTATGCAGAAAACTATAAGACACTGATGAAAGAAATAAAAGATGATACAAACAGATGGAGAGATATACCATGTTCTTGGATTGGAAGAATCAACATTGTGAAAATGACTATACTACCCAAAGCAATCTACAGATTCAGTGCAATCCCTATCAAACTACCAATGGCACTTTTCACAGAACTAGAACAAAATTCACAATTTGTATGGAAATACAAAAGACTCCGAATAGCCAAAGAAATCTTGAGAAAGAAAAACGGAGCTGGAGGAACCAGGCTCCCTGACATCAGACTATACTACAAAGCTACAGTAATCAAGACAGTATGGTACTGGCACAAAAAAAGAAATATAGATCAATGGAACAGGATAGAATGTGCAGAGATAAACCCACGCACCTATGGTCACCTTATCTTTGATAAAGGAGGCAAGAATATACAATGGAGAAAAGACAGCCTCTTCAATAAGTGGTGCTGGGAAAACTGGACAGCTACATGTAAAAGAATGAAATTAGAACACTCCCTAACACCATACACAAAAATAAACTCAAAATGGATTAAAGACCTAAATGTAAGGCCAGACACCATCAAACTCTTAGAGGAAAGCATAGGCAGAACATTCTATGACATACATCACAGCAAGATTCTTTTTGACCCACCTCCTAGAGAAATGGAAATAAAAACAAAAATAAACAAAAATGGACCTAATGAAGCTTAAAGCTTTTGCACAGCAAAGGAAACCATAAACAAGATGAAAAGACAACCCTCAGAATGGGAGAAAATATTTGCAAATGAAGCAACTGACAAAGGATTAATCTCCAAAATTTACAAGCAGCTCATGCAGCTCAATATCAAAAAAACAAACAACCCAATCCAAAACTGGGCAGAAGACCTAAATAGATTTTCTCCAAAGAAAATATACAGATTGCCAACAAACACATGAAAGGATGCTCAACATCACTAATCATTAGATAAATGCAAATCAAAACTACAATGAGATATCACCTCACACCGGTCAGAATGGCCTTCATCAAAACATCTACAAACAATAATTGCTGGAGAGGGTGTGGAGAAAAGGGAACCCTCTTGCACTGTTAGTGCGAATGTGAATTGATACAGCCACTATGGAGAACAGTATAGAGGTTCCTTAGAAAACTAAAAACAGAACTACCATATGACCCAGCAATCCCACTACTGGGCATATACCCTGAGAAAACCATAATTCAAAAAGAGTCATGTACCAAAATGTTCATTGCAGCTCTATTTACAATAGCCAGGACATGGAAGCAACCTAAGTGTCCATCTACCGATGAATGGATAAAGAAGATGTGGCACATACATACAATGGAATATTACTCAGCCATAAAAAGAAACGAAATTGAATTATTTGTAGTGAGGTGGATGGAGCTGGAGTCTGTCCTACAGAGTGAAGTAAGTCAGAAAGAGAAAAACAAATACCGTATGTTAACACATATATATGGAATCTAAGAAGGAAAAAAAAGGTCATGAAGAAGCTAGGGGCAAGACGGGAATAAAGACAGAGACCTACTAGAGAATGGACTTGAGGATATGGGGAGGGGGAAAGGTAAGCTGTGACAAAGTGAGAGAGTGGCATGGACATATTACACTACCAAACGTAAAGTAGATAGCTAGTGGGAAGCAGCTGCATAGCACAGGGAGATCAGCTTGGTGCTTTGTGACCACCTAGAGGGGTGGGATAGGGAGGGTGGGAGGGAGGGAGACACAAGAGGGAAGAGATATGGGAACATACGTATATGTATAACTGATTCACTTTGTTATAAAGCAGAAACTAAAACACCATTGTAAAACAATTATACTCCAATAAAGATGTTATAAAAAAAAAGATGTGGCACATATATACAATGGAATGTTACTCAGCCATATAAAGAAATGAAATTGAGTTATTTGTAATGAGGTGGATGGACCTACAACCTGTCATACAGAGTGAAATAAGTCAGAAAGAGAAAAACAAATACCGTATGCTAACACATATATATGGAATCTTTAAAAAAAATGGTTCTGGGGCCTCCCTGGTGGCGCAGTGGTTGAGAGTCCGCCTGCCGATGCAGGGGATACGGGTTCGTGCCCCGGTCTGGGAGGATCCCATATGCCGCGGAGCGGCTGGGCCCGTGAGCCATGGCCGCTGGGCCTGCGCGTCCGGAGCCTGTGCTCCGCAACGGGAGAAGCCACAACAGTGAGAGGCCCGCATACCGCAAAAAGAAAAAAAAAAAATGGTTCTGAAGAACCTAGGAGCAGGACAGGAATAAGGACACAGACATAGAGAATGGACCTGAGGGCATGGGGAAGGGGAAGTGGAAGCTGGGACGAAGTGAGAGAGTGGCATGGACATATTACACTACCAAACGTAAAACAGATAGCTAGTGGGAAGCAACAACATAGCCCAGGGAGATCAACTCGGTGCTTTGTGATCACCTAGAGGGGTGGGATAGGGAGGAGGTATGGGGATATATGTATACATATAGCTGATTGACTTTGTTATACAGCAGAAACTAACACAACATTGTAAAGCAATACTCCAATAAAGATGTTAAAACAATGCTTTGGCTATGTCAGCTTCATCCTCATAGCAGTTTCTAGATTCCTCACAGGGTCTTTGAGGGTTTGGGGGTGGGGAAAGCAGATGTAATCAACAGGTACCTTCTCCATCTGTTACACAAGCCTCTTCACATCCAGACCAATCTAGAATCCGACCCCCTGACAAAGCCAGCCATGATGGGCGGTGTCTTAAGGATCACTTCAGAATTCTCCTGGCCTATAGGGGGAAGCATAAGAATATTAGAATTATTTGACAAGCATAATGCAATTATTTTTTTTTTGGTAACTTGTATTTATGAGTTGTTTGTACAAAAAGATGTCTGGGGAAGAAAGTTTTAAAAAGCTGTATATAAATCTCACTTTTTATATGATCTTGGTAGATAGTTTTAAAAAGTAAAGCATATACGTGGTTAGAAAATTCAAATAGTACATAAATGAACAAAATTGAAGGTAAACATTTCTCTCCTTGCACCTCTAGTCTCTCTCCCCAAAGGCAACTACTATTAATACATTTCGTCTCTCCCGCCCCACCCCCCAAATTATTTAGGTATATACCAAGAAATCAATCAATCAGTCTATCTGTCTAGCCATTCAAATTTCTACCTTTATTTACACACAAAAAATCATTCCATACACACTCTTCTGCACCTTGATTCTTGGAGATATATTTTCATATTAACCCAGATAGAACTGACCATCCTTTCTTGGTATTTGCAAAGTGACAGACAAGGAGTATAGCGTAATGGTTAAGAGCATAAACCCTGAAGCCAAAGCAGGGAGAGAAGGAGGGGAAAAGGGAGGGAGGGAGGAAAGGTGGAGAAGAGAGAGAGAAAGAGAGAGAGAGAGAGAAGGGAGGCATGAAGCACAGAATGTACATGTAGGAGCATAAAATGTATATGTACGTCCTGGAGGATCCTACTCCAGAAAAGCTTTTATTCAGGTGAGGCTGTCTACCTCAGAGGGGCAGGCTTTACACTAAGATCAATCTGAATGCTAGACCTGATATCCCCACTCTGGCCAAAACAGGTAAAGAAAGAAATATCTGGGGAGAGTAACAGGTATGACTCAGTAGATACTCTCAGGATTGTAGGAATATTGCAATTCTTAATTGTACTTAAATCAATTTCATTTATACTATGATCCCATCAGGCTGGATTGATAGGAAATCCAAAGCTTTAGAAGCCCCCCCCCCCGGGCTTCCCTGGTGGCTCAGTGGTTAAGAATCCACCTGCCAATGCAGGGGACATGGGTTCAAGCCCTGGTCTGGGAAGATCCCGCATGCCGCGGAGCAACTAAGCCCATGTGCCACGATTACTGAGCCTGTGCGCCATAACTACTGAGCCCGCGTGCCACAACTGCTGAAGCCTGCGCACCTAGAGCCCGTGCTCCACCACAAGAGAAGGCATCGCAATGAGAAGACCGCGCACCACAATGAAGAGTAGCCCCCGCTCATCACAACTAGAGAAAGTCTGTGCGCAGCAACGAAGACCCAACGCAGCCAAAAATAGATAAAATAAAATAAAATAAAAATAAAAATTAAAAAAAAGAAGCTCCCCCGACTCCTAGGGTGATGCAAACATCCTGTGGTTTTCCAAGTGACAAGACCACGTACACATATCTTTAAGTCTTTAGGTCAACTGCCACACTTGTTACTGTTGAGAAGTCCTTCCTCACAGCCCATATGCTCCCCTGCTCCCCAGGTGTGCTTGGAGCACAGCGCTCTGCTCTAGAATGGGAGCCCCTGTGGCCAGTGGAAGCTTCCCTAAGGAGTATCTCACAGTCCTTCCCCTATGACGTTTGCTTGGCCCCCAGGCTGCAGATCTGCAGATCTCCTCTATTCTCAGAAGCCACAAAATGCGACCCCTCCTGGGTTTCTCTGGCTCTCTCTCCTCTAGACTCACTGCCTTAAGGCATCTCCTCTCCCTGTGGCCCCAGCGGCGCTCCACTTTATCAACTTCAGTTGTCCCACTGCCAGTTTTCTCTGAGATGAGGAAGCCCAGAGTCTGGTTATCAGCTGGAAACAGGAAAAAGAAAAGGGAAAAATACATAGGGAGAGGGAGGACATCAATTAAGACCTCAAAAATTATCTTGTCACATTAAGATGGAACAGAATAGTCTTCCTGAGAGACCCATCCCTATTCAGGAATGTTGTAGTACGTATACTATTTTTACTCTCCAGGTATGAAAATTAGTCTTTCACTCTTAGATTTCTCTGGTTTCACCATCGAGCGATTATATCCACTATGGAAGAGCCAGTGTTTAATTCTGACAGAACTGCCAATATGGGACAGGGCAGCTTTGAGTGTGAGAATGACACTGGGGCTGGGTGTGTGTGACACTCAGAAGAGGCAGAAGAGGAAGTGAAGCCTCATGTACGTTGGTCCGGGTTTGAGTCTGGGAATCCCGGTAGAGATCTTATCACTCACACGGGATGACAGGGAGAAAAAAGTTCGAGACTAATTTCCACCAAACCTCTTTCCCTCTCAAACCATGAGGCAGTCAGAGAAATCTTTCTTGTTCAGTCCAAGCCAGATTCAGTTTTCCCTGAGGACGTACACTGCCCTGTGGTCTGGAGCGGCCTCTTGCATGGGCCATTCTGGAATCATCTAGAACCCAAAACTTTCAGACTAGCATGCCCCTCTTTACTGAAAGCCCTTTGAAGGCAGGCCTGGGTCTTGGCCAGCACTGTAGTCACCCATGCTTTGCACAGCACTTGGCACACAGCTGGTGTGTAAATGATCTTAGCTGAATGAACAAATAAATGAAGAAAATAATGAACGAGCACGCCAGGGTGAAACAGAGAGCAAAAGTGTGTTAAAAACCACACCAATCAAGAAAATCTCCATGGGATGCTATTTATCACCAACAGCCCTCCCTCACCAGGAGCAGCAGAAAATTCAGTCCTGGGCTGCTTCTTGTACAGGGCAGCCCTGGAGCTGACCTGACCATGGGAGGAAGAAATTGGCATCCTCAGAGCGAGAAGAGCATCACCCAGCCCAGCGGGTCCCAGCTCTAAATCTCTGCCTCTTCCACATCCTGACAGTCTTGGCGGATTTATTCCCCTTTGGTTTTATGATCCAAGGCTTCTCACATTGCTAATACATTACTCATTTTAGCAATATAGACAGCAGGGTCAAACAAGTGACCTATCGGAGCTCACAGGTGACTGACGGCCAGGTAGCCCTGGCTTCACTCAGAGGGGTCACCTGCTATCTCATTCACTTGGGTAAATTTATAACTTTGAAAATTCTAATTTCCACCTCACTCCGCCACCCCCAACCCCATGTCCTACCACCTCCAACCCTGGGGGCTCGGTAAATTATATTGCCTACTAATTGAGCGTGCCACTACTACTGCTCATAATGAGTCAGAGGGATTTGGCTATGTCTGCTCTTCTGGCTTACCCTTCTCATAAACATTCAGAGTGACAAACTTTTTCTTTGGCCTGGGGTCATAAAGAGAAAGAAAAAAACTTTAACTTTTCTTTTCTTTTTTTTTCCAACTTAAGACTTCAGTGAAATATTTTCCACCATCCTCAGCAAGACATAATACTTCATGCCACGAAGAAGTTAATGAGAAAAATATGGATGCCCCCATCTGGGGGACCTGCCGGCCATTGTGCCCCTCTGAGGGCCAGTTACTCTCTATGTCTTTCGGAGCTCACTGAGAAGTCTCTGGTTTGAGTCTGGGCCCAAGGTGCTGGGGATTAGCCTGTTGCTTTCAGAGGTCTGCTGTTGCATTTACCTTGAACTTGGATGCCCCTCCCTACTGAACCACCCTTAGAACTCCCTGAGGAGCTGTCAAGTGGGTGAATGGCCTACAGCAAGCAGCACCAAGTGCCAATTACCAAGTACTTCAATATGGCCAATTTCAGATTTTATTTCATCTCTGGGTCAAAAACATGCTTACCTAAAAAAGAAGAGTGCCCAGACTCTCAGCTTGGCATTCAGCTGGTTCCCCACCATCTGGCCACAACCTGCCTTGGCGACCTGAGTTTCCACAACCTTCTTTCCAGCTCTAAGCAAACAGTACTGCCACCGTTGCCTGAACTCTCTTCCTGCCTAAAATACTCTTCAACCAGGCTAAACCAGTTTCCTTTAGAGAGAGGTGATGGGGACACCGGGATAATAGCTGTGTGCTTTTTCACACTGATATTCTATAAATGTTTATTCAACATTTTTAGTAGGTGTGATGGAGGGAAAAGCTAGATTTTTCAAAATTTGGTTTTTATTGAAGTATAGTTGAATTACAGGGTTGTGTTAATTACTGCTGTACAACAAAGTGACTTAGTTATACATATATATACGTTCTTTTCCATTATGGTTTATCACAGGATACGGAATATAGTTCCCTGTGCTGTACAGCAGGACCTTGCCATTTATCCATCCTATATATACCAGTTTGCATCTGCTAATCCCAAACTCCCAACAGTTTTTTTTAATTAATAAAAATAACATAAAGAAACAGATTCACTTTCTAATTCCCTTCCAAGTGCTCAACACACACCTGCCCCTTTGGACCCTGGACTCAGGATACCTCCAAGTAGAGCTGTTGGACTAGAGGTATTTGCTGTGCTGTGAACTCAGCGGGGAGCTGTAGGGGGGAGGGCTGGGTCCTTGGGCCAAGGGCCTTCCCCTTAATGCTCTGTCCCATCCCCCTCCCTCCAACTGCCCCTGGGCCTCTGTTTTGCCCAAGGCCAGCCACGATCTGCTGGGAAGGGAAGGGAATAAGGAGAAGGGAGAAGCAAGCAGTGTCTGAGCCTCAGGAACTTCCCCCCATCCCCTGTTTTCTCCCCTTCCCCCTGTTTGAGCCAAGAGCATTGACTGGGAGCTGAGAGGACTTGCAGTCCTTGTAATGAAACTTCCTTCTCCCTGACCTGGGAAGGCGAGGACCAGCAGATAATCCCACCGTTCTCTGCGTTGTGCCTGTATCCTGATGCTCTCAGACAGTTCAGGTTTCATAAAAGCGAATTAAAAACCTCCAAACGTGAAAAAAAATCAACCAAATTCTTTGTCTTTTAAGTAGTTTCTGCTCTCTCTTCGGTTTTCTTTTATCATTTTCCAAGTCACATAACTTTTGTGGAAGCGTATTATGAGGTTTAAAAGGCAGCTTATTAAGTCTATCACTCTTTTCTGGTAGGCACTCCGCACCAAATTTTACTCAGGTTCAGAAGTTCGGTTGACTGTAATTAGTCTTAGGTGGGTAGTAAGATCTTTGGAGGTTGTACTTGCGTGTTTGTGTCACAAAACATTCAATGGAAATAGATCAGCAAGGAATATGAATTTACACATATGTAATATGTAAGTATATATATAAATATATTATATATATATTATTAGGACCCTGTCTTCTTAGGTGGGAGCAGAATCAATTTTACGTTTCACCAATTGAGTGAGAATATGCATGAGCAAACCTGAGTTAATGGGCACCATGTTTATAATTAACTCTAGGATTGTTTTGGGCTCCTCACGGGGCCTTTGTAAGTGAGAATGCTTGGTGGGAATTTGACTCTGCTAGATGTACATTGTTTTCAGATCTGCATACTTCCTCTGAGAAGAATTCCTCCGCACTTTCACCTTTATTATCTCTCTCACCTTTATGTTCTTCCACAATATTCTGGAATGTTCCACAAGTAGAACCTTGTTACTCAAAGTGTGGGCCACAGACAAGCAACATTAGCATCACCTAGGAGCTTGTTAGGAATGAAGACTCTTGGGCCCCATGCCAGAACTCCTGAATCAGAGGTGATCTGTATGCACATTAAAGTTTAAGAAGCTCTAGACTAGAACACACTATACAGTATTCTTTCTGGTCGCTTCCAGGGTGTGACTGGTGAATCTAAAGAGCAGTCACCATGTTTTCTAATTTTTTTCTCTCTCCCACAGCACTTAGCTGGGCACAGAAAAGGTGTTAGGGGTACTTTTGTTGTAAGATTGGTCCAGTTTTTAGTTGAACCCAGCCCTGGAATAAGAGAGAAAATATTCCTTTCATAGTTCTCACTCTAGCTCAACCTTTATTTTTTATTTTTTTTATTTTACAAATTTAATCAGTTATACATATACATATGTTCCCATATCCCCTCCCTTTTGCGTCTCCCTCCCACCCTCCCTATCCCACCCCTCCAGGCGGTCACAAAGAACCGAGCTGATCTCCCTGTGCTATGCGGCTGCTTCCCACTAGCTATCTACCTTACGTTTGGTAGTGTATATATGTCCATGCCGCTCTTTCACTTTGTCACAGCTTACCCTTCCCCCTCCCCATATCCTCAAGTCCATGCTCTAGTAGGTCTGTGTCTTTATTCCTGTCTTACTCCTAGGTTCTTGATGACATTTTTTTTTTCTTAAATTCCATATATATGTGTCAGCATACAGTATTTGTCTTTCTCTTTCTGACTTACTTCACTCTGTATGACAGACTCTAGGTCCATCCACCTCATTACAAATAGCTCAATTTCATTTCTTTTTATGGCTGAGTAATATTCCATTGTATATATGTGCCACATCGTCTTGACCCATTCATCCAATGATGGACACTTAGGTTGTTTCCATCTCCGGGCTATTGTAAATAGGGCTGCTATGAACATTTTGGTACATGTCTCTTTTTGAATTATGGTCTTCTCAGGGTATATGCCCAGTAGTGGGATTGCTGGGTCATATGGTAGTTCTATTTGTAGTTTTTTAAGGAACCTCCATACCGTTCTCCATAGCGGCTGTACCAATTCACATTCCCACCAGCAGTGCAAGAGTGTTCCCTTTTTTCCACACCCTCTCCAGCATTTATTGTTTCTAGATTTTTTGATGATGGCCATTCTGACTGGTGTGAGATGATATCTCATTGTAGTTTTGATTTGCATTTCTCTAATGAGTAAAGATATTGAGCATCCTTTCATGTGTTTGTTGGCTGTCTGTATATCTTCTGTGGAGAAATGTCTATTTAGGTCTTCTGCCCATTTTTGGATTGGGTTGTTTGTTTTTTTGCTATTGATCACTCTAGCTCAACCTTTAGAAGTTCAAGTCTGACTGTTTTTCCAGGAAGTCAAAGAGATATTTTTCCTTCAAGGCCTACGATTTCTATGATTCTTTAATTGGGCTCCAAAGGCTGTTTTTAATTTGACCTCAAGTGCAAATCACAAAGACAACTTTGACAATACTAGTTCCCTTTTGGGCAAAAATACTCCCATTGGAAATTCAAAAAGTGTCTTATTGAGTAAAATGCTTCTTAATTTACTGTAAAAGTGTATTTAGAAAAGCAAATAATCTATGACAGAGCATAGAAGTGTCCACTATTATGAAATCCAATGAAGAATAAAAAGTAAACTGAGCCCTCCAAATATGTTTCTATAATAAAACCAACAACTCCTGACATCCTTGGTTGATCTGTTTGCAGTACGTATCAAATGCAGTTATGCAAGGGGCCTAATCTGCTATCTACTTTCAGAAATCTGAGCTTTCAGGGCAAGACTTTAGTTCTAGTTGCATGAAGGCTTCCTGGCCTCCTGGGTTACTGGGATTAAGGATCAAGACAGAAAGGGAAGAAAGCTGCATAAATCTTTGGATTGTGTGTGGGGAGTTAAGGATTGTCACTGGGAACTCATTCTGGAGAGGGACAGAGCTGAAAGGTGTTTGGCTTTCAGATATTTGTTGGTCATTGCTCAAATACTCTTTGGACCTATCCCCCTAAAACTTGCTTCAAGATGCTGGATAAACAACCGTTTCATGTTGGGGAGATAAAGGTGACTTCTGAAGACCTAAAAAGAGTTGTGGTTAAAGCACCCAGGAAGGCTAAAAACTATATTTATTTGAGAGGAAAACACTTCCCTTCTTTAGGAATGAAACAAAACAGAGACCTGCCCCTAAAAGTGGTCCTAAATATGGGTGAGAAGGTGAACTGGAGCTTTGGAGAACGATGAAGACAACCAATGAGGAGGTCTGTGAGCCACTTATGGAAGAGGGTTCTCTCTGGGACACAGGTCCCTAATGATGGTGAGTGGGCTCATCACCATCTCCCAAAGCCCCAGCTATCCCAAACCTTGATTGTCCACACACTGATGAGAGATGATTAAACAAGGGTAATGAACATCCATTCATTCACGAGAACAAACATCCATTCATTCATGGGAACAAACATGTATTCATTAATGAAAACAAACATTCATTCATGAGATACCTACTGTGTGCCAAGCACTGTGCTAGGCGCTGGAGTTAGAGAAAGGAATAAGACACCATTCTTCCCTTTGAAAAACTTCCAGTCTTGCAGGGAGCCTAGGAAACATATCTAGAAGCTGGTGTGGTCAGTGCTGGTGTGGAGGCATACTATATATAGGATTGGGATTGAGTATCTTGGGGCACCATCAGGGAAGGCTTTCTGATGATTGATCCTGATTTTTCACCCCTCCCTATAGCTATGACTTTTGCCATGTAATGGCAATTCTTCCCTAAGAGTGTATTTCCCCACACTTTGACTTTAGACTTGGCCATGCGACATACTTTGCCAATGGGATGTTTGCAAATATGACTCAAGCAGGGGCTTAAAATGTGCCTGTATGGTTGGGTTTGCACTCTTGTGCTTTAGACACCACCATGAGAAGAACATGCCTCAACTACTGGTCCCGAGAAGAAGACGAGACACACTTGGGACTCCCTTGAGCCAGCTGGACCTGCAGCTTGAAGTAGAGCTTAGCTCTTCTGTTGACTGGAATCCCAACAGAGGGGTAGAGAAAAGAGGAAGAGTTAGGCACGTGCACCTATTAAATACTCACCCTACGTAAGGCACTGTCTCAGGGTCCCAAGCATGAGAACAATGGGAAGAATGAGACACTAGATCATAGTATGTCTGATTAACAAAAGTACTAGCTATAGCTACCATTATTGGGTGCGTCAGTAATGGTCACCATATTCAACAGTCAGCCCCTGTGCTTAAAATCTAACATTTTTTCATTTAGTCCTCACAATAACCCTTCAGTAAGTACTATTAACATCCCCATTTTACAAATGAGGGATCTGAAGCTCAGAGAATTTTGCAACTTGCCTGGCAGAGCAGGGATTTGAACCCGACTCTCTGACTCAAAAGCCTCAACTCTTAACTATAGAAAAGTGAGGAAGAAGACCCAAGTTGGGACTTCACTCAGGCCTGAATGTGTCTGTTGGTCCCTGCCAGTCTTATCTTCATCCATCTATGGGCTGGCCCCCACTAAGTTCTGGAATCAATGGAGGCGTGTCTTGATGGGGGAAGCCCCCTCACCAATAGTTTGAAGGACTGGATATAGCATCTTATTCATTAGTAGACATGCCGGGGGAGTCATTATGCGTCAGGCACTTGGCTAAGCATTGTACATGCATTAACTAAATTAATATCATGCTACCTGTTAAGTATTACTCTTCGATACAGGTACAACTATTATTACACCCATTACCAGCTGGGGAGCCCCAAGCATCTCGTTCATTCCACACATTGTTATCGAGCCCCTAATGTGTACCTGACCATGCCCTCAGCACAGGGGAGTGTGGACATGAAACAGATGGGACCTCTGCTCTCATGGAGCTTATAGTGTAGGTTCTGCCCCCTTCCCCAGCCTGGCTCCTTCTTTCAGACTCATTCGTGTCTGCTCAAATAGGCACCATTCACATGCTTGGGAGCCTCGTTGCCTCCCTGCCCTATATTTTGACAGACCTGGATTGCTATGCCCATTTAGATTTAGAGATTTGCTCCGACATACCCTCCCTGTCAAGAGAGGAACATTTGCTGACCCCAGAGGACTCCCCACTTTCCATTCTTACCCCAGCCCTCCTTGGCTTGTGCTTTCTTTGTGACCAGGAGTTCCCAGCGTGCCCTTGGGCTGGGCCCTCTGCAGAGGTAAGAAGCACAGATCACTTTGCTGTGCTTCCTTTGAAAGCAGTGCTCCTTGGTGGGCTGCTCCGGTAATTGGCTACTTTGCACCTGTGTGGGAGGACGAGCCATTGCCCCCTCTTGGGGTTCACCTACGCTAGCCTCACAGATGGAAGCAAAGTCAATTTCTGTTCCCAAGCACGCAGCAAAGGAAATCACCAGCCTCCATCAAAATGCCGTTCGGAGTGCCAGAAGTAGGTACATGGCAGTATTCTCAGAAGAATCGTCATTTACTTGATGTGCTCTCTAGACCAAATTCCCTTAAAGTAACCGAATTGTGAGGCCTTTGTAATGGTGTCCCTTTTGGAAATGTCAGCTTGCCTTTGATTCACAAGACTTCCCAGGACGTTTACTCAAGTGTGGGCTTTCCCAGAGTTCTTCTGAAGCAAAGCTGTTGGTCACATTCACAGAAAAATGTGGCCCCAGCCCCAGACTGCTGGATCTAGCTATTTTCATGAGGAATAATTTAATATTCAAATAAGCGGTAATTAAAGAGCAACTCTTCCTCCCTTCTCTTCACCCTTCCCTCCCTCACCCATGTGGCTGCTAGAAGCAGGCCATGAATCCTGGGATTGTGAGGCCGAGAGGCCAACTTGATTGCCAGCACAGTTAAGCCAGGCAGCAGAAAAGAAAGTACAATACGGCTCACTGGGTCATAATACCTCATAAATCAAATGGATTTTTCCCAGAATCAAATGATCGTGCTACATTCTGGTTTCCAGTTAGATTTATGAGCGTGTTCTCTACATGAGATACATACCACGATGGACTAATTGGCACAGAAAACAAAGAAATGCAGAGCATTTAGGAACCAAAATATAAGGAGCCTGTTGACCCTAGTCAGGCTCTCTTTCCTGACAAGTTAGTTATTTTGATTCCCATTTGGGGACAGCTCAGGTCACTAATAGCTTCTCGGTGTCCCAATGAAATTGAAAGCAGGGAGAAGGCACCCCCTCCCTGCTGTAGCTATCTTTCGTGTGATTTGCTTCTTGGAAAGTGATTTGGGCTGGCTCTCATTGGGTAGCCTGGGCCAATAAGGAGAACAGAGCCACTGAGGAGAGAAATTGACCTTTAAGCATCAGCTGAGACACACTGGCATGGAGATCTTGTGGGCTAGTCTGGGTCTTCCTTACTCCAGGGAGAGTCCAATTCCTGCTTTACAGAAGTGTTATACCACCTGGGAGAACACCCTCAGCCCCCTGCCAAGCTGAGTCAGTACAAATTCCTGTCCTACTTAGAGTTCCAAGGATTTTGTGAAGCCAAAGAGATGTAAAAATGCTTTGGAAGGGGAAAAACTATGAAAGTCATTTGGGGAAAATGGCTGCTTTTCTCTTTGAGCTCGGTGAGCATAAATCAAATGCAATCACCACATAGTTGGGGAACTTCTTTAAAACAAGAAGGCAAAGGAAGAGGCTTCGGTACATTTTAGTGACCTATCAGCACTTGCTCAGGCTTTTATCATCCTGGATGTCTCATCTTGTCTCTGGCACTGAATGCATTTTACTTTGTTCTTTTGGCTTCGATGAAAAAATAAATAATAAATATGGAAAGACTGGTTTACCCCAAGCTGGGAGGCAATTCATAATGCATTGCAGGATTGTGACAAATTCTGGACAAGGCCACCATCATTCACATGGCTGTACATTTTGCTAAAGGCTTTTGTAGATTGAGGCTAACCAATTTACTACTACAGATTTACTACTCTCTGGTCAGTGAGGTAACTGCCAGTGCAAAATTTTCACACAGAGTAAGATTCGAAGCCCTTTGGATAGTCTTTGTGGATGTGATTTGCAACACATGATAGAATATGACCTAACAAACAAAATAAAGGTGACTCAGAGACAGGGTGTTTAAACCTTGGGACAAAGTATACATTCCTTCCCTCCCTTCTTTCCCTATCTTCTAAACACAGCATTTTTGTTAGCTTAAAATGAAGCAAAAATAAACCTCAGACAGCCTTGAAGCAGATTAAAACCACACAAAGGTCTGTAGCTTGAAGGGATGCACCAAGGGAGAACGGGTAGTACTGCCCACCTGGCCTTGGGCATGAGTCCTGGGGAGATGGCACTCTTGCCTATGTCTCCAGCTATTTTTAGCACCAGTTCATAGAGCCACATCCTTCTCCCCTCTCATGCCTCCTGAGTCACTCTAGCATGAGGCACCATTGTCCCCAGTCCCCTAAGACTGGCTCTGTCTAGGCTGTCATGATTAGAGAAACGTTTCCTAAAATCTCTTAAAAAGAAAGAAAGTTCTCCGATTGGGGTCTATCTTTTACGGATGATTTACGTACCAGAAATAGACTCATGCGTACCCAATACCCTTATCGAAATTAATCACTTAAAACATTCTCTTGTTGTTTGCATGTGTAGGGAATAGGCAACAGGAAAATTCTGGAAGAGCCCCTCCGTTTTCCTCAATCTCTAACTCCTGCATGGCTGCTGAAAGGGCAAGGTCTAACTGGTTTGTAACTTTTACAGAACCCACATGACCCCAACTGGGTTGAACATTTTCCAGAGACATACAATACAAAGAACGATATGTTCATTTTGGAAGATTAACAGCTCTGTTTATGCAGTGTTTCTGTGAGAAAGGAGTGTGTTTTCTCCTCTGCATCACTGTAAATTATACACAATAACCATCATGTCACAGAAAATAAGCAAAATTCAATGCAGTTGGGCACATATTGTTTTTCTCCTTGTTACATAATCTAGAAAATACAAAACACTCAAATATAGGGAGGTTGTAGGCAAGTCAAAGGAATTTTACAGAATCCCTTAGGGAGCTGTGTATACCCTCTCAAACAACAGGATGAAGTCTTTTATTAGAACCAGGGTCTGTGCTCACTGGGCCCCAGAGGTGTTTGGCTGCCTTGCTGATCCATATCACCCATGTTTACTTTTACTAGACCGGAATGCTTCGATAAGCCAAGATGCGCCCTAATTTTTCATTGGTTGGTAGTATTCTGTGAACCCTCAGACATGCATTTTAACTGAGGAAGCAGATGCTTTAAAGAGCATCCTTTTGCCAAACTGAACTTGATGACTTGCTTTCTTATTTGTTTATAATAGTCTCAAGAGAATAGCTTCTTCCTTACACCCCCCACTAGAAAATAACCTTCCTCGAGCTGTTTTTCTACTGTCCGAGGTCACACTCTCCTGTCCTTGGTAGGGTAAACCCAGTGGCAAATGCTGCTTGTTCTCTTCAGCTGGATCTGGCTAACCTGTCAGCCCCTCAGAGGGCAGCTTCTGGAAACCACGGCCCTCTCTGGATCCACCAGTGCGGCTTAGAATAAGTGCAGGTTGGGGATTCAGACAGGGGACCACAGACTCTTGGCTTTCCTTCTTGGCTCCGCCCCTGCCACCCCCAGTCACCCTGGGCAAGTCATTTAAATGTTCTGCTCTTCATTTCTTCCACAATCATAAAATGATAGTCCTCAGTCATAGTTACTTGGGAGAGAAGTCTTTTGTGAAACTGAGATGAAAGGAATGATTGGAAGTACAAAGCCATATAAAGACCAAGGGATTATTACCAATAATTCAGTGACTAGTCTTGGTCAGAATATCCCCAAGAAAAGAGAACATGGGTTGACCTATACCATTATGGGAACTTTAATGTCTTTTTCCCAATTCAAGAAACAAAACTGTCATTGAGGCTAATCAGAAGAGTCTCTTCCGCTTAGGTGTCCTGCTTTTGGTGGAGGATGAGGGGCAGGGGAAAGACTGTTACAAATGACCAAGTTGGTCCTTTTCATCCTTATGAGTAGAAACTCCTAAAAAGGACCCAGAGGATGCATGGGTCTAAATGAAAAGCTGTGTTGTGCAGCCACCATGGAAAATACCATGGTTCCTCAAAAAATTAAAAATAGAATTACCATATGATCCAGCAACCCCACTTATTGGTATATATCCAAAAGAATCCGAAGCAGAGTCTTGAAGAGATATTTGTACCCCAATGTTTATACCAGCAGTATTCACAATAGCCCAAAGGTGGAAACCAGCCAAGTGTCCATTGACAGATGAGTGAATAAACAAATGTGGTATATACACACAATGGAATAATATTCAGCCGTAAAAAAGAATTCTGACACATCCTACCTCATGGCTGAACCTAGATGACGTTATGCTAAGTGAAATAAGCCAGGCACAAAAGGAAAAACACTGTTGAATTCCACTCAAGTACCTACTCAGACTCACAGAGACAGAAAGTAGGGTGATGTTTTCCAGGGGCTGAGGGGAGGGAGGAATGGGAAATTGTTGTTTAATGGGTCCAGAATTTCAGTTTGGGAAGACAAAAAGAATTCTGGAAAAGGATGGTGGCAGTGGTTGCATAATAATGTGAATGTACTTAATACCCCTGAACCATACACTTAAAAATGGTTAAGATAGTAAATTTTATGTTATGTGTATTTCACTACAATTTACAAAATGTTTTCATTTTAAAAATTAAAAACAGAAAAGGAAAAAAAGAGTAAATGGAAAGTGGGAATTCCCTGGCGGTCCTGTGGTTAGGACTCGGTGCTTTCACTGCCGGGGTCCGAGTTCAGTCCCTGGTCAGGGAACTAAGATTCCACAAGCCATATGGCGTGGCCAAAAAAATGGAAAGTGATAGCACTGGTGAGCTTTCAGATTTCCCCAGGCCGTGGTGCACATTAAGTGTGCATCCAGTACAGTCCAAGACATTGTTCTTTCTCTGGCCTTAGAGCTACATACTGAGAATGAAAGGCAGTTCTTACTGAGCCCAGGGCCATAGAAGGCATTTTTGACAACACAGGCAATCCGGCTTCATCTCTAAAATTCCCAAACATTCTTATGTGCCATCTTAAGATAACCCAGAGCTATCCTGTCCTAATGGGAAGAAACAAGACAAGTCCTCACTCTAAAGGCTGAAGGAATCAACAGTTGATTCTGTTCACTTGCTTGCCAACTGTGTGATGATTTCAGGCCCTGCTGGAAGCCTCGACAGTGCTAGAAAGAGCAAAAATTTTTTTTCACAACTTTATGAGGAGAAGACACCCAAACAGATGGCTTCCTACTCAGACGGTTGCTAGAGTGAGTGCCTGAGTCTCCTTTGGAGAGGCTGAGATGAAAGTTACAATCTTGTGGCATTCCTTGAAGATTCTCACAAAAAGCATAAAGTAGTATTTCATCACTCTCTTTCTGGACAACTTCCTTTGTTCCCCCCAAAGAAAATCAACTATGGGAATGGCTGGAAGGCCCTCAGCATTTACCCCCATCCCCCATAAGAGACATAAAGAAATTCTACTAAGTTCCCTAACTTCAATGAATTAAAAAGAAAATCAGACCAAAGGGTGTTCCCAAATAGGCTGAACTCTATAAGATCCCCTGAGAGGGAGGGGTGGAGGGAAGGTAGGCCGTTCTAATTTCTTCCGTAATCACATTTCTGGGCACTGGGGGCAGATGACTCTCTAATACTGTGACCCAAACGTCAAACAAAACCTTTCCCAAGGTTCCTCTAAACATAGTCAAGGCAGGCTGGAACTCTAAAAGTTTTGTACAATTCTAAGGAAAAACAAAGGGAAATAAACACAGACAGAGGTACAAGATTCACAAATAGTTTTTTTGACCCTGGTTTGGTCAGGGTGTTTCCAGGGCTTTTAGCCCATAGGCCCTTTCATGTGCTGTGTTGAGATTTGTGTACTGAAGCCCCAATTGTCAGGCTCTTACCTGACCCCTTTATATCTCTGCTTCTGTTGCCATCTGACTGGTGCCATCATGAAGCCTGTCACCCAGGGTCTTGGTTAGCCTATAAGGCATCTTTGTGTGAATTTGACAAAGGTGCCCCCTCTGGGCAGATGCTCTGTGGTTTCTTCTCTTGGGGAGCAGAGGGTGGCCTGAACTGCAGCCTCAACTTACTCCCGCAACCAGGCACTTTTGCACAGTGAACAACCTGCCCAACTGTACTTAGTGGCCCTGCCCATCACCCAGGGCTTTTCGACATAACTTGATTTCACTTACCAAGTTTCCTCTACCTACCTAAAACCTTATTTTC
The DNA here is from genome assembly GCF_025265405.1 of Mesoplodon densirostris. Lineage (NCBI taxonomy): Eukaryota > Metazoa > Chordata > Mammalia > Artiodactyla > Ziphiidae > Mesoplodon > Mesoplodon densirostris. The sequence goes on from NC_082681.1 coordinate 98,671,314, forward strand.
AGGTCTGGCTTTGGTTTAAAGGAATACTTCTTCTCCAGATAACTGCCATTAGGGAACACATCCCAGTATTCTACTCCTTATAAAGACTTTCTTGCTAGCCTACCAGTATATCTTAATTTAATATCATGACTATATCATTTATATAGTAACTATATATTTGGAATCGTAAAGCGGTTATTCCTGCACTGAGAAGAGTTTTTCAAAACAAGGTTAAAGGTCACTGGATAAGAAATAGTTGAACCCAGTTTGGACTTCTAAAGGGCAGGTTCCCTAACACCCTAGCTTTCCAGTTAAACAGCGTTCATGGTGAGCCGGTGTAGAGTCCCCATGTTGATTGCTATCCAATTCTACAGAATTGCAGAAGTAATGTTTTTCTGAGCAAAGCAGATAAGCTTTGTGTCTAGGATCAACATGCTGATATTCAGCAAAACACACATCCTGCTGGGTCCTGCTGTACTCGCTCTCCACACATTCTGAACAGACTGTCTTACAAAAGCAAAGGATCGTTTCCTTGTAGCAAAACACATGTCCCTTGAAAAGGTTGTACCCTGAGTGTGTCTTTGTTGGTGCATATGTGGTGCTTGGGGTAATCTCTCCTTGCCCCGGCCTCCCTGGGCCTAAAAAGACACTGAGTGACAAAAGAAGCCCATAATTTCAACTATTTGTAATCAACAGCATAGACAAGGAGTTCTCCCTTTATAGTTCATGCTCTACAATATTTTCCTATAGAAGCAATGTTATTGGGGTATTCAGGTTCCCAGGTTAGTCTGTATCACCCCCCCCCCAAGAAAAACAACACTAATCAGAATGTACATTTGAGTTGGAATCATTTTAGAATATTTTTAGCAGAAGAGTTTTAGTTAGGATATTATTAGTACAAATAATGTACATTTAGTTGGAAAGAAAGCTTTGGCAAAATGAGTTATTAAGGAAAAAAATTTTTATATATGTGTTTTGTTTGGGGATGAAGGCAGTCAAAAGGCACAAACTTCCAGTTAGAAGATAAATAAGTACTAGGGACGTAATGTACAACACGATAAATATAATATATGTTGCTCTACGTTATGTATTAAAATTGTTAGGGAGTAAATCCTAAGAGTTCTCATCAAGAGGAAAATAATTTTTTTCTATGTCTTTAATTTTGTATCTATAGGAGATAATAGATGGTCAATAAAGTTATTGTGGTAATCATTTCATTTCATTTATTTATTTATTTATTTTACTTTTTTTTTACATCTTTATTGGAGTATAAGCTCGGTGCTTTGTGACCACCTAGAGGGGTGGGATAGGGAGGGTGGGAGGGAGGGAGACACAAGAGAGAAGAGATATGGGAACATATGTATATGTATAACTGATTCACTTTGTTATAAAGCAGAAACTAACACACCATTGTGGTAATCATTTCATGATGTATGTAAGTCAAATCATTACGCTGTACGCCTTAAACTTATAGAGTGCTGTATGTCAATTATATCTCGATAAAATTGGAATTAAAAAAATACATGTTTTGTTTTTAATGATTTAGAATGCTGGGGTTTGGGATAAAAGCACGCTTGGAAGCATTTGAAAAGATAAAATGTGACTGGGGGAATCTTCCAGGTTTCTTTAAAGGTCTGTAGAGGTTACTTACGATGATTTTCTATTTTGCCTTATTTCACTTTCTGTCTCCCTCATGTTGATGTCTGTTTGGAGCTCACAAATGGAGGAGGGAGAAAAAGTGGAAGAGGGATGGGGGAATAAACAGAGAGCATGTGTAGTAACAGAGACAAGGCAAAGAGGAGCGAAGAGGAGGAGCAGGATCGCCCAAGATGGAATGAATTAAGATGTACATAATCTTCTTTATCCATTCATCCGATGATGGACACTTAGGTTGTTTCCATCTCCTGGCTATTGTAAATAGAGCTGCAATGAACATTTTGGTACATGACTCTATGGCACATATATACAGTGGAATATTAGCTATAAAAAGAAATGAAATTGAGCTATTTGTAATGAGGTGGCTGGACCTAGAGTCTGTCATACAGAGTGAAGTAAGTCAGAAAGAGAAAGACAAATACTGTATGCTAACACATATATATGGAATTTAAGAAAAAAAATGTCATGAACAACTTAGGGGTAAGACAGGAATAAAGACACAGACCTACTAGAGAATGGACTTGAGGATATGGGGAGGGGGAAGGGTAAGCTGTGACAAAGCAAGAGAGAGGCATGGACATATATACACTACCAAACATAAGGTAGATAGCTAGTGGGAAGCAGCTGCATAGCACAGGGAGATCAGCTTGGTGCTTTGTGACCACCTAGAGGGGAGGGATAGGGAGGGTGGGAGGGAGGGAGATGCAAGAGATATGGGAACATATGTATATGTATAACTGATTCACTTTGTTATAAAGCAGAAACTAACACACCATTGTAAAGCACTTATACTCCAATAAAGATGTAAAACAAAAAAAAAGTTGTACATAATCTAAAAGACAAGGAAGGAGGTGGTGGCCAAGCACCATTGGCCCTGGTGCCTGCCACTGCATCTGTTAACAGGAGCAGTCACAGGGTGGGCAGACAAAGGCAAAGGCAAGGAACCAATCACTGGCTGTCCGTATGCAAATGACATTCTTGAGCTGGGTGTTTACGGCTTGGGGAAGACTTTTTGTTCTGGTTAAATCAATTGACAGAAAATATGGAGAACAATTTATCAGTATTAGTTATGAGTCAAATGAACCAGATATTCAGCTAAGTGCTGAACACGCTGCTTCCTCGTTTCTTGCAACCTCTCTATGAGCTACATGCTATGAATAATTCTCCCCATTTTGCAGAAGAGGAAATTAAGGCACAGAAAAAAATACGGAGCTGATCCCCAAGTTACAGAGCTTGTAAGTGAAGGAACTGAGTTCAAACCAGGGAGTCTCAGTCCAAAGCCACATTATGCAGCCCGCATGGAAATGCTAGATAGCTAAATAAATGACTTGTAATCCAAGTGATCAAGTAAATGAGCACATTTCAAACCACAGATTGTTTTTGTGACTCTATCAATTGTTCAGCTGTGTTTCTCGGAGGAAGCAGCTAGAGGATGGTAATTCAAGGTCTGTCCCTCACTCTTTCTCTCCCTTCCTCCCAGCTTCAATCAATAACTAAGCTTTTCATCTTGCCCCTAGGTTCTTCATGACCTTTTTTTTTTCTTTTAGATTCCATATACATGTGTTAGCATACGGTATTTGTTTTTCTCTTTCTGACTTACTTCACTCTGTATGACATAATGGACTTGAGGACACGGGGAAGGGGAAGGGGAAGCTGTGACGAAGTGAGAGAGTGGCATGGACATATATACACTACCAAATGTAAAATAGACAGCTAGTGGGAAGCAACCTCATAGCACAGGGAGATCAGCTCCGTGCTTTGTGACCACCTAGAGGGGTGGGATAGGGAGGGTGGGAGGGAGATGCAAGAGGGAGGAGATATGGGGATATGTGTATATGTATAACTGATGCACTTTGTTATAAATCAGAAACTAACATACCATTGTAAAGCAATTATACTCCAATAAAGATGTTTAATAAATAAATAAATAAATAAATAAATAAATAAATAAGCTTTTATTCTGTACGAGGTACTGTTCCAAACTCCGGAGTCTTAAAGGTGAAGGGGATCAGGTCCTGCTCTCAAGGAGCTCCCAAAGCACTAAAAAGACTCTTAAAATGAATGTTCGCTGGGTAGGAACCCCAGGGTTGTAGGAAGGGAACCTCACCTGGTTTGGGGGTGGAGAGCCAAGTAAGATTTCTACACTAACCTGAAGGATGGATAGAGAAGAGTGTTTGATGTAGAGGAGGCAGCGTGAGCAAAAACCCTGAGGATTGTTCTGTCATTTTTCCTCTGAAACAGAAACCGGCCAATTTCATATCACTCAGTGGGGTGCCCCGTTCAAGTGGAGCGCTTGGGGTTGGAGAAGGGAAGGGTCATACTCTGGCGTCTTGGAACCAGCTCCACATTTCTTCCCAATTCTGCATTGAGTGAGGTCAGGTTGATAGCTTGAAATTGACTATGGTAGAAGTACTGATGCTATGGAAATTGGCATCCCTACAGATCAGGGATTTTTATTTCCTGGAAATCTGGTTATTAAACATTTACCAGCACACCACTGGACACTGGTTCCGGAGACCATCCTACTGCAAATACGTCTGTGATACAGCTTTAATTCTGCTTCTCACCTAGGACCAAACATATTTTTCTTGATCTTCTGCATCACCCACAGGCAGCTGCTCTTGAGCCGAAAGTGGGATGGAGATGAGCAAGAGGATGCTGCCGCTGCAATGGTTTCATCACCCCGGTCTCCTTTTGACTGTGAATCTTGCCACATTCACACATGCTAGCATCCTGTGAGTTTTCCCACATTTGCAGTTTTGAAAGTCAAACATATGTTAAAAAATAAACTGGGGGCCTCCCTGGTGGCGCAAGTGGTTGAGAGTCCGCCTGCCGATGCAGGGGATACGGGTTCGTGCCCCGGTCTGGGAGGATCCCATATGCCGCGGAGCGGCTGGGCCCGTGAGCCATGGCCGCTGAGCCTGCGCGTCCGGAGCCTGCGCGTCCGGAGCCTGTGCTCCGCAACGGGGGAGGCCACAACAGTGAGAGGCCCGCATACCGCAAAAAAAAAATAAAATAAAATAAAATAAAATAAACTGACACTGTTTTCCTCAGACATTAATGCTCATTAACACACACCTAGACTCCCACAGCTTCATTTTCACACCTGTAATTTGATTTACATGAATAACTAAGGCTTTGCTTATATCGGCTTGGAGTGATCCAGAAGAAGCTAACATTTCACTTTCAGAAGCAGATTCCTGCTGCACAGATATCAGCAACCTGCTCAGAGTATTATCAGAGATAAATAATATGCTCAAAATCCACCTTGCCACACAGACCCAGTTTCCATGGCAAAGGTCACATGGGTTATGATCTTATAGGAAATAAGGAATAGATCAGAGGTCAACTAGGTCGAGCATATGACACTTTGTCATTTTCAGTCGTTTGACCTCCCTTTTTTTCCTCTCTCTTTATTGATCTGGCACAGATTTATATGCCCAAAGCAGACTGGGCAAATACCCTTGTGTCCTGTGGATGGTGTCTCTCTCTGTCCCTGGAAAGAAAGGCAGCCAAGAGAGATCAACTCATATTGACATGGTGAGCTGTAGCAGGTTAGAAGTGGACTTGCTCCATCTGAGAGACAGAGGAGAAAATTCGATCCAACTCACTGCATGCTGGGAGTTTATTTTTCATATTCAATGCAAATGAGCATCTTCCAATTTATCCATATACTTTTTCTGCAGAAAGAGGAGCTTTTTGTCCTGGAATTCATACCAAATGTTCTGGAGAATTGCATGAATATCTAAATCATTTTATTTCTGCAGATTTAGATGTTTATGCCTTGATGAACAGGCACTAAAAACACATCTCAAAACTAATTGAAAGGGAGAAGGCTGTCCCCTTCTAAGAGCCCATCAAGGAACGAGAAGGTGAAACAGAGAGAAGTGGTTGGATTACCCACCCAACTTGGTGGGATAAGACGCCCTCCCCCAAATCTACTATTTTCACTCCTAATCAAATGTTTTGTCTGTAGTCAAAAACTACTATTAAAAACCAATACAGAGTTGGCATTAATAATAATGAACAAAATAGTAGGATTTTTTTAAAAGGAGATATTTAAAAGTTTCCATAAATCAACTTTCCAAAAATGCCAATTACTTGATCCCATTCCCTGCCACCACCCCCCACCAATCTTTTTTCCCACTTCCAATTTAGAAGACAGCATAGTTGTAAAAACACGAACTTGGGCTCAAACCCCAGCCCCACTGCTTTCTGGTCATGAGGTTTTGAGCGTTTCACTGATTCTCTTTATGCTTGTTTCCTTATTTGCACAATTGAGGCACCCATATCTATTGCTTAGAATGGCTGCGAGGATTCCAGGAGATAATGTTTATATAGCACCTGTTCTGTAGTAATATCTCTATACATTTAAAGTCTCATTCCTTGTGTCCAGTTTGGGAGTTCTAATTTGTAAGATGGAAATAAAGAAAAAGTGCATAATTCAAGACTTTACAGAAGTGACTGTGGGATGAGGGGAGTCATGGAGTAGAATCATCATAGCAGATATACAAGCCTAGTTTTTTTTTTTCTGTGATGCACATGGGGAAGATGTGGCCATGTTTCTAGAGAAATCTTTTGGTAACCTCTCTACACAAAATGTTTTCTATTTTTTCAACAGCTTCTTTCTTCTTCTTTCCTTCCTTCTTCCTTCCTTCCTTGTTGTCCCAACATTTAACTGTATCCTTTCAAATTATCTGTCCTGCGACTCCGTGTGTTACATATGAAAGTCATAGCAAAAACCAGTCTCTAGGAATTGAACTTGACTTTTTCCCATTAACCACCTAACCCTAGCCCATGGCTGGACCTGATTAGACCATTGTTCTCAAGTGAGTTTTACAACAGATACCCTCCTCTTCTAGATTGACTTGTGACTCGCAACAGAGATTTTAGGTGGTTTTCTGTGTATTTATAGAATCTTATTTCACATGAAAGACATTTTTACTGTAAACATCTCCATAATCGAAAAAATAGTCAGTACAAAGCAGCTCTCCAAAATCCATTCCATAACCCTCAGGGATCCAGTTCCAGCACATCAACTTTCTTCAAATTAAATTTACAATGACTTAAGAGCCAGATTGGCAAGGGGCCCAGCCTCTTCCATTTGTGTCAACCATCTCCCGTACCCCACCAGTTGCTTAGGGTCTGTGCTCTTGGACACCCGAAAGCCCCTCCATGGTCCCCTCCATCTGCCTGCTGTTGCTGGCTTTGTTACAGTGAAATCTTGCTGGCCCCAGGCCACTGTGGCCCATTAGGAGAGCACAATCTCCCAGCCAGATGGAGTTCAGGCATCCACTCCCGGCAGAACTACATACACCACTGTTTTTTTCCAGTCCTGGGGACTCCATCTCAGGGATGGGAGTACAGCCTCTTTTTACCCCTTGAAACACAAAGTGGTCATTTTCTTACAGATGACCAATAGGCACATGAAATGATGCTCAACATCGCTAATTATTAGAGAAATGTAAATCAAAACTACAATGAGGGGGCTTCCCTGGTGGCGCAGTGGTTGAGAGTCCATCTGCCGATGCAGGGGACACGGGTTCATGCCCTGGTCCGGGAAGATCCCACATGCCGTGGAGTGGCTGGTCCCGTGAGCCATGGCTGCTGGGCCTGCTCATCTGGAGCCTGTGCTCCACAACGGGAGAGGCCTCATCAGTAAGAGGCCCGCGTACCGCAAAAAAAAAAAAAAAAAAAAAAAAAAAAACTACAATGAGGTACCACCTCACACCGGTCAGAATGGCCATCATTAAAAAGACTACAGGGACTTCCCTGGTGGTCCTGTGGTTAAGGCTTCGTGCTTCCACTGCAGGGGACGTGGGTTCGATCCCTGGTCAGGGAACTAAAATCCCACATGCCAAGCAGCGTGGGAAAAAAAATGTCTACAAATAACAAATGCTAGAGAGAGTGTGGAGAAAAGGGAAACTTCCTACACTGTTGGTAGGAATGTAAATTGGTACAGCCACTATGGAAAACAGTATGGAAGTTCCTCAAAAAACTAAAAATAGAACTACCATATGTTCCAGCAATCCCACTTCTGGGCATATATCCAGACAAAACTATAATTCAAAAAGACACACAAACCCCTATGTTCATAACAGCACTATTCACAATAGCCAAAACATGGAAACAACCTAAATGTCCATCCACAGATGAATGGATAAAGAAGATGTGGTACATATATATTGTACAATGAAATACTACTCAGCCATAAAAAAAGAATGAAATAATGCCATTTGCAGCAACATGGATGCAACTAGAGATTATCATTCTAAGTGAAAGACAAATACCATATGATATCACTTATATGTGGAATCTAAAATATGGCACAAATGAACTTATCTACGAAACAGAAACAGACTCACAGACATAGGGAACAGACTTGTGGTTGCCAAGGGAGAGGGGTGTGGTGGAGGGATGGATTGGGAGGTTGGAGTTAGCAGATGCAAACCATTATATGCAGAATGGATAAACAACAAGGTCCTACTGTAGAGCACAGGGAACTATATTCAATATCCTGGGATAAACCATAATGGAAAAGAATATTTTTAAAAGTGTATATATATATGTATAATTGAGTCACTTTGCTGTACAGCAGAAATTAACACAACATTGTAAATCAACTATAGTTCAATAAGAAAATAAATTTTTATAAATACCAACGTGGTCATTTTGCTCCTTCTACTTCCCCATGCAACTTAGTTTTTGGCTGGAATGATACCAATTCATCACGGGAGCTCTTGGCTTGATGTAGGTGAGAAGATATTAACAGTTATGCATATCTCTAATTAATAAGAAATTTTAAAATTGCTTTAAAATGAGTACGATTTGTTTTTCAGTTAACGTCTTTGTCAGGATCCTGCAGAAAACAGATGACACACTCTAGGAGTTATTGAAGAGAAAGGGACTATTAATCAAATTGTGGACAGGGTCAAGGGAACCAACAAGGTTGGTGATGCACCCCAGGTACTAACAAAAGTAGGAGGCCATTACCACCCTAGAATTAAAGGGGCAAGTTGTGGGCACTGTTCCTGGAACCCAGAAAGAACTATGGCTTTGGGAGAGGGGCTACCTGACTGATGCTGCCTTGTTGATAGAGGAAACTGTGGCTTGGCAGGGAGGTAGGGTAGGGGTGAGATACATTTCCTGGCCTCTCTCCGCCACCCCTCTGACTTCCTGTCAGTGCCTCACAATGGCCCAACCCAATCAGAAACCATAGGCCTGGTGAGCCCAACTGATGCAGCACCGTAGAGGTCAGCCTCAGGGCACAGAGAGGGGAGGAACATGGGTATGGAAGAGCAAACTGAGGGGCTCGCCAGCTGAACATCTTTTAATGCAATAGAAAATATGAGGACTTCCCTGGTGGCGCAGTGGTTGAGAGTCCGCCTGCCGATGCAGGGGACACGGGTTTGTGCCCCGGTCCAGGAAGATCCCACGTGCCGTGGAGTGGCTGGGCCCATGAGCCATGGCCGCTGAGCCTGCACGTCTGGAGCCTGTGCTCCACAACGGTAGAGGCCACAACAGTGAGAGGCCCGCGTACCGCAAAAAAAAAAAAGAAATGGATGAAAAGATTGAGCATGAAAGGAAATAAAAGTTGGGTGCTGGTCAGTGGAAAAGGTAAGAGAGGAAGGAATGGATTGAGCCATGAGGGACAAGGGATCCTCTCTTCCTGGCTACTTCTCAGAGTGGAATCCTAGAAGTTGCAGCCTAATAAGTCCTCTTTTCATTATACCCACGTAGAGAAGAGACCTTTCCCCAAAAGACCTCACCTTCCAATCCACAATTAGAAATGCAGACCTCAGTTATTGGCTGAGATATCTTCAGACCACCTCCAACCAGGTCATCAATCCCCAAGTGTAAAGACTAATGTATTATACTTTCAGGTTTTAAGATTGGGGAAGGGAAGGAGGAGTCTTCAGTTATCTTCTACTGCACCACAAATCACTCCAAAACTTGGTGTAATAACCTATATGGGAAAAGAGCCTGAAAAAGAATGGATATATATATATATATATATCTGAATCACTTTGCCATACACCTGAAAACTAACACATTGTAAATCAACTATACACCAATATAAAATAAAAATTAAGTTAAACAACAAAAAGACAATGATTTATTATTTCTCACAATTCTCTGTGTGGACAGGTCTTAGCTGGCGTCATCTTATGCTTCATGTCACATAGTCGAGATCACTCACTTGACTGCATTCAGCTGGGAGCTTTGTTGGGGTAGCAGCATCTAAGCTGGCCTCTCGTCCTCCAGGGTTTCTCTGTGCGTGGCCTCCCAGAGTCCTTTCAGTCATCTACCCTGGGCTTCTTTACAGCATGGCAATGATCTTCCAAGAGGTGTTCTAAGAAGATGAGTCCTTGCATCGTGCTTGCTAATGTCTCATTGGCCAAAGCAGGTCACATGGCACATGATCAAACTCTAAGGCATTGTGGGAGGGTCCTACAGAAGGGCACAGATACAGGAGGTATAGTCAATCCATCAGGGGCCAGGAATGTAAGCCCATCACAAAAAGTGAGAGAATCTGGTCACCAAAGTGCATGAGGGGTCATCACCAAAGTGAAATGATGCAGAAAAGAATCAAGAAATCAAAACTTGCCAGGATCATCCTGCTACCTTAGTTTTATGAAGGTAAGTATATGACACGCTCAAAAGTTTGTTGCTGTGAGCGTGAGCAGCACTGCTTCCGGGTTTTATGAGGGTTTGTTTAACATACAGTAATAATGCAATTCTTCATCCAGGAAAGTCATTATTGGAGCTCTTGGGGTAACAGGTTTGCTCTTTAGGTTTAGAGAAAGGGAAAGAGGTGTCTTGGGGAGGGAGGAGGAGTGATTAGAGGGAACAGGAGGATGAAGCTCAAGGTCGTTTTGCACAGGGTAAGGAGTCAACACAGAACTAGAGCCCAGCTTCTCACCTCCAGCCCTGGACCTAGGAAAATGGAGCTTAATGGAAATGACAGTTTTGTTAAGCTTGACAAAATCCGAGATGTTTATTGAACAAATAGGATGCATTCTGTTTGTAAATAGTTTGTAGTCCTGAAGATTTTGAGTTTGGAGGGGATCCCCAGAAAAGAATCCCCCCTCATTTGTGATGTAATGTTACTCTGCCTCTCTCCTCCCAACCAGGTTAAGGGTGGTAGCTGTGGGTGTTCTCAAATTTCCCTTAGTCCTGAAGGGGTCCCAGGGTGTGGGTGGGACATATCAGTCTCATACTGACTCACTAACTACAAACCCGAAGGCGGTCTTGATGCACACATGGGTGATCCCCGTGTGTACCGCTGTAAAAGCACTGTCTGTTTGTGGGGTGGAGGTGCACGCTGGAACCCACTTAGGGAACTCTGAGTCTCTCCCTAGTGTCTCCTTCTGTTCCAACATGCCCCAACGTGGCCTTATGCTTTCTATTTGCCCTGGAGTATCAGATGCAGAGTAAGATGTGTAAACACATAAACCATAGCTAAGAAGGATGCAGATCGAAAATCTTCAGATGAGTACCAGATTTTAAACACTCAAATGAAGGTTAAATCAAAATAATCCTTTTCAGGCTCTGCCTTCTGGGCTGATTTTGAGCCACATACGGAAATCAGTCTTTTTTATTTCATATTTACAAAAGCCAAGACGAAAAACAGCATTACTGACATTGATCACTAACCTTATTTATCTGAATAACTCTTAACTCTTCCTATCATTCAAATCTACCTGCAAAGCCATAACTTTGGGCTGGGGTGAACTTGGGGACTGCAAAGAATGGAATGTGCCACAGGTACTAAATGAAACTCTGAAAAAGAATTTTAAAAATTGATCAGAAAATATTTGAGTAAGGGTATCATTGCTGGAATAGTTAGAGCCTTATAAGTTGTCTAGTTCAATAGGGACAACATACATTTAAGTTTCAATTTCTGATATGTTTGTGTAAACATATTTTTCTTTACCTTAAGCAATATTTTATTAAATGGCTAAAAGATCAGTGTCAAGCAGTCTCTAAAAGCCTCACAGTGCTCTCTGCCTGTTAGTATTCACATCCTTGAGTGGAGGCTGGACCTAGTGCCTTGCTCCTAATAAATAGATATCAGCAAAGTTGATGGGATGTCACTTTGAGACTGGGTTACAAAAAGACTGACTTCCTTCTTGCTTGTGATCTCTTAAACACCCTTTCTCTTTTGGAGCCCTTGCTCTGGAGGAAGTAAGCTATCATGTTGTAAGCCACCCTCTGGAGAGGCCCATTCAGCAAGGGACGAAGGGACAGAGGAAGCCCTCCAGGTAACAACCAATGAGATTCTCAGTCCAATAACCTGTGAGGACCTGAATTTGGTCAACAACCATGTGAATGAGCTTGGAAGCAGATCTTCCCCAGTAGAGCCTTCAGATGAACGCACAGCCCTGCGAACACCTTGACTGTAGTTTTGTGAGAGACCCTGAGACAAAGGATCCAGGTAAACCACACCTAGATTCCTGACCCACAGAAACTGTCAGATAATAAATTTGTTTATAAGAAATAATTAATGTAAATGATAATAAATTTAAATTTTAAGACACCAATTTTGAGGGTAATTTGTTACACAGTAATAAATAGTTAACACAGGATCACTAGTATGGAATGATCGAAGAAAAAAACATTTCTTTCTGCTGTTCTCTGCCTATAAAGAACATTATTTCAATATATCTATATAAAATTTTAAAAACTGAGATTTTTACGTAGTTAAAGATTCTAAAACGTCAGTGAAGAAATCTCCTAAAGGGACTAAATAATCAGCAGAAACAATTCTCCCAGGAAGTTCTGGTAAACTGAATATAATGGTCAGCCACAGCAATGCCCCTTGTTAGTATTATAGAATGTTAAAATTCATCTTTGATCAAAGGCCAACTTTTATTCCATATTTCCTTTTTTAAATCTCCACTTCCTCTTGAAGGGAAAGTTATCTTTCACTAACTTGATCTTAATGACATTTTTTTAAAATCAATTTTTATCAACAGAATATGCTGGAACGGACTCCAGAGAGGATATTAATTAAAGCAGTCATATAAACAGAATCATATCTTCTCTGAACAAGTCTTATTTCATGCTTGAGCTCATTTCCACATCCTTTGGAGACAGCCTCTTTTCCAGGAGTAGCTCTAAGCTTGCGTCACTATTGGGAGATGACCATGTTGGCCCATGGCCAGTAGCTTGTTTGTAGGATCCTTTCTCTCCCTCTCTGGCCAGCAAGTTCATCCAACTGAAGCTGTCTGGTCTAACAGTGAAGCAGCTGGATGAAGTCATGGCTGTGATTCAGCCTGGAAACGGCCCATGATGGTTTCTCACAGGTTTGGTGAATGACTGTCCATAGAAGGGAGGTCTCCCCATTTGAAAGGAATTGTATTTCTTCGGTTGAGGCTTGGAACATAGATACAAGTTGAGCTTCTCTCCCACACTTTCTTTCACTAATGGCTCATTAAATAAACAGAGTTGTTAATGACAGAGTGATTTCCCTGCAGATCTTAGAGTTTGTAAAAAAACATCCAATTCATAAACCCAAACCAAGGAAGTTTACATTACGGGTATATGTCTTGGCAGCTTACATGTAAAGAAAATTATAAACATGAGGCCCCCTTGTACAGTCTGCAGCTAGAGTTCAGATTGCGCCATTTCCACTACAACCCATAATTCTAAGGGTCAAATGGGTGCAAAGGAAGAGAATACCCTACAGGGGTCTGAGAAGGGTAGGTTGGTGATTTTCCTGACTCAGACTTAGATGCACATCTTCACTCACGCAAGACTAAAGATCAGATTTCAAGAGGACTGAATCGATTTTGAGTGAGAGATGAAACTCCTGATTTCTGTTGATGCAAGTCTGGTGATTTGCATTTCTGGCAGTCAACAACACTGTCAGGCCTTCTGGGCCAGCCACTGTGGGAAACTTCCAGAGTTTTCTATTGAATTGCTTATATGAGACCTTTTGAGAAGAGCTAAGAAATATACTGTACTGGAGAACCTAAAGACTGTTGTGGAATCATTTGGAGAAGCATCAGGGTGAATAAAATGTCTCTGGGACCTGAAGACAGCTCTGTTCTGTCCTGAATTTAGATGAATGTGGGCCCTCAAGAAATGGCCATCTGATTTAGACCACTGATGTCAACTCAGCATTGTCTTGGGGTGGTTGGCCAATAGCAGGGTGCCTTGTCTCAGACAACCAGTGGCCCCCTCTCTAAGAACTGGAACTCTGCTTGGTTGGTAAAGTTCACTGATGATGTGTAGGTTTACTGCTGTACATGAGGGCATGAACAAGCACATGGATCAGAACTAGAAAATTTAGAGATTATAGGCTGTGCCTTGTGGCTAATGGGTAGTAGATTTAATTTGTTTTTCTAATTCCGTATTCCTTTCTTGCAATGGAAGTGCACTTCCACGCCCTTTGCCATGTGAGTTTGCAGTGCCCCTCAGGAGCGAAAGATTATCCCTGACCCATTGACTTTGGTCTTGACCATGTGACTTGCTTTGACCAGTGGAATGTTAGTAGAAGTGAAAGGGTGTCAGTTTCCTGCTAAGATCTTAAAAGGCATTGTGTATTTCCACTCACTTCTTTATTTGTTTATTTTTTGTACTTCTGCCATCAACCATGAGAAGAAGATGCCCCAGGTAGCTGCTGGCCCCAGAATGAAGAAAAATGTGGAGCAAACCGGAACCCAAGTTGAATCTTGTGGCGGAGCCCAGCTGAACTACAGCTAATCTTCAGATCCCTGAACTAGAAATAAATGCTTATTGTTAAAAGTCATCAAGTTTTAGTGTCATTTGTTACACAGAACTATTTCAGCACAATCCTGATTAATACACTTGGGTGCCTTAGTCTTCCCATGTTCAAATAGTAGGATTTTAATTCCAGCTGAAGAGGTCATTAGTTATCATCTACCCCTACCCCCCATTAACACCAAAGCCATGTCACTGAGATGACAAGCCCCTGGCAGTAAGGTGACAAACTCTTGAGGTACAGGTGTTAGGTAGCAGAGTCAGGGCCTGACCTCAAATCTTTATATTCCCATGTCATGAAAAAATAAATCCTTAATTTTACTTAGAAAACAGTTTTCCTATCAAGCAATCATGTGTCATGTTCATATAAACATTGGGTAGGGACTTCCCTGGTGGCACAGTGGTAAAGAACCCACTGCCAACGCAGGGGACATGGGTTCAACCCCTGGTCCGGGAAGATCCCACATGCCACAGAGCAGCTAAGCCCCTGCGCCACAACTACTGAGCCTGCACTCTAGAGCCCACGAGTCACAACTACTTAGCCCATGTGCCATAACTACTGAAGCCTGCACTCCTAGAGCCTGTGCTCCACAACAAGAGAAGGCACCACAATGAGAAGCCCCTGCACAGCAACGAAGAGTAGTCCCCACTCACCACAACTAGAGAAAGCCCGCATGCAGCACCAAAGACCCAACGCGGCAAAAAAAATAAATAAATATAAATTTTTTAAAAATTGGGTATACGGTGTAGTAGCAATTAACCAAGATAATCTATAGACAGATCAAGCCAGGAGGCACCATAATGATTGTGTATTAGTTTCAGAAATTCCCCCCCAGGACATTTTATCATCAGGCCAGACATAATATATATTTATATTTTTAAAAACATGAAGCAGGTGTCTAGTTCCTGAATTCCAACGCTGGATGGGTGAGACAGGAAGAAAAACATTCTATTAGAGATTGAATGTTGATCTGGCCTATCCCATAGTCACCACTTATACAGCCTCAGTTACAAACATAACTGTTAACTCTTCATTTCTGTTTCATTGTAGAGCTGGATAGTAAGAAAGATGGTTACCTTACCATTTCTCTAAAGATCTTCTGCAATAGGCAGAATTGGATGGAATAAACATGATCA
This sequence comes from Mesoplodon densirostris, assembly GCF_025265405.1. NCBI lineage: Eukaryota > Metazoa > Chordata > Mammalia > Artiodactyla > Ziphiidae > Mesoplodon > Mesoplodon densirostris. Next base: position 98,686,815 of record NC_082681.1, read on the forward strand.
ATCCTACCTGGGGGGAGCAAGTTGACTTGGATGATTTTTCACAATTCTTTATTTCAGTGTCATTAAGAAAGTATCTGGTACTTTCAGCTAGTTTGATGTTTCTTTATTTTCATAAATACATGGGCTAAGAGTGTTTAAATGCCATCTCTCTACCATAAACTTATCATGCTATAACTTTTCATTACTTGACTCTTTCCTACAAAGTTTAAAAGATTTAAGAAAAATAGTTCCAAAGGACACTCACGTCTTAATTATAAAGCTGGCTTAAGCTGACCTTCACTGGGAAGTCGGTCAATGAAGAGTCTTACAAGCTCAGGACATAGTTCCCTGGAGGGGGACATGAGGTGGGAGACTGAGACTCTTTTTCTTGACTCAGTGTCCTATAGTTTCTCTCCACTCACCTGTGAGTGGAGCAGTAGAGAAGTGTACCCTGATGATGGAAAATGATGAATTACAAAAATGTGACTAGCTCTCTCAGCTGCTCCCCACGGGCACCCCCACCCACCCAGACCTCAGCTCCCACACTCCACACTGACCTTGTGAGTGGCTGGCACTTCGCTTTCATTGAATGCACTGCCTTGTAAGTGTCCTTCAGAGAACTTGAAAAATCCAAACATTCTAGTCTATGGGTATATCGGTCAGAGTTCTAACAGGAAATAGCTGACATACTCCAGAAAGATAATTTAAGGGTTGATTGGTATAGGGGAACTACGAAGGATAGTGCAGTAACCTGTAACTAGTAGACACCAAATTGTTACCACTTCTAGGCCTGAAGGGTTGAGGGAAGGAGATGGGTAGTAGAATTGGGAAGGGATGAGTGAGTCTTGGAGTTGTCAGAGAGTTAGCTACCCAGAAAAGGTGGTTGAGGGATGCAGCCCACCCGAGGCAACACTTCAGGCAGGGAACCAGGGCCATAATACCCCGAGCTCACTCTCCTTTATCTCTGATCATCTGAAGATGCTTTCCATTGGCCAAACACAACTGGGGCCAGAGGACATGGGAGCCCTGTTGATGTAGTCCAGACCTGCAGGGTCTGGGCACAGAGCAGGGAGAGAAAGGTGGAGACTGGAGATGAAGGGACACAGGGAAGATATATGACTAGTGGATTCACTGATGCATCCTGACTGTCCGCAGATCCTTGGAGACCTTTGAGTGCATAAAAGGCTGCTAACAACCTAGATGTCCATTGACAGATGAATGGATAAAGAAGATGTGGTACACACACACACACACACACACACACACACACACACACACAACAGAATATTACTCAACCATAAAAAAAAATGAAATCATGCCATTTGCAGCAACATGGATGGGCCTAGAGATTATCATACTAAGTGAAGTAAGCCAGACAGAGAAAGACAAATATCATATGATATCACTTTATGTGGAATCTAAAGAAAAATGATACAAGTGAACTTATTTACAAAACAGAAACAGACTCACAGACTTTGAAAACAAACATGGTTACCAAAGGGGAAAGGGGGAAGGGATAAATCAGGAAGTTGGGATTAACATATACACACTACTATATATAAAATAGGTAATCACCAAGGACCTACTGTATAGTACAGGGAACTGTACTCAATACTCTGTAATAACCTATATGGGAAAAGAATCTGAAAAAGAATAGATATATGAACATGCATAACTAAATCACTTTGCTGTACACCTGAAACAAACACATTATAAACCAACAATACTCCAATATAAAATTTTTTTAAATAAAATAATAAAAGGCTTCTAAGCCATTCAAGTATAACTCAGACTTGGTAGTAAGGCTTTTCATTCTTTAGTTATTGATGCTAGTATAAATCATGTGGCTAATTCTACAGCTCTTTCGGATATGTTTGTTCGCAAATCTCCTCACTTTCCCCCTGGATATTTTACAGTTGGGCGTGGGTGAAGATTATGTAGCTTATGGTGTGAAAAATGACTGTCCTTGCCAGGACCATCATGTAGTTCTCTAACTGACCAACATCCCGGGGAACCATGTCAGTCTCTTAGACGGACTAAGATTTTCACTGAAACTGCTAGGGATGTGTATTTTGTGTTGCTGAGCCTTGTAATAACCATGCAAAATTTGTGTAAGACTTTCTTTAGTTTAGATTTTGCTTTTGTACCTAGAAGTCAATATTTCCTCTAGATAACAGCACACAAACACATTTAGATATCTCATCGATTGCTTCCAATGAAGTCTTAATAAACGTGGAGAGAAAAGCCCTGAATTGTCCTTAAAGATATCAGGGAAACAGGAGCTCACACTCTTTTCTGGGACAAAGTCGAGTAAGGCAGACACCTAACTATGTCGCCTTCACCTGCTGATCTACACTAATACAGCAACACCCACGAATCTTCCCTGGAAAATACAACAGAGCAAACACTGCCTGATTCCTCTTCTACTGTGATAAATATGCTATCGAAAGGGGACTGTCCCTTGTCTTCCTGTTGCAGAGCTTCAGGATTGCTAGATGTTGACTTCAGCAGACAGAATCAAGTATCATATGCGAAATTGGAGTTCGGGTAGGATTAAACTGGATGAAAGTAAAAATGTGCAAGAATCACACTCTGCGCATAAGACGGTCCTAAGGCACTCTATGTAGGTGTGAAGTCCATAAAAGATGTCAGGCATCATCTAGGGAACGATTAGTAGTGTTGTGGGACATTCAGATTCAAAATGAATCTGACAAGTAGGAAAATGTGTTTCATGACAAGTAGGAAATGTGTTCACTGTCACTGACATTCTTTAAGTATGTCTCACGGACATTTGTCCCCAGCATTGTCCTATCATGCAATGGGAGATGCCAAAGAAGCAGACTCCATGCTTGCCCTAAGGAGACAAAGGAAAGGTTGTGGTCAGGAAACATATTTAGAAAACAGATCGAGGACAGGAACGCATGTGGGATACGTAATTGTTCCTACCTCAGAAATGCAAAGTTGGTGTGAGTGAACCAAGCCAAGAAAAGGTATTGGAACCAGTGGATATTGATGAACACGATGTACGTGGGTGGGGAGGTGTGATAAGAAAATGTGTGTGTGTGTGTGTGTGTGTCTTTGTACACATTATATAAAGAATATGATCTAAAATGAACTTATTTACAAAACAGAAATAGACTCACAGACATATAAAGCAAACTTATGGTTACCAAATGGGGAAGAGGTGGGGAGGGATAAACTAGGAGTTTGGGATTACCATACACACACTACTATATATAAAATAGATAACCAACAAGGACCTACTGTATAGCACAGGGAACTCTACTCAATATGTTGTAATAAACTACAATGGAAAAGAGTATGAAAAAAATATATATGTATATATATGTGTGTAACTGAATCACTTTGTTGTACATTTGAAAGTAACACAACATTGTAAATTAACTATACTTCAATAAAATACATATATGTTTTTTCAAAAGAATAGGACCTAACAGAGGGAACTGAGAGCTGCCCCCTTTCCCATTCTTCTTTACTATTTCCTTACAGTTCTTTCAAATAAGCAATTCTAGTCCCACACTCCTCATATAAAAGGAAATTGAATATAACAGGAAGATTAAGGGGTTGTTTGTTTTTTTAAAAAAGGTTCTGGATGGCCATATTCTTTCCTTCATGCAAGCCAGGGAAGCATTTCTCAACACTTACCCCTATGCCAACCACAAAGTCCTAAATCTGATTTTCCTCTGAATCCAATTTTTAAAGAAGAGCATATCCAAATGTTACTCAGAGAGTACCACCAAAGTGCCTGCGTGAGGGTGGTTGGTTCACAGACCTTCAGCTTCTCGTGTCTTTACTACCTCATGAGTGGGCCTTGAAGCGAGTATGAAAACAGTTTTATACTTTGAAAACTAAGTACAAATAATAATAAAACTCTATAATTTGAAAGCTAAAGATGGATGGCTATTATACATATGTATTGTTTTAAAAGATAGAACATTTAAAATAAAACACAAAGAAAAATATTGCTGTCTTTTGTATATGACTTTGATGAATTCTGGCTCTTTCCTTTAACCTGAGTGAGTGAGTTCAGAGGTCTGAAACTCTGAGTATAAAATGATCTTTTCAAATAAACAATCCAGGACGATATAACTATACCCATGTGTAGAGTCTTTTACTACACATGGGGATCTTTCTGGGTTAAATGGTCACTCTCCACTGACAGCAGAACTCTCAAGATCATAGAGCATCTTCACTGGCAACAAGGGAGGAAAAGTCCTCAGTTTCCCGGAGGACTGTCACGCAGAGGATCTAGGGAGAAATAAACCGGTGTATATGTAGACGATTTATATTACTACAGTCTACTCTCAGTTGTGAATGGAGATTTTTAGAAGGGGAATAAAAGGAAAGAAGCGCAGACTCAGTTGCTCTGCTTAATAATACCTTGTGTATTATAAAATAGTTTCCCTAGAAATTTGATGACTTTTACTGATTTAGGCTTTCTTCGATTATTGGGATAGAATTTCTAAAGTTAAGACAACAAATGAGTGCCTTGGGCTGATCCAGAACTGGCATGTGGACAAGGTTAGAGGTAGGTATGTGTTTATAAACAAATAATCAGATAGGAAGCAGGTAACATGTTTCCTTCATTCACAGGAGCTCATTCCTAAGATGAGCTAGGGCACCACGTCCCATATGTACCTCAAAGAAACAGCTGTGACAACTCAGACTGAGCTGGGCAGAAATGCTTTCAGTGAGGAGTCAGTGCCCAGCAATTTATCAGTCTGAAGCCAGAGCTAAGAGACCATAATTATTCCAGCACCTGCCTTGTCTGGTTCCTTGTCCACAAGAACTATGGGCAATATGGCAGCTGAGAGTATACAAGTGAGATTTCAAACACGGATGTTCTTCTGAACTTTAGCTCTTAAAAGGTTGGTCCTGCCCTTTGTTTATTCTAGAAAAACAAGTCCCCAATAATTATTTGATAGGATTCAGCAGAGCAGCCAGAAGTTTTTGTAGGGAGGGGGAAGATGAATACATTTGTACTAAAAATTATGTCATGATACTATTCAGATAGTTTTGGTATAGTATAGTTCAGGAATTTCACAGTCTGATTACATGGTTCACTTTGAGGCCTTTTTCTCACAGACCTGAAGCTCTTGGCAGAGGGTCTTCGGAAAACTTGGTTCTGGGGCCCATCAAGAGATGTGCTTCAGGTACTATTTATGGGCAGGTTACGTAGTAATAGCTCTCAGACTTCAACATCTTACAGCTCTGTGTTATTATTATGGGCTTTCACAAAAGTAAAGGAAGCTTGAGCCACAGTTTACCAGAAGGTGACCTTCTGATCAGCAGGTCCCCTGCCACATCTCCTGAAACTGGGTCATTGGCTGTAGAGAACCAGCCTCCACCCACTCATTCCTTTGGAAATTTTAGAATTATTTGTAACTAAGTAATATGTTTTTCTTGGATAAGGGATCAACTAATTGCTTATTTTCCTTGGTGCTTTGCAAATCTGACTAATGTTGACTCAGGTAGATTTTATGAAGTTATTTATGCTGTGGGTAATAATTACTTGCAAATGCATTTATAGTTAGAGTGAAGGTTCAACATGTTTCTACAATTCAATTATCCAGTCCTGGGTAATGATTTCTCCCCCTTCTTTTAAAAATATTATTAATTGTCCTTAGTTTACTGTTAATGAAGATGGTTTCCTGAATTTTACCTCTCCAGCTCATTACACAGGTCATCAATGTGGAAAACAGAGACAAGGGTAATTTATATTCCTTTTTGAAATACAAATCTGCGATGGTTTGAATCTTCCCTTTGCAATAATTTATATATAGAATATATTGAATGGTGCCAGCTTTTGCTACTGAGGTAATTAAGGATAATAGTCATTATCTCACCAAACTCAATAGCCATTTGCTGCTTGCTTTAGATATTTTCAGTGAAATTTAAAAACATGGTAATTCTTTATTAAGAAAACTATAATTACTAGAAGGAGAAAGTTGTCTACAAGTTGTGAATTGAATTTATTAGTAATTAATTGCCAATACATCCTTGCTACTGTTGAACATGCTACAAATTACTTTTCGAAACGATACGTACTTGAATCATACCTTTTAAGATGTTAGTACTAAGTAATTGACTTTTCTTTGGGTAATAGCAAATTATTTTTCCCCACCCAAGATTTTGGCTTGTATCTCAAAATATTTTAAAACTGAGTTTACCACCAGTCACAGTTTCCACAGGAAACTACCTCTGTGGTAAAATAACTTACAACACACATTTTTCGTACAGTACTACCCATCAGTATTGATTTTCATTTAACTTTTTTTCCCCCTAATGGAGAATTTGAAATAGTATTTCCTTGGGAAAATTACTTGGGAATGTGTGTGAACAATCAAACCTGTGGTATTTTTAAGTCTTATGAAATCTAAACTCAGATGCATTAGACAGAAACCTTAAGGTATTTAAGATTAACATTGTGCCAGATTCCCTTAGTGTAAAACAAAAAGAAAAATACAACCAGAATAACAAGTATGGTGTATGTGTGGGTGGGTGAGTGAGGGGTATAAGGAAAAAAATTTGGTGGGAAGGAAAGAGACCCCATAGCTGTTAGCTCTCTTCCTGTCCGTGGCAAACCATATATGTTCCCCAAAGATGGCCCAAACCAGTAACTTCTGTCTCACACACTCTTCTACAGTGTGGCTTTGACACTCCTCCCATCACGAGGTGGGAGTACAAAGCTGGGTGGACTGTTGGAACTACTTCAACCAATAAAGTATGACAGAAGTAACACTATGAGGCTTCTGAAGTTAGATCATAAAAGGCAACTCAACTGCCACCTTGCTCACTGCAACACTAATGTTCACTGTCCTGAGCCTTCACTGAAGCAGACTGACTACCCTGAAGTCCGCATGCTTTAGGGAAGCCCAGATTAGGCCACATGGAGGGACCACGTAGAGAGGCCCTGAGACATCATGGAGAGAGAAAGAGATGTCCAGCCAAGCCCCAGCTGCTCTGGACCCCTCACTGTTCCATCTGAGGTCACTGGCCGACATTTCATGCCAGAACCAACCAGCAGAGCCCTTCCCGACTGCCTGACTTGCAAAAACTAGGAAAGATAATAAAATGATTGTTGTTTTAAGCCAGAGGTTTTCTTGGGGGGAGGGGGGGATGATTTGTTTTGCAGCAGTAGTGACTAGAATATGGGTACACTGGCTCAGGATAGGGCACCTGAATGGAGTGGGTATGGAGGCAGGTGGGGGAGTGAGGGAGGGAGGTTCATATCTCTGTCTTCCCTATTTTCACCATATTTCCTCAGGGCTCTTCTGCCTCCACATCTGGTTACCAGGCAGTCTTCTCCTTTACTCCTCCCATCTGGCTTCCTTCGATGAGAAAGTCCCTGCCCTCCACTGGCTGGGAACCTCTTCTATATGTGTAAGACCAAAGTGACAATATCTCTGTAATCCTCCATGAGGTATGAAGTGGCAAACTAGCTAAGAGAACCAGTTGAAGAATACACGCTTTACCAAGCAGCTGGGGCAACTCCACATGACTTGCTGGGGAAAGGAACAGTCCCTGCTCTCAGGGGGCTCATAGTCCTCATAAGAGAAATAGACACAGAAATCAGTAGTACCTTGAGGAAAAGCACTAGATCGAGGTACGTGCAAAGTGTTATGGGAACACAGAGGACTCAGACACAAGATAGCTGACTATACTCTCTCCTGGTCCAGGCAGGTTGCCACAATTCTCTCTCCCTCTTCTCCTCTTCAGACCGCAAGTTAAATTGTTTGTTCCCAAATATGGAGGACCTCTTTAGAATCTCTAATAAATTTCAGAAATCTGCTACAAATGCTATATCTAATTCTCAGGCAATTTAGGGAACAAATGATGATCGAAATATATCTAGTGCAACAAAGGCTCCGGCATTCCTCAGCTGAGATCAACTCATTTCGGAAATATTTTTTTTATCTCCTCTCTCTCCACAGGCAGTCCTATTTCCTTGCACAGGCAATAATAAATGGTTGTTGAACTGGATTAAATTTAGGTGTAACTAGTACATTTACTGAGTTATACAATCCCTTAAGAGACAAACATGTGATTATGAAAATGAGGTTAGAGCTCTCATATCTTAGCTTAGATGAGAAGAAAGAAAGGCAGCATATCTGATTGGGGATGCTATATCGAGAGATTGATGATGGTAAGAAGAATGGGAGAAGATGTGTTTTGAAAATTAAAATATATTCCAACTTTTTTGGCTAAAAATGCTAAGTACAAATCAGGCCTTTTCAAGCTAAACTTTGTTTGCACTGGGTAAAGTGCAACTTCCTGTTTTGAAGAAAAGTTTTAGTAGGTTCATAAGCTCTCTTGGGGACTCACTCATCTCCTACCAACATCACATTTGAACAATTTTAAATGTAAATTAGGGAAAATATGGATTGGATTTCATTTGAAACACGACTTAAATAAGAGAAAGAAAAAAAATAGATTTGAAAATTATTGCAACCATTTGAGAGCTCCAGATCCTGGTTAATTTCCATTATCCTCCATCAGCAGGAAGCCCACCAGGGCCGGCAGCTGAGCCTTCAGTGCTCTGTCAGGACAATGGGCATCAGTTTGGCTTCTTAGCCTCACTATAAACAGACACCCAGTTATGGCTCATCTCCCTTGATTCAGACTCGTTGGGGAGACAGTGTCTCAGAATTAGTGAAAGAGTTCATAAACAGAATACTCAGAAAGAAAGACAGTTCTATTTCTTTTGAGTGTAATTAAGAACACTCACGTATCTAACAAACAACTGTTTTCTTGTGCAGTGTTCTCACACTTGAGCACACATCAGAACCCCCTGGAGGACTTGTTAAAACACAAACAGCTGAGCCCCACCCCCAGAGTTTTGGATTCAGTAGGTCTGAGGTGGGGCCTGAGAATTTGCATGTCTAACAAATTCCCAGGTGATGATGATGTTGCTGGTCTGTGGACCACAAGGGAGGACCACCGTCCTGGTGGGCAGACACACTCTTGGGCCTCCTTTAAGGGGCAAAAAAGCTGCATACTTTGCATTCATATATTCACTGATTGATTCAACAAACTGAAAACATAGCTCACTCTATGCCCACATCATGAGTTAGATACGATTGGTTTATGATGAATGTGCCAAAGTTCCTTAAAACAAATATTTTGCTTAGGTAGGATAAAAATGCTTTCACTTATTCTTGTTTTTACTATAGTATTTTCCTTAGCACATTCTTTCTTTGAGAAAGTGCAGAGGTAAACGTCAGCCTGACCTAGATTCAATCATCATGAATTAATGGACTCCAAATCAATAAAACCTTACTGCATTTAATGAAGAAACTTTGTACATTTGAATTTGGTTATCTGATGTAGGAGCACTTTGCTAGTGCTTACTAATTAAATAATTTTCCCATCAATCCTTATTTACACTCTCTTAGATGTTCCATATTAAAATGGGACCAAGGGTCAGTTATTCTCGAGATTAGATTCAAACTAAAAAAGGGCAATGTTGGAATCCCTACTCTAATAAAAGTATGCTTCCTTGCACATGGAAAGATTACATCAGTTCTCATTAAATACTGACTGCACAGAATAACATGAAATTATAAGGAGGAAAAGATCCTTTACTTTATTCTCATCTCCCTTCCTGGTATAGAAACCTTCTCAGATCTGTACATCTCCAATCAATCCGATGCTCTGGAAAGAGGAGCTCACGTCCATCTTTATATCCAGTTCCATTGTTTTATATCCATTTTCTTCATGTGTTCAATCCATAAACACAAGCCTGTAGAACAAATGGCTGCCAATCTCTTTGTGAAAATAAAATCTCATATTTAATAACAATGCTTTAAGAAGATCTCAGCAATGGGGCTCATGGGAAATGGAAAATGTGAAGAGGCAGCAGGTAGTGAAAGGAACATGGGATATGGAGTCCAAGAGCCTAGATTTGAAACTAACCTTCTTTACCTACTTTCTCTGATTTTTTACTTTATTATCTTTAAAATTAGAAATAAGAAAAATAGCTATAATACGGGGGTTCTTACAAAGTTTGAACAAAAACTTAAGCTAAAACTACAGCAAATTATGAAAATGCTATCACAAATAGCAATTATTTATAGTATTAAGTTTCATTATATGTGTTAGACTGTGTCAATGCAGATGACATATCTATTATTTTTGACTGATAATTTTTGGACTGTTCCTAGCTTTCTGCAATATTCAGTAGATCCTCTTGGCTTGGTTTTCAATGACTAGTATTTGACCACGAAACAAGGTAAATCTCATGTGCCCTAAACCCAGCGAGAAACCCTTCACCTTAACCTCCTTAATGCCATGCTTTATGGCATACATCATCCCATGTTACAACCAAATGGACCTCAATTATGTCTAAAGGCACAATTTACACTAAAAGGAAAACCAATGTTGTCTATTGACTGGAATCACAATCCAATATATATTAGTTTGCCAAGGCTTCTATAACAAAGTAGTGCAGACTGAGTGGCTTAAACAACAGAAATTTATTTTCCCACAGCTCTGGAGGCCAGGAGTCCCAGGTCAAGATGTCGGCAGAAAAAAAAAAAAAAAAAAAAGATGTCGGCAGAGTTGGTTTCTTCTGAAGCCTCCCACTTTGGCTTGCAGACAACCACCTTCTCCTTGTGTCCTTACATCAGCTTCCCTCTGTATGCGTCTCTCTCCAAATCTCCTCTTTTTATAAGGATGTCAGTCATATTGGAATAGGCCCCAACTTGGTGACCCCATTTTAACTTAATTACCTTTTTAAACACCCTATTTCCAAATATTGTCACATTCTGGGGAACTAAGGGGTTAGGACTTCAACATATGAATTTTGAGAGGGCACAACTCAGCCCATAACACCATACATAAGCCCATTACCTCTAGTTAATTTTAATGGGATGGAAATGGCAATATCCTTACGTGTCTCCTTTTTACATTTAAATAAAAGCAGTGTTTTAAGCATGTCCTAGAAGTGGTCTTGACCACCAGAGGGCTCCTGTATTTATACAATGAAACATAATTAGAATGACATGTTCAAAATTAAATATAGATTATGAAAGTTAAATACTTGATGTCTGTGCATCCTCAGTGAATCAACCTATAAGCATCTATTAATTAACCTGGTGATGATGATGACGATAGTCGCATTTATTCAGTGGCAATGATGTGTCACTCACCATACCAGGTGCTTTACATATACCATCCAAATTAATAGCCTCAACTCCCTTTTATATTCAGTGCTTTTATAATCTCAATATTACAAATGAAGAATCTGAGACTTGGAGAGGTTAAATAATGACACACAGCTTGCAAGTGGCTAAGTAGAAATATGAATCACTAGCATCATCAATACCAGTTGCATTTATAGCCCTTGGAAGACAGTTCCTAATTAGATTGGAGAGGTTTGTGGACTTCCTGAAATAATACACAAAATATGCAGAAATGAAAGGCCCAAATTTGCTGTCTGCTTAAGAAGCTTGGCATTTATCTGTAGTCTAGGAAATGTTGATTATTTATATATAACAAAGAGTCAAGGTGGCGCTAATCTACCCTCCACCTTTTTTGTTTTCAGTGCTTGACTCATAGCCCCCATAGTTCCTCCTAAAAGTTTCTCTAGCGGATGTATGAGTTCTATTATCCCTTTAGTTTTATCAATTGTTTTGTCTTGAGCGTATCGGGCTGAGTTTTCTCTCCCTATTAATCAGGACTCTGGGTTGCAAGTGATAGAAATACAATTCACATCAGGTTAAGACCCAGGAAAGGTGGAGCTGCTAGCAGGGACCTCAAACCAGGGACCTGAACTCTATCAAGGCCCTGGTTCATCTGCCCTCTGTGTGTTCACTTCATTGTCTCCCACCACAGATGGGCTTTTTCCATGTGGTAGTAGCCTAGCCGTAACTGTTTTAGGTTTACACCCTCACAGTCTTGGGGCCAGAGAAAGAAAGAGAGTTCTTCCTTCTCAGCTCTATTTAGAAAAATCCAAGGGCAAGACTGATTAGCCTGGCTGGAATTATGCACCTTTCCCTTTAGTAATCACCGTGTCTGGGGAAAAGTGGTACCATGGATGTCCAAGCCTCACTTACATGCTCTTGTCTCCGACTAGGTAAGTGGGATATCATGAAGGGTGGCTCCCAAAGAATCACATGGATGGGGTCAGAAAGGAGCAGACCCCCCAAGGAAAAGCCATACTATTCATGGGAAAAAAGGTGGAGATGGGTCCACAAATATTTACATCTAAGATCTACCACTGCAATGACTTTAGCCAGCAGAGGCAATCCTTTTTCCTTCCTGACTCAGAAAAAAGAGCATAGCAGAGCTGGGTGTCCTGCAAGAGCCTGGACCTAGAATTAAGTGTCAAGTTGACCCTGGCTCCAGAATTTACAGAATTGTTGATCGTCATGCCCAGCAAAATTGAGCACTCTTCATGAATTTTAGTATTTTGTTTATCTTAGTAACCCAAAGTGCAGTTGTTAATTATAAAGAACATTCTTGTTCTGTGAGGTCTATAAAGAACAAGCATCCATTGTTTATTGACACAGTGACTGGTATGGATGAACTCATTTTTTCTTGGGCATATTCTTTAGTCCCTGAGGGTCACCGTGCCCACCTCCCCAATCGAAGTGGTTGTGGGGACTTTACAAGAGACCTTGGACATAAACACTCTTTGTGAGAGAAAGTAGAGGGAAGAGGGAAGGCCCCATGTGAGCTCTGCCTGCCCTAGTCTTCCAAATCTAACATTCTATTTCTTCTCCCTTCTCCACATCTAGCTATTTCAAGTCTTGGGATCTTTTCCTCAGAAGACTTCCTAGTCCCTCTGAGCTTGTGTTAAGTCTTCTCCACTATACTCCTGGGAGTAATGGTTGGAGAGGAGCTGCTAGATCTTTCCGTTTTAGCTTTGATTCTTGCCCTATGCTTTGCCATTTGCTTTTGGCCAAGTCAGCCTTCACTCTAGTTTCTATAAATATACAATTAGGTAATAAGCCAACCTTTCTCCAGGATTTACTGTAAATATACATGAAACAATATTTGTGATTCCATATGGTGCTATGCTGTATGTGTAAAGGGCTCAACAAATGCTAACAGGAAATACATGCAATGTTAGAATAATGTATGAGAATAACCACTTATTGAAAAGTTACTATATGCCACCATTCTACTAAGCATTATCTCAGTTGAGCCTGAATAGGAACTGTAAATGATAGATATTATTATTTCTGTTTTACAGATAAAGTTACTGAATGCCCATTGTCACCCAGTTAGGATGCTGCACAGCCAAGATTTGAACTCATATCTCACTGATATGAGATATCAAAACCTCAGGACATAGCAAGCCCTCAAGACTTCTAAATAAATCCAAGACTACTACAGCTTTGTTATAAAGCTCTTCACTGTCCTATGTATTTAGTTATACTTGTGATCTGTTTGACTCGACCTATTTACTGTAGTATTGTTTTGTATCCCATCTTTTCTGATGGAAATCTCACACACACATTCTTGGATGTGTGAGGAAAATAATTAGGTCCAGACAGATTACAAACCAGCCTGGTTTTTAAAAATTTCAGAACATTATCTGGGATTAGAAGTTGGACAAACAAACATGATATGTCATAGTTAGTGTGATGGATGATTTTCTATGGGATATGACATGCCTTTTTACATGCCTACCCTATCCTAGCTTGCCCAGTCCAGTTTTTGAGGCTAGGAGTTAAGTCTTTCTTTGTTCTCAGCCTTCCCTGCCCCATCCTTGGATCACCAAAGGAAAAGGGTCAGAAACACTTCACATTTTCATTTTTTTAAAGGTTGTTGATGCTACATTTTTCAATGGCATATTTCATCAGTTATAAAAGTAGTGAACAGTTGAAGTAATCTAAACTGTGATTTAAATAGAGGCTGTGCATTTCATTAACAAGATGATCTTTGCCTAAGTCGAAAGGTTTGAAAAATTCCCCCATCTCATTTTCATGTTGTTTAAGTTTTGGCTTCCAGGAACTTTAGACAAAACATACACACAGGGTGGCATATCATACGGCAAAATGAGCTACAGGTCGTATATGCCAGAAGTCTGAGGGAAAAAAAATCAAATGAAAACAAGTGTGTTGGGCCAAATAATAAGAAATAAACAGAAATGAAGTAAAGTCACAAACCCAGCCAGAAAAGAAACAGAAACCCCATAAGAAAACACACTTAAGGAAATCAACAAAATGTGTAGCCAAACGAACATCAGGAAGGTTGTTCCCAGATGGCCATCTCTCCTGGGCAGTCTTCCCCTTGGGAATGGAAAGTCTTTAGCAGGCAGCCAGGCTCCATGCTTTGGGCCCAGAGCAGGGCATTGCCTGTGGAAGGGCCTGGGCCTTGTTAACCTTTGGCAGCTTTTAGTAAGCAGAGGGGAAAGGATTCTTTCCTCAAAGCCCAGCCCTTCCTGGGGAGGCCTCATGGCTGAGGCTCCAAAGTACAGGATTGGGGAAGTGGGGAATGAAGTAGAAGAATGAAGGGCCTCCCCACTTCCCAAAGAAAACAAGATGCTCAGGAGACAAAACAGCGTGTGTTGAAGACCATGAACTTTGTAGTTCACAGCACTGGGTCTGGGTCCTACCTTCCTGTTTGTTCTGTGACCTGAGGTCATCATTGCCACTCTCTGTATCTCAGTTTTCTCATCTATGAAAAGGGACATGATAATAGCACTTATCTAACAAGGTTCCAGGGGAAATAAATGAGATAATGTAGATAACCACTTAGAATTGTCCTCAAAGTGGTATCTGTTGTTATGTTACTTAAGGTGTCTGTAATGTTAGTGATTGGATGGGGGAGCAGGAAAGGGGTAAGGGGTTCACCAGAAGACAGCAGAAGTCCTATAAGGCAATGAAGGAATACTGCCTTGCCCAGGAAGCTCTGTCCTTGTGAACAGTTTAGTTGTAGTATTCTTATTTGAAGTTTATGAGTTCTAAGTTTTTCTGAGGAGTGAATCCTCTAGGATCTTCCCAAGAACAAATTTGCCCTTCCTGGATGTCCTCAGAATTGTCTGAAACAAATTCTCACACAAATATGTAGATCAGGTATGGTATGGATTTCTCCATGACTGAACCCAAAGATCCTGGCAGCCCTGGAATTTCCTGGGTACCACGAATTGGGTCCAGCAAACCAGCCACCCAGCATGGCTGGCTACAAAACAGACACACGCACCAGAGAATGGAAAATAACCACCACTCCTGTGGGGTTTCCCTGAGCTTATCTGAAACGTCACGGTCTCCAATGGCTGAATCAACACACAGTACAGGGATATAAGGAAAATAAAGATAAAGTAAAGAAAATAAATATTCAGTCTGCCTTAATCTTAGCCAATTCCCAAAAGGTCTATTCACATACCCATTTGTCTCAATTGTCTAGTAACAGAGGGGACACTGTTCACTCAAACTTGGTGACTCCACCATTGGTGAAATATCAGAGGTTTTTCCCTTTCCTTCCTTTTATAGGAATATGGCTGCTATCTTAGTTAAGTTTAGATTATTCTGTCAAGCAGGAATATTACAGGGGGGTGTATGGACAGTTTGGAGTCCAGTTTTTAAAGTTCCATATTATATATCCACCTTTTGTCTTAGAGGTTGTTGGCTGATCAAAAATTATTTCATGCTGCACACAGTATGGGTCATGTGGACATTTACCTTCAATTATAGCATTCTTAACAGCCATTCGTGGTGAAATTGTTAGATAAGTGAATTTTTTCCTTCACAAAAACGTATGGGTCCTGAGTCCCAGTCCCTCAATGCCAGGAGATACTTTGGCAAGCTGATGACTAACTAATCCAATCAATGAATTCCTGCTAGTGTGTTCATGTCCATAATGAATTCGTGTATAATCACTCTTAGGGAATATATTTCCATTTTAACAGGAACTTTCTGAGGTCTTGATGTCTTAAATTAACTTAAAAGAGGGGGGAGATATTTGTACATCCATTTGGGGCACTGACTATTGCCTTGATGATGCTGATTGTCCGCAACCATCAAACATCTTGATGTGTCTTAGAACAGGGATCCCCAGCCCCCTGTTAGGAACCTGGTTGCACAGCAGGAGGTGAGTGGCAGGGGAGCAAAGCTTCCTCTGCCACTCCCCACCACTCGCATTACCACCTGAGCCACCCCCCCACCCCCGTTCGTGGAAAAATTGTCTTCCACGAAACCAGTCCCTGGTGCCAAGAAGGTTGGGGACCACTGTCTTAGAAAAAGCATCTGTTGCATCCCTGGATTGTGAGAGTATGGTTGGACAACATCAATGATAGCCTGGCAGTTCTACAGAAAATAATTCAGAAGCTCTGTCTTTTCAGGCTTGAACTATTTTATTTATATTGTCAGAGACTTGTGAAGTTACTGCTATAAGGGTGGCCTTGAGGATATTAACAGATTCACCACTAGAATTGAGAAAATCAACCCCAGTCTGTCAAGAACATGCTTTGTGGTCCTGGGAGAGTCCCTTTACCTCTGCACCTTGGTTTCTTCTTTTTTAATTAGAAGAGTTGGATTAGATGATCTGTAATGTTCTTATAAGGTTGAAAGTTCTATAATTCTAAAATCCATCAGTGAACTCTGCTAGGGTGTTGACTGTCTAAATGTCGAATGCTGATGTATTTTCAGTGAGGTTACTTCAGGGCATTGTGGTAATATCTCACTGGGGACACTGTTTTTTGTCTGAAGATTGATATCTTGCTACAGAGGGTTCTTTTGCATTGCTCCAAGTGCTGCGTTACAAACCTATAAACAGTGTCTTAATAGTTTTATCTTTCCAAGGACCATTGGATGTTCAGTATTTCTTCTACACATCTTCAGTGTACTTATTTTAGCTTCACTTGATTAAAATCCAAAGTTTTTTTGGTTAGAATATTTGTCTTGATGCTTACTTTAGCCAGTGATTTTGTCTGTCCAGTTTGGAAAGCCACAGTGTTGAACAACGGCATGGGATACATTATAGTTTTTCAAACTCCATCCTGCCGTGTTATGTATCTTACCCCTGGAACTCTCAAGGTAAGTAGTCTCCTGGCAATTCCAAACATCATGTGATCTCCCAACATGGATCGTGCCCCTATAAGTGTGATTTCAAATGTTTGCTCTAGCAATTACACTTCTGAGTTTGTAGCCAAAAGAATTGAAAGCAGGGTCTTGAAGAGATATTGTACACCCAGGTTCATAGCAGCTTTATTCACGATAGCCAAGAGGTGGAAACAACCTAAGTGTTCACCTATGAATGAATGGATAAACAAAATGTGCTATATCCAGACAATGGAATGTTCTTCAGCCTTAAAAAAAGGAAATTCTGACACATGCTACAGCATGGATGTATGAGGACATTATACTAAGCGAAATAAACCAGTCACAAAAAGACAAATGCTGTATAATTCCACTTATTTATATAAGGTATTTAGAGTAGTCAGGCTCATAGAAATAGAAAGTAGGAGGGTGGTTGCCAAGAGCTGGGGGGAGGGGAAAATGGGGAGTTGCTGTTTAATGGGTACAGAGTTTCAGTTTTGCAAGATGAAAAGTTTCTAGGGATTGCTTGCACGACATGTGAATATAGTTAACACTACTGAACTGTATACTTTAAAATGGTTAAGATGGTACTTTTATGTTTTGTGTATTTTACCAAATTAAAAATAAGATTAAAGTCTAAAAAAATTAATTGTTTTCTGCGACTACTTCAAGTTCAGTAATTCTGCCACAAGGGCTCACGAGTTTGCTGTTTAGGCAAGTTGTTGGGAGCTGTGTCTGGTCACCTTGTTCTTGGTAGCCTGTTTATGATAAGCCACCTGGGTAATATATTCTGAATGTCAAGTTGAGCTCACAAGTTCGGTGTTAAGTCTCAGCTGTACAGATCTTGTATTTTTCCCTATTTAGCTCAAGGGATTGCACCTTTGGGAATAAGGCATATCCCAAGAGCGCTAGATATTCTCTTGAAACTTTAAGTATCATTTTTGGAGCTAAGCAAGTAACTCTTCTATTGGAAACACGGACGTAGCAATCACCCAAACTGCCCCTCAGAGACTTCAAGGATGGCACTTTGTCTGCCTGTCTCATTCACTTTTTTCACACATATCTGATGCTCAATAAATGTTGAAGTATGAAAAGAAATGTCCCCCAGGGTCAGCTTCAAGGCTGTGCAATCTGTGTAGTTATACAGAGACCCACACTCAGAAAGCTCCAGCACTTTGGTTTAGTGCCCTGATGTCACCTTCTTGACCTTCTTAATAACTTTACTTTTGAACTTGTGGTTCTTTTTTTTAGTGAAATCTGATGGAACAAGGGATCATGAGTGTGAGTAGAGAAGATATTAGTGATATGAGTATCCACTGTTCCTTGCTGCCCCTGCGTATACCGTTCATGATGCCCCACGAGCACAGAATTCCAGTGGACCATGATGTGAGTTCAGGGAGATGCAAAGTGTGTTCAATCTATAACTGAGTAAGTGGGGTAGCTGCTAGCTCTGTGAGGTGATGCTTTCCATTTGGACCAGAACTGTGTTTGATTGCAGGATGAAGGCAATGGTGCTCTAAGAAACATGAAGGAACAAGGAACCCTATCAGGTTCTTTCTTACTTGTGTTACTTCCTTGTATTAGCCAACCACTCACACAGAAAATGATGAGATAGAAGGAAAGAGAAAAATAGGGCAACCCATAATTCCTTCTCCTTCCAGTGTTTCCTTACTCATCAGAAGCCAAGATTGAGAGTGTTTTTTTTCTTTTCTTTTCTTACTGAAGTATAGTTGAATATAATATTATACAAATTACAGGTGTGCAATACAGTGATTCACAAATTTTAAAGGTTATACTCTATTTATAGTTATTATAAAATATTGGCTGTATTCCCCATGTTGTACAATGTATCCTTGTAGCTTATTTTATACCTAACAGTTTGTATCTGTTAATGCCCTACCCCTGTATTGCCCCTCCCCACTTCCCTCTCCCCACTGGTAATCACTAGGTTGTTCTCTATATCTGTGACTCTGATTCTTTTTTGTTATATTCACTAGTGTGTTGTATTTTTTTAGATTCCACATATAAGTGAGATAGTACAGTATTTGTCTTTCTCTGACTTATTTCACTTAGCATACTAATAGAATGTGTGCATATGAAGAAGTGAAATAAAAACAGTTAGATTCGTTTTGTGCACTATTTCTACTATTCTGGTGAGGACAAAATACCCATGTATGTATGAGCTAGGGAATCT
Source organism: Mesoplodon densirostris (assembly GCF_025265405.1). Lineage (NCBI taxonomy): Eukaryota > Metazoa > Chordata > Mammalia > Artiodactyla > Ziphiidae > Mesoplodon > Mesoplodon densirostris. The sequence continues at coordinate 98,705,997 of NC_082681.1, forward strand.
GAATTTCAGTAATTTCACCTGTGGGTTAAATGGCCTTATATTTGCATTTATAACTGGCATTGTGCAATATGAGATTAATGGTAAATTCATGCTAATAATTTAAAATTTTAATTTTTCTTTACTTAGAATGACATTAAATAGCAAATGAAAAACATCAGGACAAGGCAAGAGAGAAACTGCAGAAGAAAGGAAAAGGTTTTATATTTTGGTACCTTGAATGGCACCTTTCTTCCTGCTTTTTAAACAAGGGGACCCGTGCTTTCATTCTGTGCTGGGCCCCGCAAATTATGTAGCTGGCTCTGATGTCCCCTACGGCATTTGGCTAGAGTGTGTTTCAGGGAAGTGGGTAGAATTGTCAAAGGGCCTCTGTGTTCAAGGGGTCTTGAAATTAAATTCATGTCTCTGGTTCCAAGGACTACAAAAACCACAAGACATAGTCCTTGCAAGTTTGTTCTTTGTTTTTGTTCCTCACCCATACTGGATGTGTGGTCAGGCCTGAGGGATTTGAATGAACCACTCACATCCTTAAAGGTTACAATGACAATCACTTTTGTTTCTATAATATTTACCAATGGCACCTGTGCTAATAGTTACGTGTGAAATTAAGTCAGGAACAGATGGAGTTCTAAGGCCAACTGTGGCCAGTCATGGAAAACCTCCTTAAATAGTCTCTGGTGTAATTGTCTGCCCACACTCTGCCCACTTTTCAGGTTTAAATACAAGGCGACATTTGGTATGCATTTCCTGTAATAAAGAAACATGTGATGATTATTCCCAAGATGTTATTTTTAAGACTGTTGTTAACTTTGGTCTGTCTTTGGTTTCTCAGTTAAGGAAAAAGCAACTTGACTCAAAACATCTTTGATTCAAGCTGGGCAACCCCAGCAGAGCAAATCTCCTGAAAAAAAACGTGAATGAGGACACATCCCCTGCACCATTTTGTAGACAGTGAGGTATAAAATAAGTTGGTGACTCCTGGGAGAGATCAAACCTTACAATGCCATGTACAACATTGGGAATGCAACTAACACATGAGGCTCTCTGTTTCTATAACAGTCGTAAATTAATATATAGTTATTTGAATATACCATTTTGAGGATAGGCAGGCACCTGCAGCCTTGGTTTTTCTTGCTTTTTATTTTTATTTTTTTCTTGGTTTCTACTTTTAGTATTAAAAACATACCTTGAAAATCAATCACGTTGAAAGGTAATAGCTAATTTTTCCTCTCAATATGAAGGAAGGAAAGACAACATAGATTGAAGCCATTAATTGAAAGAATAAGACAATGTTTGCATTTAAATTGGGAAGGGGTTTGTAATAGAAAAGAAGTCTAGGGTCATGGAGTCGGAACATAGTTGAGTCTGATTCATGCTTAGGTCTTCTGTCTTGTGCCCAATGCTTGTCTTAAGAGATGGGTGCCAAAATAAGCAACGAGAAGGGTTCAAGTAGAGGCTAACACTCCCTGGGGAATGCTAAGAAATGCCCTGCGGTCTCATTCCCATTAGTAGTGAGGTGGTGCCTAAAGGGTGAAAAAAGACCTGGGCTCACTGCAATTTCCAGGAAGGCTTTGAATCTATGAAAATGATTGCAATCCATTTACTCAGCCCTGGAGTGGACATTCTCAGATAAGTGTGTTTGAGATTAAGTGCAGTTTATTTAAGAAGGTATCTGGCCAAGGTTAAGAGTGAGGCGGGCCTCTTTAAATCTGTATTGTATCTGTAAAATCCAGCCAATGTTCATAATTAGTGTTAGGTTGAACCATATGAAAATGCTGATGGAGATCTCATATGGTTCAACTTAATACTTAAACATTTCTACTTGCTATTTTCGCAAAAGGATAACTTTATGCTGAAAAGGGAAATGTATTTGGATTGTACTCTATTTCTGCTCCCCCTGTGTTAATTGTGCTGGCAGTAAGGTGAGTAGTTTTTCTCATACACTCTTATCCTAAGTCTCATATGGTTCTGTGTCACCCTTCCAGGCCATTCTGGTATGTAATGATCAGTTGTAGGATATATCGCAAATAATTTTTTTTTTTTTTTCTTTTTGCGGTATGCGGGCCTCTCACTGTTGTGGCCTCTCCCGTTGCGGAGCACAGGCTCCGGATGCGCAGGCCCAGCGGCCATGGCTCACGGGCCCAGCCGCTCCGCGGCATATGGGTTCCTCCCAGACCGGGGCACGAACCCGTATCCCCTGCATCGGCAGGCGGACTCTTAACCACTGCGCCACCAGGGAGGCCCTAATTTATTGTTAATAATAGCTAAAGTGCTGACATTTGTGGATTTTTTACTTTTTGATTTTTAATAAGATAAACCAGAATTAATGTTATGCCTATAATGATGATACTCTCAACCAATTGTACAATAGGCTTTCTTGAGTGGAGGAGAAAAGGCTACCCGTGGAGTGATGCCCATGGGAGAGAGTCACACATGTGACCCTCATATGATAAGAGTTATGGCAGAAAAATCTTGGAAACAGTATGATGCTTGCCCCAGTGGTACAGTGTCAGAGATATAAGTATGATGGTGGTTTGCATTAAGAAGAGAGAGATGGGAATGGAGCAAAGAGGCTTGGATTGAAGTCTCCAGAAGTAGACTCTGACATAAGGATTTGTGTGCAAGTGGATTTTTCAGGAAACTCCCAGAAGAAGTCAGTAAGGAAGTGGAGGAAATAGGACAGTGGAGAAGCCAAGCGAGGAGGGTTTGTGGGCAAAGTCCCATGGAGAACAGCCACCCTTGATCCTGTGGGGAGGTCTGACGAGTAGGTTATACTTCAAAGTCGGCTCAACTCAGGGCAGAGAGGCTGTACTTTCATACTCCCATGCCTGTTAGTCTTTGTCTAAGGTCTGGTTGGGCAGGGTGTGGGTTGAAGCTGGGAGGGATGGAAACTCCTAGACACTTCCAGCTGTCATATTTGGGCAAAGCCCTTCAGTAGCTGGAGGATAGTCCTTTGAAGAAGAGTCACAAGGCCATTATTGGCAAAAGCACAGCACAGCCAGTAGATAGGCACATGGGCATAAGAAAAAGGGCTTGAGGGGATCTCTGATTACCCACAGTGTCTGCTACACATCTGAATTCAGAAACACACCATAAAGAAAAAGGAAAAGGGCACAGCTTTAAGGAGCGTTCTACAATGCCCAGGGTGCTACAGAACTTGTGCTGTGTCAATCATGTCCTCACAGAAAAACAAATATTTTCAGTCAATCCACTGCCATCACTACCACCTTAATGCAAGCCACTGTCATCTCTCACCCTACCTAGCTGCCAGGCATCTACTCTTGCTCCCCTATGTTCATTCTCTACACGATAGACATGCTGATTTTAAAAAATACAGTGGTGATGCCTGGGGATGAGAGTGAGTTGAGTCTGAGACATTTTAATCAGCCCATAATCATCACTAAACCTGCCCCCTCTCCACATCCTTTGGTAGACACAGTGGACGTTTTCTCAACTTTATGCAGTGGTATGCAGCTTTATGGCACCTCTCATCTCCCGATGCCCACCAACCCTCCTCACCTTCCTCCAAATAACTCCCCTTGTAAGCATCTTACCACTTTCAAATTCTTTCCATGTAGAAATTCTGGAATCACCAAAGTTAAAATGTAAACCTGGTCGTGTGGCTCCTGTCCCTCCAAGTGGTGTTTTTTCCTTTCCACTCATGTGCCAAACTCCCTCTCACCCGACTGTCTCTGCCTTTGTTATTACCTCTGTCCCGAACTCTCATCCTCTTTCTCCAATTTGGTTTCAGCTCAAATGTCCCCTCCTCAGAGAGGTAGTTCTCCATAATCCTTTGACCACTACCTCTGTCCAGCCCCCTTCGAACATGTTACACTGTTTGATTTGCTTCACAGAACTTACTGCTAGCCCATGGATTCATTGTTTATTGTCTGGCCCCCTGGCCAGAGTGTAAGCTCCAGGGGGCCTTGTCTGCACAAGGTCTGTAGACTTCTGGCACAGCTATAATAGGTGCTCACTAAATACTTGCTAAATCTGACGTCAGGCTACCAAAGAAGCATTTGTTTCTAGGCCTGGGCAAAGATTTCACAAGCTTTATCACCAAATCTGTGAGAAATCATTTTTACTGCAGCATTTCAGATGCAGGTAGATAAAGAAGGATGAGTCCTTCTTAGAAGTCTTTTGACAAAGGTAACTGGACATAATTGGATTCACCAACTTCCACACACCCTACTGGTCTGAGCCTACCTAGAGAATGGTGTTTATTTCCAGTGGTCATGCTATGTAATAAGAAAGGTGTCCACAGTCATGTAGCTGAGTAGAGTCAGCCAACAGGCTGCAGCTGCCACATCTTTAGAATCCACTGCCACATTCACACTCTGGCATGACTGAGCACAGCAGGGGTACTACAGTTGGGCTGTTTCAGCCTAACATGGGGCATCTCTTACAGGAAAACTTTATTCTAACTCTCTCCATCTGCTGAGACTTTCTCAGAGCTGCGCTGCAGTCTGTGGCCTCTTCTACTCAATATTCCTTCCTTCCCGCTCTCCCTTCATAGGTATAAAACCCACCTCTTGGTCTAAGCCTCTCCCCACCTACTCCTGTTCCCTTTCCCTTTTTGCTTTCACACAATTTTCCCTCAATAAATCTCTTGCACATCGAATCTTACCTGAGCAGCTGATTCCTGAAGGACTCAAACTGTCATAGAAAGCCTAAATCTTATGGAAAGAATGTACTGATCCTGCGTATGGAATCATCTGTAGAGCTGAAAATATCCATTCGCTTTCTTTTTCTGCATCGATGAAAGTACACTAATATTAAGCTCCTTGAAAATCAGGGGTCCTGAAACTCATTTTTTTCTCCTAGCTGGGATCCCAGTACAGTAGAATTGCTCTAAATTAATTCAGTGAGAATCAATGGTTGTTCGGCTAATAGAAAAAATTCGTTCAATCTGGGAATCCTAAAAATGATTTGTACATTTCTGAAGCTTTTTATTTTAGCTCAAAACGTATAAATTTGCATTAATCCCCCAATCTTTGATGAAGGACCAAGGCTTTTTCTTGAGCATCTCTCTCCTTGCACAAACCACATTCTTCTTTAATCTCCACTTGTTTCTTTAAAGTGAAGCAGGAACTAAAAGATACCTGTCATGCAATCAGAGTGCAAAACTTTTTCATATTTTCCTTAAATTTCTACAGTTATATAAAAAAAATCACGTTGCCTTAATTAAGAATCTGAAGAGACTCCAACTTTGCAACTTTCTTTTTATGCCCATATTTAATCAAATTTTCATGTTTTTGACCAAATCACAGAAATATAATATCCTGACATGAATAGGATGGGCAAGAACCATCACTGAACCTTGGTATGAATCAACTCCATGGGTGGGACCAAAAGTGTGGGATAGTGCTGGGCTCAAGGCTGAGGCAGCAATGAGTGTCTTTTATAGGTGAAACAGAGAGCATTGGTTAATTTGGAAAGTTCACTAAGGAGTGGTCGATCAAGAGGACTTTTACTACATGATGCTTGATATAAAATCCTTTAAATTATTAATGGGGAATTCCCTGGTGGTCCAGTGGTTAGGACTCTGCGCTTTCATTGCCAAGGGTGTGGGTTCAATCCCTGGTTGGGGAACTAAGATCCCGCAAGCCACGTGGCGTGACCAAAAAAAAAAATGTTAATGATATTACTTCTGTAGTTCCTTTGGCTCCCTGAGCTGCCTCCATTAGAGGCGGACAGTGATTGATGCTGACTCTGTGGTACTAGAACATTCTTTTACACTAGTTAGTCTTGTTCTTTTTTTGGCTCATGAATTCTGTTGGAAATCTGATGAGTTATAGATCCTCTTCTAAGAAAGATGTACATTCACACACACACATACAAAATTGTAGATGGGGTTTTGTCCCTGAATCTCATTTGAAAACTCCTTACTCATAAATTCCATATGCTATAGACTGAATGTTTTTGTACCACCACCACCCCCAATTCATATGTTGAAAACCTAATCCCCCATATGATAGTACTTTGAGATGGGGCCTTTGGGAGATGATTAGGTCATGAGGGTGGAGCCCTCATGAATGAGATTAGTGCTCTTATAAAAGAGACTCCAGACAGCTCCCTTGCCCCTTTTGCCATGTGAGGGCACAGTGAGACGGTGCTCTCTGTGAGGAAGCAGGCCCTCAACAGATGCCAAATCTTCTGGTGCCTTGATCTTGGACTCTTCAGCTTCCAGAACTGTGAGAAATAAATGTTGGTTGCTTATAAGCCATCCGGTTTACGGTATTTTCATTATAGTAGCCCAAACAGATTAAGACACCATATTGCATTATTAAAACAGACAGAATAAAATAGGCAGTACACTAGCTTGTCACTTTCTAACCGAGGAAATAAAGCATGGACTGTATTTGCCTGATAAGATTGATTCATCATAAATGTCACTGTCTAACTCTTGGAAAAAGACACACCCACATGCACACTCACATTTGCTTAGTTCCCACAGAGAGTGGCAAGAGTCATGCCAATCTGATTCATCTTTCAGGAAGGAAGAGGGAAGTGCAGTGTAAAGCCACAAGCAAGGCCGCAGAGAAGACTTGGTCCTGGACAGCAGCAGAGGTTGGGGCCATCCAAGGGCAGAGCAGTGGTTGTCAGTTGAGTAAGACTGTGTCACTGAACCCCAGATGGACACAGCCTAACAGGGCCTTGGAGATCATCCAGGCCAACTCATTCCATAACTCAGTCCCATCAGATGCAAACTATTACAAAGTTACAAGCAAGAGACCATTCTCTCAAACCTACTATTAACTCTAGGAGGGGCAAGAATTGCTTTCCTGGCCTTGATTAGCATGCAGGTAGTTGGTGCCAAGTGTCTTCCTCTTTGTCCTGAAGATAAAACTTGAAGGCATCATGGTTAGTGCCTACAAGTTAGTGATAAAAGCTGCGTGGGAACTCAGCCCTTCTCCTTCTCTCTCTGTGTTCTTGCTACCAAATCCCACTGCTCCAGGCCTTGAGGATGCTTTTGCAGTTTAGCTAATCTTATTAAAATGATTTGAATGTAAAAACATTTCAAGGACATTCTCGTTCCATCCACACTCTCTTTACTTGTTCCTCTGTTCAGGAACAGCTTTGAGGCCTCAGGCATAACTTCCCAAATCACAAATGACATTACTGCTTCTATTTCACAGGCCTGACAGATCAATCTGAACGATGTTGAGTTCCATTTCATAAGAGCCGCTACTAACTTTGTACAGAGTGCCAAAACCCCAAAGTCAAGTGGTTAACACTTGCAATCAAGTACAAGGCAGCTTAAAAGTGGTTAGGATTGCCTCCTCCTTTTGCTGTCTTTTTCTAGGGCATTGAAGTGTGACTCATTCATTTATAGACTAACTTAAAATGAGCAAGCAATTATGTACAAAGTGAGGTGATAATTGGTAGAAAGTTTCTTTCTCAAGTACCAATCCTTGAGCTGAATAAAGACCTGATTTAGGAGTAGGCATAGAGGAAGCCCAGTGGTAGAAGGAAAGGAGACTTTTATTTGTGCTTTTGGCCACAATGGAAGGAGGATAAAAATGGGGGTTGTGGTAGGTAGAATAATGCCTCTCCCAAAGATGTCCATGTCCTAATTCCTAGAACCTGTGAAGATGTTATGTTAGAAGACAAAGGGGAATTAAGGTTGCAAATAGAATAAAGGTTGCTAATCGGCTGATCTTAAAGTGGAAAGATTATCCTGGTTGGCCCAATGTAATCACAAGGGTCCTTAAAAGTGGAAGAAGTGGGAGGGAGACGTAAGAGGGGGGATATGGTGATATATGTATACATATAGCTGATTCACTTTGTTATACAGCAGAAACTAACACACCATTGTAAAGCAATTATAGTCCAATAAAGATGTTAAAAAAAAAGTGGAAGAAGGAGGCAGAAGGTGAGAGTCAGGGAGATGTGACCATGGAAGAGGTCTGAGTGATGTGATGTGAGAAGGACCTGACCTGTAGTTGCCGGAGGAAGGGGCCATAAACCTAGGAATGCGGGTGGCCTCTAGAAGTGAGAAAAGACAAGGGAATATATTTTTTCCCTAGAACCTCTAGAATGAATGCAGGGCCGGTCACATCTTGATTTTAGCCGTGAGACCCATGTCAGACTTCTAGCCTGTAGAACTGTAAGAAGAAATTTGTGTTGTTTTAAGTCACTAAGTTTGTGGTAATTTGTTACAGCCGCAGATAGAAAAGTAACACGGAAGTGATGAAAGTAAGGGTGAAGGAGATGTTCCTGTTTTAGGTATGTTTCAGGCAACCTGCTGTTCCCAAGAGAACTGAGGAAGATATACCAAGAGTTGAGGGCTCACAGGCAAAGGTGGCTATGAGGCTAGAAAACTGGGAGGAGAGACGCAGAAGGAGCTTGGGATAGGGGGCAACCCTTGGAGATTCAAGGACCCTAATCAGGAGTGACCTCCAATGACCAGGGGACAGCTAAAGAGATATGGAAACCAGCAGATATAATGATTCTTATGTGCTACTAATTCACTTCTTTCTCTCACTTTGGTTAAGAATCAACATGCAAAGTAGAAATAGCCCTGACCTCAATATTCTCTTGCCAAAGAGTTACGCAAGAAACAATATACTTTTACAAGCATAAAAACACGAACTGAGGAGTACCAGTTACACAATATGGAAGAGATGGTTAGCTGTCCCCATATTTGTTTTTCTCTTCTTCCATCCTAATACAGTTTTTAAGCTGGCACAGGGTGACCCAGGCTTACTTGCTTAGGGGTACAGCCGTGTGACTAAGTTGTAGCCAATGGCATGTGAATTGGTGTGACAAGTGGACACTTGTAAAAGGAAGAGTTGTACCTGTCACTTTTCCTCCTGTCCACTGGCTGAAACGAGGATGTGGTAGCAAGTTGTCTTGGACCCTTCAATGAGGGCAACACCTGGAAATGGTGAGGCAACAAGACAGAAGAAACCTGGACCCTGACAGCTTCTCAAAGAGAGCCCCCTATGTACTTAGGTTTTATATGAGAGAGAAATAAAATTGTCTCTTGTTGGATCCACTATTATTGTGGGTCTCAGTTTCCATGCCCTAAACAATACTGAATATTTCCCCAGATAAGTTGGCTTGAGGTTCTTTCAAGTCAAAATCACTGTGATTCTCTCTGCTTTGCCCAGAGGTAACTTAGACTTTCATAGGCTCTGACTTGACAAAAGAGTTTTGCCACTGTTAGTTTTCTATGGCTGTTGTAACAAATTACCACAAGTAGTGGCTTAAAGCAACACACATAAATTACCTTACATTTATGTAGGTTAGACATCCGACTTGGGTCTTACTGGGTTAAGTCAAGATGTTGGCAGAGATGTATTCCTCTCTGGAGGCTATAGAGGAGACTCTGTGTCCTTGCCTTTCCAGCATTTAGAGGCCATCCACTTTCTTTGGCTTGTGGAACCCTTCCTCTACTTTCAAAGCCAGCAATGTCAGGCTCAATCCCTCCAATGCTTCCATCTCTCTTCTGCCTCCCTCTTTGCTTCGAAGGATTCTTGCAATTACATTAAGCCAACTTATCAATCCAGGATCATCTCTCCACCTCAAGGTCAGCTGATTAGCAACCTTAATTCCATTTGTAGCTTTAATTCCTCTTTGCCATGTGACCCACGATATTTAGTTTCTGATGATTAGGTCATGGACATCTTTGGCAGACCATTATTCTGCCCATCTTGGTCTTTTTTTCTTTTTTCTTCTGTGCATTCTCCAACCTCCAAAAATTCTGGTTTATGTATATATATGTATGTTCATATGTATATACATACATCTATTTGCTTCCTCTGTCCAATGAGAGGGTCTAGAAACAATGACACTGTAGTAGCAATTGAGTATACCTTGCATGAGAGCTTTGGTTTCTATCTCCAAAAAAGAAATCTGGACTCCTTGAAGAAATAAGTGATTCCAGGGTGGAGTAGAGAAAGTACAAGATGAGTCTGGAACATCTTATTATGCCAGAAAGTAACAAAGTGCTCAAAGAGCTGTGGAGACAGGTCAAGAGGACATAAGAACTACCTTGAAAGGCCTATCATTAGCTAATCTGAGACAATTTGAGCTTAAAATAAACAATGATAATAAAGGATTATAAACCATTAAATAAAATAAGAATTCATATGTCCATGTGTCTAGGAAAAACTCTTTTGTTTTCCTTCATTCTCACACTGAATATTTCTGACACCAGATGTGTGAGGGTTTTCCCACATTGACAAATTCTCTGACATCAGCTGAGTGCCCTAAAATTCAATTCAGTTCTGACCCTAATCAGAGTTGGTACAGACCCCGCAGGTTAAGGGCTCAGTTCCACAAGACTGCCCCCCACTTCAGGTGCCAATTGATAGTCCCAGCTCGTCACCTGTACTTCTGACTAACCAGCTACAAATCAGAGGTTCCCATGACCCCTTCTTGGGTTTGATAACTTGCTAGATTGGCTCAGAGAATTCAGGAAAGCTGTTTACTTACTACTGCCAATTTGTTACAAAGGATATTTTAAAGGATGAAAAGAGCAGCCGGATGAAAAGATACGTAGGGTGAGGTCCAGAAGGGTCCCAAGCACAGGAACTTCTGTGCCTGTGGAGTTGAGGTATGCCACTCCCCTAGCACATGAACATGTTCACCAACCCGGAAGCTCTCCTGACTCCATACTTTTGGAGTTTTTATGGAGGCTTCATCTCATAGGCATGATAGATCATTAACTCAATCTCCAGCCCCTCTCACCTTCCCAGAAGATGGAGGGTGGGGTTGGAAGTCCCTAGCTTCTAATCATGGCTTGGTTTTTCTGGTAACCTGTCCCTATCCTGAACACAAAGCAATCTACAGATTTAATGCAATACCTATCAAAATGCCCATGACATTTTTCACAGAACTAGAGCAAATAATCCTAAAATTCACATGGAACCACAAAATGCCCCAAAATACCAAAGAAATCTTGAGAAAAAAGAACAATGTTGGAGGTATAACCCTCCCAGACTTCAGACTATCCTACAAAGCTGCAGTAATCAAAACAGTATGGGGAGGGGGAAGGGTAAGCTGTGACAAAACGAGAGAGTGGCATGGACATATATACACTACCAAACATAAAATAGATAGCTAGTGGGAAGCAGCCGCATAGCACAGGGAGATCAGCTCCGTGCTTTGTGACCACCTAGAGGGGTGGGATAAGGAGGGTGGGAGGGAGGGAGATGCAAGAGGGAAGAGATATGGGAACATATGTAAATGTATATGTATAAGTGATTCACTTTGTTATAAAGCAGAAACTAACACACCATTGTAAAGCACTTATACTCCAATAAAGATGTAAAAAAAAAAAAAAAACAGTATGGTGCTGGCACAACAACAGACACAGACCAATGGAACAGAATAGAGAGTCCAGATATAAACCCACACACCTATGGTCCATTAATTTATGACAAAGGAGGCAAGAATATACAGTGGAAAAAAGACATTCTCTTTGACAAGTCGTACTGGGGAAAATTGGACAGCCACATGTAAAACAATGAGATTAGAGTATTTCCTCACACTATATAAAAAATTAACTCAAAATGGTTTAAAGACGTAACTGCAAGAATGGAAACCATAAAACTCCTAGAACAGAACATAGGCAGAACATTCTTTGACATAAATCATAGCAATATTTTTTTGTATCAGCCTCCTAAGGCAAAAGAAATAAAAAGCAAAAATAAACAAATGGGACCTAATTAAACTTACAAGCTTTTGCATAGCAAAGGAAATCATCAACAAAAGGAAAAGATAACCTATGGAATGGGACAAAATATTTGCAAATGTTGCCACTGACAAATGATCCAAAATATTCAAACAGCTCATATACAACTCAATATTAAAAAACTGAACAACCCAATCAGAAAATGAGCAGAAGACCTGAATAGATATCTTTTCCAAAGAAGACATACAGATGTTTAACAGGCACATGAAAAAATGCTCAACTGTTAATTATTAAAGAAACACAAATCAAAACAACAGTGAGCTATTATCTCACACCTGTCAGAATGGCTGTCACTAAAAAGCCTACAAGTAAGAAATGTTGGTGAGAATGTGGAGAAAAGGGAACCCTTGTACACTGTTGGTGGGAGTGTAAATTGGTGCAGCCATGATGGAAAATGACATGGAGGTTCCTCAAAAAACTAAAAATAGAACTACCATATGATCCAGCAATTCCACTCCTGGGTATCTATCCAGAAAAACTGAAAACAATAATTCAAAAAGTACATGCACCCCAATGTTCATAGCAGCACTATTTATAATAGCAAAGACATGGAAGCAACCTAAGTGCCCATCAACAGATGAATGGATAAAGAAGATGAGGCATATATATACAATGGAATGGTACTCAGCCATAAAAAGAAGAGTAAAATAATGCCATTTGCAGCAACATGGATGGAACTAGAGAATATTATGCTTAGTAACATAAGTCAGATAAAGACAAATAGTGTATGATGTCACTTATATGTGGAATCTAAAAAATAATACAAATAAATGTATATGCAAAACAGAAACAGACTCACAGATAAAGAAAACAAACTTGTGGTTACCAAAGGGGAGAGGAAAAGCAGGGAGAGACAAATTAGGGGTATGGGATTAAGAGATACAAACTACTATGTATAAAATAGATAAGCAGGGGCTTCCCTGGTGGCGCAGTGGTTGGGAGTCCGCCTGCCGATGCAGGGTACACGGGCTCGTGCCCCGGTCCGGGAGGGTCCCGCATGCCGCGGAGCGGCTGGGCCCGTGGGCCGTGGCTGCTGGGCCTGCGCGTCCGGAGCCTGTGCTCCACGGCAGTGAAAGGCCTGCGTACCACCAAAAAAAAAAAAAAAAGATAAGCAACAGGAATATACTGTATAACACAGGGAATTACAGCCATTATCTTGTAGTAACTTGTAATGCAATATAATCTGCAAAAATACTGAATCACTATGCTGTACACTTGCAACTAATATTGTAAATCAACTATACCTCAATTTTTTAAAAAAGAATGCAGCAGAGTAATATTCATCGCAGCATTATTCATAATAGCCAAGGGGAGGAAAGAGATGTCCATCAATGAATGAATAGATAAACAAAATGTGGTATATACATGCAATGGAATATTATTCAGCCTTACAAAGGAATGAAATTCTGACACATGCCGCCACATAGATAAACCCTGAAGACGTTATGCTGAGTGAAATAAGCCAGTCACAAAGGACAAATACTGTATGATTCCACTTATGAGGTACCTAGAATAGCCAAATTCATAGAAACAGAAAGTAGAACGGTGGTTGCCAGGGGCTATGGGAGGCAATAATAAGGAGTTAGTGTTTAATGGGTAGCATTTCAATTTGGAAAAAGTTCTGGAGATGGATGGTCGTGACGACTGCAGAACACTGTGAATGTACTTAATGCTAATGTACTTAACTATATACTTAAAAATGGTTAACAATGGTAAATTTTATGTTACACATATTTTATCACAATAATTAAAAAATAAGTAAAAGGAATAAAAGAGCCTTTCTCACTGAAGCCCTCAGTGGCTGGTCAAGAGCTTAGCATCCAACAAGACCAGAGACACAAGAGGTGCTCAGGGAATCTGTGTTAGGTGCACAAGTCAGTTGTGTCACAATATGTCTATTCTCATTTGTATTTCAAAGGAACAATCATTTCCTGAATTAGCAAACAGTTTGTACTATTTACAATGCTCCCTCTTTCGTAATTTTGGACATTTGAGGATGATGTGCAAAGCTTATTGGACAGAACATTCTAATTGTGATTGTGATTGCAATAGTGGCCATGAGTAAACCACGCCTCCCTGTACTCTTGCTTTGTGTAGTCCCTTTTCACATTGACCCTGGGCTGCAGCATGTGACTTGCTTTGGTCAGTAGGATATTGTCAAGCTCTACACAGGCAGAGGCTTGATAAATGGTTGCACACTGAGGCTTCCCTACTTGGAAAGCTCACTCTAAGAGCCAACCGACCACCATGTAAGAAGTCTGCCTATCCTGAGATCACTATGCTGTCAGGAAGCTGAAGCTAGCCATGTGGAGCAGCCAAGGTACTCACTGTGTTAAATAAAATAATGGTCCCTGAGGAGGTCCAGGTCCTAATCTTTGGAACCCGGGAATATGTTAAACTACATGTAATGTTACATGTTATGTTCCATGTTAATGTCATATAGCCTATCCACTGTTCTGGTAAGAACAAAATGTATACATGTGTAACAAGCTGTAAAATATAAATAGAGTAATATTACTGATTTTGAATATGAATTAAGTGCTCTTGTATGTGCATTAAAAACTGGTATTGCGGACTTCCCTGGTGGCGCAGTGGTTGAGAGTCCGCCTGCCGATGCAGGGGACACAGGTTCGTGCCCTAGTCCGGGAAGATCCCACATGCCGCGGAGCGGCTGGGCCCGTGAGCCATGGCCGCTGAGCCTGCGCGTCCGGAGCCTGTGCTCTGCAACGGGAGAGGCCGCAACAGTGAGAGACCTGCGTACTGCAAAAAAAAAAAAACAAAAAAAAACCAAACTGCATGAGGAGGATTTATTATAACAATACAGAGGCATCTCAGAAACTAAGAAACGAAGGCAGAGTACAGGAGGCCCTTGAACCAGCACCTGAAAAGCCATCAGAAGCACAGCAGGGCTCCTCCATCCCTCCAGGGCCACATGCTGTCTTAAACCTGCTTCATTTTATCTGCTTTGTCTCTGTCTCTGTCTCTGTCTCTCTTTCTCTCTCTCTCTCCCTCTCCAGCATGACTTTCTCTGCTTTTTCAGACATTCTGGGTCAAATAGGATAGTCCTAGCCCAACCTTTTCTTTGTTTGCAGTCTTAGCTCCCAGTACAATGACCAGTACCTCTGAGTCTCAATTCTAAATTCCTTGGAGAGAGAAAGTGGTCCAGGTGGGTCAATTATGCAGCCCTGGTCCAATCAGCAATGGCCAGGAGGGCAGGGTCAGCTAGAATAAACATGGCCAATAGGGCCAGTGTGTGTATGTGTGTGGGGGGCAGGGAGGGGGCACCTACATGTGTGGCTGTGTGCACATGCATGAGCATGATGGCATTTTGAGGCAGGCAGATACGCTAGAGATGTTCCTATAACCCAGCTCGTCTAGGCAATAGGAATCTATTTGTTCCTGGCGCTGTAACTTCGAAGAAAGTCAGAAGAGCAGGGCAGGTGGTCCCAGATGCCAAAGCCAGGAATTCTGGGAGTATAGAGCCAGATACTTGTCTAAGGAAAGCCTGAGTCAGAGCATGGGCTCCTGGGATGCTGCTTCCTGGAACTGTCATACGCCACCCACTCACTCTCAGCTCGGGGAAGTCCAGACCAGTGGGACATCTGGGGCATGGGCATTCAGGAAGCTGAATGTGTGGTGTGGGTGGTGAAGAAACAGACAGCCTGTCTGTGTTTAATCTGTCTCTAGACAACATGCTCTTCTGTGTTTCTCCACCTTTCCTAATGCGTGTCTCCATTTGAGGAATCAAAACTCCCACACCTTTTTAATTGTGATTACATCTTCAAAGTGAATTAATTATTGTGATTAAAATCAAATCTGTAATTATTATATGGATCATTCCTTTCTAAATAAACATCCCTCCAGGAGATTTTGAAGCATCTCTTTGGGGGAATGGAACACTCCGTCCCATGCCCCACAGCAACTGTATACCACCCCTGGTTGAGAATAACTGATTTCAATCATAAAACAGTCAATTCCATTCCACAGACATTCTTATTCGTGGTAATTATTATTAAATCAACACTTTTGGGATCTAAGAAATGGCCTTAGAGTGAAGATTCATGGGGATACATTTACTTGCAATGAAGAGATAGCCTTGAGCCATTTCATTTTATTAAATTGCCCTTGTATTGGACATTTTTATATCTGCTGTTAAAAAGTCAGTTATTTGAGATATGCCCACACACTGTGTCATATTTTCTGATATATAGATAAAATGCAGTTTGTGCAAATGAATAAAATCTCAAATTATATGGCTAGCTGATCTATATATGGCTGGGATAATAAGTATTCCTAGTATGGTACTCCCGCCTACAAACCAAGTGGTAGTCAAGAGCATCATTGTCTTTATTATTCTAACATCTCATCATTTATTTAGAATTGGGTTTATTAAGGCCACCTGTTGTTGCCTTGAGTATTATCAAAAGACTTCAGAAGGGGCTTCCCTGGTGGTGCAGTGGTTGAGAGTCCGCCTGCAGATGCAGGGGACACGGGTTCATGCCCCGGTCCAGGAAGATCCCACATGCCACGGAGCGGCTGGGCCCGTGAGCCATGGCCGCTGAGCCTGTGCGTCTGGAGCCTGTGCTCCACAACGGGAGAGGCCACAGCAGTGAGAGGCCCGTGTACCGCTAAAAAAATAAATAAATAAAAGACTTCAGAAATCATTTCAGCTTGAAAGCTAAGTGGTCTTCAGCAATACTGACAAAAAGTTGTCTTGTAAAAATCTCTTTCCTAGAACAATTAAAACAAGAATGCGTTGGGGTGTTCTCTTCTTGCAAAGGTCTAGAGTATTATTTCCCAGAACGGGTTCTGTGTGTTGTCATCAGATATGATGCAGAGAGCAGGGGACGAGGGTCCTTGTGCAAGCAAACACTAAGAGCTTTACCACAGGACAATTCAGAGGCTTTAATACACTAATGCAGAGAATGATAGCCAAGAAGAGGACACACGTGCACTGCTTCAAAACAAATTGGATCACAGAAGTCCTTTTTGAGGACCATGCTAGGAAACTCTAATTCCGTGAGATATAAGTTTGAAGAAGCTCATCTATTGTATGGTGGCTTTTTCAATAATTGGGGTGAAATTCACATAACATAAACCATTTTCAACCGAACAATTCAGTGGCATTTAGCACATTCACATTGTTGTGCCACCACCACTTTCATCTAGTTCCAAAACATTTTCAACATTCCCCAAAGAAAACCCTGTACCCATTAAGCAACGTTTCCCTATTCCCGCCTCCCCCAAGCCTCTGGCAACAACCAATCTGTTATTTCTACAGGTTTAATATGGTGGTTTTATTTTTTAATCGACTTTATTTTTTAAAGAGGTTTTAGGTTCACAGCAAAATTGAGCAGAAGGAGCAGAGAGAGTTCTCATACACCCCCTGTCCCCACACATGCACAACTATCAACATCCTCCACCAAATGGTACCTTTGTCACAATCATATGTCAGCTTTTTAATGGGATTCTTTTTAATTTATTTTTTTGTTTGTTTTTTAAAAAATTTTGTTGAAGTATAGTTAAATTACAATGTGGTGTTAATTTCTGCTGTGCAGCAAAGTGACTTAGTTATACATATATTTATTCTTTTTCATATCCTTTTCCATTATGGTTTATCACAGGATATTAAATATAGTTCCCTGTGCTACCCAATAGGACCTTGTTGTTTATCCATCCTATATATAATAGTTTGCATCTGCTAACCCCAAATTCCCAATCCTTCCCTCCCCCTTCCCCTCGGCAACCACAAGTCTGTTCTCTATGTCTGTTAGTTTGTTTCTGATTTGTAGGTAGGTTCATATGTGTTGTATTTTAGGTTCCATATCTAAGTGATATCATATGGTATTTGTCTTTCTCTTCCTGACTTACTTCGCTTAGTATAATAATCTCTAGGTCCATCCATGTTGCTGCAATTAATGGGATATTTTAAATGGTTCTTTAAAGCCTTGTTTTCACAGCTCAGATATTTTTATCAGCAGATATGCATGACAAATTTCTACAGAATTGTTCTATAGTTCCACTTTTAATGCTATTGTCCTCTATTCCCCTAATGATGACTACATGAGTTTTTTTTCCCTACTCATCTGCGTCAAAACATTCTAGTTCATGACTGTGAAGATGAAGTGAAAAGATATTTCCTTACAGGTGCTCAGATAACCCTTTGTTGTTGGGTCGCTTCATCTCTTCAAGGTTGGTATTGTGGCTTCCATAAAAGTAGAAGACTAAGCATATGCTATACCTCCTCACCTCCCTGAAACAAGAAGTCTGCTTTTTGAGTAGAATAATGAATGGGTTGTAAGAAAAAGGGAAAACATCTAATTTTAAAATGTAGTCCTCTTTATCTTTGTGTGAAATGCAAAACTTCAGGCCATTGTTGTTTTCATATTAAAATAGCCACTAACTGAAATTTTCAAATTATTTAATTGATCATTCAGCCATTCAAAGGTTATTTGGCAGCCATCACCAAGTCTGTTAGATGCTTTCTAGGAAAACAAACAAAATATAATTTTAAAGAAGATACCTGTCTTAGTTTGAGAGATGTTGCATAGTAGTTAGTAAAATTCTTTAGGCTTGATTAAGCCCAAGTACCCAAAACATGCAACTTGTATTGATTTACTGTAGTTTTCCAAACCTCTTTTCTATAACTGCTCTCTCTAGCTTTCACCCTTCTTGGTAAAAGAAACTTAACTGTAGTTAGTTTTGCATAAATTTAGTCAATCGAGGGTTTTCTTGATCATTTCAAAGCTTTCCCTCTCTGTCCTTGTCTTTGGGGTAATACTTAAGTTCCAACAGGCTCAGTAGGAGGCCAGATTGGGGGAAAGAACTTCAGCTGAGGAACCAGTGTGGGCCTGCTCTTACTGGTCTCTGCACATCATTGACATTTGCACTCACTGGCACCCGCCCAGATATTTCCATCTGGCCTCTGGTCAATGGTCTCTGCTGGTCACTTGTTTTCATCTTTATCCAAACTGGGAATACTGAAGTTCCACCATTATTCTCTCAGCTACCCCTACCCTTGGGAAGACCTAGCATGGCTTCTTGTGCCATGCTGGAGTGCAGGGGGGCCCCTAAGTCTCCCTTAGGTCCTTCTGCCTGGACCTCTCAACCTTCAAGAGCCACTGTCACTTGCCTACCCTCACTCCACAGAGGAGGGCTTGGGGAGCCTCCTTGCAAGAGTTTACTCCAACTGGAAAGGGAATGCAGGTTCCCATACTCATCTCTCACTCCCTGCAAAAGCCCCTCCCCTGATCTGAATCTCTTTGCTTTGCCCAGTCCAGGTCATTGTGATCTCTTCTCCAGGCTGGTTCTACCGTCCACTTCTTTTGTTTAGCATAGACTTTGTGCCCTGAGACACCTTGGCTTTTAAAACAGAAAAAGACCATACTCTTGGAAGTCAAATCTTTTGCTCTCAAACTATTGTCCCTGCCACAAGTTTCAAAAGCTGATTTTTAAATTAAAAACCAAAACTGAGTACATTTTGCCCCTGTACTCTGCTCTAACAATTCATTCTTTCCTGAGTTGATGATGCCTGTCACTGGAAGGACAAGGGGAAGGACCCTCAGATCGTATTTCAAATTGTTAACTTGTTTCTCTCTCTGTACCTCAGCAGAGTGTGTTTCTCTCTCTAAGAAGAGTGTAAAGATTAACAAAATATAAGGCTACATTACAAAAGACGTCACAGAGCTGTATTTGGTTATTGACCAAAATGGTATAAATACTGTGCAGTCAGTGGCAGGTCAAATCAATATGGGATGGTCTCAGGGGTTTTCAAAGAGGGGAGGAGGATTGATTGGTTTGTGATATGTAAATCAGTGGAAAGGAACATCTAGTGGATTCCATGTTGAACCACAGAAATGGAAATATACAAAGTGTGGTGTTACAGAAGCTGGCGGAGAAGAAGATTTCAAGGAGGAAATGGTCAACTGTATTAAAAGCTATAGGGGAGTAAAAGAAAATACTTATTGAGAAAAGGCAATGGTGTTAGTTGGAAAGTTCCCATGCATTGGTGTTGGAAGGGCATCCAGTAACATTCTCTGATATTTCAAAGTTATTGAATTCTCAACAGAGCTGGATATATGGAGATTGTAGTAATGGACAAAGAAGGGTAAGACATGTTGGAGTCATGTTGGATAATGGTCCCTGACCCAGAAAACTGCCAGAGCACACTTCCACTGGTCCCTGGGGCTCTGTACCCATAATCACATACCCTGGCGGGGAAGGGATCCATTTGACTTTTAATAAGCATGCAAATGAAAAGAAAGGAGTAATAATATTAGTGTCTGAATACAAACTGGCAAGGTAGTATGTGTAAAATCAACCTTACTTTAATCTATGCTTATAACTGGGAGTTCTATCAGCTATGCTCAACCATTATTTATTTATTAGTATTCTAGATGGGCTCTCAAAGCCATATGTCTACAGCAGAAATGCACAAAAGGATTAGCATAAAATCAAACTGCAGTATTAAATTTTAAATTGCATGGCATATTCATAATATTCTTGGATCTCCTTTTCTTCTTTTTAAAGAATTCCTTTCTGTTCAACTTATTTGAAAAGAAAAATGACTTTCACTAGATTATTTTAAAATGAGCTTTGGTTTAACTAGAATGAATATCTTGAAGCCATTTTAGTCTTGTCTTTGTACTGTATATAAAGTGAATACAGAAATCTGCTCAAAATCACGAGTTTGAAAAATTTATAGCTTTAAAGGGCCAATCTATTTTAATTTACTTACTGAATGATCAGCTGGATATGTGATGGAACCGTAAATAACATCCATTTTGAAGTAACTACATGGTGGACGTTTTCTGCTAGCCAAATAAGCATTTTGGGGACTTAGTGATAAGAATAAAATCTTGCTCTGAGTCAGGACACTATTAGAGCTGAGTTAAGTGCCTGCCTGCCCAAGAGCTGGATAACAGCTCCATGGGGTGATTGGGAGTTAGACTTCATGGCAAAATGAGGCGGTGTGTCCTCAGTGACAAAAAGAGGAGGAGTGTGTAATTGAATGAATGAACTCGAATGATTGATGGATGACTGTGGAGACATGAAGAGAATGAAATTTATTTAGAGAAGTTCTCAGGTACAAACTTCCATCTACACATGACCATGGGGGTCATAGTCTTTCTGCTTACTTTCCCTATGCTAAGCGCTGACTTGGTGGCCGCACTCCTTCATACATTTCACCAAGATCAGGCAGTGACCTAGGAGTTTGAGAGTCATCAGGAATTTTCAGGAAGGGGAAAAGAGTTTGAAAAGTACAGAGAATGAGTATCATGAAGCACATCTTTACCAAAATAAAGTATGAATTCTGAAAGTTTTTTCTATTCTCATCACCAGGCTTTCTGGATTCGTGTATCTGTGATTGAAGATTTTTTTATTGAAGTATAGTTGATTCAGAATGTTCCAGGTGTACAGCAAAGTAATTCAGATTTTATATATCTATATATGTATATATATGTATGTATATATTCTTTTAGATTCTTTTCCACTATAGGTTATTACAAGATATTGAATATAGTTCCCTGTGCTATACAGTAGGTCTTTGTTTGTTATCTATGTTATATATAGTAGTGTGTATCTATTAATCCCAAATTCCCAATTTATCCCTCCCCCCTTCCCCTTTGGTAACCATAAGTTTATTTTCTACGTCTGTGAGTCTATTTCTGTTTTGTAACTAAGTTCATTTGTGTCATATTTTAGATTCCACATATAAGTGCTATCATATGGCATTTGTCTTTCTCTGTCCGACTTACTTCACTTAGTATGATAATCTCTAGCTCCATCCATGTTGCTGCAAATGGCATTATTTCATTCTTTTTTATGGCTGAGTAATATTCCAGTGTGTGTGTGTGCGTGTACATATATATATATGCCATATCTTCTTTATCCATTCATCTGTCAATGGACATTTAGGTTGCTTCCATGTCTTGGCTATTGTAAATAGTGCTGCTATGAATATTGGGGTGCATGTATCTTTTTGAATTAAAGTTTCATCTTTTCTGTATATATGCTCAGGAGTGGGATTTCTGGATCATGTGGTAGCTCTACTTTTAGTTTTTTAAGGAACCTTCATACTATTCTCCATAGTGGCCGTACCAACTTACATTCCCACCAACAGTATAGGAGGGTTCCCTTGAAAAGATTTTTTATAATGGAGGACTCAATTAAGAAATCAGGTCAGTTATAAGTGACAGAGTGCACATTGAGACTGAGGACTCATTACGCTTCACCACACCTGTTCGAACACAAGTGACAGAAGAATCTCAGTGGGTTCTGATGTCTGTTGCCAGTGCCTCCTTATAGGATCCATTCACCCTCACTTGATTCTTGAATTCTCAAACCAGCTCAATCCCTCTCTGCCCTGGACCTGCATGTGTGTTGTCCCTCTACCTGGGATGCTTTCCCCTCTTCACAAGCCACTTCCTTCTCATCCTTCAGCTTATAGCTTAAACTGGGCTTCCCCACAGCAGTCTTTCCTGAGGACTCAATGTGGACAGTCCACAATTTGTAACTATTTTTTGTTTGTGCTTATTTGCTCCTTATCCTCTTGATGGCAGGTGATTTCTTTGCTAGGAGTGCTGCAACAAAGTACCACAGACTGGATAATATCAGCAACAAAAACTTATTGTCTCACAGTTCTGGAGGCTGGAAGTCCTGTATCTAGGTATAGGCAAGGCTGGTTTCTTCTCAGGATTATGAGGGAAGGATCTGTTCCAGGACTATCTCCTTGGCTTGTAGATGACCTTCTTCTCCCTGTGGCTTCACATTGTTTTCCCTCTATGGAAGTCTGTGTCCAAATTTCCCCCTTTTCTATGAACACCAGTCATATTGGATCAGGGCCCACACTAATGACCTCATTTTAATTTGATTATTTCTGTAAAGACCCTATCTCCAAATACAGTCACATTCTGAGGTACTAGGGAATTAGGACTCCAACATATGAATTTGGGGGAGGAGGTGAGGAAACACAATTCAGCCCATAACGCAGGAATTGTGTAATTTTCTCATTATTCACTGTATGGCTGCTCAGCACCTAGAACAGTATCTGGCACATAATAGACGTCAGCTAATGTTAGCTGATTGAACGAATGACCTACTCTTCCCAGTTGTTTAAGGGATGAGCTACCTTGCAGGTCTAGCACTGAACTTTCTCTTCTGGGCCCCGTGGTTCTTGTATGCTGGGGAATTACCTTATTGCTTCAGGGTCCTTAGTGGGTATAGTCATTACTTTATATAGACCCTGCATCTTTCCTGCAAACTCTTCATCTGACTTATTGGAATACACAAACTACAAGATGACAATGTTTTAAGTGGAATGATTGCATGTCACATAGATTCATACCCTTGTTTACAGAGGTGGACATAGGTTGTCTCCAAGCTTTCTAGTTTACATGGTTCATAGGGTCCATCAGATAAAAACAGGTCAACTGCTCAGGACAAGAGCAATTATCATTGGTTGTTGGTGTTAAGAATGGACAAGAATTTCTCCTGGGTGATACCCTGAAGGTGGCATTGTGTATCATGACAAATTTTAATGTATTTATAATTTCTTTTTTCTTCTGTTTGTTTTTTTTTCTTCAATTTTTATTTTATATTGGAGTATGGTTGATTTACAATGTAGTGTTAGTTTTAGGTGTACAGCTAAGTAATTCAGTCATACATATACATATATCCATTCTTTTTCAGATTCTTTTCCCATATAGGTTATTACAGAATACTGAGTAGAGTTCTCTGTGCTATACAGTAGGCCCTTGTTGATTAACCACTTTATATATAGTAGTGTGTATATGCTAATTTCAAACTCCTAATTTATCCCTCCTCCCTTCCACATTTCCCTTTTGGTAACCTTAAGTTTGTTTTCGAAGTCTGTGAGCCTGTTTCTGTATTGTAAATAAGTTCATTTGTATCTTTTTTTTTTTTTAGATTCCACATATAAGTGATATCATATGATATTTGTCTTTCTCTGACTTACTTCACTTAGTATGATAATCTCTAGATCCATTTATGTTGCTGCAAATGATATTTATAATTTCTGATTATATTAGAGTACATTTTCATTGAAGAAAATATGAAACTTGCAGGTAAGCACAAAAAAGGCATTATAAATAACCCAAAGTCCCAGCATCTAGGAAAAAACCATTGTTAACATTCTGGCGCGTGTTTTCCTGTTTTACGTTATGCATGAATAAAATTTTTAACAAACGTTTCAAACTGCATATTACTTTTCAATCTGTTTTTAATTAAACTATATTTCATGCACATTTCCCCAAGCCATTAAATATTCTTTAAAAATATTTTTAATAGCTTCTTTGTATTTCATTAGATAAAGGCATTTATTTATTGAGCCAATCTTCTATTGTTGGATAATTAATTGGTTTCCAAGATTGACTACCATAAGAAATGATGCTGTGGACATACTTACAGGTAAGTCATTGCAAAAATTTATAATTATTTCCTTAGGACAAATTCCCAGAAGACCAGTGGTCAGCATTTAAAAGTTTTTAAACATAACTGACCACTTTTCTGTATGAACGTCATAAAATTTATACTCTGGCCAGCTGTGTTCAAGGGTACCAGTTGCTTACACACGTAACAAAACTTTGTGTACTATAATTTTATTTAATTCTTGTCAGTTTGATACACAAAAGGTGATATATACCCCGTTGTTTTAATTTGTACTTTATTATTAAAGAAGCTAAAATTTTCTGAAAAATAAAATGATTGGCTCTGCAATTTTGTGAATTACATTTACATGGCCTTTGCCAATTTTAATTTTTTTTTTGATTTGTGAAAGCTCTTTATTGTATATATTTATTTTTAAACTTCATGTGTAGTAGTGATGTGTTCCCAATTTTGTTTATGCTATTCCAATAGAAAAGCACAATATGCTTAAACTTTTAATATGTACTGTTTTTCCTTTATGCATAGGAGTGTAACATTTTTATATAGTCAAATAGACCATTTTTTAAAATGATGTTGCTTTCAGTGTCATGATTAGAAAAGCTTACTGCACTCCAAGGTTAGATAAATGTGTATCTATATTCTCTTCTGGAACGTTCATGTTTTTTTCTTAAAAATTTACATTTTTAGCCCAGCTGAAATCTATTCTGGAATATAATGAAGTTAACTTAATTTTTCCACAAGTATTTAGTCAAATTATATAATAAATATGATTTAAATGACACTACTATCCTATGCTAAATTCTTAAACATTCCTGCATTTGTTCTGGACTTTCTATTTTTCTTACCTTGAATTGTTCGTCTAGTCCTGTGCCCGTACCACATTGCTCAAATTGTTGTGGCTTTATAATATATTTCAACATTTGGTTTCAGATTCCTTCTCATTTTTCTTTTAAAAATTTTCTTGGTTATTCTTTCATGTTTATTCTTCTGGATAAACTTTGAAAGCATTTTGTCAAGTTGCAAGAATGTTCAGTTGGTATTGGATTAGATTAGAAATGTATCACATTTATAAAGCAAACTGAGAAGAATTAACACTTTAATAATAATGAATTTTTCTATAAAGAAATACAGTGTCTTTCTCCATTTTAAACTCTTTTTTAAGTATTTTTTAATTTTATTTACACAGTATAGCACATTTTGAAACTATGGTATATTTTTTGCTTCTTTTGTAGATGAAATATTTATTTTTTAATATGTAAAAGTCATTGATACTTGTACACTTATGTTCTTATCCACCACTTCCTAGTAGTTTTAACATTTTCATGAATGATTTTCTTGAGGTTTCAAGGTAGGTTAAAAAAAATGAAAATAGCATTAGTTTTGTTCCCTTTCTAATATTTATACCTCCTATTCCTCTTCTTGTTTTATTATATTGTTTGGAACTCACAAGAAATAAAAAAGAATAGTGATTATTTTAAGCATCTTTATCTTATTCCTGACCTCAGATGAACAGCCTGTCAGAATCATGTAAAGTGTTGGTTTGCAAAATATGCCATTTATCATTTTAAGAAAGTTTTCTTCTAGTCCCAGTTTACTACACATGTTTATATAATTAATGGATATTTAATTTTATCATCTATTAATTAATTGGGGACATCTATTGAAATTCTGGGTTTTCTCTTCTTGATGTGATAAATTATGTTAGTAGATTTTAAAATATTAAATAATCCTTGCATTCCTGGTATAAACTCTTTTTCATTGTGGTGTACTATTCTTTTATTTTCACGCTGGATTCAGTTTGCCAATGCTATGTTTAAAGATTTTCGTTTCTACATATTCACTAGATTATTTAATAAGCTTTCTCTCTGAGTGTTTAATCTTTATCAGGCTTTAATACTGGGTTTTGCTAACTTCATAAAATGAATTGGAAGCTTTCCATCATTTTCCCTACTTCGGAATTATTTAAACAGCATTGGAATATTATAAAAATGAAAATAACACAAGAATTCATTTTCGACAAGGTTTGTGATTTCTTCCAGCTTCTGGTCTATTCCAATGTCTTACATCTTGAACCAGTTGGCAGGACTCTTTCTCAGAAAAGTGCTTCTGGAACGTTAATGTGCATACAGATCTCCTAGGGATCTCATTGGTATGTAGATTCTGATTCATTAAAACTGTACCAGGGGCCTCCCTGGTGGCGCAGTGGTTGAGAGTCCGCCTGCCGATGCAGGGGACACGGGTTCGTGCCCCGATCCCGGAGGATCCCACATGCCGCGGAGCGGCTGGGCCCGCGAGCCATGGCCGCGGAGCCTGTGTGTCCGGAGCCTGTGCTCCGCAGCGGGAGAGGCCACAGCAGTGAGAGGCCCGCGTACAGCAAAAAAAAAAAAAAAAAAAAAAAAAAAAAAAAAAAACTGTACCAGGTAGTTCAAGTAGCCCACTCTGTAGAGAGTCACTTTAATTCACAGAAAGATAGAAGACTATCTAAGGAGAAGGATTATATTTTAGGTCTTGTTCTCTAGCAGCAGACGCTAATTTGAGGACTCACGTACATGTGATTTATTTTAAAAGTGTTCCCAGGAGAAACTGGCATGGGAGTGAGGGGAACAGGGTAGAGGAGAGGAAGAAGCTGAGCAAGGGTGTGTGTTCAGGTGGTGTCCAAGCCTCAGCTTGATCCCACAGGGAGCTCTGGAGGGGGAATTGCAAGTTTGTCCGGACTCCGGGCAAAGGAACTGTGCTTTGTTCTCCTGCAAGGGCTAAGGGCTGTGGGGTCCAAGGGTAAGGTGGGAGTGATGTAAATTTCCTGGTAATTCTTGCTCTAATGCCTGTGGGCAAATTGTTTCGGGTGGCCTGAGGTCAGTGCTCACAAAAAGAGTTGCAAAAGTTGTGGGAGGGGTTACACACTGTTAAAAGGTATCCAAGGGGATGTGGGCAGAGCAATGACAGTACTGGCTTGCTACAGGGTGGATTCTGTATCCATCAAGTAATCCTGCTAGAAGCTGTTTATTTCAGACAAATATTCAGTTTAAAATAGGGCAACAGAGAGCTTAAGACTGTGCTCTCTGATTAGTTGTGACGCTTAGTCCTCCCATACTGGAATACTTTGGCAGAGATCAATTGATCAATCGCCTGGGAGTAGGGTTGATATCCTTCTGTGAAAAACAAGGAACCATCTAACAAGAATGTGTGCCTGCATGGAAAGCCATAGTAACTTTGCTTTAAGGTGAGACATGGGAAAACCATGGGCAAGGCCAAGATTCTCCTAGAAAATTGTTTTTCATTTACTATGGTGCATAGACACATGGAAAATAAGAGCCTGAAGCTCTACTTCATATAATTTAACAAAAATATCTTTAGCCTGGAATTTTTCAAGGCTTTGGACATTAAAAATATCTCAGGAGGGCTTCCCTGGTGGCGCACTGGTTGAGAGTCCACCTGCCGATGCAGGGGACACGGGTTTGCGCCCCGGTCCGGGAAGATCCCACATGCCGCGGAGCGGCTGGGCCCGTGAGCCATGGCCACTGAACCTGCGCGTCCGGAGCCTGTGCTCCGCAACGAGAGAGGCCACAGCAGTGAAGGGCCCGCGTACCGAAAAACAAAAAAAAAATCTCAGTAAAGGACCCAAATTATTTCCAACAATACAAGATAACTAAATAAAATAATGCTTATGGAAATTTAATCTATATACTAGTTTGTAATTTGAGGAAAGTCTATCAAAAATCATGTCTTTAATTTTAGAAAAGATTATCTGCTGCATCTCTTCTTTATACGGTTATTAGCTAGAGTTTCAGCAATCTGTTCAAACCATAATATCTGTATATGAGAATATGTTTGTTATTCTCATCTCTATAGTAGGGGGGCATACAGCTTGTCCAAAAGTGGTCCATCTGAGCCTTAACAAACAACCATTTGCACTATGGCAGATTATATTTTCCAAAGACAGCTGCTATTTATGTGTATATATACATATATACATCTATATCTTTATCTGTATCTATATTCATATCTATCTATATCTATATCTATATCCCATTCGTTGTGCCCTTCTACAATATGCTATTGACACTTCTCCATCGAGAGGTGACATCTGTGTTCCCTCCCTCAAGCTTTACCTGTGTTCTCACGGGTAAAGCTTTGTAACTGCCTTGTTCAACAGAATATGGCAGAAGTGATGCTGTGTGACTTCAGAGTCTAGGTCACAATAGGCAATATAGCTCTTTTTCTTGCTGCATTTACCCTTAAACCCAGCCATCATGTTGTGAAGATGTCCAGGCTATGTGAGAGGCTACATGTGGGTGTTCCAGCTGACAGTCCCAACTAGGCCCCCAGCCCATGGCCACCATCGTCAGCCTCAGACATACAAGTGAATGAACCTTTAGAGGACTCCAGCCCTCAGCATTTGAGCTGCCCTGCTGAGGCCCTAGACATCATGCATGATGCGGAGACAAGCTTTTTCTGTGATGTTCTGTCGGAATTCCTGACCCACCAAATCTACAAGAGATGACAAATGATTGTTGTCATTTTAAACCACTAAATTGGGGGTTAATTTTGTTAACTGAGACATGCACCGGTAATCCATCTTTCCCCACTGATTTAAGACATTGTCATATATTAACCTTCCAAATAGACATGAGTCTATTTATGAACGCTTTTATATTTCACTGATCTGTTTAGTCATATTTTTAAGGAAAGTTTCTTTTTGTATCAGTGTATACATATATAATGCTATGGCAAAACAAAACCCCCCAAATCTCTATGGTTTAATATATCAAAGACTTATTTCACATTCACACGAATTCCACTGTGGGTCAGGCAACTCTCTAGGCCAGTTGTCTTCCATTTGGAGATTCAGTGGCACAGGCTGCTTCCCTGTTGTGATGCCACAATCTCAATATATGGCCTCCAGGTCACTGAAGCATGGGAAGACAGAAGTGAAGAGTGTGTATCAGGATGTTAAATGGTTTGACCAAGAAGTGACACCTTTTCTGTCCATTGGCCAGAGCTAGTCACACAGTCCCATCCACAGCAAGGGGGCTGAGAAATGTGGGAGAGTACATGAATATGGGGTAAGTAATAGATGTTTTGCCACACCCTTTATTATTCATTGTTTATTTTTCCAGAAATTTCTTGGCTATTCTCACGCATATATAGTTCCTGACAAATTTTGAAATCCGATATATTAGGTTGTAATTGTTTTTATAAAAAATCAGCTCTTTCTATTTTGGGGGGAAGGAATAAGCTAAAATAAAGAGGGACGAGAAAGGTTCCCTATTTTTCCTGTTGGACATTTGTTGCTCCCTTCCTACCAACCAAGACTCTTTTGGTTCCTGATTAAGCATTACTAATCATGGTTTAATGTCTAGTTCATTTAGCATAGGCCATAACCAATTCCTGGTTCTAGATCCAAAAGTTGAGGAAAGGTCAATGCCATTTTCAAATTTCTTTGATGATTTGCTGAGTAACTGAAACACTGGTCTTAGAAACCTAGACTTGAAACAGAAAATACACATATCATGTGAGGGGAATGCCCAATAATTTAATAGTTGTATAGCTTTGGGGGAGAAGAGAGTAAAATACAGCCCTATTAAAGATAGGATAAAATGTTGCATTCAAAAGAAAAACAAAACTCGCTCAAAAAGCTTTGGAATCATTATATAATTTTAATTGAAGTCTCTGAAAGAGTAAGCAAAGTATGGAATTTTGTCAATTTTATATTTAAATGACAGGTAATTCTCCTTAGCTGAGTGAGGGGAAAACCATGCTTTTAAAATTTTATGTTCATTATGTTTTGTATGTGTAGAAATATTCCCCCTTTACCTTGGAAAATGACACTTCAGATCTATCTCAGACCTGCCTTATGCGGTAAGTCACAGGTATAATTTTGAGATTATATTGTGCTTGAATGTTCCTTCTTTTTTTTTTTTTTTTTTTTTTTTTTTTTGCTGTAGGCAACCAAGAGTCTGCCTGGAGAAGCAGACATTAGGCCTGCTCCAGGCTTCTAAATATTGACATAACCCAGGCAGGGTTCAGTTTGCCAGTTTGCATTCCTTTTTTCTCTTACGTTTGCTCCTAAATTGATCCAGTCCCATGGCTTTGTAACAGAGAACAAACCTGACTCCATATTGGATCTATTCCTTCAGCTCTAACCCTTGTGCTATGTTGCCCGTGCTGGCTTTACACCGTTGTAAAAGAACGTTGCCTAGAGCCTGAAATGTACAGGATAGCTCATTCTTGGGGCTCTGACCTTTAAAGGTATAACAATTTTTCATTCATACAGAGATAAAAAGTTGCAGAGCAGAAAATAACAATTGTGTTGTTGGAGGTTTATAGGAACATTGTGATCAGACCTACATGGACAGCTGCCAGAACAAAAGATTCCTGTACCAAGAAGTTTGCAGCAACCAACCACACCCCCTCCCTTTTTAGTACAAAAGAAGCCTGAATGCTGATTTTGGGACATTAGTCCACCATCTCAGTTTGCTGGCTTTCCAAATAAAGTCACTATTCCTTGCCCTGACAACTCATCTTTTGACTTATTGGCCTGTCGTGCAGTGAGCAATATGAGCTTGGACTCAGTAACAGCTTTAAAAGGCACCTACATCCTGGAGACTCCAAAATTTATATCCTCCATCCAGATCTCTTCCCCGAACTCCAAGTGTTGTCCGCCTCTCTGCTTGGCTGTCTATTAGGCATTTCCAAATCTGAACACTTGATTTCACTTCCACCCCACTACCTGTTCCTTCAACCTTCCTTATTTCTGTCAGTGTTCCATTGTTCAGGATAAAAACCTATACATACTTCTTGATTACTCTTTTTCTCTTTGAATCATAAAGTCAATCCACCAGCAAGTTCTTTGGGGAATCTAAACTCAGAGTATTTCTAGAATCCAATCACATTTCACCTCTCCACTACTACCAACGCAATCCAAGTTTTTATGAAGAGGTAAGTGTTAATTTGCTCATGAATTATCCCCTGTAGAGAAGGAATTGGCCTCCTGAAAATCTCCATAGAAATTGGCCAAGACTAGTGCTTAAGGCAATCAATCCTGGTCAACAACAAGCCTTGGACCACAGCCCTCCCTGCATGCCCTGAAAGAGGCTGGTACTTTTCCAATCATGAGCACTGATGAGGCAAATCCCGCTGTTAGCTGTCTTTATCACACAGCTGCAACAAGTTCCTTGAATCCTTCTCTTACTTCAACAACATCAGAAGAGGAGCTGGCAGGATAGGGATGGAAAAAAGTTCTGCTGTATCCAATTGCCACTGTATCATGGTCCCTGATCACCCCAAAGGAGAGACTGGCAGGATAGGGATGGAGCACGGTTCTACTGTGTTATATTGCTGTTACATCCTGGCCCCTCATTATATCAGGGAAGAACCTGTTTCTTCCTTAACCATTCAACTTAAAAGCCCCACATCCCAAAAGTCACACCCCTCTCCCACATCTGGCATCTGTGGTGAAACTACCCCAGAGTGTGAGGGGCATCAGGGAATTCACATATCTGCCCTGGTCCTGTCTTCTTGAGTTTTTCCTGATGAATGATGCTCCTACAGGTCTGATCTACGTGCCAGCAGATCATTTGTACTTGTTGCACAATAGGTGCTCTATTATGTCCAAATCAGAGCTCCTGATTCTGCATCCCCATCCACTGTATTCCTCCTCTAATCTTCCCTATTTCAATTAAGTGAGAACATCAATCAATCACCAGTTCATACCAAAAACCTAAGTGTCATCGTCAGTTCCTCTTTTATATCCGTACAATAAATCCAATCCATTATCAAGTTCTGCAAGAGCTCTATGTTAAAATATAGTCAGAATTCAACCATGTTTCACTGCATTGGCCTCCTAATCAGACTGCCTATTTCCACAAAAGACCCAAGGTCATCTTTTATACACTTGAATCAGGTCATGTCACCATCTAGTTCTAACCTCCCCAGTGGCCTCCCATTCCATTTAGAATACACTCTACATGTCCTATCATGGCTACGGGGATCTACATGATTTGGCCTTTATCTCATTTTCTTCTACTCTTGCTCTTGTTCACTCTGCTCCAGCCACAGTCGTCTCCTTTCTTCATCATGAACATGCTAAGCTTGCTCCCATCCCAAGTCTGTCCCTCTGCCTGGAATGGTCTTCTCCTAGCCCTTGCATGACTTACTTCACCCATATCTCTGAGTTCAAATACCACTTCCTCCTGGGTGCATTTCCTGACCACACAATCTAAAGTAGCATTCTCCTTCATTCTAGATCCCCTTATCCTGTCTGATTTTTGTCCTTGCACTTATCATCACCTGAAAGTATATTATATATTTCTTTATGAGATTACCTGTCTTCCTAATAGATTTTCAGCTTCATGAGAGCTGGGACCTTGTCCGTCTTGTTTGCTACTCTATCTCCAAGGCCTAAGACAGGGCTTGGCACTGCTTAAAAATTATTTGTTGAATAAATGAATGAGTGGGACTAAAAAAGTTCTGAAAATCATTTCTCAGATATCTGGGGAAATTGGAGGATCTTTCTGAAAATATAATGATTCATCAATTAGGTAAGGAAAGGCAGGGTTTTCTGTACTCAGTAAGTGTTTAATAAATACAGATTGAATAAGTAAATGGATAAAATGAAGCTGCCTTTATTCATTGCATAGAACAACTATGGAATACCTCTAAGCCTGTTATTTTTTCTTGACTCAAACCACCAAATATGTTTTTTAAATTAAGTTTTAATTGAAAAAGTCATACTTTTGGGGAAGAC
Source organism: Mesoplodon densirostris (assembly GCF_025265405.1). Lineage (NCBI taxonomy): Eukaryota > Metazoa > Chordata > Mammalia > Artiodactyla > Ziphiidae > Mesoplodon > Mesoplodon densirostris. The sequence continues at coordinate 98,738,852 of NC_082681.1, forward strand.
AAACTGTTCAATATGTGAAAAAATTCTTTTGGGAAAGATAAAGAAGTGTCAAATATGATGAGTAGTATCATGTATTTGTGTGTAGGGGGAAGATCAAAAAATCTTTGTTTGAACATCCAGTCAATGACTGTTCATCCTTTCAAAAGCATACATTAATTACAAGCTGTCAGTACAAACTCTTATAATAATTCTTTCTCTGTGAAATTGACCTTAAATAGGATTAAAACTGACCTAACATGAATTTGTTGAGCTACTAGTGAATGTAGTTTGTCCATGATCACTGAGACATGCAAAGTTAATGGAAAATCCCTTATTTCTAAATGAAGGTCACATTTTATACAAAAGGAAGGGAATATTTTTCAGTCCTGTGAAATTTAAGAATTTGAGAAAGTTAAGATTTGACAGTAGAGTCTATTATTTTATAGCAAGAACATAAGAAATTGAAGTTCCAATATGACTGAAACCATTCTGTTTCACTATGGAGAAAGTTATTACTTCCCAGCCTGCCAGTAGTTTTATAGGCATCATAATATGGGAGTCAAAGACCTTGGTCCTGTTTATAGCTGGGACTGAGTTCACCATTTCCTGAGGTGTTCTCCAGCAGGGCCTTGCCTAACAACGACACAGAGCGATAATCTTTGAAATCTAAAGCAGTGTCAGTTCAGTGTCTCAAATAACCTTCACACCGAGCCTCTTAAATTGTTTTTCTTTACCCATAAAACAGATGAAGTAACTGAGTTTGTAAGAAGCGAACAACTTTCTCCAAATTGCAGAGCTAATAAGATTTTCCAGGCTGGGGCAACTGTGGTGCAATTGAGTTAAGGATGCAAAACATGGAGCAACATGAAAGGAAACGATAATCAATTGGACTTAGTAAACCAGTGAGAGGTGCCAATAAAATATTTAAATGGTGAATTCTCAGGAATAAGTGGAAATTCTTGTTTTGAAGTTCAGAAAGTAGACTAAGAACAGAAATGGACCTCGAGGTAACATTTGAGCCATGAACTAGATAAATCACTCATGTGGGTTAGTTAGAAGAGAATTGAGGCCATGAAGGAAAGGATGCCATGGTAGGAGTGGATCCTATCACAGGATGAAGACTAAGAGAAGAATGAATTTTAAGGAAGAGTTGCTCATTTGTGTCAGGTACTATTGAGGGGTTCTCCGGGGTGAGGAATAAGACCTTTGAAATAAAATGGACATTGAGGTCCTTACCTCTAGCAAGGAGCCCCCAGCGATTTGGCAGGGTACTGATGATTTTAATAGCCCTATTTCTCACCTAATTAAAAAAGGGCTAATTTTAGAACCATAACGAAGCAAGACAACACATTTTGTTAGAGGATTTGTTGCCTCCTTAAATATAAGTCCTTTTTTTCTCAAATGTTCTTTGGACTGCTTTGAATCCTTGCATTTTTAATTTTGGGTATAAAATAATTTTTCATTATCCTTATGGAGTAACTCATGGACAGAAAGATGTATTTTAAAAGAAAAAGGCTAGATAAAGATCTTAGTTTTTCTATGACACTAACTATGTGGCTCTTAAAGTGATTTTTATAAAGTTCAAAAGGTGCTTAAATTTAGAGCTGAGAGTCTTTTTTCTCTCGTCGTCTTTTTATAAACTAAAGATTGTCTCGAGTTATGCCTTTGATGAGATGTACAGTATGTTGTAAGAAAAGATGTCCTCTCAACGCTTTGAAGATGCTCATAAAATGGTGGAAAAGATGCCAAAAAAGATTATTCACTAAAATTAGCATATATCTAGTGGTTCATTAGCTTGAATTTACATTATAAAATGGTTTATTGAATTGATTGACTGGGTACTTTTATAATGGCTAAAGACTGGTTCTTGACTCTGTGCTTTAGAATTGCCTGGGGAGTTGTTTTTTTTCCCTGAAGCTGTCTCCTTTAATTGGGTAATATTTTTGCAGAAAGAAGGGAGCATGCCATATTGTTGTTTTTTTATAAAAACAGACTTAATTTTTAGAGCAGTTTTAAGTTCACAGCAAAATTAAGTGGAAAGTACAGAGAGTTCCCCTATTTTCCCTGTCCCTACACACGCAGGACATCCCCCAGTATCAATATCCTGCACTAGAGGGTACATCTGTTACAACTGATGAACCAACACGGACACCATTATCATTCAAAGTCTATAGTGTACATTAGGGTTCACTTTTAGAGTTGTACATTCTATGGATTTAGACAAATGTATAATGACATGTATCTATCATTATAATATCATACAGAGTATTTTGACAGCCCTAAAAATCCTCTGTGCTCCACCTATTCATCCCTTCCCCTCCCCAACCCCTGGCAAATACTTATCTTTTTGTTGTCTCCATAGTTGTGCCTTTTCAAGAATGTCATAGATTTTTGGAACCATACAGTATGTAACCTTTTAGTTTGACTTCTTTCACTTAGTAAGATGCATTTTTTAAAAATTCAGCTTTACTGAGATGTAATTGACATATAAAATTGTAAAGAAATACACATTTAAGATTCTCCATGTCTTTTCAAGGCTTCATAGCTCATTTCCTTTTAGCAGTGAATAATATTCCATTGTTTGGATGTACCGCAGTTTATCTAGTCATCTACTGAAGGACATCTTGGTCGATTCCAAGTTTTTGGCAATTATGAACAAAGCTGCTATAAATATCTGTGTGGACATAAGTTTTCAGCTCCTTTGGATAAATACCAAGGATCGCAATTGCTGGATCATATGGTTAGGGTATGTTTCGTTTTGTAAGAAACTGCCACACTGCCTTCCAAAGTGGCTATACTATTTTGCATTCCCACCCATAATAAATCAGAGTTTCTGTTGCTCTCACCAATATTTGGTGTTGTCAGTGTTCTGGATTGTGGCTATTTTAACAGACATGTAATGGTATCTCATTGTTTTAATTTCCATTTCCCTGATGACATATAATGTGGAGCACCTTTTCATATACTTATTTGCCATCTGTGTATCTTCTTTAATGAGGTATCTGTTCAGGTCTTTTGCCCATTTTTTAATCAGGTTGTTTGTTTTCTTATTGTTGAGTTTAAGATTGCTTTGTATATTCTGGGTCATCGTCCTTTCTCTGATGTGCCTTTTGCATATATTTTCTCCCAGTCCATGGCTTTTTTTTTTCATTCTCTTAACATTGCCTTTGTGGAGCAGGAGTTTTAATTTTAATGAAGTCCAACTCATAAATTAATTATTTAATGGATTGTGCCTTTGATGTTGTAAGAGGAGCTTTATTTATGTATTTATGTATTTATTTATATTCCTCATCTTCCTTTTGTTTTTTCCCCTAGCTTTATTGAGATATAATTCACATAAAACATTGTGTAAGTTTAAGGTGTACAATATGTTGATTGGATACAATATATATTTCAAAATGATTATCACCATAGCATTATCTAACATCTCCATGCTGTTACATAATTACCATTTCTTTTTCATGGTGAGAATGTTTAAGGTCTACTCTCCTTGTCACTTTCAAGATATAATAAAATATTGTTAACTATAATCACCATGCTCTATGTTAGATCCCCAGAACTTATTCATTTTATAAGTGGAGGTTTGTACTGTCTGACCAATATCTTTTTATTTCCCCAAACCCTCAGCCTCTGATAACCACCACTCTATTCTCTGTTTCTAAGAGTTTGGCTTTTTTAGATTCCACATATACATGAGATTATACACTATTTGTCTTTCTATGTCAGACTTATTTCACTTAGCATAATGCCCTTAAGTTTCATCAATGTCATCCCAAATGGCAAGATTTATTTCTTTCTCACAGCTGAGTAATATTCCATTGTGTGTGTGCATGTGTGAGTATATATATATCACATCTTCTTTATCCATTCATCTATTAGTGGAGTCTTAAGGTGCTTCCATATCTTGGCTATTGTGAATAATGCTACAGTGAACATGAGGGTACACATATCTCTTTGAAGGTCCTGTTTTTATTTCCTTTGGAAATAAATCCCAAGAGTGGGATTGCCAGATCATATGGTAGTCCTATTTTTAATTTTTTGAGGAAGAGAGGAGAGCTTTTAAAAATATCAAGTACCCAGTCTCCTGCCCTAAGGAGTCTGTTTTGGTTAACCTGAGTGAGGCCTGGACATCAGCATTTTAACACTCTAGTTAATTCTAAATTTGAGAAGCAGAGGTCTAATGCCATAGTTTCCTTTCTCTACTTTTAGGTAACAACCTTCTATAATTAAAAAATAGACAAACGAAACTTATTATTTGTTTTTCTAGAGATGGCCCAATATCCTAATTTTCTGCTTACCGCTCTGATCTCTTCTTTTCAATCTCACTCAACATAGGTGACCTCCAGAGCTCTATCCTAGTTCCCCATCTCTCTTTAGCTAGATTCTCTTCCTCAGCATCTCCATCAGCTACATAGCTATAAATACCCTCCATAGGTTGACAATGTCCAAATGTCTTTTCTCCAGCTCTGAAATGGCCTCTGAAATCCAAACTTGTATATCACATTATCTTTTCTGCATTCCAACTTGGATGTCTTATAAGAATGTTAAACTGAACCTGTTCCAAACTGAATTCTATGCTTCCAGCCCCAACCTTCACAAGACCTATGCTTCCCTTAGTCCACCATGGGGCAAGAATCAGACTGAAGTTTCCTCTTTTTGTCTTCTCCCACAAACAATTCAGAAGTAAGTCTTGTATATTCTACACACACCCGCAAGTACATCCAAAATCTGTCCACTCCACTCGTCCTGAACTACTTCAACCATAGTGCAAGCCACCGCCTTCTCTTCCCTGGGAGACTTCAGTGACCTCCCTACTTCCACACTTTGCCACTTCCCACTTCCTTATCTGCCCGTGATCCATCTCTACATGTGAACCAGAATGAGTTTCTAAAAAAATGTAAATCATTGCTTTAAAACCCACCAATGAATTGCCGTCCTTTTGCAAACAAAACTGTGTTTGTTTCTAAAGGCTGCCATATCAAAGTACCAAAACCTGGGTGGGTTAAACAACAGAAATGTGTTGTCCCACAGTTCTGGGGGCCATAAGTCTGAAATCAAGGTGTCAGCAGGGCCATGTTTTCTCTGATGGCTTCAGGGGAGAATCCTTCCTTGTCTCTTCTAGCTTCTGGTGTTTGTTGGCAAACTTTGGTCTTCCTTGGCTTATGATGCATTACTCCAGTCACACGGCCATCTTCTTCCTGTGTGTCTTCACATCTTCCCTCTGTGTATGTCTGTTTCTGTGTCTAAAACTCGCCCCCCTTTTTTTTGCAGTACGCAGGCCTCTCACTGTTGTGGCCTCTCCCGTTGCGAAGCACAGGCTCCGGACGTGCAGGCTCAGCGGCCATGGCTCACGGGCCTAGCCACTCCGCGGCACGTGGCATCTTCCCAGACCGGGGCACGAACCCGTATCCCCTGCATCGGCAGGCAGGCTCTCAGCCACTGCGCCACCAGGGAAGCCCCCTAAAATTCCCCTTTTTATAAGAACACTGGTCATATTAGATTAGGACCCACCTTAATGACCTCACTAATTTATCTCTATAAAAACCCTATTTTCAAGTGAGGTTGCATTCTAAGGTACTGGGGCTTAGGACTTCAAAATATTTTATTTGGGGGAGACAATTCAACCAGGAACAAAAACCCAAACTCCCTACAATCAAGCTTTACATAATATATATGGCCCTTGCTTTCATCTCTGACCACATCTCCTACCACTTGCCCATCTCACTCTGTTGCAGCCACCTTGGCATTTCTGTTTGCCAACTTTGCTCTTAGCATTTACTTTCAAATGTAATGTCCACAGAGAAACCAACTCTGGTCACGTTATTAACTCACCCCTCTTCCTGCACTACTTCAGTTACTGTCTAGCTCATTACTATTTCATTTTCCTCATAGCATTTGTCACACTCTGAAGTCACCTGGTATTTATATTGTCTCTCTCACTGTGGCAGATACTACTGGTTATCTACTCTTACTATTCATCCTCTTTCATCACTAAGAATCTGACTATGTCTAGTCTGCCATGCACCCAGCTGCAGGGCGTGGATCATGACTGGGTCAGACTGGTCATGGCAATTGTGCTTCCCTTTGCAGAGATTACTGTTGGAGTGGGAATGTGGCCAGGTTCTGGTCAATGGGATGCAAGGGGAAGCCCTTGGGGTTTCTGGAAAGACTTTCCTCCTGATTGAAGAAGCAGACAAAAAACAAGCTCTTCTCTCCTCTCTTGACTCCTGAATTTCAATGTGATTTCTAGAGTTCCACCAGCCATCTTGCGTCCATGAATTGATCTGCTAGAGGAGAACAGAAGCCAACAATGTTGAGCAAGATGGAAGTGGGAGGAGCCTGAGTTTTTGATGATACCATGGCTACTGTACCAACCCTAAAACTATTACTTCCTGATTGAGCGCCATAAATTTCCCTATGTTTTAAGCCATTGATATTCAAGTTTTTTGTTATTTGCCTTGAAAGTGCCCTTACTGACATACTCCTCCACCATTACCATAGGTACTTTGTCTGTCTTATCCAATGCTGGACCCCAATAAGAATGACATCTGGCAGGTACGAAACACTGAAAGAATATTTGTTGAATGAATGTATGAATGAATGAAAGTACCTCTTGGCATCCCTGCCACGCTACTTATCTTTGCTCCTCTGACTCAGTCTTCTTCCACTTACAAAACCTCTCCTTTGTCTCAGACTGCCTTCCCATTCTATTCTCTCTCTTTTAACCTCATCTGGCCCCAGCTCCTAGCCTGGCTCCTCCTCTGTTCCCCACATCCTCCGGGCTCACCACAGTATAGGTTTAGGCCCAGCCAAAAGTCTGACTGTGTGTCACTCCACAAACTCATCTTCATCCTCTGGTTCCCACTCTGTGGCTTCAAAGCCAAGGATGAACCATCCTGATCACGTTATACCCTGCAGTGTCTTCATAAGTGAAAGTTTCTTTCTTCCTTACACTATCACAAACACCTTAAGAACTGGATCTATGTCCTACTTTTAGTTGCATCTCCCACAAATAATAGAGCATTACTGTAAAAGCACAGTTCAGTGAATTTCTGTTGAATAGGGGCAGCGTGTCATAGTGGTTAAGTCCTGGCCTTTTAAAGACAGCAAAGCCAGGGCTCATATCTGCTATTTGCTTGCTTGGTCAACCTCAGGGAAATCACCTGTCCACTCAGAGCTTCAGTTTCTCCGCTTACAAAATAAAGAATAATAGTATCTACCTTATAGGATTACTGTGTATCTCTCTAAAAGAGACAATGCATATAGATATTTGTCACAAAGCCCAGTAGAGAGTAAACACCCATTAAATAGTTGCTATTATTATTAATAGCTATGTTTGAATGAATACTATTATATTCATGAGCATGGTAAAGACTAGTATTCTCGTAGATAATTGTAAATCATGCCTAGCAGACTGTGCTGGTGTGTTGGGATTTTACACACACACACACACACACACACAAACACACACACACACACACACATCCCCGCCACACCCCTATCTGTGTCCATGTAGATATGATATCAAATGTTATTGGCTTTTGGTGGGTGTCTTGATAAGTACATATTATATATATGTATCTTGTTATGTATCCACCTAGAAATTTTCTACTTTCAAAATGTTGTAGCAGAGGCTATAGCAGACTGACAATGAATCTGAAACCATTTGTTTGTTTGGAAAAGTAGCTAGGAAGAAGGAGAGGCTACATTTCCATTTGTATGTTAATGACGTTAATTTACCTAAATTTGGAAAATGCAGTGTTCAGGTCAGGACTCCTGGTTGCCAACCTCAAAAACTGTCTCTAGCTAATTAAAGCAGAAAGGAATTTATTGGCAGGATTTGTGGGTGTGGTGATGGGGGGGGCACTTCACAGAATCACCAGGAAAGCTGGAGATCCAGGCTCATAAAATGGTGACAAACACGGATGCAGCCCAAAAGACCAGAATGCTCCAAATGCCATCATGAGTGGACCCTGTGTCCCTGGAACACCCTTTGTCACATGGCTGGGCTCTCTTGCACTTGACATTGGCTGCTGTAACCTCTGGGCTCTTGATTCCAGTGTGCCCATAGGGAATAACCTCTGAATGTCTGCAGGTCTTGGCCACTCCTCCTGAATTGCACATCTGGTGAGCCAAGCTTGGGCACGCCTGGCTCTCCAACTGTTCTGAGGAGGGGAGAGGAAACACCTGCTCCCTTCAGATCCTGCCTCCCACCTGCCTTGGGACTCCCCATCCCTTCGGGGGTATTTGGATGCTGGGCAATTCCTGTAAATATCCACTAGAGCTACCAAGAAAGAGAGAGGCAACCTAAAAACAGAACCAGAAATAAAAGGCTCAGGAGGGTCCCTTGAAGAATTTCCCATCCAGCTGATAGACATCTTCTTCTCCAAACTCTTCCCATCCTGAGTGCAAATGAAATAACAGCAGGAGTATTTTCATCCCCTTTGGCATAGATAGACATGTGAAGAGAGTCCTTCTTTCTCAGGAACATTAATGATGACTGGTAAAGTAACCACATGTGGCACAGTGACCTTTCTGAAAAGCATGGTGATGTGATGAAAAGAGTTGCTGGTGCCAGATACCCATTGATAGGCTCAGAAACAGGTCCTCTGGAGCCCAAGAGGCGGAGGCAAGCCTCCCTCTTGAAAGGGGCAGCAGATGGTATTCTTCGCCACCCCTGACAGAATAACGGCTGGAGGGAGCAGTGGGGCTCCATCTGGGAGAGAGCCTGTCTTCTGTGGCCAAGCAATCAATGTGTTTGCAATTTTTACACTTTCTGTGGTGCCTTGCAGAAGGGCAGCTTGTAGGAGGCTGGAAAATTCCAACCAGGAAGAACCACACCTTTTCATGTTACTTCAGAGCAGATAGAGTGGTTCTGAGAACCCAAAGGCAAAAGATAGCAGAGTGGAGTGGTGAACATATGTTGAGAGAAAAACACAAATTATCAGGAGAAATGAAAATGTTGATGGACGTCAAGCTCTGATATTTGAAAATGTTGGTGGCCAAAGGATTTATCCACCCTCTCGATCTGACCCACAAAATTGAGCCAGAAAATGTGTTCATGACTATTTCCATGGCTCTTACTCAGCTACAAGTCATTTCCCCTTTCAGATTATTTCCATTTTTAAGCTCCAATTTCCATTTGCTTTTTGATCTTCTGCTTTTAAGACATTTCGGCCAATATCATCATTGGCCAAGTGCCAGGTTTTCTTTCAAGGCTTTGAGCTTGTCATTTATCCTTTATCCTTGTAGGTGGATTCTGTTTTGTGACTGGCTGGTCCCAGGTAGACAGGGTTTTCCTGGTAAAGCAAAAGAAAAGGGGCTTCTTACTAAAGGGTGGAGATCAAACTGAAAAATTGAAGACACCTCCTGTAAACATCAGTGACTGAAGTAAAAGTTCTGTGGAAAAGTAATAATGTGATTACCAATTGATGAATGAATAATAAATGACATGATCTAGCTGAACCTGACAGTTTCAGCATCAGTAATTAAGTTTTATGACGTATTTATCACTTTTTTATATTCTCAGTTTAATTCTTCATCGGTGTTCATTAAAAAAATATTCTGGAGCTGGGTTCATCTGACATAAAAAAATTATAAATGGTTCAATGGTTCATTGTGTTTTCCACAAAAGTTGCTGATGGCTTTCTGTCTTCATGTTCAGCTTTTAAGGGCAAGAGTTAGGAAATATTCCCCTTTGTATTCTTACAGCTCATAACAGTATTATCCAGCTAGCAGGCATTTAGCCCACACACGTAGTTACCTTTGTCATTTTTCTACTAGTTGTGGTGCCGTGGGTTGGCTTTACCTGTTATTCTCACACTCACATAACTCGAGGAGTCAAGGACTCCCACTTTGTCATTGTGTCTAAATCAGATCTAGTGTTTTATTCTAAATGATGCCGAAGAAGGCGCCGATTTCAGTTCTATTGTGGATTTAATCATGGATCTGCTGCTAAAAATCATTTACTGGATGAACAACTCAGAAAAGAACTCTCACCACCCACCCACACCGTAATAAAACAGGGCAGAGTTTTGCACTTGCTTCCACAGCATCGCCTGAGAAAGAGTTCTGATTCCCATGTTTCTTCTCTCTTACTGAGAATTTCAACTTCATCTCGGTCAGCTGCTGAATCATTAAGCAGAATGCCACTCTGTGTTTCCGTGTCTTTCGTGCGGGCGGCACCTCTTTAGGGCAGCCACATGCTTGCCAAAGAATTGAATCCCGAATATTATTTAGCCCCTTATTATTTCCATAACACCACAAAAGAAGAAGAAGAAGAAGAAGAAGAAGAAGAAGAAGGGGGTGGGGGACTTCCTCGCCCTTGTTACTCCAATGCCGTCCGTTCCCATCGTAAGATGCTCCGTGGAAGGGAGCCTAGCGGTGGGCAGCGGCTGCGAGTCCCCGATACCGGGCGCCTCACATTTCCGTGGCATTCCCATTTGCTAGTGCGCTGCCGCGGCCGCACGCCTGATTGATATATGACTGCAATGGCACTTTTCCATTTGACATTCTCTCTCTCTCTCCCTCTCTCTCTGCCTCTCTCTCTCTCTCTCTCCCTGTGTCGCTTAAACAACAGTCCTAACTTTTGTGTGTTGCAAATATAAAAGGCAAGCCATGTGACAGAGAGACAGAAGAACAAAAGCATTTGGAAGTAACAGGACCTCTTTCTAGCTCTCAGAAAAGTCTGGGGAGAAAGGAGCCCTGCGTTTTCCCCCAAGGTAAGCAGGAAAACAGCGCTGACGGCTTGCCTAGGAAATTACTTCTTTCCAAAAGGAGCATTTCATCCTCTCTCAGACAAAGAGACAACCTTTAAATACCACTTAAATGTGCATTAATTGAATTTGCATTAATCTGTAGTGGGCTAGCATTGTGTTTTGTAAATGAACGGGTCTTTGAAGTCGGTGACAGGACAGGGGAGCCTCACAGAGAGGCTGGAAAATCTCTTTGGGTTTGACTGAAAGAGATGGGATTTTCAAACTCTGCGTAGTTAGATGTAACTTTGTAATGGTTCTTATATTTGACCCCGTGAAAGGAGATTGAGAAGCAGCTACTCGCCGACATGGATTCCTGGAGCCCCAGTATCTTCCCCGCCGCCCTCATCCCTCTTAAAACGGGGGCACTTATGAACGCGGGCAAGACTGCAAGTTTAAAAGCGCACTGTTTACTTTTATTACTACTTATGTATGCTGATCTCCTGCCAGGGCTCTGCCGGAGTGCTTAGAATGACTTCAAACAATAGGCAACATTTATTTCTAGCTTTCTGTGTCACGCTTTACAGGAATCCTGTTCCTTTGCACCTTTCTCCCAACTTGCAACATCTTCAATTCCATAGATGCAGTCAGGAGCGCCGGGGAGAGGGGAGGATGGATTTACTATAGGATTTTGATTGGGCAAAAAGTCCGAGGAAATGCATGCTGTTTGCCTTGGCCTTATTGCAAAGGGTTATTTTTAGTAATCAGCTTGTCCCTGCAGCCGACCGATGCTACCCAGTCCAAGCAGTGACCGGGAAAGGATGCTCTCCCAACCAGCACAGGGACCAGGACCTGTAGGAATGACTCCTACAAACACCTGAGGAATATTCGGAGGGTTCTTGCAAGCTCCTGAATACAAGTTTCTCTCTTTAAATGAACAATTGGGCTGTAGGAGGCCTGGGCATAACTCTTTCTTGGGGGACGGGAAGTTTGACTGTGTACAGAATGTTAATGACTCAGAGCACCCTGTAACTGAGGCTCATTGTAATCGAGGAGCTGAGATAAACCTGCATGAAAGAGGTAGACTCCCTTCTCTGCTGAGATTCAGGTGCAGTAAAGGAAGCTGGGAGTCCCGCGTTCTGTGCTCTGTAACTGTCATGAATAGCAGATATGGATGCTGTGAAACATGTCTCTTTTCATGTATGATATTAGTGTATTTTAATTACAAGGAGCCGGCGTTGGCAAATTGCTCCAACACATAACATTAAATACCAGGTGCATTTGAAAATGTAGAGATGCCTAAAGTGCAGAGGTGGCTCTAGGTGTCTATCAAATACAGTGGGGACTACAAGATGCTTCTCGATTGTTTCGACCAAATGCAAATATCTGCCCCCCTTTTTTTTTTTCTTACCAGTCTGACTTCTGAAAGTAAACTTTTAGGTTCCTAGAGACCAATATTCATCGTGGAACGGGAACTTGGTTTATGGGGGAACTCCTCTGATTTTCTCTAATAACTAACCTAACAAGCATTGTTGAATGAGAATCTTGCTTTTGAATGAGGTAATTTACAATCTTGGGATAGTCATTATTTATTTGAGAAAGCCTGAAAAGATACCATGGATTCTATTGCTATACAATTTTAAACTACTGCTGTTAACAAAGCATTTAGCCGAACCAAAACAGTTTTCTTAAACTATGATTCAGACCATTATATGAGAGGGTCTGAGCACAAAATGCAATGTTTTGCATCATTTACTTTAAAATACATTTAGTTCAGGTAAAAGGAGTGCTGGCTGAAGCCTTCTTGATGACCATGTACCAAGCAGCTGACACCCACAGATGGAAACACGCCTGTGGAGTTTTCAATCTTAATTCATGTTCCAGTGACACTGTCAAGGGGAAAATAAATCATTTTTCAATACATTTAACAATTTCCAACTCATTTATTTTCCTCGGCCCTTGAAAAATGTGGCGAGTTTCTCGGAATTACAGCCACCAGTGGTGGCTGGCAATTTTTACTGTATTTTCAGAACTCACAATTCAAGCACTCTTATTCTTATTGGTTAATTATTCATACCCTCATTCTTTCAATAACTTATGCTAGTTCTGACGGATGCAAAGGTGAATGAGACATTGTCCTGCGCCCTAATTCGCAGTCTGTATGCCACCTCCAGTTAGATTTGGGAACAGAAATGGACTTGGCCAGTGGGTAAACTGGTCAATGAGTTCCTTGTTAGAAAGAACTATTTCAAATATCTGCTGGTACCCAGATTTACTGGAAATGATTGTTGCTTATCGGTGGGTTTTCTTTCCATTTATGATAAAGGGGTTCCCCTCAGGCCTTTATCACCGGATCCTGGGGACACGTCACTCACAGCTAGCAGAGCCTGGATCTTTCCTTCCTGGGTAGCAGAAGGCTAGAAAAGGGGCAGTTTATCCTTTCTCTGCTCCCTTGAGCCCCCTTTGGAAAGGACCACGTGCTGTCTGTATCGGGGATGGCTGTGAGTCACCTACTCAGCGACTGACATCAGGGCCACTTGATGAATCATTGAATTAGAAACATGCATGGAGGAAGATGCAGTCACTATCTCCCACCACTTACTTGTCCCATCCCCAGGATCGAAACCAGTGACCTCTGGGCCTGGCCTAAATTCAAGAGGCCCCTGGGAAGGAGTTGCCAGAAGTTGTTCCCCAAACCCAGGTCTCCGTCAGAGCCGCTAACAGTGGCGCTTTCAAATAATCCGATCTTGTGTTTTCTGCCTCGGATAGGTTACTGGGGGGAAATACCCTGAAGACAGCATCACCAGAGTCCTTGATTTGGTCCTTATCAGCAGATAATCCCCTGTGGTTGGATTAAAATGCCTCTGACTCCCTGGGGGGCCTGACTCACCCTAGCCAGCCCTCAGCTTCTTGGCCAGCGGCCTTCCAGGCCATCCTCACCTCCTCCCATGACAGTCAGCTAAGGCGACTTTGTCCGGGCCCCCTGCCTGAGCCGGTGGAAGCAGGAGGGATGGGATGGCAGGTGGCAGAACGGAGAAGGGCTAAAGCAGAAGAGGGAAGCTGGGCCATGGGAGGGTGGGTGAGCTCCGAGGCCCAGATTGCTGTGGCCTGCCCTGGCTGTGATCAGCTGTCATTTCCTCTTCGTGTATGACACTGTGGAACATATTAAAATTTCTCTGGGATGGTATGTTTGGAATTCCTCTGATGCCCCACCTCACCAACTTACCCGGACAATAAAAGCAAGGTTGTAAGCCTTTGAACAGCTGGCAGGCTATATATTTCCCCTCTTTCTTTCGCATAATCTAATTCAGAAAAGAATCCAGCTAGACTGGCAGTGCCATGTCTGGGTACTTGTTTCCTGCAAGTCCTTCCTCCACCACCTCCTCCCGCCCTCCCTGGAATCTTCCTGGGTGGCATGTGGCTTTTCTTTGCTTTTGCTCTCCACCACTCCCACCCCGCCCCCTTTTCCCCTCGCCTGAGCTCCTTCCATTGTGAGCTCGCTCTTTGCTCTGCCTGTTTTCCAGACAGCCTGGGTCCTGTTCCATCTGGGGACAACAGCCCATGAGGTCTCCCCATCTCCATAGTATTCCCAGGATGTCATTCTTGGCAGCAGCTCTGCCGGGCTGATAGGATCGGGGGTCTTTTTGGAGCGCCCCGAGCCTGAACCCACTCGCAGAGAGGAGCAGCCTCATGGCTCGGGCTGCCCTTTAGGCTGCTGGGAGTAGGGCTGGAGTGAACCGGGTTGGCAGGGACAAACATACCATCACAGTGACCCGCACATCTCCGGCGAAGGGCCGGGGGTGGGAGTGCTATGGGAACGCCTGGATGCACTTCGGCCTACATTAAGAGAAATGTGGTTATTCTCTGTTTCGGGGAGAGAGACAAGTGACTTGAAATCAAGCTCCCTGGATCCTTGGGCCCCGCCCTGCCCCCTTTCTGTGTCCTTCCCACATCCTTCCCAAGGAAATAGAAGGACAGACGGGACTTTTAATTTGGCTAGCGCGGGCCTGAATGTCTCTATGAAACCCGTTTTGTGAAAGGGAGAGGGGAGAAATGGATCCTGGGTTGAACCGAACCCAGCATGGGGCTGGGGAGATGGGGAGGGTTTTTTCTTTTTTTTCCTTTCTTTGAACAGCAGAACAACAGATCGGTTTATGAGTTGCAAATGGAAGGAACTGGACTTCTCAATTAGACGTTCCCATTTAAGAGCTTCATATCACCCCCGCCTGTGTGCAGCATCCTTAAAAGATGCTGCTCATGTCCTCGGGACCAAAACGTATTACGGAGCACTCTACAGTACAGGTTCCTAGTCCTTTTCTTTTCCTGGGGGCTTTGGTAGTCTTTTCCGAATTAGCTAAAGTTCATTAAAAGACCCAAAAGGAAAAATTGAACACAGCTGAATTAAAATGAGTCTTTTCCTGTTAGCTTGACAAGAAGGGGGAAAAAAAAGAAAGGAAAGAAAAGAAAGAGAAGAAAGAACCAACTCCCCTCCTCTGCCACTTCTTGGGTTTTAATATGAATTATTCCATACAAGTCCCTAGGCTAGAGAATCTATTTAAAGACGCCTGGCAGCATAAAGAGAGAGGGTAAAAATACAACCACTCTTTTGTCCATCAAAGGTTTTCTTTGGGAGGACATTAAGAGCCTTCCTATTTTCCTGTCTGCCCCTGCCAGTGGCAACATTCCAGCTGGTAGTACCCACTCCTCATCCTTCAGATCAGCAACCATAAACTTCTGTTTGCGTCCAGGAGAAAACAAAGGGTGGCGAATCCTGCTGAAACCCCTGTGCATGTGCAGCGGGGTGGGCGAGGCAGGGACTGGCTTGGCTGCGCAGGTTGCGTGCTGCAAATTCACACACCCACACATTCGAGTTTTTGAGGAAGATTGCAACGATGGCATTCTTTCTGATGCCAGATGCTGTCACATCTGCAAAGCTTTCTTCTTGTGTGTCTGGCGATAGCTTCCTTGGGTGCCATTCACGTTTACTGTCCCCCTCATCAGAGGGTCTCAGAGTCTGATGGGTGAACCTATAATCACACCCCCAGACCCATTTTCAATAGTCAGAATGTAACACCCCGGATGGGGTTCACAGTCTGGGACAACTACTTTCTTGTTAGAAAGACTACTGACTCAGAAAATGCAAAGAATGGGTAACTTTAGGAGGCGATATATCCTTCATGCTTAGAATCAGGAATTCATCCAATCAGAGTCCATTTCACCCTCATGTCCAAATCTGCACATGAACATGGACTATAGCCTTAAACTCAGTTCTATAAGATTTGCAGTAGATATGTTTTTCTTTTTGTTTTTCTACAAAAGCTAAGAATTTTTTCATACCATTTTCTCTCCTCCAAGGCCGGGCTCAATCCCAACTTTTTCTTTTAAGCTGTGATCCAACCAATTGCCAGATTCTTTAAAAATGAAAGGGCAACAGGTTAATACATTCAAGAAAGTTGATGAGGTGTCAGAAAATTCTCAGGGGCGACCCTTCTGCAGTGCCACCAACCAACAATAGCCCTAAAGATGGAGTCTCCTCCCATCCTTCCATCAATAGGGAATAAAAATAGGCAAAGAGCAGGCCATGGAGAAGCAAAGAGAAAGAGGAAGGATTATTTCTGATATTTAAAATCTGCCACTGGAGATTTTCAAATAGCACAATTTCAGAAAGGGGAGCTTCCCTTAATTTCACCTACGCCCGCCCAGGAAGAGAGGTTTGAACTGTGAAGTTGCCTCCTTTACTTGACATTAGAAAAGGAGGTCAACTCCTACAGTGAAGAAAATATCCCCCTTCCTTAACTCTAAGTGAAATGTAGGCGCACACATTCTTAATATGGATGTGAAGAGTCCAAGAAATCTGGTTCTTAAAGTCCAATTTTTCTTTAAAGCACGAGGCAATGTTCAAGGACTTCATACATTTCTGTGATTTCCCCCCCAAATTACTGAAAATGACTTTTTTTCAGAATTAAAATTTTTCTGTTGAGGTTTGAAATCCAAAGGCAGCAGAATGGAAGTGTCACAGGGGAACTGGCAATCAAAAGACGTAGCCAGGGTGTGTGTGGTTTAAGCAAAGCAAAATACGAACAGAAAACCAAAAGCCCAATAAATTCAGAGTGATTAGCAATAAGGGAAACATATTTTTATGTGATTGGCTTTTTTTCATTTTTTAAAAAAATTTGTATTGGAGTATAAGTTAATTTACAATGTTGTGTTAGTTTCAGGTGTACAACAAAGTGAATCAGTTATACATATACATATATATATGTATCCATTCTTTTTCAGATTCTTTTTCCATACAGGTTATTACAGAACATTGAGTTCCCCGTGCTTTAACGTTGCCCCTTTGACACGAGTCTGTGTCCACAAGTGATGCTTCCAAATTGCCACAGGATTGAATCCAGTATTCAAATCCCATCATTGGGCAGAAAAGGCAAATTGAATGGGGAATGGAAATACTGAGTTGCTCTATTGTTTATGCCCAATTTCTAACTAAGGGCTCTACAGCTGTTAGGTGAGATCACTACCCATCATTCCAAAGTGTGGGTGAGGAGATTCAAATGCAGCTTTGGAAACACTTTGTTGGACACTTTGAAGAAAAGCCAACATACTCTTTTGGCTCCAGGGTAAAAAGGAGCTTGTACCCTGAGCTAACATTGGTTATCTGTCTTCTCCTAAGGCCATACCACAGCCAGCAGTCCAGTGGCAGAGCAAGTGTCAAATTAACTCAGCACCAGGGTCCCCAGAACACCAGGGCACCTTTTCTTTTCCACGGGGAGAGTGTACATTCATGTGTTGGCGAGACCAAGTGCCCTGGGTTGGGTGTCTCAGAACTTTCCTGCTTTCCTTCCAAAGGGTCTTACACAAAGTAAGTGGTAGAGTGTTTCTCATTCCTCATGTGAAACCCCCTTCCTGGGAGGGAGTGGGTGAAATGAAGGGAACCTTCCCTTTCTGGAATTTTGCTATTTGAAATCATTGAAAGGGCAGTGGCAGATTTGAAACATAAAAATAATCCTTCTTCCGTCTCTTCTGTTACCTCTTTTGTGGCTTTCTCTCTCCCTATTATTGATGAAAGGATGGAAGGGTACTCCATGTTTAGGGCTATTGTTGATTTTTGGCACCCCAGAAAGCCCACCCCTAAGCCTCTTCTGACAGCTCATCACCATATCAGTCACAGCTTTTAGTGGAGTGGTAGATTTACAGAAATAATCCAAACCCCCAGAGGAAAAGACTTCAGCCGTATCCTGCTTCTGGACACATGGGTAATCAGACTCGGTCATTTCCAATTTATGCAAGGTTTGTTCTCTAAACGTCAGTTATGTCAACTGTTAAGAACTCAGAATGAGTCTTTCCATAGAAACTGTAGAAGCCCACAGAAGCCCAGCACAGGAAACAAGACCCGTACCCAATGGGCAACTCTTTTCGACCCAAGTCCCAGCCTAGAGCTTCAGGTACCCTAGCACAGAGGTTCCATAGATGCTTTACTAAGCGGACTGCCTTGCTCTTAACCACATCTGCAGAGAAGAAAACTCTTCTAACCAATCTTCCTCTTCTATCCTGAACCAGAGAGAGCATCATAAATGGCCCCACTAGGGCATGAGGATCTGCGGCTCAATCTGTTAGGAATAAGGGTCATTCATAGGAAAGGTGCAAGAGGGTTGAACTCAGCTTACATCCTCATCATCACCAATTGAAAGAAGTTTAATTCTACCATGATTGACTACTATTCGCTTTCTCCTCTCCCCATTTGGTGGAGACTGGAAAGAAACACTACCAATTTTAAGACAGCTTTAAGAGAAATAAGAACTGGTTAAGTATCCTCGCTAACTGCTTCCTATTATTAACATGTTATTAATTTATAAACCATATTTGGTACATTCAAACACCAAGTCAACTGGTTATGACGGGCTATTTTTATTTCGGGCCACCAATACAGCCTCATCAAGGGGCTTAGGCACCACATTAGAACTTGTTTGGACTTTTCTGTGATCATTAACTTCTTGAGTAAGCAAGGAACTCTTTGTGTCGTATTTCTTTGGGGAACATGTAGCCCCAAAGCAGGCGAGTACTCTTGAGAAGCTTGGGTGGAGTTAGAGAATGTTGGAAATGGATAGAACCATAGAAACATCTCGAACAATCTGTACATTTTGTGAATGAGAAAACTGAGTCCAGAGAAGGCAAGTGACTTGCTCAAGATCACACAGCCAGTGACGGGAAGGGAGGGCTCAGAGCTTGCGGCTCCTCAGATCAGCCTTCCTTCCACCAAAGCAGACAGCAGTAGAATGCTCTTCTGGTTTCAGAGGTTGTGGAATAGTTATCCAATGTTTCTGGCAAATGAATGCAAAACACTGGGACATGGAACACAGGCTAGAAATGGGTTGGGGAGGAAGAGATGAAACCTGTAGGGAAGTGGGAGTTTGGATCACAATGAGAGGTTTCTCTGGATTTCATGAAGAAATCAGGATTTGAAGTTTCAGTCAGTCTCTAGGTCCAGTCCTCCCACACCAGTCTTGCCCCAGACTGTAAAACTATTCAATCCAAGGACACACACACAGATAGGGCCACTTGACAGTTGGCCAGAAATTACTTCTATTCCCAGTCCTTCTTTTTCACACCCTTCTTTACCCCAGGCTTGTGATTTATTGCTTCCTCCCTGGGCTCTATTTCTCCTTCCCTTTTGCTTCTCCCATCTCTTTTCTTCCTCCATCACCATCACCACTGAGTTTGGCCATGCCTGCCTAGTAATGCAGGCTGGGAGAAAACAGACCATCCCAGACTGGGGAACTGTTGTTTAATCCCAAGGGTGTCCTCTTTCTCCTAAGATGGCTCTATGGGGGCAGGCATTGCCTCCTATGCTCTGCCACCTCTAATTGTAGAACAAACACCATGAGATGACAAGGGCAGGAGCTGCTCCCTCCCCACTGACCTTGTGGCTGCCCATCCTTGGAGATACCAGGGGCTGGCAGGCTGGAGGGCTGGCAGTGTGTGTGGTCAGGACGGCTGCCTCTGGGGCAGCCCAGGCTTGACTTCTTGGCCACTACTGATGTGCTGCCAGATAGGAATAATATCAAAAACCATTCATTGAGCACGTGGGATGCTTTATAAAATCCAACAGGCTGTTTGCAGTTTATAAATTAAGTGCCTTTGGAAGAGGCATCTGACTTATTCTCCAAGGCATCTAGTTGACTAGATCCAATTGGAATTCTTTGAGTTCCTGGGAAGGGGCTACTTAGCACTTCACACTCTCTGATGAGACTTTGAGTTTCTTGCTTTTCTAATCCCAGAGTGAAGTGTTATCTAGTGGCAAGCTTTCTTCCACATTTAAATCTCTGATTTTTTTCTTGCAATTCCTTTGAGAGAGGCTTTATGTTCTGCCATCTTTACCTTACTCATGCCTGATATGAGTGTTTTAAATGATAGTAAATATCAAATAATTCTGTCTGGCACACTGATGTCATTCCAAAGTCACTATATTTCATCTGCTTAATTTGATCTTCTTAGAATGAAGCAAAGGATGTTGCATATGAATTAGATATTAAATGAGTTCATCAGCGTGTCTAAAAAAATTGCCCAGGAAAACAGCAGGCCAAGACTCTTTGCTTGTGGATGCAGTGAGCTGGAAGAGGGATCTAGAATAGGACCTATTTTTTCCCCTGACCCTTGAGTCTCATCTGTTAGAGCAAAAGGAGACACATAGTAGGTGCTCAGTGAGTATGTGTTAAATATGTATTTGTAGAAAGAAGCCATGGGAGGTAATACCTGCATGTATTATACTGAAAACAGCCCCCAGGGGAAATACGGATACTGAGCACAGCCCTCCCTTGTCTGGCAAGCAGGGCGAGAATAAGGCCACTCTTGGCACATGCCACTTGTCTTAGCCAGTTGCTGGAATAACTTGTGTGAACCCAGCACTTTACCCTTTGCCAGGCAGAAGGTCAGCCCAAGAGTGAGCTGATCTGTAGATACAACACCACCTCTCACCCAGGAGGCTGGGTCTGCTGTAAGCTCTGCTATATTATTTCGCTGAGAATGACAGGTGGGGAAATCTGGGCACCAGTTGTTCTTTTCCACTGGTATCGTTTGGAGGGTAGCTCCAAAGTCGGGCACGCCAGCCTACGTGCCTCTCCTCCAGCAGAGGCTCCACATTGGAGCTATTAGAATGTGGGCTCTGTACGTCGGCCAAGTCCAAGTCTGAGAGACTGTACCCAGAGCATGGAGCAGCCCAGGTCTACTGCGTTCAACAAGAGAGTCGCTTTCTCACTCAATCCATCCTGGCTGGGCTGAGGTTCTAAGTCTTGATAGGTAGCATTTGATTTTTATGCTACATGGCTTTCACAAAATTAAAGCAAGTTAGAATTAATTTAATTTTGAGAAAAATGACAGAAGCTCCTACAAGACAGATGTAGATACCCCTAGGCTGCCATAAAATTGGGATCTCGAGTGATGAAAACTTCCTTCATTCTTGATTTTCCCCTTTGTGAGTGCTTCCCCAGGCACTCTGCACAACCTCACCTGTGCACATCCGGACCAACACAATGTTAAGGCAACTTGACTTAATTAACATCACTCTTTTCTTGAGCATTCTGTTCATTTCTTCAACACAACAGTGTTGGTTCATTCAATTTGAACACAAGGCAAAAATCTCAGTGCTATGTTGCAAGGATCATACCTTTATGCTTCGAGGGTTCTGTGAGTTCTGTGGCATATTTACACTGTTGCTGGCATTCTCATTTCAGAGTTTAATATAACAACTGAACAAAAAGTATCATACTTTATGAGCGTGTTGAAATGAAAAATCTATTTCTTATTAGTGGTGAAGCTATATTTCTTCTGTCATTCTTTTATACTTTATCACTACTTCTGGGTTCAGCTTATCATCTTTAAAGAGAAAACCAGATAATAAAGTTACATTCTGTGTGACATTAACTAGCTCTTTATCAGTATAAATGTCATAACATTTGCTTGCAAAATTATTTTATTCACCTTTCAGGAAAAAAAAATTTTTAACTGTGCTTGCAATTCAGAATGTAGCTACTAGGTGGCAGTAGTGCACAAGAACAAAATGGTCCACCTGGAAGAATATTTGACTAAGAGACTAGCATGTCTTCCCATATTTATAAGGAATAAAAGTTTAATACTATTAAAATACTCAAACTGGCACAAACTTTAAACATCCATTAACTTAATTACTATTTTTAAGCCAAGCTTTGATTTGAAAAGAGAAAGTATTATTTTTTAATAAAATTCTGGATAGGCAATACATTCACAAGTTCAGACATCTACAAATTAAAAAAAGTTATACAGCGAAAAGTCTTTCTCCCGTGTCTGTCCTCCAACTCCCACAGGTAACTAACTGTACAGTTTCTTGAGTATCCTTCCAGAGCTTCTCTATGTAAATACAAATTAACACAAATATATATTCTTATTCCTCCTTGTTTTAACACAAATCAGTAGAGCTTCTGCATTCTTCTTTATAGAGTTGCATAGTATTCGACTGTATGAACGTTGTGTAATGTATTTAACCAGTCCCCTACTAATGGAAATTTTGTGCTGTTTCCAATTTTATGCCATGACAACCAATGCTGTAGTGAATAACCATATGCTTGTGTGATCTCACATGTAAGATAGTTCTCCGAAGTGAAAGTGCTGGGT
Organism: Mesoplodon densirostris; assembly: GCF_025265405.1. NCBI lineage: Eukaryota > Metazoa > Chordata > Mammalia > Artiodactyla > Ziphiidae > Mesoplodon > Mesoplodon densirostris. The sequence continues at coordinate 98,761,171 of NC_082681.1, forward strand.
CTAAATTATACAGATTTTCAATTTTAATAGATATTGCCAAATTGGCTTCTACAGAATTTGTACCAATTTTTACTGTACTTTCTCCAAAATAGGCCTGTTTTCCCACAGCCTTGCCAACAGGGTGCATGATCAGACTTCTGACTGGTTGAACAAAGTGTCTCAAAGTACTTTAATTTTCATTTCTCTTAGATGAGTGAGGGTGCCCATCTTCTACATTTAAGGGCCGATTATACTTCCTTTTCTGTGGAATAAATGCAAATGCCAACACATACAACCATACATACACGTATATAGGGTTTTGTTGTCAATGTCATTGCTTGTTTTTACCATCATGCTATGCATGCTTTTCTTTCATTTGCTTTGCTCATTTAACCATATCTCCTGGCCATGGCTCCAAAAAGAAGTTGCTGGCAGTGGAGAGGGAAGGTCAGGACTGGAATGTCTGCTTTTCCCCTTCATCCTCTTGCCATTGACTCCTGGGGGAAATATCTGTGAACTGGAATGGTGAAAGGAGAAATCTAATAAATTCTCTTTCGGATACTAATTAAGGCTTCAAAGAGACAGTTAACCATTTGGGAAAATGCAGTCATACTGAAACTCAGGAAATGGTCAGCAATATTGCAGCCTCTGAACATGGAACCCAAGAAAGCTCTGGCTCTTTGAGCTGAGGTCTTGCTGAGTTTCAATGTAATGTGCAGAGGAAAACCTAGAATATGCAGCTGAAATTAAAACAAAAATGCTCTTCTGCATCCTTTGCTGATTTGGAGCTTTAGGCTCAGGTTTGATCAATTTTAATGAAATATTGCCATTAGCATGCACATAAAGGAAAGTGGTGCAAAGTTGCATGAAAATATGGTATCCTCAACTTTAGGATTATCTTCTGCATATGGACATGGCAGTAACTGAATCCATAAGTATCTAAAATGTTGGCATTTTAGAGCAAGAGAGGGTTGCAGACGCCATTTTTCCTACTCCCCTATTCTACAAATGAGGAAACTGGGGCTGGAACAGCTTAAATGACCTGTAAAAGGTCCCCCAGCTAATTAATGGAAGTGCTAGAGTCCAGGTGGGTCCCCTCATTACTGTTCCCTGCTCTTCCTGCAATTTACAGGGCTTCCCTGAAACACACATGCTGAAGTTTTGCCATTGCCAGGGATGCTCCACGCTGAAACAGCCCTGTGTCACACACCCTTTTCCTCCTGGGGTCCCCTGCCCCACACTCGCAAGATAGCTAAACTGAGGTTAAGGGGGTCTGGGACCACTATATTAGAGTAAAACTAATTGACTTATATGGACTTGAACTTCTTCATCTTATCAGTGCTTTGCTCTGTTTATTCAGACTGTCCATGCGTAGCAAGCTTAAAAAAAGGTTGTACTATGAAGCAAAATAATCAAACTTTTATCTGAAATAACTTTGAAACTTTTTCTGAAGGTTTAATTATTGTGTTCCTTTTGCTTTAGATGTAATGTCAAGTCCCCCAATTTTCCTAAATGTTTGAAAATATTTTCGATGCTCTCTGTTTGCTGGTGTGATAGTGTTGGCCATGTCTTGGGGGGTGGGGTTAGTGAGGTGATTTGAGGAGATTCTGGACCCAAGTCCTTTGTCCAAGAGGTATATGCTTAAAAGAACAAGGGAAATGTCAGATATGGCATGATCCCACTTTAATGATAAGTCTCTGCTCCAGCAACCACTTACTTTTTCAAATTATACGTGTGCTTGGGCTACAAAGGCTCTTCAGAAATGCGTGAGTCTGTTGGCAAATACACATGTGTTGCCTTAACCGCACTGGAGGCCAGTTAGCATGTGTATTTCCAATGCAGCTTATCATTGGTGCTGGGTGGCACGGGGCTTCACACAAAAACAGGATGAGCCCAGAGCATAGAAGTGGAAAACTAGGTGGATGGGTGGGTTGGACTTGGACATGGAAAATGTACTTCCTTCCTGTGGGACGTGGCGTGTGCTTGTTAGTGCTGACCTGCCTTCTCTCTAGCCCTGTAAGCTGACATTGACATCAAAGCTTACTGAATAGACCCTCTCATCCCCACCAGCCAGGGATAAGGATGAAAGCACCCAATCGAGTTATGCTCTGGCCAGAACCACTTGACGATGGGGTCAAACTATCCTCCAGCAATTAAAGTCAACAAGTGCTTCCATTAAACCATTGTGTACACCTCCAAATGATTATAAATATGTACCATAAGCTATGGGGGAGGGGTGTGAAATGGATGATAGCTTATGCTAATGACACTCTAGAAACCAATATTCTCCACTCAAAATGACGTGGAAAAATTCTACTCAATACCTCCAGGGTTCCATTAGTGTTTCTGGGTAAACGTTTCTGGGGAAAATAATTTCTGTTTTCATTCCAGCTGTGCATCAGATACAGTGATGATGGATTGCGAGTGCAGACAGTAAGACGAAACTCCGGCATACAAAGGACAATGACAACCAGAAAGCTCCAACCAGATCCTGCCCTTTCCTTGAAAGGAACTGGAGCCTAGGAGGTGAAGGCATTTCCAATTTTTAGTCCTTTGCCTCCCTCTGCTGTTCCTCTTGAGAAGTTTTCCCTTACAACAATGAGAAATCATGTACTAGCTGCATCCTTTTCTATGCTCTCCCTGCTGGCGCTGATGGGAGATACAGACAGCAAAACAGACAGCTCGTTCATGATGGACTCCGATCCTCGACGCTGCATGAGGCACCACTATGTCGATTCTATCAGTCACCCGTTGTACAAGTGTAGCTCCAAGGTAAGCTCGAGATCTCTGTGAGAGTAGCCTTACTCCCAGAAACAGGAGAGAAGCCCTATTCCTTTGACAAGGGACAGAGAACTCTATGGCTGACCTACAGGGCTTGCCAGAGAATCATCCTTTTAGGGTTTCCCACCGTGCTTTGAACTTTTGTCAGTAAAGCTGCCTAATAGACCATGTACACACCCAGCCAGCTTCTCAAAGTCAATAAGAAAGGCTGGAAGTTTCTCACAATAAAATTGTTGCTAGGCACAGGGTTGGAAGGGTGTGTTTGGTCCCTGGCTGTGAAAATGATGAGCAGTGGTGTCCTTTTTCAAGAAAGAAAATGGCGTCTACAGGTTATCGTAACTCTTTTTCTCTCCACCAGCAATAAAGAGGAAGGGAATACAAGAAATATGATTGAGCAGTAAAACGTACTTCTTGGCGGGGGGGCTCTTCAAAGTGTTTCCTGGTCCATGCCTTTCTCTACCTGCCATGTTTATGTTAAAATGGTTTCAAAACAGAAATGGCATTTTGATAAGTTATCATTTTTACCTTGATATCCACGTCATTCTTGTTTGGAGTAGGTTGTGTGTCTTTTGGCACAGGCAAAAGAGATGTCTCAGTGTTGAGACGGGGTGTATGAAGGAATACTATACTTCAAAGGCCACCAAGAGTGGCCCGCCACCTGGACCACCCAAAAGGGAGGCACATAGTAGGGAAAAATAGACTCAGAAGCAGACTTCTCACGACTCTCACTGCCCCCAGTCACACGAATGAAATTTGCCCACATTTGGTAAATAAGAATTTGTTTAGCCCAACCTCAGAGATTTTCACTTCCAGTCCTGAGACTAAAACCACTTAAATATTCTCGTATGGCAAGTATTTTTTTAAATTGCCAGTATAATTTAAAAGTTTTGGTGATATCAACCACTAAACCTGAGACCATATAAGTTAATGGCTCTACCCTCCATTTAAAAACATTACGATTTCTGTCTGCCTTTAAAATTTCCATAACTTCTCTGATTATAGCTCAATGATGATGGCTTGTTTTAGTTTAGAGAGATCAGAATTTGGGTTAACTCACTTTAACCCAAACTTCCTGGCTCTTATTTGTACTTGTCGAACAAAGAAAAAAAAAGAGTAAATAGATAAATTTTTACAAGCCTGCGATCCCTTCTTAGGAAAAAATATTAAACAAATTGAGAAAAAAAGATAGGACATGTTTTTCCAACTGATTGCTCAAAAACTGTAGGCCTGAGGTAAGGTTGACTAGAGCAATTATTAGTTTCTCCTCCACTCCCCCTATAGAGAGCACTCATATTTAGTGTTTCTTATTCCACGGATGATTTCTCCCTCTGCTGAGCTGTCCTCCATAATCATGATTCTTTAAAAAAACGAAAGGAAATAAAATTATTTCAGGGACTTCCCTGGCGGCCCAGTGGTTAAAACTCCTCACTTCAAAAAAAAAGAAAAAAAGACTCCGCACTTCACTTCGAGTGCAGGGGGCACGGGTTTGATCCCTGGTCGGGGAACTAATACCGCACACGCCGCGCGGCCTGGCCAAAGACAAATAAAATGTTTAAAAAAGAAAGGAAATAAAATTATTTCAAAGAAAGTGTTCATGTGATGATAGGAAGGAACAGGAAAATTGGAGCATCTCTGAAAACTAAAGAACAATCTGGAAAGATTTGATGAAAAGATGGAGGAGCGCCTTAGCAATTATCACATTAGTTAAGGAAAGGTTGAAGAAGATATAGCCTTAACTCAAACCCAATAAACTCACAGTGCTTGAGCATGAGTCCTACAAACAGACTTTAGTTTACCTTTGTTCACCTCTGTTTCTTCCAGAATACCATGATAAATAGAGCAAAATTGTGATTGTAGAGAAATGTTTGTAATTTCATGGGAACAATCTGTTTTCAAACATCCCAAACTATCCCAAATATAGCAATAGTTTTATGTAAATGGTGCTTGCAATTATAAACCTTTCTTCCTTCGCCATAAAATATGCCTGGCAGAATCTCAACTACCCAGACCTTTTCTGGATTAGATTTTCTCTATGTATCCAGGAACAAAAACTGTTTTTCATTTTGAGATATTCTATAATTCTTAACTCTCACAGACTCAGGCTGGTTTTCTCTCTAATGGGTTTCACTTAGAAAAATTGTTCATCTTTACAGACTTGGGATATAAAACATGTAGCCTGTGTCTCAAAAGCAACCAATGGGGGTTTTTGCAAAGAGGAGACTAGGGTAGATTTTTCCTCTCTGCAAAAATTCTCCCCTCAACGTGAGGTTCAAAGCCCATTATTTACTACCGTTTGCCTGTCAGTTGTTAATGCTTCCCGACTCCCATTTATCCAGTGTCTGGTCTCGGGAAGACAGATAAAGGGGAGAATGTGACCCAGGCTCAGGGAAGGGAGAGCATCTGCTTGAACACCTAATAGGTGTCAGGCACCTCATACTATATGATCTAATCGTTGCTGACAAACCTGTGATGGAAAGCGTTATCATGCCAGTTTTATTGGTAAGGAAAACTGAAACCTGAAAGAAGAATTAAGTAGATCGTTCGATGTCATTTAGCCCAGGAGTGGCAATGTCTGCCTCAGAGCATGCATCTTTCAATTCATGTTTCATTCATTTCATTCAATTCATTCATCTTTCACTTGGCTCTTCCTATTGGAGGAATGCAAATAGAATGTAGGAGCCATCATTTATTTTTTATTATGATTTTTTAAAATTTTATTGAAGTATAGTTGATTTACAATGTTGTGTTAATTTCTTCTGTATGGCAAAGTGACTCAGTTACATATATATATATATATATATATATATATATATATATATATATATATATATATATATATTCTTTTCCACTATGGTTTGTCACAGGATATTGAATATAGTTCCCTGTGCTATACAGTAGGACCTTGTTGTTTATCCATTCTATATATAATGGTTTGTCTCTGCTAACCCCAAACTCTCAATCCTTCCCTCCCCCAACCCCCTCCCCCTTGGTTACCACAAGTCTGTTCTTATATCTGAGTCTGTTCCTGTTTTCGTAGATGTGTTCATTTGTCGTATTTAAGATTCCACATATAAGTGATATCATATGATATTTGTCTTTCTCTTTCTGACTTACATCACTTAATATGATAATCTCTAGGTCCATTCAGGTTGCTGCAAATGGGAGCCACTATTTAGAAGTCCAGGCTCAACTTCCAGTCTGTTGAAAATCATGATTTACACTCAGCAATCTTTGTAGAAAAATAAAAATAGTAGTGAAAGCTTTTCTGGGAGCCTTCCATGAGACTATCTGAACTTGCATCTGGCCAGACCCGGGGACCTTTCGCCCATCTCCCAGCAATTCAGGAAAGTGCTGAGATGGAGTCAGGCAGAAAAGACTGGCCACAGTGGTCCACGAAGGAGGTCAGTGTGGCCACAGATTAGGATGCGCCTGGTGGCTTTCAGTGGTAACACCTCCTAGGAGTGGGTACAAAAGATTCTGGGAGTGGCAGCTTCATTGACAATCTTCACTGAATTTTTTAGTAAAGGTGGTAAAGCAAACAAGCAGAGGGTCAGTGGTTAGTGGAAATGAGATATCTGGGGAATCTTCAAGGGAACTGAGATCCCAGACTTTGAAGTGAGAGAGACCTGGTTTCAAATTCCAGCTCCACAGTTGGCCAAATGGGTGACTTAGGGGGAAGTGAAGTCATTCTTTAGTGCCTCAGTTTCTTCCCATGTGAAATGGAGCTAATGCTGTCTCCCTAACAGTGTGGGTATGGGTATTGGTGATAATATTTGTAACGCATCCAGCCTGGTGTTTGGCATGTAATAGACATTAATAGATGATCGTATGATCTTGATGATGAAGTTATAAAGTGGACAGGTGTTTAGACTCACTTTTCTATTTTAGTCAACCACTGAAACCTCAATAACTATTGGGATCTCCTATAGCCTTAAAGGATTAGGAAAATGAAACTCACTGAGGTTCTTGTTAAACACAGAAACCTGGCAGGGCTGGGGGAGCACGCGGGAGGGCAAAGTAAATGTAAGCCACTGTGCTGGGTGCTAAAAGTGGGGATCAAAGTCAGAGAGAAACAGATCCTGCTGTCTGACCTCCCTTCCCATGTGAGCAGAGGAAGGAGGGATTGGAGGGGGTGCGTTCTGGATTCAGGCCAAGGAGGGGTTTTCAGGAACCGGGAAAGCGAGCCAGCTGGGCAGGCCTGTGAAGTCTGAGTTGGGTGAGGAGTAGGAGAGGGTGGCCCCGAGCCAGGAGAGCAGAGAGCCAAGGCATACGGTTGTCTGATCCCTGAAGGGCCACAGGAGCAGCTAGGGGGTGACCCCAAAGGAGAAGGAGGAAGAGGGGTCGGGGCACAAAGCCTGGGGAAATTCCCTGAGGAGAGGGAACCTGTCATGCACAGGGCTGAGCCTCAGGGTTGAGAGGGGCTGCTTAGGATCCTCAAGCCATCTCCCAGTGCTGCCCCTGAAGCTCACAGCATGGTAGGAGAAACGAGGGGAGTCGGGAGTATTGAGTTTATAACACAGTGGACTAGTGGGCAGATATAACTTGATTTTTTTTTTTTTGCGGTACGCGGGCCTCTCACTGTTGTGGCCTCTCCCGTTGCGGAGCACAGGCTCCGGACGCGCAGGCTCAGCGGTCATGGCTCACGGGCCCAGCCGCTCCGCGGCATGTGGGATCTTCCCAGACCGGGGCACGAACCCGCGTCCCCTGCATCGGCAGGTGGACTCTTAACCACTGCGCCACCAGGGAAGCCCGACTTGATATTTTTTTAAAAAAGAACAAATGTATACCGTGGTGGGCAGTTGAGGCACGAAAGTAGAAGAAAACACAGACTACATTTTTGCCCTCATAATGCTTACAAGTAAATGGAGGAGAGAGGGAAGGGAAACATTCTGTGTGCAAAGGTCTCTTCAGGTCAGTTTGAGTTGTAACCAGAGTGAAGGGACCGGATTCTAGCTGGAGGTTGACCTGGCTGTCTGGAGATGAGCTGAACAGTCATTTATTGAGGGTGCTGGGGAAGTGAGGAATGGGAGAAGCAGAGGTGAATCATGTTCCTGAGGAGAAAGCGGGGGGGTGCTTCGAGGGGTGCCATGGAATAAGGGATGCACAGTATTCAGTGTTGAGAAAAAGGCAAAATATGTTTCTCACTCGATTGAGGTAAAATAGCCAAAACTCTATTCTAGGATGGGACAGGTGGGTCTTTATTCTGATATTGATGGAGACCATGGCCTGAGCCAGGAATTCACAGGGGCCCCACGTGACAGGAAAGGAAAGTGGCTTTGGAGATGGCAAGTCTTTCAACAAGAGGTGATGAAAACCATCTGTGTTTGGATTTTCTCTCACTCAGAAGACAGTTGTGTATTGCAGCAAAAGGCCTAACTGTCTAAGAACTGTGGTAGGTCACCAGAGACAGCAGGAGCCTGAGGTCTCCGGGTGCAGTCCTTGGTCTGGACCCAGGAATCACAGCTGGCTACAACCCTCACAGTGTAGCCTGAACTTGCCCTTGACTGACTTTAGCATCTTATGAAACTCAAAGGCTTGGAAGGCTGACTCTCATGGCCTAATAGTATAGCACCGTGGTTTGGAGAGAGAGCTCAGGAATCTGGCTGTCTCAGTTCAGAATCCTGGCCCTCCATTGTACAGCTATGTGACTTCAGGCCGGTAACTTATCCTCTGCCTTTGAATTTCTTGATTTGTAAAGTGGGGAGAGTTTATCTTTTGAAACAGTTGTTAAGTATTAACTTGCCTGTGAAGGGCTTGGCACAGTGCCTGGAGCCTAGTAAACGTTCAATACATGTTACATATCATCATCATTACTGTTCCTTAATTATTACCCAAGGACCTTCCATTACTCTTAGCCTCAGCACATGGAAATCAGATAGAACATGAAAGAGTCTATCCTTGAGCAAATACCCTGAACCCAGCAGCTCTGTTCATGTTACAAGGAACTAGGTATCACATCCAGCTGGAGCCAAGTGACTCCAAGGTTGGGGGGATACAAAGGGGCTGCTGGAGAAGTTGCCTAGCTTCCTAGCATCAAGCCAGTTGTTGGGGGGGAACATCAGATAGCAAAAATTAAACTGGACCAAAATCAAATAACATGTATCTGTCACCCACCTGAGCCGTGAAAAGTCAATAGAAGTTTGTATGAGCAATAACCACCTATTGAGAACACACTCTTCTAGTGGTGCAGCTCCATGTGGGTTCTTTGTCCAAAAAAATTCATTTCTTGATTTGATAGTGGAGTAGTGTGTACGCTCTTCATTAAGAGCAGTTAAGCACAGTGCAAAATGCAGAGCAGTTAATAAAATACAGCCAAGTCACCCACGCATGAAGAATGTGCATTGACCATAAACTGGGGACCAATGTGTTATGGCAGGTGAACAGATGTCTGAAGGTGTCAAAGTTTTATGGAACTGAAGGATGAATTGGTTAAGGAGTTAGAGAGTATGTGGTATCATCCAATGAACTGCTGGGAATCCCTGGGAGTCCTCAAATCCCTGGGGGGTGGAGCAACGGGCGAGGGTCTTGACAGTGGCGTAGATATTTAGGACTGCCATGGTTCTTAGAAGATTCCTCTCTGCTAAAGTTTGGAGGTGGTGATGATGTGTCCCAAGAAGCCCATAAGAAAAAGTTCAGACTTGTGTGGTTATGATATGGTTACAACTCCCAGAGGCAGGTCAAAGAAGATTAGAGTAGGGTGTGAGTTGGCACATGCCTCAGGAAAGCATCTTAATATCAGGAATCAGGATATTATAGTGGTTTAGACCAGGGGTTTGGTTTCAGACAGACCTGTGTTTGATTTCAGCGTTGCGTTTTACCAGATATGTGAGTTTGGGCAATTTACTCAAATTCTTTAAAGCCTCAGTTTCCTCATCTGTAATAACAGTACAGATAATAATAGTACCTTTCACATAGGATTGTTATGAGAATTAAATGAGATTAAATGTTGTAAGCACTCAATAAATGTTAGCTGCCATCATTATTATTAGCAAAATGATCACTATCTAGTGATGCATCTAGAGCAGAGCCTCTCAAACTTTAACAGGTCCAGAGCCTTGCTGCTCAAAGCGTAGATGTTAGCACAGCACCACCATCAACCAGAATCTTACAAGAAACGCAGAATCTCTGGCCTCACTCAGAACTAGTCAAGTGCAATCTGCATTTTAACAGCTGATTAATTAGCTGATTTACATGCACACTACAGTTTGAGAAGCTCTGGTCTGGAAGAGGTCAGAAGTTGTTCATTAAATCTGTAATACAGGTGAGGCGTGGCCAAGACTAAAATGTGAATATCAAGAGTGAATCTGGGGACTTCCCTGGTGGCGCAGTCGTTGGGAGTCCACCTGCCGATGCAGGGGACACTGGTTCGACCCCTGCTCCAGGAAGATTCCCACATGCTGTGGAGCAACTTAAGCCCTTGTGCCACAACTACTGAGCCTGCACTCTAGAGCCCACGAGCCACAACAACTGAGCCCGCGAGCCTAGAGCCCATGCTCCGCAACAAGAGAAGCCACCGCAGTGAGAAGCCCACGCACCACAATGAAGAGTAGCCCCCGCTCGCCGCAACTAGAGAAAGCCCACGTGCAGCAATGAAGACCCAACACAGCCAATAATTAATTAATTAATTAATTAATTTTAAAAAATGATTCATACATATGTATGGATACATTTTTTTTAAAAAGAGTGAATCTGGGAAGCAGGTATTTATACCTTCCATTCCTAACGACACTAATTCATGGATCTTTATCTTCCAAACTCCCTGCTTGACTCCTGCAACACACACACACAAAACAGGGCTAGATAGAGATGGAATCTATATACAGTTGAACTTTGAACAACATGGCTTTGAACTGCACGGGTCCACTTACATGCAGACTTTTTTTCAATAGGAAATATTACCACAGTACATGATCTGTGGCTGGTTGAATCCTCGGATGTGGAACCACAGATAGGGACGGGCAAGTGTAAATTATATGCAGATTTTGGAATACACAGAAGGTTGGTGCCCTTGACCCCCCATGTTATTCAAGGGTCAGCTGTACTGGGAATCTCCCAGAGAGGGGATTTGCATGTATGTTTAGAACTTCAAGGGCCAGATAATCATTTCATGGTGTCTTCTTGGAGGAGAGGGCATTTGAATTTGGCAATGGAGGATAGTTGGTATTTCATTAAGCACAGCCAGGAGAAAAGGACATTCCTGAGAGAGGAAAGGCAAAGGCAAGAGGCAGGGAAATTCGGGGCAGTTCCATGGACTCCTAAGTAATTAAGCTTGATCCAAATAGAGAGTGGGTGATGAGAATGAGAACAGTTGTTAGTGAGATTTGAAAGATATGTGAAAGCCAGGTCGTGGAGGGCCTTAATGCCTGTTCAGGAGTTTGGATTTTATTCTGAAGGCTGGTGGCAGCCACTGAAGGTGTTTATTGTACACGTCTCTGCATTCTCCTTGCCCAGAAAGTCCAGCTCCTGAGGAAGAGGGACCCACTGGAGGTGGCCCCAGAGTCTTCAGTGCTGGAGTTCTTGTCCTTCAGGATGAGCTGAAGGCAGAGCTTGAGACCTCGAAGACTTTTCGTGAAATCACTATTGGGTTAGTTCTACAAATGGCCCTAGATTGCTGACTTGATCATATTATGGACAGTGCTAGTTGCCTTGTCATTCAAGGTCAGCATTTGGTTCACCTGTACGTGTATCATTTGGGTATGATGCACTGCCATGTCTCTGCCCTTCTGAATGAAGTCTGTTGGCACAGGTTAGCTATACCCATCCAGACTGAAACTGAATCTCTAAAGACTCCATTTGGGGAGGTGATTCTTTGAAGAACTGCTTAATCTGCCTAATAGGTAATCCACATTAGAGATGAGCAAATTTAACATCACTCCAAAGTGAGATGTCAAGGAACTATTCCCACATACTAGCAAGGGTGAGAAGGGACTGGGAAGACCTCGAACTCTCTCTCTCATTAGAGGGATGGAGCGGGCACCAGGAACTGGCCTGTGTAATATAGACCTATGGCATAATCGCTCAAAACCCATTTTAGATCATGTCTGTTTTCCATATCAATGTGCAGGGCAGGCAGGATAGAACTGAAGCTTTAATAAAATCAAAATGACTTACAGCTGCCATTTTCTCCCTGCCTCTGTGGCCTCTCAGAGAAAATAAATCAGTAGGTCTAGTCCAACTTATTCTTCACCAAGCCCTGCTAGTCATTTCCCAATATCTCATATTGTCTTGTTGGTTGTTAAGAGATTGTTGGATTCATCCCAGCATCTTTTCAGATAATGATGTTAATGATCTATAATTACCAGCAGTCATCTTCTCTTCCTTTTGGAAAGGTGGGCAGGCCATTTCCTTCTTTTAATTCTTGGGCATTAAATTCTGTCCTATAGGACGATATCAGACTTAATAGCTGGTGAGTTTCAATAATAATCGCTAATTCCTAAAATACCATGAGGTAAATGTCAAACTGTTTCATGCATATTTATGTATCTTTTAATCTTTTATTTGAGTAGTTCTACTTTTTATGTTCTTGTTGTGAGTTCTGGAATTATAGGGAAACATTTTCTCTATCACTTCATATGAAGTTCACCAAGCAAGACCCTCCCACATAAACATACACCAATAACCTCAGGTTTCCCCCACCTTCTGTGCCTCAATGTATAGGGTTGTATAGCTTAATGAATCAAGCTGCCCACCCTACCCCCCCATGACTGCCACTCCCAAGAAACCATTTATGTATGGGATGCATAAATGAGCCTCTGCTCCATCCCTTTAATCTATATGCAAAATATAAAGTGTGTACTTATGTCCATTGTTTGGGGGATAACTTTGGTAGTTCACACCAGATTCTTAAAGGATCTGTTTACTAAAGCCACATTAAGAGCCACTATAAAGAACATGCAACCTCTGCTACTTCAACCCAAGCTTTATTATCATACTAACCTACTTTTGGAAATGGAGGTGGTCAGAAGGAATGTATCCTAGTATTTGCCCTAAATGACTGAAAACTCAATTGCACAAATCTCAGGATCCTTCAGTGTATAAGCCCAGAAGTGTGATTCCAGGTTCCAAAACATACCCTTTTTCTATTTCACTCTCTTGTTTCAAGTTGTGGTGCCCAGAATATTTCTTCCTAAGTATCACTTAGTTATCCTCTTTTTCTTCTTCAGAAACCATATTCCTTTTCTTTAGTAAATCTCTGCACATAGCAAATTCCATTTCTCTGTAGTCATTCTTTATTTACCCCCTGATGGCAAGTTGGAATGACTTTCTGCATTTTCAGACTAATAGAACTGGCATGGGTCCAACGGTAGACTACCACCTGTCAGTAGAAATTTCTTTTGTTCTTTGGTTTTTATTTGCACATTGTGGTGGTGGGCCGTGTCCAGTGGTTCTAAACCCTCAGCGCACATTGGAATCACCTAAAGAGCTTGGAAAACCACGAAAGCCTGGGCTCAACTCCAAAGGATTTTAATTCACTTGGTCTGAGATGGGGCCTGGGTGTTGACATTTTATAAGCGAATTTGCAGCAATGTAGGTGATGCTATAGTACTTTATATTTTTGCTTATAATGACAGCTACCAATTCTTTTTCACTTAAGTTGGGAAATTTCATTTAATGGCAGCTGAAGGGCCATTTTCAACTGGAAAAATTCATTTATCTCTGTGGTAAGCTTTATCTTGATAAAAATTTGCACTAGTATTTTACCACCAGATGAAAAAAAAAGATGAGCATCATTTAAAAATTAATGTATTTAAAATAAAGTACAGAGAAAAACATGTTTATATTATATCAGGCTTCATTTTGAATGAATCTTTTTCCCCAATCCTTACTGTAAAGATCTTGGGCTATAACTTTTTTTTTTTTTTTGCGGTACGCTGGCCTCTCACTGTTGTGGCCTCTCCCATTGTGGAGCACAGGCTCCGGATGCGCAGGCTCAGCGGCCATGGCTCACGGGCCCAGCCACTCCGCGGCATGTGGGATCTTCCCAGACCGGGGCACGAACCCGTGTCCCCTGCATCGGCAGGCAGACTCTCAACCACTGTGCCACCAGGGAAGCCCTAACTTTTAAAGCCATACAAATAAGAGTGCTAAACTGTGGACTTAAAAGTAGGTGTATAAATATTCTTAAGCAGTATTACTTGGAAAATACAAATAAAATATAACAACCACATAAAATAAACCAATATCATATTTTCTTTACCTGTTAAATATTGAGAGACATTTACATTTTTAAAGTAAACTTTAAAATTATGGAAAAAATAAAATAAAAGCAAATTTGCCAGGTGATTCCAATGTGTGACCAGGGTTGAGAGCCACTGGTCTTCTCCAGCAGGAACTCATCCAGCCAGGAGTGTTAGGGCCTTTTAAAGGATGCTGTGGGACCTTGCTAAAGTTTGGGCTTCCACAGTGGGGGTAACCACTTCTTTTCTTTCCCCAGATGGTACTCCTGGCCCGGTGCGAGGGGCACTGCAGCCAGGCCTCACGCTCCGAGCCCTTGGTCTCCTTCAGCACTGTCCTCAAGCAGCCCTTCCGTTCCTCCTGTCACTGCTGCCGGCCCCAGACGTCCAAGCTGAAGGCACTGCGGCTGCGCTGCTCTGGGGGCATGCGACTCACGGCCACCTACCGGTACATCCTCTCCTGTCACTGCGAGGAGTGCAGCTCCTGAGGCCTGCTGTTGAGTGGCTTCTGGATGGGACAGTCCCTCCCCCTCGCTGAAGCAGTTCAACCAGCCAGGGAAGGACTGGCAAGGGAAGAGTTAAGGCAAAAAAAAATATGTAGCAATTCCCATGGGATTCTGCGTATTCTAGTAATAAAGACTCTACATGCTTGTTGACAGAGATACTCTGGGAACTTGTTTTCCATTCCCATCTCCTTTCCCTGGTACAATTTCTTTTGGTTCCTTTTCAGATTCAGGCAGTTTCCCCCTTGGCACTGAATGCCGTTTGGGTTTCCAACAATTCAGCGTTAGTGGGAAAAGTAGGCCCCCATGCAAGAGTGGGTCAGGCTGTCACTGTTTGGTGCAGATTAGGGAAGCATTTACTTTGGAAAGCAGGAAAGCCCAATTCTTTCTGAGACATCCTCTGGCTTTTTTTTTTCTTTTTCTTTTTTTTTTTCATCTTGTTATTTGGTCTAAGGTTGCCATTGTTGCTACAGGTTACCAATTTCAAATTCCAGGCACCAAGCATGTGGATATGTTTAGCCAGGTTCATTCACAGCCAGCTAACTGACATTGAAATCACTAACAAACAGATTCTCCTATGTGATGCTGGAACTCCTGATAGCCATCATTATTATTCAGAAATGACTTTGGGGAAGTAAAAGTGGCTTAAAGAATTGTCATCTTGAGGCTCTCTCAGATAAATTATGCTAACATGTTGTAAGGGAGCAGACTTTTAAAGACCTGCACAAATATGGATCCTGCACTGACTTTGAAAAAGGCATATATGTACTAGTGGCATGGAGAATGCTTTATACTCATGCATGCAAATTAGACAACCAAGTACGAATCTATTTGTGGGTGTGCTATAGCTTTAGCCATGTCGTGGGCATCATCCTCTAATATCCACTTGTCCATGGGAAGCTTGCTGCCGAAAATGGTGGCCTGGCTCATCTTCTGAACATTTGGTTCAAATATATTTTGGTCCTTGAGGCTCAAAATTTGAGTTATTCCCATGTTTTGAAATAAAAAGAGAGTATCTTCAAAATTTTGATGGTGTAAGGATTGTTTTTTCCTACTCAACATCCTACTAGAGCGCATCCCCTATGGTGTGGTGGGGGGGGATCCAGAAATAGAGGGAGATCGGGTTTCAGAATGCACGGTGGAGGCATTTTTTTGAAATCCATGTACTGGGGGGGGGCGCTTATGAAATGTGGCCTTTAGTCTCAGAATTTAGCTTGCTGAATGAGCACAAAATCTGATGCATTCTGGCTCCCTTAGCCACTATTCTCAGAAGAAAATAAGTATCCATAAATGAAGTCTGAAGAACCAGAAGGAAAACAAATAGTTCACAAACAATGGTTTCTGTGTCATTGACCGTCCAGTGATGCAGGGCCAATGGTACACATGAGCATTTACAAGAATACTCATGGTGCTAGCATAGTGCTATATCCACTGTAGGCATCTCAACTCTAACCCAGACTGGCAACTCAGTTTCCAAGGCAACCTTGACACCATGCTGTCTTGGTTCACCAGAGGTGATGGTGCACCCCACTGTTAGTACAGCCAACCTGTGGGGAATTAATTCACACACCATCATCTCTGGGGTTAAATTTATATTTGTGGCTTTGGAACACAATGAAACTAATACTATTAAACCTCGACCTTGATCTTAACCTTCATAGTGACAGAGCCAGCCAGTCCACTAAATTGGAAGTTCTCCCCATTCTGAAGGCAAATGTGAAATGGTAATTTGGACCATTACATGAAGAGAAATTTTGCCATAAAAAAAGAATTAAATTTAATACCTAAAGTTAAATGGTTATAGTTCTTAACCAATAATGAAAGTATTAACTGCTGGTCACATTTATAGCTATTCTTTCATGTCACTGATCAAAAAGCAAAAATAATACTTCTAGTCTTAAAATATCTCTTCCTGGCTTTGAAAACTCAATTTGCTTTGAGAGTCATATGCCCCAAACTCCAGTCTTCATTTCCTTACTACCAATTTGGAACTGGAGGGGGGCAGTTATATGAGTCATTATTTTCCAAATTCTCTTGAAGCCATAGAAAGTGTTCCCTTCAAATTCTTTTATGTGGTCTATTGTCAAAGTTTCCCCCGTGGCAAAAAGTAGAATATGCTTGGAACATTAGAGAATCATAGAAGGGTGGCATTGGGAGGGCCATTAAAAAGCTTCCATTCTCCTCTCTCGCTAAATAGATGAGCAAATGTAGACCTGCAGAAATCCAGGAACCTGCCCAGAGTCACACACGTCATCTTGGCTTTGGAGCTAGAACCCAGACTTCCTGCTCTCTGCAGCCATGGGTTCTTCCCTTCCCCTTGCCAGTGAAAGGAGCCCCGCTTTTCTCAGAATCTTGCATGCTGATTATGGTGAATGGGCTGGAAAAGAGTACAGTGAGAGAGAGTACAATTTAATGGGGGCAGGGCTTCCCTGATGACGCAGTGGTTGAGAATCTGCCTGCCAATGCAGGGGACACAGGTTTGATCCCCTGGTCCAGGAAGATCCCACCTGCCGTGGAGCAGCTAAGCCCCTGCACCACAACTACTGAACCTGCGCTCTAGACCCCGTGAGCCACAACTGCTGAGCCCACGAGCCACAACTACTGAAGCCCATGCGCCTAGAGACCGTGCTCCGCAACAAGAGAAGCCACCACGATGAGAAGCCCGCGCACTGCAATGAAGAGTAGCCACTGCTCACCACAAGTAGAGAAAGCCTGCGCCCAGCAACGAACACCCAAAGCAGCCAAAAATAAGTAAATAAATTTATTTTAAAAAAATTTAATGGGGGCATATCAAGGCTGAGAAGGAGGAAAAAGAGTTATAGTTTTCCTAAAGACCTAAAAATAGCCTGGGAACTGAGAGAATTTAGACATTATTGGATATTAAGTTACTATGGAATTTGCATTATATCTTTAAAAAATTAAACTTATTTAGCCTTATGTTAATGTCTACCCCTAAGGATTGAGAGAGAACCAATGAAAACATTGATCATTTAAAAACACTACTCGTGGAATGCCTAAGGAATGTCTTCCCCATTTGCTCTGCATGAATAAAGGGAAATTAAAATATCTTATAAGCTCAGTAGCTGATATCTTAAAACTCTGTGTGATAATCCACAATGGTGCAGGGCAAGCCTCTTGTAAACTGACCTTGCCCTCATAATTCATAAGCATTTAATAATAATGAGTTAATGGTATAGTGGAAAATGGAGAAGTTTATGGACTGAACTGATTTTCTTGGGATCTCAGTTTCCCAGACCAATCGCTTCAGTTTTATTCATGTAACCTCCTGAACTTTCCCCAGAAGTTTAGAATGAAGGACAAATCAACTGTGCCTGGTCCTGAGGAAATAGCAGTTGGCTTTCTGCTAAACTCAAGTGTTTGCTAATCCACTCAACACATTATTTTGTATTAGGTAGAACAGGTTGCCTACACATTATGACTGGGGAACTGTTTGAGGAAGTTGATTTCTTCTTTGTGACGTTGGAGAAATTAAGGTACAGATTTGCTTTTGGTCGCTTCTTCAGGCCCCGTTGAAACATACACACTCGAGCAAGAGAGCTACCCAAGATGGCACGCCAAATGGCTGGGGGACAGGGGTTTGGGAAGGCTTAGATGGGAAAGGGAAGCCATATCCTGCTGATGCTGCCTTCTTCATGACCCCAAGGCAGAGCCACATCCTGGTAGACAGACAAGCCCATTCCCTTCCAGAGCTAGAATAATGGAGAGGCTTGGATCTGGGAAGAGAGGTTCTGCCCATAGCTGTATCATTACACTCCAGGAGGACTATTTGCACACTGAAATAGGCATTACTAAGCCTGTTTCAGTGTGCTAACAGGTACCCAGCAACTACTTGCTGAAGGACAATAGTTCATGAGAAAATGACATCATACGCCAACAAATCAATGTTTGCCCGTAAGTCTTCACCATATTAATGAAATATTTTGGTATATTCTACCATAAATCTATGAAAACGTGGGTAATTTCTTTAACTCAATTATGAATGTAATTCCAAATTTCTCATTGATTAAAGACATGCTGTGCCCTCAAATATTAATGCCATCTTCTCACGTGGTAGACAGAACATTTAAAATCTAGCAACCATGGTGAACATGGACATGCATGCACCAGGGAAAGATTTGTTGCCTCAGCTGTCAATCCTTTCCAGGTCTGCCTCAGCTGCAGAGTCACCTTGCCCAAGGGCATGCTCTTCCAGGGGTGGCTCTCACATCCAATGACTGATATGTAGGTGGGGTAATAAGAGGCTGGCTATCTTAGTCTGATGAAAGACAACTCTAGCGGGCAATTCTCTCTCCAGAGCCATCCAACTGGGTTGGCTGAGGCGTGTCAGCTCTGCCTCTCTTCCTGCCCGCACTTGCTTCCCTCCTTGTGTTCCACAGGTGCTGATCCCTAATAAATACCCTGCATCGCAAGTTCCATCTCAGCCTCTGACTCTTGGGAACCAAACCTGCAACAGTAACTTTTACATATTTTATTGACCTGTAAAAGAAAGCGATTACATCTACGCCATCTTGTCTTCTTAAGTGGCCAATAATATTTAGGGTTCAAATCAATGTTTCTGCTTCCTCTAAATGCATAGCTTAAACATATGTACCAGCACCTACTATGTGTCAACTAGAATGCTAAATGCTGGAGATACTGCGGTGAAAAAGCCATAACTCTGATTTTCATATGTGCACAACCTAAAGAGGGTGAGAGATGACTATAATAAGTGCACTGGTGACATACAGAGATAATCCACAAAGCTGACCATCTTGTGTGCTTGGTTTTAAGGTGGCCATTTTAAAAGTAAGGAGCTGGGCTTC
Organism: Mesoplodon densirostris; assembly: GCF_025265405.1. NCBI lineage: Eukaryota > Metazoa > Chordata > Mammalia > Artiodactyla > Ziphiidae > Mesoplodon > Mesoplodon densirostris. The sequence continues at coordinate 98,780,431 of NC_082681.1, forward strand.
CCTGGTGGCGCAGTGGTTGAGAGTCCGCCTGCCGATGCAGGGGACACAGGTTCGTACCCCGATCCGGGAAGATCCCACATGCCGCGGAGAGGCTGGGCCCGTGAGCCATGGCCGCTGAGCCTGCGCGTCTGGAGCCTGTGCTCCGCAACGGGAGAGGCCACAACAGTGAAAGGCCCACATACCACGAAAAATAAATAAATAAATAAATAAATGAATAAATGAATAAATAAAAGTAAGGAGCTATGACTTTCAATAATAACATTATATTGGTACAGCACTTGCACAGATGGTATTTCATCCTTATGAGGTAAGTTAATTATTACAAAAATCTCATGGATAAGAAACCAGAGGTTGTCTTCTGATCTTAAAGTCTGTGCTTCCTTTGCGATTCCCAAACACCTTCTTTTTCTTTTTTCTAAAGATTGAAGACAGAAGGAAAAGACCACCAAACCATCTTGTGTTGGTATCTGTCAGTTCTCGTTAGTAAACTACGATTCCAGAATGTGAAGAGCTTGTTGACACAAAGCATACAGGGCCTTGACCCAATAGAACTTTAGAGAATGTACTATTCAAATACAAACTTCTGCAGAAAATAAATACGTTTCAAATTATATATGAAACCAAAGCTGTGCTTGTGAGTTTAAAATCCTTTTGTATTTGGCTGTAATCTTTTGGATAGCTTCAATATCCTAGTGTTATACATATGTGGTAAATTGAATGGTTTATTTTTAAATTGTTCAGAGTTAGACATGGCTCCCTTGGAGCAGTTTGACTTGTGTGGCATGTCACTGTCATCATCATGGTTGTCATCATTGTCGTCATCAGCATCATCATCATTTTTAACCTTGATTAACAGAGTGTAATGAAGCAGACATTGTGCTTAGCACTTTTCTCTGCTTTATCTCATTTAATCCTCCCAACAGACCCTGAGGTTAATATTATCCCCACTTCACAGATAGTATGAATAAATTCTTATGGTTTCTAATCACTGGACTTTCTTTTTTGGTATCCTAGAATTCTTCATTATCTTCAAAATGATCACCAAACCTAATATTGCCATCATAATCGCAAAGTGTATATAAAGTAACTGTCCATGCATATGCACAGTGGAAATAAACTTAAAGAGGCAAAGATCTTTCCTTCTAAGAGCTGACATTCCAAACCCTGCATATGCTTTGGGTTATTTATTTATTTATTTATTTATTTATTATTTTTGGCTGTGTTGGGTCTTCATTGCTGTGCGCGGGCTTTCTCTAGTTGCGGAGAGTGGGGACTACTCTTCGTTGCAGTACGTGGGCTTCTCACTGCGGTGGCTTCTCTTGTTGTGGAGCACGGACTCTAGGCACGCGGGCTTCAGTAGTTGGGGCTCGTGGGCTCTAGAGCACAGGCTCAGTAGTTGTGGCACAAGGGCTTAGTTGCTCTGCGGTGTGTGGGATCTTCCTGGAGCAGGGCTTGAACCTGTGTCCCCTGAATTGGCAGTTGGATTCCTAACCACTGTGCCACCAGGGAAGCCCCCTGCATATGGTTTTAAATAACTAAATTCTTAACAATGTGTCCTCTTCAATTTTATTCTACACCAGCAGTGTGTTTTTCCATAGTACTACCATCCAATTGTTTCCTCTTCACATAGGGACAGTATCCATTGCCTACCCTTATTAAACTCCACAGCTTCATTTGTGATTCATGACTTTTTAGGTAACTGTCATTGGAAGAAGCCATGAGAAACCATAGCTAACGGAATCATTGGTCCAAAAAAGGAACATGGAAGGCACGTCATCCAACTCTCTTATTCTATAGAGGTTTTTTTGTTTTTTGGTTTTTTTGTGTGGTACACGGGCCTCTCACTGTTGTGGCCTCTCCCGTTGCGGAGCACAAGCTCTGGACGCGCAGGCTCAGCGGCCATGGCTCATGGGCCCAGCCGCTCCGCGGCATGTGGGATCTTCCTGGACCGGGGCACGAACACGTGTCCCCTGGATCAGCAGGCAGACTCTCAACCACTGCGCCACCAGGGAAGCCCCCTATAGAGGTTTTTGATGTTGTGTCTCCTGACTTTTCAACCAATGCTCACGTCATTGGCCAGTGCTCTATTCTTGATTCTTCTTGCATGACAGTCTCCCATGAACCATGAAAATGAATTTTTCATTATTGGTTGAAACCAACATTCTAAGACTTTCTTAATAACTGTTTGCCCACTTTTACCTGCTAATTCATAGTGCTCAGCACACGTATCATTGCATGTTAAGAGCATGAACTCTGGGGCCAGGCTGCCTGAATTCATACACTTGCTTGGCTGTTTATTAGCCATGTGACTCCTGGGCAAGCTATTGGGCCTTTCTGTGCCTTGGATTTCCCATCTGTAAGATAGGATGAGTCTATGTATAGACTTCATGGTTCTATTATGAGGATTAAATGAGTTAATACATGATGTGTAGAAACCCAGAACCATGCCTGGCACTGAGTAGCACTATGAGTATTAGCAACCATTTGCATTATGCATTCAGAGTTCAAACAAGCTGTAACTTCTCTAATAGAGCTTTGGTTAAGCCAAACATTATTCTTATCCATATTTTTCCCCAGCAAAAATTTATGCATTCTTAACATTTCTTGTTATATTACTATATGATAAAAAGTTTTCATTTTTAAGGTTATAGTACTAAATTGGTAGAATCAGAGCTGGTTGTTATTTTACAGCTTACTTTTTAGCTTGTGTATTCTGCCTTAAAATTACATTCATTAAAAAAAAATTTTTTTTAATTACGTTCATTCTAGTGGCAGAAGACACTTATTAAATAATTTTATTTGCCCTCCTCCATGCATGAATCAGGCTTAGATGAAAACAACTAAAGCAATGAAATGTGCAAGTTTTTAAATATTTTTCTGGGAAATTAATTTATTCTAAAATAATGTACAGCCTTCTCTTCCTCCCATCATTCAATTATTCTCAAAAACCCTGTCTTCGGGCTTCCCTGGTGGCGCAGTGGTTGAGAGTCCGCCTGCCGATGCAGGGGACACGGGTTCGTGCCCCGATCCCGGAGGATCCCACATGCCGCGGAGCGGCTGGGCCCGTGAGCCATGGCCGCGGAGCCTGTGTGTCCGGAGCCTGTGCTCCGCAACGGGAGAGGCCACAGCAGTGAGAGGCCCGCGTACAGCAAAAAAAAAAAAAAAAAAAAAAAAAAACCTGTCTTCTCTCCCCCTGTTTCACACCCCCCCTTAATAATAACTCTTGCAGCTGTGAGTTAACGAGCCTATTCTGAAGTATGTTCTGAGGAGTGGCCTGCTGGAAGAACTTCATGAAGGCACATTTTTGGTTAAATTTAAATTTAAATTTAAGGACACCAGAGAGTCAGGGACTATATGTTCCACCACAAGGAAGGGAGGATTATATTAAATAGTACAAATTAATGCATCTAAATCATTTATTCCTTACATTAATTTCTACTTTTCCAGAATAGTACAACTACGAATTATCACAATTTATACATTTTCCCAAAACAGCACAATTATTGATTAGCACAGCTTACTATATCTAAATCATCTATCTCTTACATTAATTTCTATTTTGCCAAAACAACAGTCATTTACCCAGAGCCAGAAACCTTTGTTGCAAATATTGGATTTGAGCAAAGAGTAGAATATCTAATTAAAATTGGAAAATTACAATTCTATATGACTGAAGCTGTAATGTGAGCCACGTAAATCATTTTTGTTTGTTTGGGATTTTTTTGGCCACACCGCATGGCATGAGGGATCTTAGTTCCCTGACCAGGGATCGAACCCATGCTCCCTGCATTGGAAGCGCAGAGTCTTAACCACTGGACTGCCAGGGAATTCCCCACATAAATCATTTTTAATTTCATAGTAGCCACACTAAAAAAAAATTTTTAAACAGGTAAAATTAATTTTAACAACATATTTTACTCCATCGAATCTATCCCAAATATTATCGTTTCAACGTGTAATCAATATGAAAATTTATTACTGAGATCGTTCACATTCTTTTTGTCACACCAAGTCTTTGAAATCTGGTGCTTGTTTTATAGTCATAGTGCATGCCAATTCCAACCATACATTATTTTGGAAATATATATACTGAAATCCCTGTGAAAAAAAGGGCAAATATGGTGGGCAAGTCTAAGGACAAGATCAAAGAGGTTGAGGCAACAAATTATGGTTGAATTGGTTTAGAACCTCACAAGCAATAGTTACTTGGACATTTAAGAGACTTTACTGTCCACGTGGCTTTGCTCAACAATATCCTAGGAGTCAGGAAACCCAAATGCACTCCTGGCTCAACCACCAACCAGCTGTGTGATCCAGAGTGAGTCACGTTTTCCAATACTCAGTTTTGTAGACCATATTATGAAGATCTCTTCCCATATCATGAATATTCTTCACACACACACACACACACAGAGCCCTGCTCTAACACTTACCTATTCTCAAGGTAAAGGAACTTCTAAACAGTCAGTTTCTGTTGTACTTTCACCACTGAGAAACCTGATATTTTTACTTATTGAGTTTACCCATGTTTCCTTTTCTTCTTTTCAAGAGTTGTACATGGGTGATATTTTATATAAGTGATTAAAAATAGAAGTGAGCTCAACCTACTGTATAGCACAGGGAACTCTACCGAATACTCTGTAATGACCCATATGGGAAAAGAATCTAAAAAAGAGTGGATAGATGTATATGTATAAATGATTCACTTTGCTGTACAGCAGAAATTAACACAACATTGTAAATCAACTATAGTCCAATAAAAATTAATTTAAAAAAAGAAAAAAATAGAAGTAAGCTCATTAAAATATTGCTTTGACCCATCACGGAACAGAATGAATTGCTGATAATGCATCATTCATTTTGAGAACATTTTTTAAAAAGGTTAAACATGTTACATTTCATGAAAAATGTATTACATTTTCATGATCCTTTCCTCCTAGCTCACTCTTCCTCTTTTCCCTTCTAACAAAGGCAGCAAGCAGCAGATGGATGGGAAGGGATGGGGGTCGTTCAGTGGTGGGAGGGTGGGTCAGCCATCCCTTTGCTTTTGTGTATCGAGGCCCTGGCTATATGCCAGGGGTATTTGAGGAAAAAAAGGGAGCGGAGCGATACAGGCTTTTAGGCAGGGTGCTCATTCGTAATTAAGTTGCTTAGTTGCAGGGCCATCAAAGGAAAACTTCAAATACCCTGACAGCAAAACCACCTGTGCTAAAAGCAGAAGCAAGATCGTGCAGGGGAAAGACAGAGCCGATGGCAGACACTAAGGAAGCACTGAGCAGAGAGGCCATTTTGAAAGACAAAGGCAAGAGCCTGGGCTGTGTGTCAGAGGAACCTGGTGGGCATTGTTAGATCTGAGACTCCGAATCTATTACTGGGGCCCCGTGCTAATGCACGAGAACCTTAAGCCTTTCTTTGTTCACTGTGTTGCCTCAAACAGGAGAGTCTGATTTTAAAATAATAAGCCCATGACATCATTGGTGGAATATTTATGCTGCATCCAGTATTGGGCTAGACACGATGAGTACAATCTCTAATTTAATCCTCTCAACAACTTGGTTGTTAGGTGCATTTTACAGACAGGGAAACCAAAGCTTAGAGAGCTTGAGTGATTTGCCCTGAGTCTCACAACCAGTAAGGGGCAGAGGCAAACCAACCACAGATCTCTGTCTACTAAGCTTAAGATTCTTTCTCTTTTTGCTCCATCCATTCTCTGTCCCCGCACGCACCAAGGTTTGACCCTCAGAAGTCACGTTCGCATTGGAGGACTGTATCAGAGGGTCAGGATCTAAGGTCAATCTATTTTTAAAAACCTCCTACCACTCAAGTCTTTTTAAGACCAGCTCCTATTTCTAATAGGTTCTTAGTAACTTCTAGGTAATCTGGGGACTCCAGCTTACCACCGGGGCCCTAGAAACTTCCCAAAGAAACTTTTTTTTTTTTGCTTTTTAAATTAATTAATTTATTTATTTTTGCTGTGTTGGTTCTTCATTGCTGTGCGAGGGCTTTCTCCAGTTGTGGCAAGTGGGGGCCACTCTTCATCGTGGTGCGCGGGCCTCTCACTATCGCGGCCTCTCTTGTTGTGGAGTACAGGCTCCAGACGCGCAGGCTCAGTAGTTGTGGCTCACGGGCCTAGTTGCTCCGCGGCATGTGGGATCTTCCCAGACCAGGGCTCGAACCCATGTCCCCTGCATTAGCAGGCAGATTCTCAACCACTGCACCACCAGGGAAGCCCCCAAAGAAACTTTAAGTTAGACTTCACTTGGCTTTGAATACAAAGGATTTGGGTAAAACTCAACTGGGTTTAACACAACAGAAACCTGCCTGGATCATTTTCTTTTGCTCCTTGCAATGATATAAAATAGAGGTATGGGACCAGGTCGTCTACATCACCTTCCCAGAACCCAGGGCCACACTGATGGTAAAACAGGAGAGGCCCCTAAAGATAATCTAGTTGAACAGACTTGTTTTATGCATAAGAGGATCAGAGAGGTTAAGGCCAGAAACCTAGCAAACAGCAAAGCAGGACTGGAGCCCCCATCTCTCCCACCAAGGCTGATGGCTGTTGGATAACTGCCTAATTCTCCCCGCCCCTCAGCCTCCTCCCCCACTGCGCCAATGGCCAAGTTCAGACTAGACCCAATGGCAGTCTGAGCTAAGGAATAACAGGTACCTACAATATAGCAAGCCAATAGAGCTTCTGATAAACATGGCCTACTCTTGGGAAGGGGGGAGAGGGGTAAATTAGGAGTTTGGGATTAAAATATACACACTACTATATATAAAGCAGATAAATTACAAGGACCTACTGTACAGCACAGGGAACTCTACTCAATATCTTGCAATAACTTTTAAGGGAAGAGAATGTAAAATATATATATATATATATATATATATATATATATGTTTATATATATATATATGTATAACTAAATCACTTTATTGTACACCTGAAACTAACACAACATTGTAAATCAACTATATTTCAATAAAAGTTTTTTTAAAAAACCAACCATGGCCTACTCTTTCAACAGGCAAGCACTACAGATAACATGTACCTCTCCAGAAATATAACCATCCCAGACATATAGCATGTGATAGTGGCCCACTGCTTCATTCTAGGTAGGCAAAAATTTTCAGTGTCAATCCCCCAAAGCATTATATATCACAGCAAACAGCATTTCGAGCAACGTTCACACTGGCAAGACATCTGGTATGTAGCCTTTAGATGGTGCTCATGTTCTACTATTAACACAGAGTCTGCAAGAACCCTTTATGCTCAGAATCAAGGAGGTGGAAGGGACCTCAAGAATCTGGCTGTATTTCAAACCTCCTTTGCCAGGCCCTGGGAACACCCTCGCAAACACGTTTTGAGGTATCTTGGTAACAATACATTTCTGGGGTGTTCATTTCTGTAGCAAGGTTTTGGTCATGCTAAATGTACCAGACTACTCTAGGCCGGTCTCACGCAATCCAGGCCATCAGTCAATACTTTAAATGTGAATATACATCCTCAGAATTCAGATTCATCTTGTGTCTTTGTGCATTGACTAGAGCTTATAACGATCTCGGTTTCTAATGTCTGATTGTGTCGCCAGATTGTGTGATGGAGCCATTCATGTTGTGAGACGGTTTTCTTCGGGAAAGCCTCATTCATTCACTTAAGAAAGAACTGGTGAAACCTACTATCATTCATTTTTTTTCTGGCTCTGAAAAGAGGGGTGGGGGAAAAAACACATCACACCATGGCAACCTTTCTACGGCAGGCTTTTATGTCATTTCTTCTCTTTTCCACACATTGTGAGTTCCTGAGGCTCCATTTGTCTCATAGTCCTGCCAAAAGAGACAATACTTCGCTCTCCAGTTTTTCTTTGCCAATGCAGCGGGTGACAGGCTGGGTCACGGTCGCATTGAGAAACCTTTGACATTGTTGAGGTTTTTTATGCAGGGAAGAAAATAACTCCTTGTGCATTCCCATGGACGGCTCTGCACATGTGGGAGCTGACAGAGGTTCCCAAAGTAGGACGCCACACTTAGTATATATACTTGTGGGTATGTGTGTTTGTGTGTGTGTACATGTGTGTTTATATCTGCCCTGAGTGGAGCAGAAAGAAGATCTAGGGAGCGGGGCAGGGTAAAGGTCAGGAAGGAAGTGAAGTTCCCATCCAGATTACTGGGTGAGAAGAAATTGGGGAGAGTGTTGATACCATCATTCTGATGTCTGAAATACTATCATAGTGGAAAAACATCAGTCTGTCCAGGAAGATCACATAAGGGACAGAATTAGATCCAAAGAGATGGGAGTCTTTGGGAGACAGGATTCAATTCAATTTCAGCAAGAACTTTTTTTTTTGTAGTTCTTAAAATTAAAAAAAAAACCCAAACTCTAGCTTACAGAAGAGTTGCAAGAAAAGTACAAAAAACATTCATATACTGTTTACCTAGATTCCTCAGTTGTTATCCACTAGGATAACATTTCTGGTGATGTTAATAAGTATGAACTTTTTAAGATTTGGGGTTTTTAGAAATGAACGGGGCTGTATCAAATATCGAATTTCAAATATCAGCTTGGCAAGTATATCATATAACACTTACCAGTGTGGCAGAATAAAAGAACTATTTAAATAAACAACCTAAACAACCCCAAACCTTTGTGGTTAAGGCTCTTTCTGTCCTGTGTGTGAAATCTGCCTGTCCCAAAGTGGTGAAAATATCCTCTTAGGTCCTCTTCTGGAAGCTTTATAGTTCTAGGTTTTACATTTATGTTTATAATACATCCCCCAAAAGTTTTTTTTGTGTGTGAATGGAGTGAAGTAAGAGTCAAGGTTCTCTTTCTTTTTCTTTTCTATACAGTTATACCTGTATAGAATATTCTAAATATTCTTTTTTTTTTTTTTTTTTGCGGTACGCGGGCCTCCCACTGTTGTGGCCTCTCCCATTGCGGAGCACAGGCTCCGACGCTCAGGCTCAGCGGCCATGGCTCACGGGCCCAGCCTCTCCGCAGCATGTGGAATCTTCCCGGACCCGGGCACGAACCCGTGTCCCCTGCATCGGCAGGCGGACTCTCAACCACTGCACCACCAGGGAAGCCCTAAATATTCTTTAGAATATTATGGCCCTGCTAATCATCAGATATCTTTCATAGATGAGGAGATTTGGCCAAAACTTTGCACGCAGATGAAAGACTGGGTAGAGGGGACATTGCATTGGGAGGGTGTGTTCATATGAGGCAGAGGGCTTGCATTCCCTTGCCTCAAACATCAGTGGTTGGGGATTCGTCCTGGGGGTCTGAAGTGTCACTTGTGGCCTTCTTACTGAATTTCAAAAGACAAGGGACTTGCTTGTTGCTTTAGATAAACACCTATTAGGGACTTGGCCAAATGGTACCACTCGGAGGAGGTTGTTTCTGCCCAAGAAGCAGCCCGTGAGCGTCCAGGGAAGCCCAAAGCAATTAATACATAGGTGGGAATTCTAATGTGGATTTTACTTGCCAAGTACAGAATATCATACGAGTTTGTTTCAGAAGGGGCTTGGTTGGAAGAGACATTCAAGCTGGGACTTGAAGGAAGGGCAGGAGAGAGCCAGATGGGGAGGAAGGTTAAGATGGCACCGGCATGTATAGGGGGTAGGGCAGCTGGCAGCCAGCAATAGGTAGCCCCAGAGACTAGGTATGGGAAGGGAGGCAGAGGATGGAGAAGCATGAGGATGACAAGGAAAGGGATGCAGCGGTTGACTTGCCTCTCCAGGAACTTTGCACTGTGCTAAGGACTTTTTTTTTTTTTTTTTTTGCGGTACGCGGGCCTCTCACTGTTGTGGCCTCTCCCGTTGCGGAGCACAGGCTCTGGACACGCAGGCTCAGAGGCCATGGCTCACAGGCCCAGCCGCTCCGTGGCATGTGGGATCTTCCCGGACCGGGGCACGAACCCGTGTCCCCTGCATCAGCAGGCGGACTCTCAACCACTGCGCCACCAGGGAAGCCCTTGTGCTAAGGATTTTAGACTTGATTTTAGGTGCATTGTGAAGCCTTTGAAAATTTTTAAGTGTTACTGAGCTTTCTGTGCAAAGAGCTTTCATGCACAGAAAAATATTCTTATAGTTACTTGTGTCTAACTATTGAATTTATCAAAGTAATAAATATAAAAACCTATATTTTTAAGCTTTTAAGCTCAACTTATAAGTTACATTTATAACCTTAGTGATTTTTGTATAAGAAAAAGAACCATCACTTAAATTGTTTATTTGATTAACATGCACTTATTTCATAAATTTGACATATCAAATTCTCCTCAATATTTAACACCAGTTTCAACTTTAATTACTCGAATTACCTTAGATATTTCAAACTACATTTACAAAGTTAATACATTTGATTCTCTCACATTTACAAAGGCAGATTCACAAATCTAGTGTGAAAAACTTTCCTAAAATTTAGATCAAATTGTCTTAAGCATTTCAAACATCTTTAAAAAGAGAAAAGAGAAGCCCTCTTGGAGCAAACCTTCAACACTTGTCACTACACTTGTCCAAACAGAACGTTCCCAAAGTGTTCTTGCTTTTAATACCTTCCTTGTGTTACTTTGTTAAGCAAAGGGAAGATATTTACCAGTTCAGTTTAGCTGAGGTTTCTTAGTCAGAAATTCTGGGCTGTAAAAATCTGAGCAGAAGCTTCACAGGCCCTGTACTTTATTATTGTTTCATTTATTTATTTTTTTTCTTTTTGGCCACGCCATGCTGCATGCAAGATCTTAGTTCCCCAACCAGGTATTGTACCCATGCCCCTGCAGTGGAAGCACAGAGCCCTAACCACTGGGCCGCCAGGGAAGTTCCAAGGCCCTGCATTTTTTTGTGTGTGTGTGTGTGGTACGCGGGCCTCTCACTGTTGTGGCCTCTCCCGTCACGGAGCACAGACTCCAGACGCGCAGGCTCAGCGGCCATGGCTCACGGGCCCAGCCGCTCCACGGCATGTGGGATCTTCCCGGACCGGGGCACGAACCCACGTCCCCTGCATCGGCAGGCGGACTCTCAACCACTGCGCCACCAGGGAAGCCCGGCCCTGCATTTTAAAATTTTCCTGGGATTTGTTTTACTCAAGTATGGTAGGACATGCAGACATGGAAATGACTGCCATGAAGGAATAAGTTCTTACTCACAGATCCCTAGAATCAGGATGCACTCCACGTCATGCAGGACCACATGGGGAAGCACCAGAGTCAGTCAGGAGGCAAAAAGAGTGAGAGGGAAATGTAAGCAAGAGCCTTTATTGTGGTTTTGGTGAAAAGGAATGAGCAATGCAGGGTAGGCAAACAGAGCAGGCTTAGGATTGAATAGTTTGAATAATTTTGGCAGGCTCTGGGCTGTAAGGATGGTCCCTAGTTGTCTGGTACCTACCCCTGGGGTGATTTAGGGCAGAGGGGTAGTTTCTTGGACTGCAGGATTCTGAAAAAAGGAAGTAGATGGTGGGTATGGACCAGCCAAAAATAAATAAATAAATAGATAGATAGATAGATAAATAAATAAATTTTTAAATTTATAAAAAAGAAATGCTTGGCTGGGCTGGGCAAGATGGAGGCCAGAACCAGGCACTGGTGTAGCTGTCTTCTGCCCAGAAATGGTAGTGGAAGCCATGAGAACAAACAGACAAACCTTTTAGGGGACCCTGGGACCAACCACATTTAAGGGGCGGGTAGGAAAGAGGGAACTGCTGGAGACACCTGAGTGGTTTCAGTCAGAGATGCTGAGGCAAAACCAAGAAAGAAGCAGTTGAGGAAGTGTAGGTTGGCGAAGATCTGGGGGTGGTCAGCAGTGCATCACCTACCCAAGGATTGTGTGAGGACTGGGGGATTTGGTGGCGTTATGGGAAATCTTTGGTGACCTTGGCCAGAGACTTTCCATCAAAGCGCAGAGGAAAGGGGCCTGATTGCCAGGAGAGGTGGACTGTGGGGATCGGAGGCTGCAGAAGTGAGGCCAGCAAGGCAAGTCTACTGGGCTTTTTTCAGATTTCCTGGGCAGTGGGGGAGGAAAGGTCCTGAGGAGTGAGCTCCTGTGGCCTGCTCTGCCCTCTCCAAGACCTGCTGAATCACACGTATTCTTCTCCAGGGCCCTCAACCGCCTTTTAAACAGTATTTATTGCCTTAAATTAGTTTGTATAGTCAAGAAAACTCTTCTCTGACCTTTCAGGATAATTACCACAAGGAGGCAGGAAAGTAATAAGAGCTCTGTTGCTCTGTAACATGTTTGCATGCTTTCGTTATTTTTCAGTACCCAAACCTTGCCTCTGGCATCTTTAAAATGGATTTCCATATTTTTATTGAACTCATTCACTTCTACCTTTCTCCTTTTAGGTATTTCCATTGAGCCCTTTTTTTTTTATCATTTAAAAAGTAAATTGCGGGCTTCCCTGGTGGCGCAGTGGTTGAGAGTCCGCCTGCCGATGCAGGGGATACGGGTTCATGCCCCGGTCCGGGAAGATCCCACATGCCGTGGAGCGGCTGGTCCTGTGAGCCATGGCCGCTGAGCCTGAGCGTCCGGAGCCTGTGCTCCGCAACGGGAGAGGCCACAACAGTGAGAGGCCCGCGTACCGCAAAAAAAAAAAAAAAAAAAAAAAAAAGCTAGTCATGTGAGTCGAGTGCTTCTCACATTGCATTCCTGTGACCGTGCTTCCATCATCCTACGTCCCCTCTCCCTCTGACTCTCCTTTCTCCTTCTTCCACTTTTAAGTACTGTTGTGATTACATTGGACCACCCAGATAATCCCAAATGATCTCCTTATCTTAAAGTCAGCTGATTAATAACCCTAATTCCATCTGCAACCTTAACTCCCCTTTACCATGTAACACAACATGTTCATAGGTTCTAGGAATTAGGACATGGACACCTTTGGGGGAGGGCATTATTTCGTTTGTTGCCGTAACTATATACTAGGTTCCAACAAAAGTATAAAACTTCCCAAATGTCAAAATATATCCTCCCTCCAAAAAGAAAGAGAACGAATAAAATAGATTGAAGGAAAAACTGAGGCTCAGAAGTAAATAAGCTAATCATTGGTTGACCCAGGGCTGAAACCAAAAATATCTAACTCCAAATTCCTTGTTCTTTTCATTGTGTCACATGATCAAGTCCAAAGGCTCATCTCCTAAGAGGTGGAATTATGACTGTCAGTCTGGTCCTTGTAAATAAGGAGTCTCTAAAGATAAAAAGATATATGATTGTGATCAGGATTATTATTCCTAAAGGATGCCAAAAATGAATTGAAGAATGTAGAGGAGATCAAGAGGAGCCGAAGGCATAATTACTACTAATTTAAATGTATAGTAGGATTTTCATGGGGATAAATTGGGTCATTTTTCTTTATCTTCCTGGAAGACAGAAATACAATAAGAGATTTAAGTTAAAAGTGCAATAACTTGAGATCTTCATTAGAAAGAAATTCTTTTCTTTCAAGAGAAGAAAACACTGGAAGAAAAGAAAAACACTGCAGTAGAAAAGGTAGGAATTTTCTGCTGGGGATCCTTGAGTAAAGAAGAAAATAGCAATTAGAGAGAGGTTGAGGCAATTTCCCAGCCTTGAAGAGAGCACCAGGCAAGATGGATGATTTCTTAGGATCTCTCTTAATTCTAACAAGAGATGACAAGATTCTGAACACAGAGTAGAGAGTGTGTCATGTGTCCAAACTCAAACTGCTGTTGTTTCTGACCATCACTGGGCAGTTTGGAAAACTCATCAGACCAAAGTGTAAAGGAAAGCTTAGGTATCAAACATTTGGAAAGTTAATGCTGTTTGCTTTGAGGGAATGAGACAATATGATGGAAGAAACACCCACATAACTTCTCCAGTCTTGGAGGAAGCAGAGTTGTCAGAGTGAGAGCGTGTTTTGGGTTTTGATTCTGATCAAATTGTGGCCTTGGGCAATTGACTGAACTTCTCTAAGCCTCAGTTTTCTGATCTGTAAAATGGGCATAATAATACGTATGCCAAGGGGTTTTTAGGAAGACTAAATGAGGGAATGTAAGCCAGGTTCTTAAAGATGGGCCCACAAAATGACAGGCACCCAGTTAATGATATGTTCCTTCCTCCATGCAAACCATGAAACAGGATGCACTTGATTTGAGATGTTTTCATGTTGCCATTAACAGGCCTGAGCAGCACCTCCTTAAGAGCTACCTTACTAAGAATGTGCCCTCTGTGCCTATACTTTCTCTCCCCTCCGCCATACTCACATCAGCACCCCAAATTTACATTTGAGTGGCCCTTCAATAGATGTTGGGTGGATAAGACCTGCTCCTACTCTCAAAGACAAGGAGAAAACAGAACAGACACAAAGAGACCATTATAGAACAACATGAAAGCACTGTGAGTAGTGTGAGAGCAGCCAGCAGACACTATGGTGCCCTTGGGGTCATAAGGGGCTTGGCAAGATGGCAGGTAGTAAATCTGAGCTATAAGTTGGCCTTTCTGCTGGCGTGACTGCACTTTGTTTTTTGGGTTTTTTTTTTTTTTTTTGCAGTAGTGGGGCCTCTCACTGTTGTGGCCTCTCCCGTTGCAGAGCACAGGCTCAGGACGCGCAGGCCCAGTGGCCATGGCTCACAGGCCCAGCCGCTCCGCCGCACGTGGGATCCTCCCGGACCAGGGCACAAACCTGTGTCCCCTGCATCGGCAGGTGGACTCTCAACCACCGCACCACCAGGGAAGCCCCCTGACTGCACTTTGATTGGGCATTCCGGGGGACAGGCACCTCCCTTTGTTAACTCCAAAGAAGTGGTTCTAATGGTGAAAGATATGCTGTCTGTAGGAATGGATGTTTTTTCATTCTCAGGTTACCCTACTTGGTCACTTAATACACATAAGATGCATAGGGTGGCAATCTCTCCAGGGCCATCTGACCTCATCCTAGAAAGGAGAATCCCTCTAAGAGATTTTGTGAATTCCAGCTCTACCAGCAGAGGTGGCACTCAAGATCAGTGCAGGCAGCCTGACTGTGCCTGCCTACTATGAGCCCTAGCTGTGTCTTGGCTCCTTAGTATATATTTCTGAAGATAATTTAGGTAAGTGAATTATGGTTGGCTGGGAGCTAAAGGATCAAAAATAGCCACAAATTCTTCCCCTCCCACCAAGAGGGGTAGTCTATTTCTGCAGCTCTTGAATTTGGGTTGGCCTTGTGATTTGCTTTGGCTAATGGGGAGTTGGCAAACAGGGTGTAAACAGAAGCTTGAAAAGCACTCAACATTTCAGCTGATGCCATTCTAGACCAGCCAGCCCACAGCAGACAGGCAACTGACCCTAGAGCAGAGGTTGGCTGGACAGCTGCCTGTTTGTTGTAAATAAAGTTTTATTGGAAAACAGCCAAGTTCATTCATTCACTGCTATCTATGGCTTCTTTAGCGCTATGCTGGCAGGGTTGAGTAATCATGACTAAGATTGTGTTGCCCACGAAACCTAAAATATTTACATTCGGCCCTTTACAGAAAAAGTTTGCTGACCCTCACCTTAGACAAATGAGGAAGCCCAGTCAAGACCTCCCTAGCCAGTCCCAGCCCAAATTGCCAGTCCATAGAATTACAAATTAAACAATGGTGGTTTTAAGCATTTAATTTTGGAGTAGTTTGTTGGGTAGCAAAAAACTAACTGGTACAGTCACATAAAGGTTTCTCAGAGAAGTTTGAGAACAACCTGCAGCTGAAGAAAGGTTCAGAAGTCAGATGAAGGTAGTGAGATAGACAGCACAGTCTTTTTTGCCTTTAGCTTTTGACAATGTTTTGGAAGAGGAAATTGGTGTATTTTCATAATAGCCTTGCATATATGTATGAACTGAAAACAGAGCAATTTGTCACAAGAGTTATTATATATACGGTTCCACACCTATCAATCTATCATCTATCAGTCTTTCTCTGTCCTACGCTTGTAGTGATTGCAGACAGATTAAATAACTGGATGGTACAGCTATAACAGATAGCAGAGACTTTGCAAATAAAGGCGCTCGGATATTAAATTTTTTTTTTTTTTTTTTTTTTTTTTTTTTTGCGGTACACGGGCCTCTCACTGTTGTGGCTTCTCCCGTTGCGGAGCACAGGCTCCGGATGCACAGACCCAGTGGCCATGGCTCACGGGCCCAGCCGCTCCGCAGCATGTGGGATCTTCCCAGACCGGGGCACGAACCCGTGTCCCCTGCATCGGCAGGCGGACTCTCAACCACTGCGCCACCAGGGAAGCCCTCGGATATTAAATTTTGACAAAACTTTTGTTAAAATAGTTGAGACTGCTTTCCTTGCTAACTATGAGTGTCAACATAGTGTCATTAATTTGTTTCAGTCTCCCAGCGGAATGCACTTAATCCAACATTAAATAAAGGCTGTTTGGTGGTTTTTTTAGTCCTTCAAGAAAGCATGCTCCTTGTGGTAAGAAAAAGGAAGATTTTCTTTTTAACTCCCAAAGAGCAGATGCCTTACTTCTGTCTGAGCACTTGGAACTATATTTCCCCTGCCTCATAATTCCAGGCCCCCGAACTCTGGAAAATAAAATGCCTTTTGGAAATAAGACCACCTCATCATGTTTGTATGCAAATTGCTTATTCATTTTTTTTTTTTGGTGCCAAAACCCGGGAATTGTTTATTCTTAATCATCCTTTGCATCTGTTTTGAAAAAGCTCATGTAAACAAAGGGACCCCAAATGAAATATTTTGAGTTGGTGGATTGATTTCTTAAACCAACATTTACCAAGATTTATGTGAGAAAATAAGAAATTGTGATTCCCTCCATGGTGTGAAGAACTAAAGCCAAGAGTTACATAAAGCCATCCAATGAGTCATCATTAAATCTAAATTTTGTGCATATAATTTCCTGGCACCCAAACCTCACTCAGACTAAATCTTCACTCTCTCATGGATATTTCAAAAGTTAAAATAGATTTTTACTATCACTTATTATGGCCTAGATTTCTGTGGACATTTTCTTATGAAAATACATGATTCATATGATCATCACAACATTTTACTCTTTAATTAAGCTGCAGATTAAATTTACTTTGCTTCATCTGGTAGGGACCACCTTGTTCAGATTCTGATCAATTCTTAGTAAGTATTTTGCTGTTCTAATGAACCCAGGGTATTTGAAATCACCAGACAATATTTTACATACCATTTTTCACATCAATTTTAATTTAAATGATCTCAAAGAAAAAGCCAGAAATATAACATCTTAGCCTTAAGAGACTTATCCCAGAAGCATTTTCTCTGTCTGAAAAAAAACAACAAAACACTTCATAATTGTAAATTTGTCATCAAGGCTTATATAATCAGTCACTGGAGAGTCAGCACAAGATATATGTTGTGTCTAAGTCATGGAGAAATTACTTGATGACAAAGTAGGACTCACAACTTAAAAATAAAAAATCATCTACAACACCCTACAAAGGCACCTTACTTCTGCAGGCCTTGATGTTTCTTGCTAAAATACTGGTAAATAGGGAATAAAAGGTACAGACATTTTTACAAAGTCTTGGACATGTAAATAGGTAGGTTAAAAAAGTAATAACTCTATTCGTAAAAGGTTTTCAAGCTAAAACAAGTCTCTGTCTGAGTACACACTACTTATCCTTTCTTTCTCAGGTCATCATTATCTTTGTGAAAGAGAGCAAACAATAAAGCAAGAAATAAGTTAAACTGTAATCAACATGTTAAAAAACAAATATATCCTGATTTGATCCAGAGGTATAAATCTTATCTCTGAGGTAAATAATAAGTGGGCAGGCATCCAGTTAATTGGTGAAATGTAATGGTCCAAAAGTGGCCTGCTTTCACAATGAGCACACACTTATTTGCAGCTTAAAGCTGTTTGTATGCACACAAGTGACACAGGCTTCTTTGTTCTAGATATGACATGTCATTGCAAATCAAAATAAATATCTTGCTATATTTCAGTTCATGTGATTTATTACATACAAGTATGATGAGGATTTTTTGCAATTTCATATTCATTGAACCGTGGAAGCCCTGTTTTTCCACTTGCAAAATCAACATAAAATGTACAGTTATTATGTAATTAAATACAATGATTAGGAAGATGCGAGTGAAAGGAAGGTTTCAAGGGAGGGAAATTCATTTAGATCAGCGTTGAAATCTCTGTGAGCAAAAGGAAATTTTCCTAAACCCAAGAAAAATTCACTTACAATGGTGGTCCTTTCCCTATGTTGTCTGTCAGTTTTTAATCAACTTCATTCTCTACCCTCTTCTACTTTCTTAGGGTTTAATTCCTTTGTTGATTCATCTTTCCACTTTTTCCTCTCTCCCATGCCTTCAGTCATAAAAAATTCCCCCATGAGAAGGGCACAAGTGAACAGGACCAGTTCTAATCAGCAAGAAGAATTAGTACAAATAATTGGCTAATCGCTTTCATAAAAGGAACAAAATTGCCATGTATATTAGTTTGCTCGGGCTGCCATAGTAAAATACCACAGACTGGGTGGCTTAAACAACAGAAATGTACTGCCCCACAGTTCTGGAGGCTGGATGTCCAAGATCAAGGTGTCAGCAGTTTGGTTTCTTCTGAGGCCTTGCCTTGGCTTACAGATGGCCGCCTTCACGCTGTGTCCTCACGTGGTAGTCCCTTTGTGTTGTCTGTGTCCTAACCTACTCTTTTTATAAGGATACTAGTCATATTAGATTAGGGCCTACCCTAATGATCCCATTTTTAACTTATTTACCTCTTTAAAGAACTTGTCACCAAATAGTGTTACATTCTCAGGTTCTGAAGGTTAGGACTTCAACATATGAATTTGGGGGACACATAATTCAGCCCATAACACCATGCTACAGCAAATCAGTGTCTCTCTGCAGAACAAGGTGAAGAGAAGACATTATGCGTGTAGGACTTCTTTTTAGCAGCATCACCATCACCATGGTAACCATCTTCCCTCTCTCTCACCTCCTTATCTTGAAATACAGTATCAGGGAAGGTTAGACTGGGAACCACAAAGCCTGATCTGGCTTCTAGTCCTGCCTCTGACATTGTACCTTGGGGAGATTCCTTCAGCTCACTGGGTCTTGGTTCCCCTCTCTGAAGTGTTGGTGGAAAAGATATTCAAGATTTTGTCTATGCCTGAAATTTCACGGTTTCATAATTATATTTATGACTGTACCCATAGGCAAAGTAAGGAAGATTGGAGTTTATTCTAGGACCATTCCTGTTGCTCCAAAATCACTCCCTAGCTCACTTATTACACTATTAAATTGTGCTCTTAGAAGTTCCTTCTTGACAAGTGAAACAAGCCAGACACAGAAAAACAAATTCTGCACCATCTCACCTAAATTAGTCGAAGCAGAGAATAGAATGGTGGTTGCCCGGGACAGGATGGAGGGAGAAGTGAGGAGGTGTTGATCAAATGGTACAAAGTTTCAGTTACACAAAATAAATTCTGTAGATCGATTTTACAACATAGAACCTATGATCAACTATAATGTGTTATATACTTTTAAAATTTCTAAAAAGGTAGGTCTTATATTAAGTGCTCTTATGACAAAAGGAAAGAAGAAAACAAAGGGTGCAGGAGGAAACTTTCAGAGGTGATGCATAAGTTTATGGCATTAATAGTGATGACGGCTTCACAGGTGTGTGCTTTTTCTCAAACACATTAAATTGTATACATTAAATATCTACAGATTTTTCTATATTAATCTTGCCTCAATAAAGTGATTTTTTAAAAAGTGCCTTCTTTGGATGAAGACCTTGCCCCTCTAAGCATCTTGTCTAAAATATTACTTTTAGGAGGAGCAAGTATGTAACTAATAATGTGCAACAATGTATCTCAAGATTGGTCTGCTGTTTTTCCAAAGAGTGTAACTGACTGCCTGATTTCAATGTGTATCCCTTCCATCAGTCAGCAAGAAACGTCTATTTAGCCTTTACTCTACAACATATTACTACTAATAATTATAATAGCTCCAATTTATTGAATACCTACTAAGCGATTGGTTTCTGTATCTACCATTTCTAACACTTCGTGGTTCTAGGAAGTAGGTTTTATTATCTCCATTTTTTTTTTTTTTTTTTTTTTTGCGGTATGCAGGCCTCTCACTGTTGTGGCCTCTCCCATTGCGGAGCACAGGCTCCGGACGCGCAGGCTCAGTGGCCATGGCTCACGGGCCCAGCCGCTCCGCGGCATGTGGGATCTTCCCGGACGGGGGCACGAACCTGCGTCCCCTGCATCGGCAGGCGGACTCTCAACCACTGTGCCACCAGGGAAGCCCTATCTCCATTTTGCAGGTAAAAATCTTGAGACTCAAAAGTTGATTAGTTTTTCCAGTTGTACATAGCTAGTAAATTTAAATCATGTCTACTTGATAGCAATTCATCTCTTTCTAATGCCACATAATTTCAGAACTGATTCTGACAAAGATCTTACTCTCAGGGACCTTGCAGACTAGTAAATGAGCTCAAAGAATAGAAATGAAGTAGGTCATGATGAGGACATGAGGGAAGAACTCTACTTCCTTAGAAGTCGATTACTGGCCAAACATTTTATCACTAGTGATGTTTTAACAGCAGGTCCAGAAGATGATGAAAACCCTGACAACACTGACAATAATGATGATTTCTAGATCAGGAAATTTGAAGATCTTCAAATTTTATCTGTAAGAGGACACCAAGCATGAGATCATTTTAAAACAGACCCCATAAGACGTTTTAAATCCATCTTGAGGACTGACATTTTTTAGTGTTAACTTTTTGCTGATTATAAAAATAATGTATGTTCATCATTGAAAATTTGGAAAATACAGAGAAGTATGAGGAAGAAAATACAGTAGTCTATATTCCTATTTTCAGTGATGATAACATATTTGTGAATGTCATTCTGGTCATTAGTTCCATGAAATTTTAACATGGTTGAGTACTTACTATATATTTGATTTTCTTCCTATTTTTTAAACTTAGCAACTATATTTTGTCTCTAAATTCTTTGTGAACATTATTAATGATGCAATACTATTTTATTATTTAGATATATCATTTATTTGATTAATATTAGACTGTTTCCATTATTTTATAATTTGAATTTTTTCATGTACAAATAAATGTTTGCATTTAGAATTATTATTGCTTAGGATAGGTTCCCAGAAGTGGAGTTACAGAATCGGAAGAGAGGAACACTTTTAAAACTGCTGATAAACATTGCAAAATTGCTTTCACAAAGATAATTCTTATTTTTATTTCCACTGGCAATATAGTAAACACGCATTTCATTTCCCCTTCCTTGCCAATTTTGGGTTTCATCTTTTCTTAATCTTCTATAATTTGATAGGTAAAAACATATTCTAATAGTTACTTTTAGTTTGCAGTTATTTGATTACTACCATTTTCAGTAGTTTATCACAAGCTTACTTAGTAATCGAATTTAGAATTTTGAGGAATATATACTCATAACATGGACTCATTTATAATTTGAGATCATATTTATTTTTGTGTTAATTTCCATTCTCTTTAATTTACAAAAATATATTAACGTGTTGTGTATAAATGTTGAAAGTAATGTTCTCAACTTTTCTCATTTGTGTTTAATAATTCTCGACATTCAGTTTTTTCTTTCTATCAATCAGATCTGTGTTTCCAAACACAATCTTAAATTTAAACTTAGAAATTCTGTACATGGAACTATTAAATATTCATGTCTATTTTTTGTATTTACTTCTTGTATTGTTCGTATTTTCTTGGTTTTGATTTACAGTAATTCTTTACTCCAACTGAAATTTATTTCAAGTATTTTGTGTGGTGAGGATATAATTGATTTTGTTCCCAAATAGCTAAGTAATTTTCCAGCTCATTTTACTGATTAATTCCTCTTTTTGACCACCGATTTATGGTGCCACCTTTATTACACATTACGTGACTACCTGTCAATGATATACAGATTTATTGATCTGTCAAGGAATTCTTGCATCATCTAAAAAAAAGCTTTTAATAATTGAACCTTTATGATGCATGTTAAATATTATTATTTTGAATTTCTGCTTCTATTCAAAATGGAATAACAGGGACTTAGAACAATTTTTAATAGAAAAAAATGAATGAAAACAACAGTTTTCAAACATTGGACATCAGGCAGTGGAGGCCACTGATCCCTGAGAGAGGATAAACAAATGAGTTGAGCAAGTTGAGCCTGCTGCTCAAAAAGAATTTCCTGGCAGCAATACAGGGAGGGAGAACCCCAGTGAAGCTTAGTGGTTTCCCTGAGTTGAGTTTTCAGGACATATACTGAAGAAGAGAGTGTCTAAAGAGAGTTTTCCACAGATCTTGCATAGGGTCCTTTCAAATGAGAGCTGATCGATGCATGTGCATAAGAGAACTACCAGAGGCTGGGGAATGGAACAATCCAAAAACAGGAGAAGGAACAATCTCCAGAATTCACAGTCAAGAATAGTTTTTGATCCTACTAGTTAGACAGTAAAACCTCATAATTCACAGGGCATCAGAGAGAGTAATAACATGGATATTGACTGAATCATGAAATAAAAATTAGACCTTCACTAAAGGCTACTCAGGTCTCATCTTAACAAAGCTTAAAACAAAGCCCTAAAATAATCAAACTGTTTTCAAGTAGCTTAATTACATCCTAGAACAAAGCTTGAAATTTTTTTTAGGAACACAAAAATATCTAACTACCAACAAGGTAAAATTTACAATGTCTAACAACCAATCAAAAATTATCAGGCATGCTATGACAAAGGAAGCAAGAATATACTATGGAGGAAAGGCAGCCTCCTCAATAAGTGGTGCTGGGAAAATTGGACAGCTACATGTAAAAGAATGAAATTAGAACACTCCCTAATACCATACACAAAAATAAACTCAAAATGGATTAAAGACCTCAATGTAAGGCCAGACACTATAAAACTCTTAGAGGAAAACATAGGCAGAACACTCTATGACATACATCACAGCAAGATCCTTTTTGACCCACCTCCTAGAGAAGTGGAAATAAAAACAAAAATAAACAAATGGGACCTAATGAAACTTGAAAGCTTTTGCACAGCAAAGGAAACCATAAACAAGACGAAAAGACAGCCCTCAGAATGGGGGAAAATATTTGCAAATGAAACAACTGGTAAAGGATTAATGTCCAAAATTTACAAGCAGCTCATGCAGCTCAATATCAAAAAAGAAACAACTCAATCCAAAAATGGGCAGAAGACCTAAATAGACATTTCTCCAAAGAAGACTTACAGATGGCCAAGAGGCACATGAAAGAATGCTCAACATCACTAATTATTAGATAAATGCAAATCAAAACCATAATGAGGTATCATCTCACACCGGTCAGAATGGCCATCATCAAAAAATCTACAAACAATAAATGCTGGAGAGGGTGTCGTGAAAAGGGACCACTCTTGAACTGTTGGTGGGAATGTAAATTGATACAGCCACTGTGGAAAACAGTATGAAGCTTCCTTAAAAACTTAAAAATAGGGCTTCCCTGGCGGCGCAGTGGTTGAGAGTCTGCCTGCCGATGCAGGGGATACGGGTTCGTGCCCTGGTCCGGGAAGATCCCACATGCGTGGAGCGGCTGGGCCCGTGATCCATGGTCGCTGAGCCTGCGCGTCCGGAGCCTATGCTCTGCAATGGGAGAGGCCACAACAGTGAGAGACCCACGTACCGCAAAAAAAAAAAAAAAAAAAAAAAAAAAAAACTAAAAATAGAGCTACCCTATGACCCAGCAATCCCACTACTGGGCATATACCCTGAGAAAACCATAATTCAAAAAGAGTCATGTACCACAATGTTCATTGCAGCTCTATTTACAATAGCCAGGACATGGAAGCAACCTAAGTGTCCATCGACAGATGAATGGATAAAGAAGATGTGGTACATGTACATGTGGTACATGGAATATTACTCAGCCATAAAAAAGAATGAAATTTTGCCATTTACAGCAACATGGGTAGACTTGGAAGGCATTATGCTAAGTGAAATAAGCTGGACAGAGAAAGATAAATACAGTATTTCATTTATATGTGGAATCTAAAAAATATAACAAACTAGTGAATATAACAAAAAAGCAGACTCACAGATATAGAGAGCAAACTAGTGGTTACCAGTAAGGGGGAGGGAGGTAGTAAAGGGGTGGAGGAGTGGGAGAAAAGGAAAAAAAATTAGAATAGTTGTCCTTTGTGCTGTTGGTTATATATACTAAAGGCAAATGAAATAATATTTGGTGATTTTATAATACTAAAAAAATGCATATGTCCTTTTTCATGGCTGAGTAGTATTCTATTTCATATATATATACCACACCTTCTTTATCCATTCATTTGTTGATGGACATTTAGGTTGCTTCCGTATCTTGGCAATTATAAATAATGCTTCAGTGAACATTGGGGTGCATGTTTCTTTTTGAATTAGTGTTTTTGTCTTTTTTGGATATATACCCAGGAGTGGAATTGCTGGATCATATGTTAGTTCTATTTTTAGTTTTTTAAGAAACCTCCATACTGCTTTCCACAGTGGCTGCACCAGTTTATATTCCCACCAACAGTGAGGAGGGTTCCCTTTTCTCCATATCCTCGCCAATATTTGTTATTTGTGGTCTTTTTGATGATAGCCATTCTGACAGGTGTGAGGTGATATCTCATTGTGGTTTTGATTTGCATTTCTCTGATGATTAGTGATGTTGAGCATCTTTTCATGTGTCTGCTGGCCATCTATATGTCTTCTTTGGAAAAACATCTATTCATATCTGCACATTTTTTTAATCAGGTTTTTTTCTTGATGTTGAGTTGTATGACCTATTCATATATTTTGGATATTAACCCTTTATCGACCATATCTTTTGCAAATATTTTCTCCCATTCAGTAGGTTTTATTTTCGTTTTGTCAATGATTTCCTTTGCTGTGCAAAAGCTTTGAAGTTTAATTAGGTCCCATTTGTTTATTTTTGCTTTTGTTTCCTTTGCCTTAGGAGACAGGTCCAAAAAATATTGCTACAATTTATGTCAAAGAGTGTTCTGCCTGTTTTCTTCTAGGAGTTTTATGGTTTTCTAGCCTTACATTTAAGTCTTTAATCTATTTTCAGTTTTTTTTAATAATGTGAGAAAATACTCTAATTTTTTTCTTTTACATGTAGCTCTCCAGTTTTTCCAGCACTACTCATTGAAAAGACTGTCTTTTCCCCATTATACATTCTTGCCTCCTTTGTCATAGATTAATTGACCATAAGCGTGTGTGTGTGTGTTTATTTCTGGGCTCTTTATTCTGTTCCACTGATTTTTGTGTCTGTTTTTGTGCCAGTACCATATCGTTTTGATTACTGTAGTTTTGTAGTATAGTTTGAAGTCAGAGCATGTGATACCTCCAGCTCTGCTCTTCTTCCTCAAGATTGTTTTGGGGCTTCCCTGGTGGCACAGTGGTTGAGAGTCCGCCTGCCGATGCAGGGGACGCAGGTTCATGTCCCGGTCTGGGAAGATCCCACATGTTGCGGAGCAGCTGGGCCCATGAGCCATGGCCGCTGAGCCTGCGTGTCCAGAGCCTGTGCTCCACAACGGGAGAGGCCACAACAGTGAGAGGCCCGCATACCGCAAAAAAAAAAAAAAAGATTGTTTTGGCTATTCAGGGTCTTTTTTGCTTCCATACAAATTTTTATATTATTTGTTCTAGTTCTGTGAAAAATGCCATTGGTGTGTTGATAGGGATTGAACTGAATCTGTAGATTGCCTTGGGTAGCATGGTCATTTTAACAATATTGATTCTTCTAATCCACTAACACAGAATATATTTCCATTTGTTTATGTCATCTTCAATTTCTTTTATCAGTGACATAGTTTTCTGATTACAGCTCTTTTACCTCCTTAGTTAGATTTACTCCTAGGTATTTTATTCTTTTTGATGCGATTCTAAATGGGATTGTTTCTTTAATTTCTCTTTCTGATATTTCATTGTTACTGTATAGAAATGCAACAGATTTCTGTATATTAATTTTGTATCCTGCAACTTTACCAAATTCATTGAGGAGCTCTAGTAGTTTTTTGGTGGTGTCTTTAGGGTGTTCTATGTCATGTCATCTGCAACAGTAAAAGTTTTACTTCTTCCTTTCCAGTTTGGAATAAAATTTTGCCATTTGCAACAACATGGATGGACCTGGAGGGTATTATGCTTCGTGAAATAAGTCAGACAGAGAAAGACAAATACTATATGTTATCTCTTGTATGTGGAATCTAAAAAATAAAACAAATGAATAAATATAACAAAATAGAAACAGACCCACAGACATAGAGAACAAATTAGTGGTTGCCAGTGGGGAGAGAGAAGAGGAGAGGGGCAAGATAGGGGTAGGAGATTAAGAGGTACAAACTACTATGTATAATATAAATAAGCTACAAGGATATATTGTACAGCACAGGGACTATAGCCAATATTTTATAATAACTTTAAAAGGAGTATAATCTATAAAAATTTTGAATGACTATGTTGTACACCTGAAACTACTGCTGTAAATCAACTATACTTCAATAAAAAAATGGGAAAAAAGGCATATGCCGTTTGATTGAATGCCCTTTGACTGAATGATTTCAGTCTTGAAAATCTCCTCCTTACAAGTAAATTACCAGTATATAATGATGTTTGTACAAAAATGCTTATTGTTAGGTGGTTCATAGAGGTAGAATGCTAGAAACAAATGGAATCAAAGAGGGAATGGTTGAATACATTATGTCCATCAACTGTAGACTATTATCCAATCATTAAAAAGAAGGTACCACTTGATTTGGAGGGATTTTTAGAGGAATGTTCAGGGGGAAAAAAGATGCACAAATAAGTGGTTGAGAGTCCGCCTGCCGATGCAGGGACACGGGTTCGTGCCCCAGTCCGGGAAGATCCCACACGCCACGGAGCAGCTAGGCCCGTGAGCCATGGCCGCTGAGCCTGCGCGTCCGGAGCCTGTGCTCCACAGCGGGAGAGGCCACAACAGTGAGAGGCCCATGTACCGCAAGAAAAAAAAAAGATGCAAAAATAGATGTGTAGTATGATCCACTTAGTAGTACAAATAAGCTATAACAAACACCCAAATGTGTGTATGTGTATATATGATTATATAAGCTTGGTAAGAACTATGGAAGGATACATGCTAAGTAGTCAACATGGTGTGTGTGAGTGCACTAGTGCGTGTGTGCATGGGTGTGTGTGTGTGTGTGCAGGAGGACTGGCTGTCGGTGACAGTGGGGGGGTGGATGGAGGAGCCAAGCAAAAGTGAAAAAGGAAACAAAAAGTTTACATTATTGAAATATATGTATATGAACACATGTATGAATTCACGTAAAATTTTAAAAATGCATTTTAAAAAGAATGTTATAAATAACAATGCTTTGTGTGCTTCATATCCATACTTAAACAACTTTGGAATTTGAAGCAGACTCTTACAGATGTCTTTTGTTTTGAGAGCCTTGAGCTAAATAAAGGAAGCATTGTTTTCCTCTAGGAAGGATTTCAGGATCTCGTAGTTCATAACTTCTGATCTTACTGCCAAGAAAATATCAGAACCTCAATCTATGAAATACATCCTTTGTTTTATGTCCACATACACACGCCCCCTCTCCATTGCTTTGTCTCAGGCATATACATCTGACCAACTTATTTTAAAATGTTTGTTGTTATGATCAGAATTCGATATTTTATGGTTGTTTCTGAAGCAATTGGAGGATAATATAAAATTTATCCCAGCTAAAATTTTTCATTGCTTTGGATGGTTTGGGTCTGAGCAATTACCTTGAAAAATCAAATAAAGAAGCTGTGCTTTCCCCCTAGAATTTAAATAACACCTGCTTTTTCTCAGGACAGTTGGATCAAGCCCTGTCATGTGCTATTTTACTATAAAGAGGTCCGAGATATGAAGCACCTTGGGCACCAACGTAATTCAGAATGACTTAAAGGGCACCAGCTGAATGAAAGGTGGTATCTTGAATCAACAGATGGGCTTAACAGCATAGGAAAAATACAAGAAGTATTTAAGTCTGAAACACACAGGACAATGTACAAGCTGCTGCTCCTTATCCCTAAAAATTAAGTGAACAAACAAACAAACAAACAAAACCAGAAGGCTTCTTTAGGGGAAGTGAGATTCTCTGGGGTGTTTAAAAAAATGGAGGGACTATGGCTATTGTTTTTATATGGAAATGACAGGAGACTGTGACCAAGAAAGATAAAAATATAATTCAGGCACAATTTTTTTTTAATCTAACAGCCCTGGAGACTTGTTGCTGTTTGAAACTAACATATATTTGAATCTCAGCATCTAATAGTTTTATAGAAAGTTAACCTCAAGCTTAATTTTTTATGTCTCTCCATCCTGAATTTTGATCACACTGCAGTGGATAACTTGCCTGCAGAATCTAAACATGTGGGACTTCGCTGCTCAAATATTAATTTTGTGAATTTATTAGTCTCTAAGACAAAGCTTTAATGTGTCTGGGTTGTGTGCATAAAAGAACTGTGGAACTACATGCACTGCCTTCCTTGTGGGACATTTTGGTTTGTCTCTATGCTACCAAGTGCACTTAGGGTCAGAAAGAAAATGGATGCAATTGACCCCAAAGAGTACTTTTAACTGGAAATGTAGTTAAAAGCTAACTCTTGAGTGATTTGAACCATCACTCAAAATACCCAAATTCTGGGCATTCCAAGTAACTTATATTCTTTTTGTTTTTAATTCTTTTGAATTTTTTTTCTTGACCATGCTAAATAGTAGGTTTTTTTTTTCTAAAATTTAATTAATTTATTTATTTTTGGCTGTGTTGGGTCTTCATTTCTGTGTGAGGGCTTTCTCTAGTTTTGGCAAGCAGTGTCCACTCTTCATCACGGAGTGCGGGGCTCTCACTATCGTGCCCTCTCTTGTTGCGGAGCACAGGCTCTAGACTCGCAAGCTCAGTAATTGTGGCTCACGGGGCTAGTTGCTCCGCGGCATGTGGGATCTTCCCAGACCAGGGCTCGAACCCATGTCCCCTGCATTGGCAGGCAGATTCTCAACCACTGCGCCACCAGGGAAGCCCAATAGTAGGTATTAAGTAAATTTCAGTTGGACAAATTGGTATTTAAAACTCCCCCTTTGAGGCAGCTAATGGTGTAATTGCATCTGCTTTGATTCAGATCCCTCCACCCCTTTCCGGAATGATGGAAATCCATACTCTTGACAGTCTATAGAGTCCCCCACATCCCCTTAGGTTACTGAAGTCAGCAAGATCAGCCTGAAATTCAAATTCTTTTCCAGCTTAAAATTATTCAGCAGCTTCCCTTAATTTTTAGGATACACTTCAAATTCTTTACCCTTGATATGCAAGCAACGTGATTATGCTCCTGTTTATCTCTCCACCTTACCTTCTATCACATCCTTCAGATTCCCTTCCTTTTGGGAACTTTAAGACATCTTGTACAAACAATAAATGCTGGAGAGGGTGTGGAGAAAAGGGAACCCGCCTACACTGTTGATAGGAATGTAAATTGGTACAGCCACTATAGAGACGGTATGGAGGTTCCTTAAAAAAACTCAAAATAGAGCTACCATATGATCCAGCAATCCCACTCCTGGGCATATATCCAGAGAAAACCATAATTCAAAAAGATGCATGCACCCCAATGTTCATTGCAGCTCTATTTACAATAGCCAAGACATGGAAGCAACTTAAATGTCCATCAACAGAGGAATGGATAAAGAAGATGTGGTACATATATACAATGGAATATTACTCAGCCATAAAAAAGAACAAAATAATGCCATTTGCAGCAACAAGGATGGACCTAGAGATTGTCCTACTGAGGGAAGTAAGTCAGACAGAGTAAGACAAATATCATATGATATTGCTTATATGTGGAATCTAAAAAAAGGGTACAAATGAACTTACCTACAAAACAGAAATAGAGTTACAGAGGTAAAAAACGAACTTATGGTTACCAGGGGGGAAAGGTAGGAAAGGGAGGGATATATTGGGAGATTGGGGTTGACACATACACACTACTATATATAAAATAGATAACTAATTAGGACCTACTGTGTAGCACAGGGAACTCTACTCAATACTCTGTAATGACCTATATGGGAAAAGAATCTGAAAAAAAGTGGAGATACATATATATATATTTGATTCACTTTGTTGTACACCTGAAACTAACACAACATTGTAAATCAACTATACTCCAATAAAAATTTTTAAAAATAGACATCCTGGATGGTGTGCTGCATTCATAGAGCTACTATACCCTTCTCACACAATACTGAGTCTTTCAAAAACAGTCTATTCATCTTACAAATTCTGACTTCTTCAAAATGAATTTTTGTCTGTAACATCCTCCAGAAAGCCTTCCTAGTTAAAACTTAATTTTCAAGTAACAGATACTATTTAGAGATAGGTTAAAGGGGTGTGTGTTTTTAATAAGTATGGGAACCGTGTTTTGGTCAGCAAATCATCATAGAGGAGAGAGATTTTAAGCTAAACCTTTAAGAATGGAGAGGATTTAGATAGGGGAAGAGACTCAGGCATTCTTAGGCAAGAAGGAAAGGTTTCAACGAAAGTATTAGAAGAAAAGGTACTTATGCCAGATTCTGAACTGAATGATTTTAGTATTTATTCTGTTCCCAGTATTACAGTTTATGAGTAGACATTCGTGCTTACCCTCTTGAAGTTAAAGTATAGCATCATGTACCTTTAAAGACTATTAAGTAAACTTATAAGGAAATTTCATAAGAAGATAAGCTCGTGTTATTACAGGGCAATTAGAGACTTTGTAGATTAAAAATAAGGACAATACATACTAAAGAGCTGACAGCGAGATTAAGTAAAATGGATATTGGAAATTCAGTGAGAATTGGCCAAGAAGGAACTCTAGATTTAAATTCCTTGAAATTTAATATACTTTGCCCTAGGTAAGATTTATGGCTTGCATGCTTGTGGTCTTGTATTCTTAGTAAAATGCATCTAAGGCAAAGCCTAAGAATGGCAAAGAGAATGAGTTTAAGCTTACTTTGGCAAAGTAAGCCCTTTAAGGTGTAGGGTACCTGATATATTAATGCCTAGTTACAGGGCAGAGGTCATGGGATCTCAGTGGACTTATTATGGATAGTAGTAAAATTATGTCATGATTTGAAGTCAGTGACATTATCATGAACCAGCAATTAAAAGCCTTTTTCTCCACCTTTTTTTTTCTTTAAAAGAAATGTAATCATAAAATATATAGGTATGCATGAAAATGCACAGATAGTAGTTCCTTCTTTATTCTCAAACTGGGCAGGACCATGCTAAAATGCCATATCTATTCCATGCTCTCTAATGTAGGACAGATCTAGAGACCTAATAGTTCAAAGGAAAGTCACTTTGCCCAGGAGAACAAACTCCATAAAAAACTGTTATTATTTTTGTCTGAGAATGAGATGACCTAGGGGTCAGCTTAACAGTGCTTTAAATATACAAAGCACAGGTTGATGAGAGTGAGGTTTATTTTTCCATTTCATTGAAAGAAAAACCAAAGCAAGACTTTAACAGAATGAAGCTCTTAGATAAGATGGAACGAAAGAAGGGCTTTTTGACAATAAGTATCTAATAAACACTCAAATGAATTACTCGATGACCTTGGAAATCTTCCAACCAAATCTTCTGTAGACAATTACAAGAGTGCTGGGCTGGGGATCAAAAGACCTTTAACCCTTAGTCACTAATTAGTTCCATGACCTTGGACAAGTTACTTAGTTTCTCTGGGTTCTAATTTCTTTATCTGTAAAATGACAGCTTTCGACTAATAAAGGACACTTTCAATTCTTACCTAGATTCGCATTTTGCTGAGATGATTCCTATCTCAAGTCAAGGAAATGGAATAGATTTCTTTGCTAGGCTAGCTAATGGCTGACCTCTTATGCTTTTCCTCTTAAAGCACTAATTCCTTCACATTTTCTTATCATTTCATCAGCACTCTGAAATAGAAAAATGCAAAATATCCTTTTTTTTTCTAAAGATTCATATCAAACATATATTTACACTGAAAGGTCAAACTTCTATGTTGTTTGAACTTTGATGCTTTGCAAAGAGTACTATATGATTTCTTGGAGCTCTATACAACAATTCACCCAGTACCAAGAATAACTTCTATATGCTATGATGGAGGCAGATGTGTGAGTCCAAATGTGCCCAGAAGAAGGTATTCAGGCCAACTGAGGGGGTTCAGGGAAGGCTTCCTGGAGGACAGGACATTTGAAATGTATCCCAAAGAATGAGTAAGAAAGCATTCTAGTTAGGGTGGCCAGATACAATACAGACACACACTGAAATCTGAATTTCACACAAACAATTTCTTAGCATAATTTTTAGTATAAATATGTCTCAAATATTGTATGGGACACACAATTATTTATTGCTCATTTGAAATTTACATTTAACTGGGCATTCCGATTTTTTTTCTTTTGCTAAATCTGGCAACCTGAATTCCAGTCTCAGCTCTATCTGCTCTTCTATGCCTCTGACATACTACATTACTCATCTCTCTCCAAGGCAGTATATCCCTTCTATAGCATCTTCCCAGAATGGCCATCCCTGACCATGGGGGCCCCACCCCCATTAAAGTTAATTACTCTCTACTATGTGCCAACCCCATTCTTTAACATTAATCTCTACGTAAAGACATCATACTGTATTGCAATTATTTTTTATGTATTCAATAATATTTTATAAAGAGCCAAAAATACACAGCGGGGAAAAGACTGAGTCCTCAATCAATGGTGTTGGGAAAACTGAACATTCACATGCAAAAGAATGAAATTGGAACCTTATACCACTTTAGAAAACCTGAAATAGATTAAGGACTTAATTGGGATTGTAGGCATAAAACTCATAGAAGAAAATATAGGAGAAAAACTCCTTGACATGGGTCTTGGCAATGATTTTTTAGATATGACACCGAAAGTTCAAACAATAAAAGCAAAAATAAATGAGAGACTTAATCAAATTAAAAATCTGCTGTACAGCATCAGTAACAATAAACAAAATGAAAAGACAATGTACAGAATGGGAGAAAATATTTTCTTCTTTTTAAAAAATTTTTTATTGGAGTATAGTTGATTTACAATGCTATGTTAGTTTCAGGTATGTATTACAATTATTTATTTAGTGTCTATCTTACTATTGGAACATAAGCATGTGGAGGGCCATGTCTTATTTATCTTGGTATGTTCAGAGTGCCCGGAAGTAGATGAGATCTCTGTGAACATTTGTTGCCTAAATGAATATATGGATGTAGATATGAGTGAATGGTTCATGTAACACTGATTTCCAAATCAATCAGAGAACAAATAGGAATGACACTTTGAATAAGACCGTTTATATATTTTTTTCTATTTTCTTCTGCAAGTTGAGTATATTGGACATTTATCATGTAGTGGATATTTTTCTCCCTTTTGATTGCCCAGGATCTAAACTCCTTTCTTTTATTTGGGGAATCTGCTATTGAATTCACACAATGACATGGTGGGAGACAGGTCCTGGCAACTAGAGCATGGTCATGTGACCCAAGCCCAGTCAATTAATATGGACTTTGAATTTAGAGTGAATTCAGGGTTTGGAAATCAGAATGAATGATAAGGGGAGTTTAGGCTTTATTCTGCCATTGCTAGTGGTGGCCAGCAGTGCCCAAGGGTGACATGCTAACCAGGGAATTTTCCTTCTGCATGACTGTGACAGTCCTGAGTGCTGTTTGTCACCTATCTCCAGTTTTTTTCCTTCTTCTGGGAACATGGTACAACTTTCATTTCCTGGCTGCCTTGTGGTTGGGTGGAGCCATATGACCAGTTATGGCCACTGGCAAGGTTTGAGATGGTGGTTGCCTTATCAGCCTGGGGCCCTGAGTGACTATGCTGAGCAGAGGTCCTCTGTCAACCCAAAATGGATATGTGGATTGAGTAAGAAATAAGCCTTTATTGATTTAAGCTGTTTAAACATAACCTAGGCAACCCTGTAACTTTGGTTCCTGTTTATTTATTAGCCTAGTTCTTTAGTCTTCCCACTGATTCTGTTAGCCAACCTATATCTTTCCAACAAATCTTTGTTTCGTAAGATAGATAGAATTGATCTCAGTTGTTTACTCAAGAATATAAAGTGGCCCACTAGGGATATAGTGACAACTGTGACAGAAGATGGTCATTGCAATGTCCTACCTTTAATTTGTAAGAAGAAAGTTATTTGTGCCTAAGAGCTGTTTTCCCAAATTGTTATGAACAAGAAGTAGAATATCCAGGAGGAAAGAACATTGTCAGAAATCCTAACATTTTATGGCTCGGTAGCTATGCTACCTCTGGAATGCAGCTGTCACTTTTACCATTTATCTATTCCTCCAGGGTTGATGTGAAGGTCACATAAGAAATGTCATGTGAAATTGCTCTGTAACTTTAGCAAGGTTGTACACATGTGACAGCTTATTCCTCACCCAGGCTGGGACTGAACCAGTCTAGGCTATGGAGAATTGAAGGAGTCCCATTGCAGTAACACTTGAGACTGAATTATTAAGTCTTTATGCAAAGAGCAGATCACTGCAACCACTGTGTAAATATGGGAGGAAAGTAGGAACCTTGGGAAGTAAGAAACCAAACCCTAAGACATCAGCTTGAGTTTCATCTGGGTTTGGGTACATGGCATGTTAGAAGAACATCTGCCTGGATGTAAGCTTTTTCTATACAGAATGGATAAATAACAAGGTCCTACCGTATAGCACAGAGAACTATATTCAATATCCTAGGATAAACTATAATGCAAAAGAATATTAAAAAATAATGTATATATGTATAACTGTATTGCTTTGCTACACAGCAGGAACTAACAGAACATTGTAAATCAACTATACTTCAATAAAAAAATAAAATAAGATAAGTTGCACTTCCCTGGCGGCACAGTGGTTAGGAATCCACCTGCCAATGCAGGGGACGCGGGTTTGAGCCCTGGTCCGGGAAGATCCCACATGCTGCGGAGCAACTAAGCCCGTGAGCCATGGCCGCTGAGCCTGTGCTCTAGAGCCCGCGAGCCACAACTATTGAAGCCTGTGCGCCAGAGCCCGTGCTCAGCAACAAGAGAAGCCACTGCAATAAGAAGCCCGCACACTGCAATGAAGAGTAGCCCCCGGGCCTCCCTGGTGGCGCAAGTGGTTGAGAGTCCGCCTGCCGATGCAGGGGATACGGGTTCGTGCCCCGGTCTGGGAGGATCCCATATGCCGCGGAGCGGCTGGGCCCGTGAGCCATGGCCGCTGAGCCTGCGCGTCCGGAGCCTGCGCGTCCGGAGCCTGTGCTCCGCAACGGGGGAGGCCACAACAGTGAGAGGCCCGCATACCGCAAAAAAAAAAAAAAAAAAAAGAGTAGCCCCCACTCACCGCAACTAGAGAAAGCCCGCATGCAGCAACGCAGCCAAAAATAAATAAAATAAATGAATTTTAAAAAATAAGTAAATCAGGGCTTCCCTGGTGGCGCAGTGGTTGAGAGTCCGCCTGCCGATGCAGGAGACACGGGTTCGTGCCCCGGTCCAAGAAGATCCCACATGCCGCGGAGCAGCTAGGCCCGTGAGCCATGGCCGCTGAGCCTGCGCGTCCGGAGCCTGTGCTCCGCAATGGGAGAGGCCACAACAGTGAGAGGCCCGCGTACCAAAAAAAAAAGTAAATCAATAAAATAAGTTAAAAAAAAGAAGAAGAAAAACATCTGCCTGCCCTCCCAAGCTGTCACTGGGATGAGGCCAGAAGCGCTATAGGCTAATGGGGAGAGAATTACATCCAACTGAAGATTCACTTGAAACCTTGCTTCTTATCATGAGGCAATTGCTTCTGGATTCTTCTACTTGACAAAAGCATTGTATCAGACCCTTCAGGTGCATTGCCTCATATCCTGCTAGCACATCATTTACCCCCACTCTTGAAGTAGCAGCCCGTTTTGCTCAGGTATATGCTCATCGTTCTGTCATTTACCAATTGTGTGATGTAAGGAAAGCCCCCATGCCTGGTAGTCATAGTGTCCTTCTGTGTGTGTTTTTACTGAGGAGGTGACTTGGGTTTCAAGTCATCTTGTAAATAGCCAAAGGTAAGGCTGTGACCTCTGGAATTTGGACTCTGCTACCCTTGCCCCTCTGACTTTGGCGACCTTTGCCCAGTTAGGAATTCTCAGTCGCTCTGCTATTGCTTGTGTGGCTGTTATTTTTCCTCACAGTGATTGGGTACACACTTACTTTATTTTAGAGTTATTTGTAGCTTGGCATTTCTGGTTTTGTACACTCTTACTCTGTTTAGCCTATTTTAAATAATTTTTCTATGAATTACTACTCTATTTTCTTTTCTATTCTTTGACCCTCTAAGATGTATACTTTAAAAAATTCTTCCCTTTGATTATCTCTTCATTTTCTATGACCTTTTATTTTTCAAATCACCTTTATAGTATTTTCATTCTTTTTTTACTTCCAAGATACTAACAAACTCTTTTGATTTCAACTCCTTACATTTTCACCATTTTGTTTATTTTTATTCAAATGTTTAATATGCTAAATATCCCTTTTTACTATAAGTTTTTAACTGCTACCTTTCCCCATCATTTTCCCCATCATTTCTACAATTCACTGTAATTGTAACCTGCTGTTACAGTTTTTCAGGAAGAAACTGTTTTTTTTTTTTTCACATCCAGATCCCAAGCTGAGATATGTTCTTTTTCTTCTGCCTTTCAGGCAGGTGGCTTGTGTCCAATGAGCCCTTTCATTGACCCATTCTTCTTAGTGTTTGGGCTTCATCCAGTGGTCTCAGCTTCAACATCTCATGCAGCATGAGTCCAAAGCACTGCCTCCTATCCTGTGCTGCCCTTAAAAGCCAGTTCCCTTGGTTAGGAAAATCATCAAAGCCGCACTAGAGCTATAGTTTCATATGACCACTTTCATTTCCATCTGCCTCCCAAATTTTAACCCCTCGTGATTTCTATCACTTTCTTATTAACCTGGCCATACATTTATTTATTTATTTATTTATATAAATTTATTTATTTATTTATTTTTGGCTGCGTTGGGTCTTCGTTGCTGCCATGGGCTTTCTCTAGTTGCAGCGAGCGGGGGCTACTCTTCGTTGCGGTGCATGCGCTTCTCATTGCAGTGGCTTCTCTTGCGGAGCACGGGCTCTAGGCACGTGGGCTTCATTCAGTATTGTGGCGCACAGGCTCAGTAGTTGTGGTGCACGGGCTTAGTTGCTCCACAGCATGTAGGATCTTCCTGGACCAAGGATCAAACCTGTGTCCCCTGCATTGGCAGGCGGATTCTTAACCACTGTGCCACCAGGGAATTCCCAGGCCGTACATTTAAAAAGATGTTTGTTATGTCTCTCTGTGTTTTGTATTGAGATAAATTTCACATAACATGAAATTAACCATTTAGAAGTGTACAATTCAGTGATATTTAGTACATTCACCAAGTTGTGTAACCACCACCTCTGTCTATTTCCACAACATTTTTATCATCCCAAAGGGAAACCCTGAACCCATCGAGCAGTTAATCCCCCATTTCCCAACCCCAGCCCCTGGCAACCACTATGCTGCTTTTTGTGTTTATGGATTTACCTACTCCGGATATCTCATATAAATGGTATCGTATAATATGTGACATTTTGTGTCTGGCTTCTTTTATTTAGCATAATGTGCTGTCTGTTATATTTTATCTAGTGTTTTTAGCTGTTTTGGGTTGGGAGAATTTTCAGGACATCTAGTATATACATCATGTTGCTGGAAATAGAAGTCCTATATCCGATTATTACCGTGAGTAGGAAATTAAGGGACGTTACTGAAAATCCTTTTCACTGATATTTATCTGTTGGAGTTCAGAAACTTTCAGTCAATGTTTTACTTTTTTTTAAAGCAAGAAAAAGAGAGTTTCCTCTAATATTTGGTCAATAATTCCCTAAAACAGTAGGCATTCAAAGTATACATTCATTTTTTTTTTTTTTTTGCGATATGCGGGCCTCTCACTGTTGTGGCCTCTCCTGTTGTGGAGCACAGGCTCCAGACGCGCAGGCTCAGCGGCCATGGCACACGGGCCCAGCCGCTCCGCGGCATGTGGGATCTTCCCGGACTGGGGCACGAACCCGTGTCCCCTGCATCGGCAGGTGGACTCTCAACCACTGCGCCACCAGGGAAGCCCTATACATTCATTTTATCCATATTTTGAATACACTAAATTGCACTTAATAAATTACTAGAAAAAGTGAATTTTTTCTAACTTCACTATAGGGAAAAAAATTCTTGAATCAGGAAAAAATGTGTTGTGAATACATCTCCTTGCTTATCTTTCCCATAGGGATCAATTCTTAATGAGCTTCCAAATGCTAGTTAGAAGTAGCAATTGTTTCTCAAAGTGAGGAAATAGAGTCTCTAGGATAGTATAGCCAGAGGCAAACAGTATGGCACCTACCTCTTTTGATAGAATAATTTTGAATGTGCAAGATTTTCGTGCGGTCTTGAACTGATAGAACAGTGTTTATCAGCTGAAGAGATTTGCCTCTTGGGAGGTTCTCCAGATTTTCAAGGATCTTTCTCCTTTTCCTTTATCATGGGCAATTTTTCTTCTCCCCCAAATTGTAGATGAAGAAACATTTATTAAAGGTAATCATCTCTGTAATTAGCCAGTAATAATCTGGCTTTCATTTTCAGATGCACTTATTTTAATGAGCAAATCTGATGAGGTCAACACAGGACCACTGAAGACAGGATCTTTGAAGTGAATGTGTGTGATCTTAATGGATGTAGTTCATCATTTGCCTTTTCATCACCCAGTATTCATGTCTCGCAGCACCTTTATTCATCTTAGAGATGAGCTTCTCAAATGCATAGGCCTTATTTGCTCAAATTGTCCCTTATTTGTCTCAGGTGGATAGGAAAAGAATTACATTAGAGACTTCTTAGACATCTAATTCAACCAGTATAGGGTGCTTTCACCTAGACCAATGGTTCTCAACAGGGGGTGTTTTTCCCCCCCAGGGGACATTTTGCTATGTCTGGAGACATTTTTGTTTGTCATAAACAAATGGCGGGGGAGGGGAGAGCAGTGGTGATGCTACTGGTATCCAGTGGGTAGAAGCCTGGTATATCATTTAGGGTTCTCCGGAGAAACAGAACCAGTGAGATGTACATATATAGATGATGAGGAACTGGCTCACCCAACTGTGAAGGCTGAGAAGTCCCATGATCTGCCATTTGCAAGATGGCGATCCAGGAAAGCCAATGGTGTAACTCAGTCCAAATCAGAAAGCCTGAGAACCAGAAGAACCAGTGGTTTAAATTGCAGCCTGAGGGCTGGAGATCAGATGAGATCTTTCAAGTCAAGCAGGCAGGCAGGCAGCAAGAAGGGCAAATTCTTCTTTCCTTCACCTTTTGCTCTAGTTAGGCCCTCAATGGATTGTGTGATGCCCACCTACACTGGAGAGGGCAATCTGCTTTACTAAGTCCAAAGATTCACATGCTAATCTCATCTGTAAACGTTCTCATTGACACACCCAGAAATAATGTTTAATCTGGGCACTCTGTGGCCAGTCAAGTTGACACATAAAATTGACCATGATACCAAGAGTGCTGCTAAGCATCCTACAATGCTCAGGACAGCCCCCATAACAAAGAATCTTCCTGTCCAAAGTGTCAGCTGTGCAGAGGTTGAGAAACCCTGATCTAGCCTGAAGCAATTTCAGAATTTAAATCATGTTCCTTCTTGGTCTCAGATGATTTTTTTAAATTATTTATTTATCTATTTATCCATCTATCTATCTATTTATTTTTGGCTGCATTGGGTCTTAGTTGTGACATGTGGGATCTTTCATTGCAGTATGCAGGCTTAGTTGCCCCACGGCAAGTGGGATCTTAGTTCCCCTACCAGGGATTGATCCCGCATCCCATGCATTGGAAGGCAGATTCTTAACCACTGGACCACTAGGGAATTCCCTCAGGTGATTTTTAAAGACTTTTAAAAATGCATTTGAAGTCTGCCAGGCCAGAGAAAATGCTGTTCTACTAACACTTTCATAACAAAATGTTAGCGATCTAAGATTTAGTCTCTGACTTTTTAAAAAAACATCTTTATTAGAGTATAATTGCTTTACAATGGTGTGTTAGTTTCTGCTTTATAACAAAGTGAATCAGCTATACATATACTTATATCCCCATACCTTCTCCCTCTTGCGTCTCCCTCCCACCCTCCCTATCCCACCCCTCTAGGTGGTCACAAAACACCGAGCTGATCTCCCTGTGCTATGTGGCTGCTTCCCACTAGCTATCTATTTTACATTTGGTAGTATATATAAGTCCATGCCACTCTCACTTCGTCCCAGCTTACCCTTCCCCCTCCCCGTGTCCTCAAGTCCATTCTCTACATCTGCATCTTTATTCCCGTCCTGCCCCTAGGTTCTTCAGAACCCTTTTTTTTCTTTTTTTTTTTAGATTCCATATATATGTGTTAGCATACAGTATTTTCTTTCTCTTTCTGACTTACTTCACTCTGTATGACAGACTCTAGGTCCATCCAGCTCACTACAAATAACTCAATTTCGTTTCTTTTTATGGCTGAGTAATATTCCATTGTATATATGTGCCACATCTTCTTTATGAGGAAACAGGCGGTCTACCTGAAAAAGAATTCAGAGCAATGATAGTAAAT
Organism: Mesoplodon densirostris; assembly: GCF_025265405.1. NCBI lineage: Eukaryota > Metazoa > Chordata > Mammalia > Artiodactyla > Ziphiidae > Mesoplodon > Mesoplodon densirostris. The sequence continues at coordinate 98,821,074 of NC_082681.1, forward strand.
GATGATCCAAAATCTTGGGAATAGAATGGAGAAAATACAAGAAATGTTTAACAAGGACCTAGAAGAACTAAAAAGCAAACAAACAATGATGAACAAACACAATAAATGAAATTTAAAATTCTCTAGAAGGAATCAATAGCAGAATAACTGAGGCAGAAGAATGGATAAGTGACCTGGAAGGTAAAATAGTGGAAATAACTACTGCAGAGCAGAATAAAGAAAAAAGAATGAAAAGAATTGAGGACAGTCTCAGAGACCTCTGAGACAACATTAAATGCACCAACATTGGAATTATAGGGGTCCCAGAAGAAGAAGAGAAAAAGAAAGGGACTGAGAAAATATTTGAAGAGATTATAGTTGAAAACTTCCCTAATATGGGAAAGGAAGTAGTTAATCAAGTCCAGGAAGGGCAGAGAGTCCCATACAGGATAAATCCAAGGAGAAACACTCCAAGACACATATTAATCAAACTATCAAAAATTAAATACAAAGAAAAACAATTAAAAGCAGCAAGGGAAAAACAACAAATAACACACAAGGGAATCCCCATAAGGTTAACAGCTGATCTTTCAGCAGAAACTCTGCAAGACAGAAGGGAGTGGCAGGACATATTTAAAGTGTTGAAAGGGAAAAACCTACAACCAAGATTACTCTACCCAGCAAGGATCTCATTAAGATTTGACAGAGAAATTAAAACCTTTACAGACAAGCAAAAGCTAAGAGAATTCAGCACCATCAAACCAGCTTTACAACAAATGCTAAGGGAACTTCTCTAGGCAGGAAACACAAGAGAAAGAAAACACCTACAATAACAAACCCAAAACAATTAAGAAAATGGTAATAGAACATACATATCGATAATTAGCTTAAATGTAAATGGATTAAATGCACCAACCAAAAGACATAGACTGGCTGAATGGATCCAAAAACAAGACCCATATATATGCTGTCTCCAGGAGACCCACTTCAGACCTAGGGACACATACAGACTGAAAGTGAGGGGATGGAAAAAGATATTCCATGCAAATGGAAATCAAAAGAAAGCTGGAGTAGCAATTCTCATATCAGACAAAATAGACTTTAAAATAAAGACTATTACAAGAGGCAAAGAAGGATACTACATAATGATCAAGAGATCAATCCAAGAAGAAGATATAACAATTGTAAATATGTATGCACCCAACATAGGAGCACCTCAATACATAAGGCAAATGCTAACAGCCATAAAAGGGGAAATCGACAGTAACACAATCATAGTAGGGGACTTTAACACTCCACTTTCACCAATGGACAGATCATCCAAAATGAAAATAAGTAAGGAAACACAAGCTTTAAATGATACATTAAATAAGATGGACTTAATTGATATTTATAGGACATTGCATCCAAAAACAACAGAACACACTTTCTTCTCAAGTGTTCATGGAACATTCTCCAGGATAGATCATATCTTGGGTCACAAACCAAGCCTTGGTAAATTTAAGAAAATTGAAATCATATCAAGTACCTTTTCTGACCACAATGCTGTGAGACTAGATATCAATTACAGGAAAAAATCTGTAAAAAATACAGACACATGGAGGCTAAACAATACACTACTTAATAACCAAGAGATCACTGAAGAAATCAAAGAGGAAATCAAAAAATACCTATAAACAAATGACAATGAAAACACGATGACCCAAAACCTATGGGATGCAGCAAAAGCAGTTCTAAGAGGGAAGTTTATAGCAATACAGTCCTACCTCAAGAAACAAAAAACATCTCAAATAAACATCCTAACGTTATACCTAAAGCAATTAGGGAAAGAAGAACAAAAAACCCCCAAAGTTAGCAGAAGGAAAGAAATCATAAAAATCAGATCAGAAATAAATGAAAAAGAAATTAAGGAAACAATAGCAAAGATCAATAAAACTAAAAGCTGGTTCTTTGAGAAGATAAACAAAATTGATAAACCATTAGCCAGACTCATCAAGAAAAATAGTCTCTCACTTTTCAGTGTTCCAGCTCAAGAAACTTAACACCTATATTCTGGTTGGATATTTCCCAAAATACAATCCTTAAAACACTAATAGGTGACAAGGGTTCCCCTGGAGAGCTGTAAACAGACCTAAAAATGTAAATTTTTACATTGCATCAGTGTTTCTGATCACATGCAATTCCATAGACTTTTACTGAATTTTGTGGTACTAGTTCTTTTTCTACTGGAAAGTGTAATGAGTAGCATCAACAGCTATGGAATCTTTCTCTGCTGAAGTCATTCTCAGTCAAAAAACGATTGAGAACCACTGCTATGAAAACTTTTCTTTTCAACAGCTCCTCCCGATCAGCCTCCTGCTGAGATGGTCCATTCTTTCTCTCTGCTACTCTTTTCCTATAGATCTTGGTCTTCCTTCAAGACCTACCTTAAGACCCTTCACACTCATGGATGCATTCATTTATTTGTTCATTCATTACACGCATTGAGAATTTACTAAACACCACTACCACTATGCTAAGGGCTAGGGACATTGGAAAACCCCCCAAAGACAGAGTTCCTTGAGTAGCTCATTGTTGGAGGAATTCTGACCTCTGTTAATACTTCCCTTTCCCTGCACCCCACAACTTAATACTTAATTATATCCTGCTACTTATTACTCTCAAATTGATTTTTTTGGCATTGATTTCTCCTCCTGAACCAGAACAAAATATCTTTTCAGGCTAGGGTTGCTAGATAAAGTATGGGCCATCCAGTTAAATTTGAATTTCAGATAAACATCTAATGTTTTCAGTATGAGTGTGTTGCAAATGTTGTATGCAACACATTTATATTTTAAAAGATTATTCAAACAACAAAGTCCTACTGTATAGCACAGCAAGTGTTCTCTAGTGTTTTCCCTACATCTCCAAGGACATATGAGAGAGGCCTGGATGTGCAGTCAGGACTCAAACAAGCACTGAAATAAGCAGCTGTCTCATTCCTTTGAGGAACACAGAAAGTTAAAATATTCATCCTCCAAAGGTAGGAACAGTGATTAATTTGTTCTGGTTGATAGTGACATCATAGCTAAATCAGTTGTGATCTGAAGCAGGAGCAGGTTTCCAGGAAATGGTGGAGTTTAGGATGTAACTTCTAAAATATCAAATTAGGAGAGAAGAGAATCCATGCCCTAGGGATTTTTTTCTTCCCTCCAGGAGGATAGGGTGGATGACAGTCTGTCTTTTAGTCCCATCCATTCCAAGGTGAGTTTCACATAGGGCATGTATACTGATAATGCAGGGAAACAACTTGTTTCAGTCTCAATTATTTGGATAATTAATCACGGAAATTTAACCACAAATAGTATTTTTTTTTCCATCTAGCACTTTGCTATCAATGAACACTATGCTATTTCTGTGGTCAACATTGTAACTGAAAATACCCGGAGCTGTTCCTGAAATCTCAACAGTGATGAAATGACTTGACTTAAATGCCCAGAAAGCATAAACAGCCATTGCCAAATAGCATCCATTTTGAGCCCAGCAGGTCAGAGTTTCTATTTGCAACCTCAACTACAAGTATTGCTTTTTGGAGCCTGAAAATGCCCTGCTATGTGGAATTGGTCGGTAAATGTCACACACATATAGTCCAAGTATTATATAAACAGGAACTACTGTCACACAAAATGCCATGACAACTTCACGACACGTGAGCTTTTTCATTCTTGTTTTTCATTGCCAGGAGTCCTGCATTTTGGCTGTATAAAAGGGTGCTATTTTTTGCAGGAGGAAGGAGTATCAGAGATGAAATTACTTCTTGTTCCTATTTAGAGCCTTCTGTCTGTCTCACTGTCTCACTATTAGGGCCTGCCTGACGCTGACATTGCTCCTTGGTCCCGAGGCTTTAGGTGGACTGCTATACGGACGTGACTGGAGATGTAGACCAAATAGCTCCAAAGGTCTTTTCCAGCTCTGTGGCCCACATCATCATTCCTCTTAAGATGGGAAGGTATTAACTTTTCATCTGTCTTGAGGAGATGGAAAGTTTATTTGAATTTGTTCTAGGTTATTCCAGGTGGAGAACCAAGAAACTGAATAATTTACTAGAGTAGGAAGTAAGGAAGATGGGGAAACTTTATTTTCTTCGGAATACAGTAAATCCTCTGTTATCCAACATAATTGGACAGTATTTTTCAAATTAACACAAATTTATCAGCCAATGACCAGTTTTCAAATCTTTTGAACATAATCAAATATGCTTAATAAAATTACAGTAAACAGATTTTTAAAAATATCTTATTCTGAAAAATTTCATAAATGACACAAGTAGAAAGAATAGTATATAAGTGAAGTAAGTCAGACAGAGAAAGACAAATATCATATGATATCACTTATATGTGGAATCTAAAAAAAATGATACAAATGAACTTATTTACAAAACAGAAATAGACTCACAGACATAGAAAACAAACTTATGGTTACCCAAAGGGAAAGGTGGGGGGAGGAAAACTAGGAATTTGGGAGTAATGTATATACACTACTGTATATAAAATAGATAAACAACAAGGGCCTACTGTAGAGCACAGGGAACTTTACTCAATATTTTGTAATAACCTATATGGGAAAAGAATCTGAAAAAGAATATATATGTGTGTATGTATATATATATATAACTGAATCACTTTGTAGTATGACTGAAACATTGTAAATCAACTATACTTCAATAAAAAATAACAAAATAATGTATTCCTCATGCACCTATCACTTATCACCCAGCTTCAATATCTATCACCATTCTGCTAGTCTTGCTTTATTTACAGCAATCACTATGTCCTCTCAGTGTATTTTAAAGCAAATCTCAAACACTATGTTGTTTTACACTCAAATATTTAGTATGTATCTCTAACTGTTAAGGATATTTTTATATAACCACCATGCCCTTATCACATATGTCAAAATGAACAATAATTGCTTAATATCATCTAGTAACCAATCCATAGTCAAATTTCTCCATCTGTCCCCAAAATATAATTGGTGTACTCTAATCAAGATCCATACAAGTCTACACATTGCATTTGGTTGAGCCTTTCAAGTTTCTTTTCTAGTGAGCACAATTTAATCTGTTTTTATTGGACAATTTAGAAAACATTCCAGGATTTCAGAGACTCTTGGGATCCTTAGCATAATAATAATTACACTGCACATGGCCAGATGTCTGTTGAGTAAGTGATTATAGTATACAGAACATCAGACTGTGGTTTAGAGCTTTGGGATAGAGAGCTTCTTCCAAGTGATACACAAAGAACCAAAGTGAGACCATGGCCTTTGTCACATAGCTTCTTTCAGAAAAATGTGTAAAAGACTTAGTTGAGCTTTGTTGCCTTTGTTGTACAAATGCTTTAGCTAGCATTTTCCAGTTTAAAACAAACACCTCCAAAACACTACCTAAAGTCAAGACTATCTATTAGAGAAATCACAGTAAAATTTGAAGACATTTCTACTGCAAGAATTTTATGGGTGTAAGGTATGTCAAGAAAGAGCTAATGGGTCATTTTGATTTACTGAGAGAGAAAATACACCGTTTCCAATAGGATGAGAGGCTTCACCAAAGCAGCTAGCTAGGCTCAGGAAATTGGGGAAACCACATGACAGGGGACCAAGAAGGAAAAAAAAAATCAAGCAGCGGTAACACAGAAGGTTATTGGGTTGGTCAAAAAGTTTGTTCAGTTCGTGAATACATTGTTTAATACAGTTCTTGGTGAAAATGAAAAATGTCTTATTTTTACTTAGAACTGAACGAACTTTTTGGCCAACCCAATACATGAGGTTTCAGCAAAGTGACTCAGAAAAAGGTACCTGAAGAGGGCTAAGATAAGAGGAGAAAAAAATCCTGATACTGTGCATTAATCTGCCATAACAAACTGTCACACACTGGGTGGCTTAAAACAACAGAAATTTATTTCTCAGTTTTGGAGGCTTGGAAATCTGAGATCAGCGTGCCAACATGGTCAGGGTGTGGTGAGGCTTCCTGGCTTGTACGTGGCCACCTTCTCGCTGTATCTTCACATGGCAGAGGGAGAGCAGGAGAGAGAGAGAGAGAGAGAAAAGGAGAGAGAGCGAGCTAGAGGGCTTTGGTGTCTCTTTCTAATAAGGGCACGAATCCTATCATTGGGGCCCCGAGGAAACTCATCTAAACCTAATCACCTCCCAAAGGCCCTACCTCTAACTATCATCACACCGAAGAAAGGGCTTCAACATATGACTTTTGGGGGGACACGTAGCACATGGGAACCAAGGGAATGGAAAAGAATGAAGGGCAGGGTCGTGCCAATTGTCTGAAGACAAGAGTGCCACTGTTCTCTTGGGAAATGCAAAGACAGAAAGTATATTGAACAGTTTTCCTACCCCTATATAGGAAGTGCAACCTATATACGCCTTGGATGGAGCAGGAAATAATGAAGGTGATAATGTAAGAAGCATGATGCTGACTTATATAAAGTATAGGAAAGCAAGACTCAAGCAAGGCAGGCAACCGTTTGGATTTTCCAACTAGTTTTGGGTGCAGATAAAGCTGTTAAACAGCTGGACTTAGCAAAGTGCTGAAAACTAGACTGAAAGCTCTCTAAGGGTAGGGTCTGGGTCTCTACATCATTGCTGTCTTTAGCACTTAACAGTGCATCTGCCCTGTGATGGGCATTCAATCCATACATGAATAAGTGAACTATTTAGTCCTCATGGAAATAAAGTGACCACAGGTGTGCAATGGTTACTGTGCACCTGCCAGCCTGGCTATAGCAGGACCTTTGAGGATGTGATAGCATGTTTCCTGTCCTCAAGGTAGACATATGCAATCAACAGAGTTTTAACCAAGTGATAGGGAATTCCCTGGCGGTCCAGTGGTTAGGACTTCACGCTTTCACTGCTGTGGGCGCGGGTTTAATCCCTGGTCGGGGAACTAAGATCAGCCAAGCAGCCAAAAAATCAAAAAAATAAAATTAAAAATTAAAAATTGGTGTTTTACGGATTCAGTGTAGGTGGAGATGAAGGGGGCCTGAGGACCCCGGAAGGTTAATGTGAGCAGAGAGACTGACCTAGACATTACAGGAGAGGCAAGGGGCTTGGGTAGGCAGCGGGAAGACAGAGCAGTCTGGTGATGGGTTGGTAAAGACAGGGAATGGGTAAAAAGCAAAGACGCAGGGGCTGGAATGAGCCTGGGTGGTGGTGAGGACGCTTGCTCAAAAGGATATGCATGGGGAATTATGGGGAGGGCCGTTAAAAGCAGGGGGACCAAGGTCAGCTCAAGGGATGCCATGAAGCCAGGTAAAGGGTCTTAGACGTCATGTGAACACCACGGGGGCAAGGTTGATCATATTTTCCCATCTCTTCGCTTAATATTTCTGCATTCGAGTCATTGTTAGGAAAGTTTTACCTACTCCTAGTTTATAAAGGATTTCTCTGAGCACTTGTATAGTTTAATCTTTCACATTTAAATTCCTGATCTGCTTTGGAATGTATCCTGGTATATATTGTGAGACATGGATTCAATTTTATCTTTTGCTTTATGGTTATCTAGTTATTTCAGTACCATTTACTAATAACTCTGTCTTTGGGGGGACATGTCAGAAAGACAAAGAAGTCAGCTTGAAGGAGCACCCCAACTCACAGACAATTTGATCAAAATAAATAAAGATAGTAGTGGATTATAACCTACTGAATAAAATAAGGATCCATGAGTCCATCCTGCTGTAAATAATAAGCAAAATACACTGAAGATTTGATGAGGAATAAGATATTTACATAGTCTCAAAGTACCTCTCCACGAAATAGTTATTAACTACAAACGAAAAAAGTAACTTTATAGAAGAAGCCTGGAAGATACCTCCTTAACCAAGATACCAAAATTAACATCACTAGTAACGGGACCAATTGAAATTGTACCTGATAGGATGCAATTAGGAGAACACAGACTTCTGTGAGATCCCTACCAAAGATGCATAAAATGAATCTAATCACAAGGAAACAACAGACAAACCCATGCTGAGGGACATTCTACAAACTTCCTTGACTAGGGTCCTCTAAAATGTCAAGATCATGAAAGGCAAGGCAAGACTGAGAACTGTTCCAAATTAAAGGAGTCTAAAGAGACAGCACAACTAAGTGCAACATATGATTCAGGACTGGGTCATTTTGCTAGAAAGGACATTATTGGGACAATTGGCAAAATTTGAATGGAGTCTGAGGATTAGATCACAGTTGTGAGACAACATTAATTTTCTCATTTGGGGGGCTGTATTGTGGTTTTGTAGGAGAATGACATTGTTCCTAAGAAAGACACACTAAAGTATTTGGGGGTCGTGGTGATGGGACATCGTGCCCACAATTTATTCTCAAATGCTTCAAGGAATAAAAGGTTCTTTGTATGTACTTGTAACTTTTCTGTAAGTTTGAGACTGTGTAAAACAACACAGTTACAGAGAAAAAAACCACCTCCACCTTTTCCTGATTTGAGATTCACCTTTTATCACATGGTAAATTTCCATATGCAATTGAATCAATTTATGCAATTCCAGTCCATTGAGCTGTGGATTATATAGTTCATGAATTAATGCCACTCTGTTTTAATCATAGAACCGTTTCTACTGTTAAAAAACAAAATTGAACTGAGTAAATTTAAAGATCTAATCGGCTTTATTCAATGGTTCATGAATTGGGCCAATATTATAAAATATTGGCTATATTCCCTGTGCTGTACGATATATCATTGTAGACAAGAGATTTTAATAAAATAATAGGTGATAGAATAAATATACAAAAATGAAAGTCCTCCATTAAAGAAAACAACATTATATTCAAATATATAATGAAACAAAAGATCTCATTCACAATAGAAAAAAATTACCTAGGCATAAAATTAACAAGACACATCCAAAACCTATATGAGGAAAATTACAAAACAGTTTGGAAGTATACAGAATTCTACTTGATTGACTAGAAAAATATATCATGTGCTTGGATAAAAGGAGTCAACATTATAAAAATGTATGCTCTTCCCAAGTTAATTTTATAAATTTAACAGATTCCAGTAAAATCTGGCAACCCCCTTTAGGGGTTGCCTCAGCTGTTGAAAGCCGTGTCACCATCCCCAGGCAGCCCACTACCAATGGAGGATGAGGCAGGAGTACAAAGGCCTGGCCCCTGCTCCAAGGGGGAACAAGTCTGCAGGACCATTCCAGTCCCAGAATTCCCTGCACAGTTGGCTGAACCTTCCACTGGGACTGAACTACAGGTCAACTTCTCTAACTTCGTGCTTCCTTCCTTTCCCGTCTGCAGTCCTGGATCCTGAGAGCACTCCCTAATAAATCTCCTGTTCACTAACCTCTGTTAAAGTGATTAAACACCCTGATGCCTTGATAGCTTATGTGAGCAAACTAATACCTAACCGAGTTCAGGCAGTTGTATCCAAGGAATGGAAATTCAAGAACAACCAATCACAAACAGCCAGCTAGGCTTTCCCAGATAGGCAGCTGCTTAAGCTCTAGCCAATCAAATAATTCCCTTGCTTTGCTTCCTTCTCTGATGTGTAGAAGCCTTGCCCCTAGCTCCTGCCATCCAAGTGCCCCCCAATCACTTTCAGTTTGGCACTACTCCATTCGAATAGATTTTTGCTCAAATAAACTCCTGAAAATTTTCATGTGCCTCAGTTTATCTTTGAACACCTCTATTTCAGAGTCTGTTTCCTGAGTAATCTAGACTGTGACCGAGGCTGTTGGATTTGGCTTGATCTGTGAGGACAGAATCCTCCATTCTTCATGCTTTGGGCACAAGGCTGCTCTCTACCCCTGAAGAAAATTCTCTCAAACTCATTATGATACCACTTAAGTTCCTGGGGAATGGTAAATTCCTGCAGTGTCTCTAGGTTGCCCCCTCTCATAGAATATTTTTCCTCCCTTGTAGATGTGGGTGTCTGACTTGAAAAACGTGATGATGCTATATAACTTCTGAAGAGCCCCCCACCAGCCTCGGCTGCTGGTCCACAATCCTGGCTGCACGGCCACAGACAAATGGATCTCTGTGTGCACTGCCAAACACTCATATTAATTATGTAATATATCTACTTAAGATATATTATTTTATGTGAATAGTTATAATATATAATTAATTAATATGGACTACATTAATATATGTATATGTAATATATAGTTCTATGATTATATTCAGTCTATTACTATATGTTTCAGAGGTATGCTCAGGTTTTCTACCTTCTGTAATACATTTCAGGTTTTTGTAGTAGATTGCCCAATTCCCGCTTCACTTATTTTTACAGTTGTTCATAGTTGAAGCCCCTAATGGTCACAACATCCATAGTGAAGAATAATTTTTTTCCTTCTTTAACACCTTGATTTCAATCATTTCATATAAAGTGAATGTCTATTACTTAGAAGAGTTCAAGTAGCTCAAGCTCTAGCTATTAGCATCATTTTGTAATGTGTAACCCTCTCCACCAGGAATATGTCTTGCTGTGATAGCCGTCTATGAGGGGAGATTATTCAACACAGGACTACATAAAGATAACCAAAGGATTGATTCTGCATCCGTGACCTCACACTATGAAATGAGAATCATATAAATAAGAATAATTAATTTATTCAACAACGAGTAGTTAGTATATGGTGGGGCTCTAATACTCATTTCTAATTTCTTCTTCCCCAAAGAATTGGTGAAAACCCTTAACACGGTGTCCTTGGGAAATGTTCTGAGCTTCTCTTCTTCCCGAGCTGAATAGTCTGCAGTTTGCTCTTCCCCTGTGTGTCCCCTACAATCCTTGTCATGTCATCTGATACGTCACCCCTTGTTTAGGAAACTTTATTGTGATTCGTAGAAATATTCTTAGTCTCGACATACAGTCGTAAAAAAAAACAACACTTTGGGTCCAGTTGGTTTAGCACTTATGTTGCAAATAAGATTTGTTTTTCTTCATCAGGCTCTGCAACATGTCTAGGTATATGACCTCTGTCTTTCTGAAGCCTTGGAGCTTGGTGTTTTGGCCTGAGGCCATATGTTCCGGGGTCCACCCCTCTGTGTTGTGCCGCTTTGTCCCAGTCCTGCCCTGTTGTAGCAATGAGGTCATAGAGGAAAGAGGCATCCTCTGGCTCCTTGGGCAGGAAGAGTCATTTCTCTTCCCTCTCAACCCTGTGTCTATGAGCCAGCTCAGAGCATCCATCTCACTGCCGGCCTGTTAAGGGCAGTCGTGAAGACCCACCTGTCCTCTGCCTTGTTCTCTGCCAACTCTGCTTTGATCCAGTTCCTGACCAGTCCCTTGTCCCTGGGGCAGGTCTTTCCTTTGGCATCTCAAACCAGCCTGTGGACTTTTGAGTTGAATCTCAAGCTTCTAGCCCAAAGTCCCGTGAAGGGCTTTGACTTTGAATGAAGCTAGGCTCCCCCAACTCTCTGGCTGCTTGAGGATGTGATTCCCCACTAAGCAAGTCCTTGAGGCCAAAGGTAAGGTCTTGGCCCATCGAAAAATCCCCTACTGCCTTTTTGTTGTCCCCAAGGAGGGGATTTAGACACTCTTAGATTAGGATCCAAGCTGATGATGGATTTTTCACTGGGCTGAACCAGAGGCCCTATAATATTTAACCATTGTTAAGTTGTTAAAATTCCTATTTAACATTGTTAAAAAGCAGGGATGGCTGAGACCCTTTCATCATTTGACACTTCCATGTATATTTCAAAAAAAGATTAACAGAGAAGTTGGGGAAAAGAAACTGGTAAACTCTAAAGAATCTAATTTTAAAACAAGATTTTCTATTTCCTGTCAGGCTTCCAGCGTTCAAAAACAAGTGAAATGTACAACTTAGATAATATCTGGTGAACTCTGCTCTGCACAGACTGCCTCTTTATTGAAACCTCCTGTGGCATCAAAAGAGACTCACCTAGATATCTGTTAATGAAAAGCTGGACAGCAAGAAAGAAGTAATAAGGACATTTTATCTCTTTGGCAGTCTTCTAATAAAAAAAATGAAAGGAAAGTAAGTTCATTTTAATTGATGAAAGAAACACGGATTTCATCAAGTTGGAAAAGGCAGATAAACACTGCTCAGGGCAAACAGCATTCCTCTGTGCTTCTTGTTTAAAGATGCTGAGCATTGCTCTACTGCAACGTGAATTAGGTTCATGGTAATTGTCTGTTTTCATATTTGGTTTTCCTAGGATTAGCATCATTTCTGATTGATAAGGGAATATTTCCAATGATGAGCACAGTGCCTGACACAGAGCTGGTGTTCAATAAATCATTCTGGAATGGATGAATAAAAGATAATGCAAGATCTCTTCCTGCAGGAATTTATTATCTACTTGGGAAGAGAAACACACACACACACACACACACACACACGATGGTTCCTATCATTTTCTTCATTGTTAATATTTCACTGTTATCTTATTTTTCATTATTAGTTTTGTAGTGTTTGTAATAAGTCCGAAAGGTGGTCAGAAATGTTCTTTGTACCCTGGACTGTGTCCAATTTTTCCAACTCTCCAGCCTCAAGCTTGCTTCCCAACTCTGCCTGGAGTGCTCATCTTCCTCAGCAGTTGCCTAACTCCTGTTCACCCTTCAAGGCTCAGCATAGTTGATGTTCCATAAATGCTTGTATAATGAACACACATCTTATCATTAAGATCACCTTGAGATAGGTCAGGGGCTCTGGACCGTGGAGCTGGTTCTGAAACTGATGGGGAGCAGAAGCCTGGAGAAGAGTGGAATGTGTTCAAGGTGTGTGGTCCACAGACAGCAGCACTGGCTTCACCTGGGGCTTGTTAGAAATGCAGCTTCTCAGGCCCCGCCCCAGGCCTGGGTGATTTGTACCCACATCCAAGTTTAAGAAACACTGCTTTTAGGGCTTCCCTGGTGGCGCAGTGGTTGAGAGTCCGCCTGCCGATGCCAGGGGACATGGGTTCGTGCCCTGGTCTGAGAAGATCCCTACATGCCGCGGAGCGGCTGGGCCCGTGAGCCATGGCCGCTGAGGCTGCGCATCCGGAGCCTGTGCTCCGCAACGGGAGAGGCCACAACAGTGAGAGGCCCGCGTACAGCAAAAAAAAAAGAAACACTGCTTTTAGAGGCTTCATTTTGCCGCATGATACCAAGGGAGAAGATGGACCTTGGCAGTTACCCCACCTGGGAGGCCGAGGACCCTGAACAGGCCTGGACAACTGCCCGGCTGTGTCTCTAAAGGCTCCTGTTCCCTCCACAACCAAGGCTTGAGTTCAAGCCATTTTTGGCCTCATAGAGCACAACGTAACTGATTACTTTTGTCTGGGGAAAATGCTGTTTGCCAGTGAGTTTTCTCCGTAAACACCATGGAACTGCAGTTCCTCTCCTGGCCTTGCTGCCCGTTGGATATCGAGAAAGGATAGTCAACCTTCACTGGACTCAAAGTTTTATATGCCCAGGCCTCTGGCTGACTTTGCATTGCTGGAACCAAGCAAAAGACATTCCAAGCAGATCTCACAAGCATCCTTTCCACCCAACCCGTCCCACCCTCCTGGATGTGTGATTCTCTTGCAGGCTAGGTAAGGGGACAGAGTATCCACAGCTAAGGAGCCCACAACTTCAGGGACCTGTGGATGAGTAAGACTTGACAAGGAGGCCAGCACAGGCTGCCTGCTGGGTGAGGCAGTGGGGATGTGGGCTCAACATTCAAACACAAGAGCTGTTTTACACCAAAGCGTGAGAGATGGAAGTTTCCAGAATTCAGCTTAGAGCTGGACCAAGACTTTCTCTGCCACCAGTGACTTCTTAGTCACAGACATGCCCAAACCCTCTTCTAGCCTGAGGGCAGCAAGAGCTCAGAATTCTTTGGCAGCCAAGTGGACACATGGACCGGGGTGGGATGAGATAGAGGTGTACTTCAGGCTTCACCAATTCACCAGACCTGGAGCCAGGCCCCCACCAGGCCCACAGCTTCCCTATTCTGAACAGAAGCACTTCACAGTTATTTCTTGAAAAAGCCACAGTACACTGCTTCTTTCTGCTTTTGGTTCTCAGGTGGCTTTCCGGGTGGTATGAAGAAGTACACCTCTGTATTACTTAGAGCTGCCTCAGCTTAAACGTCTGTCATCTCGTTGAATCATCCTACATTTGGCAAAGCCCAGGCCCATGTCCCAGGGCCATGACTAACTCCCCTTGCTGATTCAGGGAGACCTCTGAATTCTACCCTGACCATCCAAGGCCTCACCCTGACACCACCAGTTTCCTGGGTTCCTGCCTCAGCAACTTCCACAAGGGACACACTGGGTTGCTCAAGGAGCAGCTGGCTGTTTTGATCACTTGGAAACATGAGACTTTTTAAGATAACCTTTAGATGTTGCATTTGCAATACTAGGGAAGAACCTGCTTGAGTTCACCGTGGACATAAGGGCAGGGAGAGTGGGGAAAGAAGTGGGTATTCAGAAGCAGGTGAGAGGGGTTGGCAATCCCACTCAAGTATATGCCAAGGTAATGGCAATACTGTGTGGTAGATCAAGGTGGGTCTTGGAATCTCCCTGGCTTTTTAGAAAAGCATCATTTCTGCCTTTTTATCTTGCCTTTGCCCCTCGCTAACTACTTTATCTCACTTTCCTCATCTGTAAAATGGGCTGTTGTAAGGTTTAACTGGGAATTATGTATGTAAAATGCTTACTACGGTGCCTGGTACCAGAAAAGCCCTCATTTACTGTTTGCTATTCTCTCTACTGCTCCTTTCCAGGGAGTCACTGGGGTGCTGGAGGAAGACACCCAATCTGCCATCCTCCCAGCCCCCAAGCTGAACAGCGCACCAGGGAAGCTGATGGGAAAATACCGTGCAGTGCACAAGGCCAAAGGGTGGTGGTTCCAGGCATGGACTCTTGGAGGCTCTAGGTGACGACCTCTCTGCTCCGGCGCCCGCCCTCCCCAGGTTTGAGCGGCGGAGCTCCGGGCGGGGTCGGGGGCGGTGCGCTCCAACCAGGACGGCGCGTAGGCGGGCGGGCGGGGCTCCGCGACCCGACGCCCTCGGCCGGCAATATAGCCGCTCGGCTGAGGCGCTGGTGCGCGGGGGCAGCGCAGCGGGCGGGGGCCGCGAGCCAGACACCGGAGCAGCTGCCACCGAGGTGGCCCGGAGAGGGACGAGCAACATGAGCAGCAAATGCGACGTGGTCGTGGTGGGGGGCGGCATCTCAGGTCAGTGGCGGCTGCGCGCCCTCCTTCCTCCTCCCGGGCTCCGACAAGTGGCCGCCCAGAGAGGCACGCGAGGCGGCAGGGGGGCGGGGTGGGCGGGGTGCCCCCAGGAGCCCCTAGACCCTCCGTGCGCCCGAGGGGATCTAGAGGGTCCCGAGCGTGCACACGGAATCCTCCCTCGGGGGAAGGATTTGGTGCGCCCCTGGACAGAAGCCGGGGGCTGGAAATCTGTTGAAGGTCTGGGGCTGGACTTTGAACTTTTCCCCGGACAGTTGCCAAGCCTGAGCTTGCTGGAATTTTCAAATCGCGGGGGAAGAAAATGGGCAGGGGACAGAGGCTTGCTAGGGGGTGGCATAAAGGTCAGTCACTTTGTTGCAGCCTGACCTGAACACTCTACATCCTTACTTGGAGCAGGCGTGCACCACTGCGTGTTGTTATTCTGGTACCAGGAAAACGACCTTGAACAGCTCCCAGTTCAGAAAGGATTGGACCCTGGGGCAGTCGATTACCAACGACCCTCCTGACCCTGATTCTTTGTGGTTCCATGACTGCCATGTGTCTGCCTGGGGCTGTAGGGCCTTCTTGTCAAACGCCTCTTCTCTCATTCCCTCCTCCCCCCACTCAGTGGCGGTGGCCAAGAAGCCCAACAGGAATGGGGACAGAAACTACCCTCTTAGACACGGGGGGAGAAGGGGGGAGAGGGACCGTGCACACAGCAGGGCCCCCCAGAAAACAGAAGCCAGAAGAAGGAGGGGGTCAGTGGGGGAACCCACCCTCTCAGGAGGGTCAGGCGGATCCTATGGGATGGAGTCAGTGGAAATAAGCAATGCTTCCAAAACAGCCTGGCTAACAGACCCCTGGCGATGCTTTGGCTGAACCCCCAGGACCTCCTGGTGCTTGAGCAGTAATTAGGACACCTCCACAAGCCATGAATGTGTTGGCTAAAATATGCCCTAACCAGATCAAAGGAGCAGGGCTCCACCTTGTTCTCTGTGGGGCGGGCAGGGCAGAGGTGCTCTGACTCGCTTGTGCCAGGTGAAGAAACCAAGGTGTTGGATGTTGGGTGCTGCTCTAACACTCCAGCCTTCCTCACCTTTGAGTCAGACCTCAGGGGTTACCACTTCTGTCTACCCGGTTCCTCCTGAGCTCACCCATGCCAGGCTCTGTGGCCGGTGCTGCAGGTACACAGGTACATAAGCACAACAGCATGCTGCGGTAGGCTAAGGCTATATAGATGCCATTGTCTTTCAGTATTTTTGACATCTTCTCTCCTAGAAGAACTTGGACTCAGAATCATATCTACCTAGGTGTTTTAGAAAATATCGCTAGATGCGCCTCCATGCTGCCTTGCACAGCACCCCATCTTAGGGAAGCTGAAGGCTCTCTTTCTGGGCCCCCAAAGTCTTTTTCTTGCCCAAACTATGTCTAACAGGTTCAGATTCTTCTGTTTTCCCTCTTACTTTGGCCTTTCTGATTCATACTCCAAACCTTCAAGCTCACTCAAATTATTCATGTTAGACTCGTATGGGAAGGATAGATAAGGTTTTAGCTATTTTTCCAACAGTGGTGAATCTCTACTTTGACCCCCAAACTCTCCAGACAAGGGACTGGTGAGTAGATCTGCCTTTTCTCAAGAACCGTACATAGAATAGGCATTGTTCTACATGAGGATAACACCAACTAGTCAGCTAGGTTACGAGGGCCTTGTGAAAGGTAAGTGAAGCACTGTGTGTGAAAATGGCTTTGCAAAGTCTGACATATGTATGACATAAGGTCTTACAAGAGTTTTGCTCATTTATTCAAACAGTAGGCATTAGGGCCAGCTGCGGTAGAGGATGCAAAAATGGGTCACATTGTTCTTGTCCTGGAAGATTTGTCCATTCAGGAAGGGAGGTGAGGTATCCACATGAAGGCAGTACAAGGTAGAAAGCGGTAGGTGTCACAAGAGGGGTCCACTCATTAATTCATTATCCATTCATTCAAGGAACATTTGCTTCCTGTCCCACATCTTACCCCAAAGGGAATGAAAGATGAATTAGGCAGAGCCATTGCCCCTGGGGTAGTCACACGCTGAGGCAGGAGGCATAGTCATGAACAAGTAAAACTAATGATCTATGATAGATGCCTTAGTAGCAGGAAGTTCTAGGCAAAGTGCATGTCCAACTCTGCCTGAGAATATCTGGGCAGACTTCACAGAGGAGGTGACACTTGAAGTCGATCTTAAGGAATGGATATGAATTCACCAGGAGACTAGATGAAGAAAGTATTTGAAGCTAAAGAGCAGCTTATATAAAATCACAAATATGTGAGATGTTCTCATGCTTAGAAAACATAAGAACTTCAGTGTGGAGTGTTGGGGGGACTTGGGAGAGACCAAGCTACGAAGGTGGGTTGGGATGAACTGTGGGGAGCCTTGTATGTCATCCCACAAAGATTTAGTTCTTTCTGAGGTCAGTGAACAGCCACTGATGATTTTTCATTCACAGAGTGGCATGTGTCAAGTGACAGAAATATGGTGATGCAAAAAGAGGGACGTGCAGAAGAAGAGCAGGCTTGGGGGAAAGATGGGACATCTAGAGTGGGAGGTGCTGGGTGAACTCCCAGGGAGAGATGTCTAGCAGCTGGAAGTGCAAGGAACAAGTTGGGCGGACAGATTTGTGTCACAGAGACATTTTATCTGAAGCCACTGAAGTCCATGAAATGACCCAAACCAAGAGCAGAAAGAGAAGAGAGGATGCCTGGGACAGAACTGGACAAGGGCGTGCTTACCTCCTCCACTGGGAGGAAGATATTACAGTCATTCTTTTTTCTTTTTTAATAATAATCTTTCTTTTAATTAATTAATTTATTTATTTATTTTTGGCTGCGTTGGGTCTTCATTGCTGCGCGCAGGCTTTCCCTAGTTGCGGCGAGCTGGGGCTACTCTTTGTTGCTGTGCGTGGGCTTCTCATTGCGCTGGCTTCTCTTGTTGCGGAGCACGGGCTCTAGGCACACGGGCTTCAGTAATTGTGGCACGCGGCCTCAGTAGTCGTGGTGCACAGGCTTAGTTACTCCGCAGCATGTGGGATCTCCTTGGACCAGGGATCGAACCCGTGTCACCTGCATTGGCAGGTGGATTCTTAACCACTGAGCCACCAGGGAAGCCCTACAGTCATTCTTTAGAGTTTGATGAAAGATATGAGGAAACTGAGAAACTGAAAAACAATTAGTTAACCTCAGATCTTAGCTCAGATGTCATTTCCCCGGAGCAGCCTTCCCAAATCCCTCTAAATGGGATTAGATGCCTTTGTTTAATTTTTCTCTGCCATCTTGTTCCTTTCCATAAGTTTTTAATTGTTCATATATTAATGTCATTTCTTGTTCAGTATCTTTCTCCTCCACTAGGCTGTAAGCCTCTGGAGCCCGGGGAGGTGTTTCTTTTTCTCCCTGAGAACCCCTAACCCCAGCTCCAGAGCTCTGCCTGGCCCAGTTAGCACTCAAAATGAGTTGAATTAATGAACTTTAACTTTACACCAACAAAGCAGCAGTTGATTGGATCTGATATTCATATCCATTCACTACCAATCCTTTTGCATGTCCTGCCAAATCATATTGTGAATGGGAAAAGTGGTAAAATCAGAATTTGGGGATTAGTCGGTGACTGACACAGTGGTTTAAAAGAGTCTGAATTCGGGGCTTCCCTGGTGGCACAGTGGTTGAGAGTCTGCCTGCCGATGCAGGGGACACGGGTTCGTGCCCCGGTCTGGGAAGATCCCACATGCCGTGGAGCGGCTGGGCCCGTGAGCCATGGCCGCTGAGCCTGTGCGTTCAGAGCCTGTGCTCCTCAACGGGAGAGGCCACAACAGTGAGAGGCCCGCGTACCGCAAAAAAAAAAAAAAAAAAAAAAATGAGAGTCTGAATTAGACTCTGTTTTTTTTAACTTTGTTAATTATTAAACTTGGGACATTCTGGTCATTCTGGTTAATTCTCTGATAGTTTGCAAAGCTGTCAGCAAATTTTAATCACTCCCTTTGGGATAAACAGATGTACTGGGGGTACAGCTGGTTAATATGTAACTTTTTTTTTTTAGTGTTTGAAAAATTCCAAGGCAACTATAGAACAGCTTTTTGTTTTTGGAAATGTGTGTGGTATATACATGCACACCTCCTGAAATCTCTTTCGCCCCAGGAGCAGCTCATCTCTGGAGACTTGGCAGTGTAAATGGCATTTCCCACATGGAGCTGGACAGCAGCATATGGTTTCTGTTCCGAGTCTTGGTTTTAAAGTTTGGTTTGGTAGAACCATGGAAACTATCTTTTGCAATTCTGGAATGGCTCTTGCTCAAGCCTCAAAATAAAAGCTAAAAAGGGAAACTTGAAGCAGAAAGGAGAACTTTTTCCCCCCCCCAGGCTTGAGAGAGGGGATCTGGCCATGTGAGGGTGGCAGGCACTTGGCTAAGAGTCTGGAGGAATCAGAGCCAGCTTTCCAAGTGGTAACCAACACCTGGGAGGTGATCTGTGCGGCCAGGAGGGCCAGTTTGCTGCTGGTTGGCAGGAGTGGCCTGGGCAGGGGCGTCAGAGAGGGCCCACGAGGGATCATGAGTTGAGGGACGCAATAGACAGACGTGGCCTGTATGTTAGTGGCAAAAGCCCCACTTCACCTTTGATGAAGAAAGATGGAGAACTTCCCTGGACTCCTGTAACCCACCTCAATGTTCTAAAAAATAGTAATCGGATAGAAGTGCTTGGAAATTTGTATATCCCGGTCAAGGACAGGATATAGAGAAGCAGTATGGCAATGTTTAAGCAGCATACATCAAACATCAAACAGACTTGTTATGAATCCCATTTCCTACACTTACCTATTGTGTCACCTTAAAATTTCCCTCACCTCTCTGCTCTTCAGCTGCCTTATCTTTATTTTTTAAAATTTTATTTATTTATTTATTTATTTATTTATTTATGGCTGCGTTGGGTCTTTGTTGTTGCGGGCAGGCTTTCTCTAGTTGCGGCGAGCGGGGGCTACTCTTTGTTGTGGTGCGTGCGCTTCTCATCGCGGTGGCTTCTCTTGTTTCGGAGCACGGGCTCTAGGTGCACAGGCTTCAGTAGTTGTGGCACACGGGTTCAGTAGTTGTGGCTCGTGGGCTCTAGAGCACAGGCTCAGTAGTTGTGGCGCACGGGCTTAGATGCTCCACAGCATGTGGGATCTTCCCGGACCAGGGCTCGAACCTGTGTCCCCTGCATTGGCAAGCGGATTCTTAACCACTACGCCATGAGGGAAGCCCCCAGCTGCCTTATCTTTAAAATGAGACTCCTAATGCCTTTATTGGTGGAGAGGTTGTTGCTAGGATTAGAAAGAATGCACATGAAGGACTGTACACAGTGGTCATTATGGTGTCAACTTGTACCTTTTTTTTTTTTTTTTTTTTGCGGTACGCGGGCCTCTCACTGCCGTGGCCTCTCCCGTTGTGGAGCACAGGCTCTGGACGCGCAGGCTCAGTGGCCATGGCTCACGGGTCCAGCCGCTCCGCGGCATGTGGGATCTTCCCAGACCGGGGCACGAACCCGTGTCCCCTGCATCGGCAGGCGGACTCTCAACCACTGTGCCACCAGGGAAGCCCTCAGCTTGTACCTTTTGAAAAAGACATCTTTTTTAGCTTCTAGGGTTTTTTAATCTGTGGGAGCAGAGGCAGGCACCTCTGTGTAATCACATCTCCCTCTTTAGTAACCAGTCATTTTTCTTGCTGTGAGGCATTTATAAGGTGGTAACAGGATGCAAGGTATATACGCAGGCATGGTTCCGGCCTCATCCTGTCCAACCCCATCCCTTCATTCCCTCTGATGAGGAGCCTGAAGAGCTCAGGCTTACCTTGGGCTTCAGAGCCACTAAACCCACTGTGTTCCTCTTCAGAAGACATTTTAAAAGCACTAGATCTGGGGGCTTCCCTGGTGGCGCAGTGGTTCAGAGTCCGCCTGCCGATGCAGGGGACACGGGTTCGTGCCCCGGTCCGGGAAGATCCCACATGCCACGGAGCGGCTGGGCCCGTGAGCCATGGCCGCTGAGCCTGTGCGTCCGGAGCCTGTGCTCCGCAATGGGAGAGGCCACAACAGTGAGAGGCCCATGTACCGCAAAAAAAAAAAAGCACTAGATCTGTATCTCATCACTACCCCAGCCTAGCTGTTATTCCGATTCTGACCTGGTCCTCATTTTCAGCCACCTGACTCCTATCTTAATTATAAGAAATAATAAATGGGACTATTATTTATGTCTTTAATAATATTAATTATTTAATAATAATAAAAGAGCCAGCATTTTGAGTGTTGTCTATATGCTAAATTGAGTAACAGTGAGGTGATACTAGTATTAACATCTGCCGAGCACCAAATGAATTCAAAATCTTCATGTAGAAGTCTGTTCTGTGTTTAGAATTTCTGACATGTTTATCTCTTAAATATATATTAAAAATAATTGGAGTTGAAGATTTTTCTTTCAGTTTAGCTGCTGACTTTCGTATATCATCTGAGTTAGTAAATCACATACAAGCCAAGAAAGTAGGGCTGCAAAGCAGCATCCCTGTTACAAGATAATATTCCATGAGTGTGTGTGTGTGTGTGTGTGTGTGTTAGGGTGTGTACATTCACAGCCACTAGCCACCCCCTCAACCCAAGGTTTGATAGTGGAGTCGACTGGGACACTGCCATTTCAGATCCATTAGTGGTTAGTGGCCATTTTGTCAGCCTGATTAACAATAATAGCCAAGGTCTGCCGTGTGCTTGCCAGATGCCAAGCCCCATTCCAAGCACTTAACATACATTTTCTCTTTTAACCCTTTAAACCGCTTTTTGAAGTACTATCCCTACTTTCTAGATGAGAAAACTAAGGCATGGAAAGGTTACCAACTTTGCTTAAGGTGGCACAGCTGGTTAGTGGTGAAACCACAATTAACGCCATGCTCTTAACCTCTATGCTCTACCAATGCTGATTTCTTCTGCTCCCAGAGAAAATGTCACTGCAGGAGCGGTTCCAGCCTCTTAACCTTTGCCCATCATCAGACCAACCATTTCCTCTGTAACAATAACTTAGAATTTGTTTTGATACAATTTGTTCACACTGGAACAATGGAAAAGACATACACACTGAGTAATACAACTGATATGTATGTCATCAAAGTTTGAAAATCAGCTGGTTTACAGCTTAATATTAAAAAAACAAACAACCCAATCCAAAAATGGGCAGAAGACCTAAATAGACATTTCTCCAAAGAAGACATACAGATGGCCAACAGGCACATGAAAAGATGCTCAGTACCACTGATTATTAGAGAAATGCAAATCAAAACTACAATGAGTAGTTGACCTCACACCAGTTAGAATGTCCATCATTAAAAAGTCTACAGACAATTAATGCTGGAGAGTGTGTGGAGAAAAGAGGACCCTCTTACACTGTTGATAGGAATGTAAATTGGTACAGCCACTATGGAGAACAGTATGGAGGTTCCTTAAAAAACTAAAAACAGAGTTACCATATGATCCAGCAATCCCACTCCTGGGCGTATATCCAGAGAAAACGCTAATTTGAAAAGATACATGCACCCCGATGTTCATAGCAGCACTATTTACAATAGCCAAGACACGGAAGCAACCTAAATGTCCATTAACAGATGAATGGATAAAGGTGTGAGATCTATCTATCTATCTATCTTATTCAGCCATAAAAAAGAATGAAAATGCCATTTGCAGCAATATGGATGGACCTAGAGATTATCATACTAAGTGAAATCAGACAAAGTCAAATATCATATGATAGCAATTATATGTGGAATCTAAAAAATGATACAAATGAACTTACTTACAAAACAGAAATAGACTCACGGACATAGAAAACAAACTTATGGTGACCAAAGGGGTTAGCGGTAGGGGAGAGATAAATTAGTAGTTTGGGATTAACATATACACACTACTATATATAAAATAGATAACCAACAAAGACCTGCTGTATAGCACAGGGAACTATATTCAATATCTTATAATAACCCATAATGGAAAAGAATCTGAAAAAGAATATATATATGTGTATATATATATATATATATATATGAATCACTTTGCTGTACACCTGAAACTAACACAACATTGTATATTAACTATACTTCAATTAAAAAATGGTTAAGGGCTTCCCTGGTGGCGCAGTGGTTGGGAGTCCGCCTGCCGATGCAGGAGACACAGGTTCGTGCCCCGGTCTGGGAAGATCCCGCATGTCGCGGAGCGGCTGGGCCCGTGAGCCATGGCCGCTGAGCCTGCGCGTCCGGAGCCTGTGCTCCGCAACGGGAGAGGCCACAGCAGTGAGAGACCCGTGTACCGCAAAAGAAAAAAAAATAAAAAAATAAAAGATGAGAGGAATAATATAAGGCCATAGGCTCCAGTTGACAGGTGATATTTCTGTTTATAGGAAGGTAGAAAGTACAGCAAGTCTAGACTAGTAGGATGGGGAGATAATGGGTAATAAAGTTAGA
Source organism: Mesoplodon densirostris (assembly GCF_025265405.1). Lineage (NCBI taxonomy): Eukaryota > Metazoa > Chordata > Mammalia > Artiodactyla > Ziphiidae > Mesoplodon > Mesoplodon densirostris. The sequence continues at coordinate 98,844,716 of NC_082681.1, forward strand.
AGGAGGAGGGCAGGATCAAGCAAGGAAAAGCAAAGTGAGTTGGTTACGTTTTTCTGTGGTTGGAAAGAAGGAAGCATTGACAATTTTTACTATAAAGATAAGATGGGCAGTTGTGTGCCTGATAGGTGAAAGAGGGCAACCCTAGAGCCAGGGCAGCCAAAAGATGGGTAGTAATTCAGGAATAGGTTGAGAGGTGATCAGCTGTGTATCATGAATTGAGTTATCCTGAAGCTCAAGGCAGGTCGCAGGAGAAAGGGAGGGGAGGCAAGAATGGAAAGAAGTACTGCAATGGTACACGCTCCTTTTTTCTATTTTGCTGAGAACATACCCAGAAAAGAAGTATCACAAAAAATAGTATTTCCCCCCTGAAGTTTTATAATTGAAATGGAAGGACTTGACTGTATTTTTAAGTTTCCTTTTTAAAAAAAATAAGATCAAAGAGATTTTCTTCCTAAGGGTTGTGACCCAGCTTACTAAATGAGGAACACACATCTTGGGCAATCTCAAACACAAAGTGAGTAGTTCATCCTGTTTTGTAACATAAAAGTTGTCATTGAAACTTGCTGTTTTGTGAGAGAGAGGGCAAAATCAGAAAGCAAGTTCAGGTAGGTTTGGCCTTTCAAATGTTGTGTTACCGTAGTCTCCATTTAATGGCATCTTAAATGTCATGTTCTAGTTAATTTCAACTTCATGTCAAAAGTTTACACTCTTGATCTCATGTCATCTCATCCCTTACCTGGGCCATTTTTCACTCTGGACTCATCATCATCATCAACATTTATCAGAATTCCACAATGGTGAAGGTGTCCTTCTAGGTCCTTAGTTTTATTTGCTCTCCTTCCAGCCTAAATAATCCCCCCTTTTCGTTTACCTTGCAGATATTTGCAATGATTCTTTTATAGTGAATTTGGAATCCTGACCTCATCTTTTGGAATTGGAGCTACTTTTTATTCCTGTGATCCCAGTTGTGTTTCTGTCTTAAATTGTGTCTTTATAATTATGTTTAATTCTATCTCCCTTCTTTGGGTTATTTTCCAGTTAAAGCAACACGCTCTTTGGAAAAGTTTTGTTATCCAACACGGCTCCCTTTCAGATAACTTAGGGTAAAGTGAAGAATTAATAACCAAAGTTCCCTCGAAAATTTTTAGGAAGAAAGGCCACTGATGTAAATGAAATATGAAATCACATTCCTTCTTGGTTATTTACAGCTTAAGGAATTTTTTTGGAGATGCGGGAACATTTTTTTAATAAGATGAATTGCAGAAATTATATTTATTGTGAAAATCTGTAAGTTACAGAAAGAGACAGAAAGAAAATGAAAATCATCTATAATTGATTCCCCCCACACACACACTCAAAACAGCCACTGTTACTATTGTCACCTATATTTTCTTTTTGCAAACCACCTACTGTATTTACTGCACTCGCTGGTAGTTCTTTTAAAATAAATAACATATTATGAATGTTTAACCATGTCTTAAATGCTCTTCTTCTATACGATCTTGATAACTTTATATTTTCATCTGATTATATTTATTTACCAATCTTCTATTGCTGAACATTTGTGTTGTTTCCAAATTTCTGCTATTTTAAACAAAGCTATTATGAATATCCTTATACCCAAACCTTTGTGCATAACTGATTATTTCTTTAGGAAATTCCTAGAAATAAGTGTTGGGAATCCTTTTAAGGCATTTAGTAATGATTACAAAATTTTCACTCCAAGAAAGTTTCATCAGTTTAAGGTGGAATTTTAATAATGGGCTTCTTAGTTACTTCACTAGGAAACCAGTATTTTTCCCTCTCTGACACAACACAGAGAAAACCATGGTTCTTCACCAGCTCAGTGTTGTAATTTAATGAAATTGTAGGTGCTAGGTTTTGTCAATGATCTTTAGTCTTGTAAAATTTCAGCGGTGGCAAGTAATTCTTGCTCTCTACGACATGCAGGCAAACCACTTTTGCAATTAATGCTCTATGCCTACCATGATTTACTAGGTATTTATATATTTTTATAGTGCTTTAACATTTTTTGAATACCATTATCCTGTGCTTCTGGAAGTTTGAGATCATTAATTAGATAATTCTGTTGTGTTTCAGTGCAGAAAAGAAAAAAGGATAGTCCTGTAGCAAACCATTTTCTATGATTATTTTTACCCGTCTAGATAAGACATGAATATAGCCTTGGTCCACAGTCTATTGTAAAAGCTGATCAACCAGCTGTTTCATGTTTTACATTTTAATTTCCTCTCTAGTTTGCATTCAAATCCTATGATAGATTCTGGTTTATTTAGGAGTCCTATAAGATACAGTTGATTGTTTTCAGAATACCCCTTTTATGCTATGTCAGTTAAAGTGAAACAGCCCTTGTTAAGTACTGATGATAAGCACACATAAAGGCATACACTCAAATGAGTTATCCTCATTTGATCAAACATGTTTTCTCATTTTGTTGTTTCTGCAGGGGAGAAAAAGAAGTCAGGTTTGCCCATTCGTTGACTGATTGATTCATTCAATAAACCCTTATCAAGTGCCTTATTTACCAAGCATTGGGCTAGGCGTGGGAATATCCAGATGGGTAATCCATGTTTCCATCTTTGAAGGGTACACCAAGCAGAGGGAGGAGCATGCAGCCACATACAGGTGAATTCTCTGAGGGGTGGTGTGTGCTGAGAAAGATAAGTTCATCTGGTTCTGATGACACAGAGGAGAAGAGGATGGCAGTTTCACCTCAGGGCCTCAGAGGACCCAAAGGAAGACTTGGTGATAGGATTTATTAGAGAGATAATTAGCCAATTCAAATACTCTTCCATAAAATATAGCGTTAAGTGGTTGAAATTTAAATCTACATTCTAATATACACATGGCATTGAAATTTCAGGTTTGTTCTTCTTGCTGTTGGCCTTAAAATGGCAGTGTAATGGATGCTGTAGTGGGCTGCCCAAGCCCCCTTTAGGACAGTTATTCCCCCATCTGCTGAGAGTGTTGGCTGCTGCTTGTTCACAGCTGAGTCCCTCTCTGGAAATTGCTCTTGACTGGGGGGAGCTGACTTCCTGCAACAGATGTGGGGGTATAGAGGCCTGGCCCCCTTGCCTCAATGCAAGACAACTCTGAAGGGCCATCTCAGCTGTGGAGCCCCCTGTAGGATTGACTGAGGCCTATGTTGTGACTGCATTTCAGTTCAACTTCTTCCTCTGTCCAATCCTGCTTTACTTACATTTTTCTTTGTGTTGAACCCTGATAAGCTCCTATATGCAAATCAGGTTCAGAAGCTTCTTGCCACGGACCCTAATTTAGACAGACAATAATTGAACAGCATTTTTGTTCTGCACATCACAAGATGTTCTAACCACGAAGCTTCAGTCAGTTGGAGGTGGAGGCCATTAAAGGACTTGGCCCTTTCCAGGATTCAAGATGCCAACAGGGCCGGGGAGGGTGGTAAGCCTCATCAGTTCTGGATAATTTCTCTTAGGTGTCCTGAGGGTCCCTGGAACAGGGGTGGATGGTGGAGGCTGACCACTACAGTGGCCCATACAAGCTCTGGGGAATTCCATTCTCTCATCACTCTGTGTGCTGATTTAGAGGTGAGATTCATAGGCTCTGATCTGGACTTGCTACAGATGTGGATGTCTTTCTTTATTGGAGAAATTTGTGGCAGTGCAGCCAAGGCATAAATTATGAAACAGACACCCCTAATCTGTGAAGACGATTCAGGTCAGGAGCCATCCATCTCTCCCAGGCTACCATTTTGGATCCAGCTCAGATTCTGGGTTATTGGCAAAATGGTGCTGTTGGTGTCAACCTCTGTTCTTCCCCTAATACTACAACCATTTCATGCAGCTTCCTGTAGGATTTCTTATAGGGAATTGGAGATAGTGAAAGTGATTCTAGAAATGGATGATGGAATCCCAGAAGGAGAAGAGAGAAAGTGAGGCTGTGAGGGAGCTGTTGGTAGGATTTGAGTGGAAAGGTTCATAGATCGAGGGTCTTGGGTTAAAGGACATTGATATGAGATGGATTTGAACAACTGAACTAGAAAGATAGAAGATCGTGATTGCAAGGGAGGGTGCTGTAGAGTTTGGACAGGTAACCTTTGACTCTACTTCTTAATGACCATTAATAGCATTTAAATGAGTTGCAACATTTTGAATCAGCATGTCCAGAGATAGTATTCTCTGTGTGATTCAACAAACAATTTAAAGGCCAGAAAAATGAATGCCTTTAAAAAAAAATAGTAATCTGCTCTTGGTTTTACAATTGGGCAGAGGACACAACTATTCATTAAGTCCAAGTTTAGGGATGACTTAAGTCTAAATTTAGGGAAGGCCCATCTGCCGGATTGAGAAAGGCAGGAATCCTGTGCTTTGGATCCTGAAGATTCTAAGCAGAGGTCTTTGTTCAAATTGCACGCACATCACTGAAAGGATAACCCCTCAAATGCTGACTTGTGTGTGACTGATGGACGAAGAGTAGGGAGGGGACCCAAAGCAAGGTGCTCAAGGTCTGGCAGTGCAGAGCAACAGGGAGACAAAGAAAGACTTTCCCTACCCGCTTACTTTTTTGAAGATGATTGGAAAAGCATGGAAAAAGGCAAGGACTATATATAATTCAGCATTATATGAAGTCCAATAGGGACAACACATTGTCACATTCCACGGCAAAACAGAGAGAGGAGAGAGAGAGAGCCTGTCCTTCCCATGCCCTGCCAAAACAAAGATTATAGAGCTAGACTATTAGTATTATAATGACATTGACACTTTGAGGATTCTGTTCTCTGATTGAAAAAGATGAAGCACATTACTTATGGAAATGTCTGTAAAAGGAAATTGTGGGCTAGTTTTTAATCCTGTGATTCAGCCTCTTCTGTTTACTATCTACTGAAAAATCTTGTCTGGCAGCATGCCAATCTGTTTCTGTCCATCTGCTGCTAGCCTTTGATTGAGAAAACATTAAGTGAGGGCCTTCTACGTGCCAGGTGCTAGGAATGAACAATCAGGAAACAGTTCCAGTTTAACACAGGCGCGCACACACAAGGAATCATGTTAAATTACATTTCCTGTGCCTAGTTATTGTTGATGCATGCACAAAAATGTCCTTTTTCAATGAAAGAAACCTCTGTGTACCTTTCAAGAGATCACCCTTGGACCAAGTTAGAATAGATGCTAAGATAACTTTGGTTTGGGTTTCCAGGTGTGTGGCCTCTGTTACCTTTTTTAGTCTTACTCATAGATCGTGTGATACTTCTGGCCTTAGGAGGGGTACGGAGAACATCACAAATGCCTTTTCTGTCATGAGAAATCAGGTTGCATGCGGGAACGGCCACAATCTGAAAGGAAATCACATGGGTCGCCCTAGTCGATAAAAGGCAGAACACCCAAAATACACTGCCTGTGATCTGCTTTTCTCCCCTTGTTCCTTTCTCTCTGATTTCGTGAAGAATATGTCCAGAGGGAAATGAGTTTTCTGTAGATAAATCAGTCTGCTGGTCCACAATATTGCGTTTCCAGTGGACAGGTCTGAGAAATGGGGAAAAGTACAGAGGTTGAGCTGACTGCAAGGTAGGCGAGGCAAAAACATTCTATGTGCAAAAGAAAAATCATCTGGGGCTTATGCTTGCTTTATTTCTGGATTTTATTTGTGAACAGAATACTATGAGAAGCTGATGGAAATGAGAGAGCATTTTTTTTCTCCTACTGTGTTCTTTTAAAAGGTATATTTCAGTAAACAGATATTTTTTAAATATGGCTTCCTTTCCCATAGATGAATTTCTTTGAAAGGAATTTATAGGTTTAAAGATTGCATGAGAGCAAGTTTAATACCAGTCCTTAAAATTCAAAGCATAGTGAATTGTAAATTTCCAATGAATATATGTGTGTGTTAAGATATTTGAATACTTTTTCATAGAAAAATAGGGGTTTTTAAAAGTATGAGCAGTTAGGGCCTCCCTGGTGGCGCAGCGGTTAAGAGTCCGCCTGCCGATGCAGGGGATACGGGTTCGTGCCCCGGTCTGGGAGGATCCCATATGCCGCGGAGCGGCTGGGCCCGTGAGCCATGGCCGCTGGGCCTGCGCATCCGGAGCCTGTGCTCCGCAACGGGAGAGGCCACAACAGTGAGAGGCCCGCATACCGCAAAAAGAAAAAAAAAAAAAAAAAAAAGTATGAGCAGTTAGAATTTAAGCCACTCTTCAAATCATGCATTCTATATATAAATTCTTGGCATTATTTTTCAATATTTTTAAAATACAATGGATGAAGCCCTCAATGACAATGAAAAATGATGCCTGCATTTTTCAAGTTACAAGTAATTTGTAAACTGAGAGCTTATTCAGTCTTGCTGCTAAAACCTTTGCAGCTATGTGTGAAGAACACGTGCAAAATATAGTAACAAAAATACAGTATCTGCCTGGTATTTCTAAAGGACCTTGGTTACATATAATTCCGTACATATAAGAAAGGCAATATTAGGGGTTTTTTTCCTCCACAAATATATCCTTCCTATAAGGTGGTATGTGCAGTATATTGATTTGTACAATTTTACATGAAGTGGAAAGTCAGAAAGAGATGGAGTGTGGAAACACATTGAAAGCTTTTATTTCTCTCACACTGTTACTTGTCTGGTTGAATATCGTTTCCTCTGTCTTTGGCATCTGAGCCTTGTGGTCCAGCACAGTATAAGGGTGTTTGGGTCCTATAACCTGTTATTTAACTAATACTGTTTTCTAGAAGAGTTCCCACTAAGATTTTTCAGCTTCTCGTGCTATGTGTTAACCAGGCATTTTAAACCATCACTTCTCATCACTCCCATGATCCCACCGTTTCATGCTTCCCTCCTTCTCTAGCTGCTCCTTCAGCCTCCTGTGCCAGCACCTACACGCTTCACCTCCAGTGTTCCCTGTTTTGGGAAATAGAATCACCTTCAGACCAGTTTTCAAGTCATGACCCTTGACACTGGTAGCAGACATTGGAGGGGTCCCACCATCTCCCCTCGGCACCCATTCCCATATACAGGGACCTACGGCTACTGAGTGCTGCAAGTCTATGCCTGAGGGCTTTCTCTGGCCACTGGAACCCATAAGGGCTTCCAGTCAGGACAGGCCAGCAGTGGGGTGGGGTTAATGCCCCCAGGAACAGCCATCTTCCTAAGACTGACATGATCAATCAATCCCCTCTTAGTTGGAATCACTAAGGCGTGTTCTGCACAGTCTCCCAGAGGTCTCGAGTGGGATCAAGCCCCAGTTGCCCACAGTAACAGCCTGCTAGATGCTGTGTCTTTACTGCCTACCTTCCCTTCCTTGTTTCATCTCCCCAGAGTCCTACCGGGGCTTCCTGAGGTCACCTCCCAAATAAACTAGTGGCATCCAACTCCTTGTTTCAGGGTCTGCTTTTGGATATTAGATACTTTCTTCTTGTCTTATTCCTAAAGTCCTAGTTGCAAAATAATAGCTTGGATCTGTCCACCTCACCGTCTCCGTGTCCCTGCAGACCTGGGGTTCCACACGTGGGACCGCTACAGTTCTGAGTCTGCTCGTTTAAGTCCCGTCATTTGGTCCAGCCCTTCTGCAGTCCACTCTTTTTCTTTTTCCTTTTTTACTGTGATAAAATATGTATATAACGTAAAATTTACCATTTTAAGTGTACAATTCAGTAGCAGGAAGTACATCTGTATTGTTGTGCAGCCATCACCACCATCCATCTCCAGAATTTTGTCATCAACCTAAATTGAAACTCTGTCCCCATTCCTCTCTCCCCTCAACCCCTGGTAACCTCCATACTACTTCCTGCCTCTATGAATTTGACTACTCGGGAACTTCACATAAGCGGAATCATACACTATTTTGTCCTTTTGTGTCTGGCTTCTTTCACTTGGCATAATGTCCTCAAGGTTCATCCATCCAGTCCTTTCTTACATTAAAGGAAGAATAATTTGTTTTTAGTGGGGAAAGCACAAATTTGATGTTACTAAGTTACAAAAAAATATTTATTGTCAGAAGTGATGTAAACAAAGTTGTTCAAAGACAAAAGCTAACTACCCATCGGCCTTTATCCCATCCCAACCCTTCTGAGGTGACTTGTGTTGACAGCCTGGCATGTATCCTTCCAGACTTTTCTCCTGGAAGGATAATCTTTCTAAAATATAAATCTCATGAGGTTACTCGTGTGCTTCAGACCCTTCAGCAACCTTCCAAGATCAAGTCCGAAATGATGACTGTGGCCCAGACACACTGCAGACCTGAGAGCTCCCTACAGTGGAAGCCCAATCTCCCATGACTTCTTCTGTTCACTGTGTAGCCACACTGGCCCATTTTCAACTTCTCAAATAATCTACCATGTTCTTTATGGTCTCTGGCCTTTGCACTTGCTCTTCATGTGGATCTCTTCCTAGCTCTCCTCCTGTTACTGAAAGTGGGGTCTGGCTGCTCACCTCACGAAAGCCAATAAAGAGGTAAGGTTGGTGGAAAGGAAAGTTTGCTTTATGTTGGAGGCCGGCAAGCAGGGGTGGGAGGGAAGGGCAGAGTCCTGTCCAAAGGCCGACTCCCCCCCCACTGACAATCAGGGGGCAAGAACTTTTATAAGCCGAGGGAGGGGGCTACATACAGAAACAGCACAGTCAGCTCTGACAGTCATCTTGAAATTGGTCATGCGGTGGTCTGACCAGTGTGGTCTTGATTGTTTTAAGTACAGTTAGTCTTTAGTTCCAAGGTCGGTTTGTTCATATATCTTTGAGGCCAGCTCTCAGAATTGTGGCAGCCTATGTCATGGCTCCAGTCTGGTCACCATGTAGTTAACTTCTTCCACCTGTTGGGGGTTTGGTATCTATAGGACAGCTCAAAAAATAAGGCTCTGAATATTATCTATAGCCCTTGAGGAGGAACTTAAAGGTCCTTGACTATTTTTAATGACTGAACTATTATTAGTTAGTCTTGTTGGACTGTTTTCCTTTGTTTCTGCATTTTCTCACTTCTCTGATTAAACTTATTCTTTGGCTTAAGTTTTTCCACAGACAAAAGGCAGGTCGAGGACATGGGGGCAAGGACCATGGGGTCCTGCTCCGTTTTGCTCCTTCCTACCTACGACTTTGGTAACTCTTGATCATCTTTCAGAGTTTATTTTAAAACTTACTTTTTAGGGGGAGGGTCTCCTTATCTGATAGCTTTTCCCGCAAACTACACTGTACCCCCCATTCTTCCTTCCTATGGCACCTTGTTTTATACCTTTCCTGCCCTCCCTGGGATAAACTCCAGGAGTGCAGACACTCTGTCTTTTTCACCACCTAGCGCAGTGCTTGCACCTAATAAGTTCACAGTAAATATTGATTGGCTAATTAAGCCTTTCTTTGAGAACCCAATTTAGAACTTTGGGTTTTAAATTTCATTTGGACCCCTCTGTGTTATCCCTCTTTTCTGAGTTACTTTAATGTACTTATTATGATGGGTTAGTAACTATTTTTTCCCCAAATAACAGGGTTCATTTTTTTTCAGTTATACATATATGTGTAATCTGTTCTTTTTCAAGTTCTTTTCCCATTTAGGTTATTACAGAATATTGAGCAGAGTTCCCTGTGCTAGATAGTAGGTCCTTGTTGGTTCTCTATTTGAAATATAGCAGTCTGTATGTGTCAGTCCCAAACTCCCAATCTATCCCTCACCCCATCCTTCCCCCTGTAACTGTAAGTTCGTTCTCTAAGTCTGTGAGTCTGTTTCTGTTTTATAGACAAATTCATTTGTATCATTTTTTTAGATTCCTCACATAAGCGCTATCATATGATGTTTGTCTTTCTCTGTCTTTTTTTACTTCTTTACTTTTTTTTTACTGTCTTTACTTCACTTAGTACGATAATCTCCAGGTCCATCCATGTTGCTGCAAATGGCATTATTTCATTCTTTTTAACGGCTGAATAATATTCCATTCTATACATGTACCACATCTTCTTTATCCATTCATCTGTCGATGGACATTTAGGTTGCTTCCATGTCTTGGCTAAACAGTGCTGCAATGAACATTAGGGTGCGTGTATCCTTTCGAACCGTGGTTTTCTCTGTATATATGCCCAGGAGTGGGATTGCTGGAACATATGGTAGTTCTATTTGTAGTTTTTTCAGGAACCTCCATACTGTTCTCCATAGTGGCTGTACCAATGTACATTCCCACCAGCAGTGCAAGAGTGTTCCCTTTTCTCCACACCCTCTCCAGCATTTATTGTTTCTAGATTTTTTGATGATGGCCATTCTGACTGGTGTGAGGTGATACCTCATTGTAGTTCTGATTTGCATTTCTCTAATAGTTAGCGATGTTGAGCATCTTTTCATGTGCCTCTTGGTCATCTGTATGTCTTCTTTGGAGAAATGTCTGTTTAGCTCTTCTGATGATTGGTTCGTAACTATTAAACCACCTAGTTGGCTGGCAAAATTATATTTTTAATGAAGGGAATGTCCTCGTTTTCCCTGAGTCTTCTTGTCCGATTTTCAACACCCATGTCCTCAGCACTTATTTGATGACAGCTATGACTCTAATCTACCATAATACAGGCCACAGTCCCTTATCTGCACTTCCCAAACATCCAGAGCCCTGAAAATTGAAAGTATTTTCAGGAGCTTTCAGTAAGAGCTGACCAGAACTGATGTGTCTGGTTTGCTATTAGTCATATGTTTTACTGCAGACATAATAATGCAGGTGATCTCAGAGTGGTTGTCCCAGTTGTCATTAGGACTATTACATAATATACACCTATGTACTGTTTTGTCACTCTAAAATCTGAAAAATTCAAAGTTCTGAAATGCATTTGGTTCCCAGAGTTTCAGATCAGGCCCATCTTTAAAAATTTAAACTAGGGAGCTTCCCTGGTGGTGCAGTGGTTAAGAATCCGCCTGCCAATGCAGGGGACATGGGTTTGAACCCTGGTCTGGGAAGATCTCACATGTCGTGGAGCAGCTAAGCCCGTGCGCCACAACTACTGAGCCAGGGCTCTAGAGCCCGCATGCCACAACTACTGAGCCCGTGTGCCACAACTACTGAGCCCGTGTGCCACAACTACTGAGCCTGTGTGCCACAACTACTGAGCCTGTGTGCCACAACTACTGAGCCCGTGTGCCACAACTACTGAAGCCCTCCCGCGAGCCTAGAGCCCGTGCTCCGCAACAAGAGAAGCCACCGCAATGAAAAGCCTGTGCATAGTAACGAAGAGCAGCCCCCGCTCGCCGCAACTAGAGAAAGCCCGCACGCAGCAATGAAGGCCCAATGCAGCCAAAAATAAATAAAAAATTAATTAATTAAAAAATACATATATAAACTAGGAGGATGGCATACTTTGGAAAATATAATACCAAAATGAAACAGTCATAAGTTTATTCTGTTCATCATGAGGTTTTAGTTTGTTAGTTGGTGGGTTTTTGCTAAGGAACACAGTTCATCGTTCTCAGAAAAGACCTGACTATTCCCACCAAACTTTTCAGCAAGAATGCAACATGTAGGAGTACCAACAAAGTTTCCAATTTTAAGCTTTCAGTACTTTGGTGGCAGTGCTTCCATGGCGTCTGCTGTTCTGTCCCTCTGAGTAGGGCCATCATGCTAACTGAACCCCAGAGGACAGTAGGGTTCTCTACTCACCAAAACTTGGCTGACTCTGGAACCTTCCATCTGCTAGTCTCTGCCAGCTCTAGTGTCCCTGCTCTGATCCCCTGAAGCCCTTGCTGCTGTTTCCACGGACTAGACACGCTGCAGTCGCCCCATCCACAGCACGGCACTGGGAGGTGCTCCTTCTACACCTGTAGGCTGAGGTCTCAGAATCCTCTGGTTGGAACCCCCAGGGAAGACAGTGGCTCCAGAGACCCCTGCTCCAAAGGCCACCACATTTCCCATGCAGCCTGGTATATAAAGATGGGCTGTAGTTATTATGGCAGTTGAAGGAAACTCGGCATTATTTATAAAACCGAGTTAACAGAATCTAATTCTAAATCTATCTCTCTGTGTCTGTGTTTTTTCTTTTAATAACTTGACCAATTATCATCATTCTAGATCTTTCCAGTGGGGCAAAATATGGCTATTATTTGAGAAAGGAAGAAAGAGTAGCATGTATCTTGGCTTGGGTTCCCCTAGAAGCTGATCCTAAGACAGAATGTGAGTGCAAGTCATTTATTTGGGAAGTGATCCCAGCAGACCCCAGAGGGGTTTGGAAACCTAGAGGAGGTAAGGAAGTCAAAAAGGATGAATTTTCAAGCCTGTTTCCACTGTGGGTGACTGGAGCTCAATCCTGCTGGGGACCCCGGGGGAGACAGTGGAGGATCCTCCTCATTTATCCCCACTGAGTTGTGAGGTAGAGTCAGTCAGGGGCTTAAGTAGAAACGAATGAGGAGGGGATGTAGGGGGGTGGGGCATGGACAACACCTGTTAAACATCTTTCATTAAAACCTCAACATAACTTTAAAAAGGTATGATAATAATTGTAAACCTTATCAAGTTCTAAAATTTCATCTTCTCAAAGTTTTTAAATGACCCCTTCGTTGATATATACAATTCACATACCATACAATTCACTCACTTCCAGTGTACAGTGTAATGGTTTTTAATATATTCACAGGGTTGTGTAATCATGACCCCAATGTGACTTTTGAATTTTTTTGGCCCCGCAAAAGAAACCCTGCACCCATTTGCAGTCATTCTCCATTCCCCATCACCACCACCACCATCACTACCCGCCTACCCTCAGCCCCTGGCAACCACTAATCTACTTTCTATCTCTAGATATTTGCTTGTTCTGAACATTTCATATAGATGGAATCATACCATAAATGACTTTTATGTCTGGCTTCTTTCACTCAGCATAATGTTTTCAAGGCTCATCCACATTGTAGCATGTATGAATACTTCATTCCTTTTTATGGCTGAATAATATTTCATTGTATGGATAGACCACATTTTGTTTATCTCTTCATTAGTTGATGGACATTTGGGTTGTTCCCACTTTGGGGCTATCGTGGATAGTGATAGTGCTGCTATGAACATTCATGTACAAATTTCTGTGTAGACATATATGTTTTCATTTCTCTTGGGTAGATACCTAGGAGTGGAATCGCTGGGTCATATGGTAACTCTATGCTTAACCTTTTGAGAATCATCTTCCTAAGATTTTTTAAAAATTTATATATATAATTTATAATGTATATAATTTAACATATATATAATATATATATAACATATACATATATATAATGTGTTAACTTCTGCTGTACAGCAAAGTGATTCAGTTATATATTCTTTTCCATTATGGTTTATCACAGGATATTGAATATATTTCTCTGTGCTGTATATACAGTAGCACCTTGTTGTTTATCCATCCTATATATAATAGTTTGCCTCTGCTAATCCCAAACTCCCAGTCCTTCCCTCCCCTACCCCCCTTGGCAATCACAAGTCTGTTCTCTATACCTAAGATTTTAAAATGTCATCTTCAGTGATTTTCTGGATACCACGTAGTGTGGATGCACCTAGAAAATGGTATTTTGTGTTGCCTTCTGGAAAGAGAAGTTGACTGTATTAGTCCAGGAAACTGGAAGGAGACAGGAGGGGCTTGACCAGCTAAGCTGCCTGCTTCTCCCGTATGCTTTTCCCAGATGGTTGGGACTGGAAGAGATAGATCTTTGGGGCAAAATGCCCCAACATTCACAGGAAAACCCTGACCAAAGAAAATACTTACTGGTGTATTGAAGTATATGCTTATATATAAAATGTGTATATTTACATGAATATAGTTATGTGTATATTTAAGTATAATATTTAACATGTAATAAGTATTTTCCTTAGTAACAATTTTCCCATGAACGTTGGGGCATTTTAGTTGGCCTGTGAGCCTGGAATACAGATCTTGATGCCAAATTCAATTCCTTAATAGGTGAGCGATAATTGCATTGTATTCGTCAGTTTAGAAAGCACAATATAAACAATGTCATTAAGTTCCAAAATTTACAGGGTAATCTAATAAAGATGTATTGGTGGTGTTCAAAGAAAAAGCAATTAAGGGAAACAGCTCCTGAGCCTTAAAAAAAATAATGTACATCCTTCGCTCTTTTCCCTACTGTCATCATTAGGTTGTAACTGAAGTAAATTTCATAAAATTTCAAGTAGTTGAGTTTATTTTTATTAGATTTGATATACAGCTTTGGGAAAGCACTTCTGTCAATTTACTTGCATACAATTTTTTTCTGAAATAGGGAAAGTTAGTGACAATATAAAGGCAGGTAGACTGATTTACAGAGAAGTTTTGCAATTATGTGACTCTAAGTGCTTAATTTTAGGTCTCTAAAAAGTATAAATTTATAACAAAAAATCAATCATTTATACAATGAATCCTGGAAATAGCCCAGTAAACGAAACTACTCATCACAACTAATAATTTTTTTTTACTAATTCTGGATGAATTATTTTCATAAGTTCATTTTTAAGTCTTATCATCCAAAGACAACCACTCTTAACATTTGGGTATATTTTATTTCAGCCTTTTTTCATGCATTTGTTTGTTTTCTCTGTGTGTGTGTCACACATTTATATTTATAGTCATAGAACAGACACAATTTTATATCTTTTCACCTGATATTAAAACATAAGTTATGAACACAATTTAATATCAAATAAGCTTACCATAGCTTACTTAACTAATACCAGATTATTGGACATTATGTATTATGTGTGTGCACTGTTATTATAAACGACACTGCACTAAAGATCTTTAGGAATAATATTTTTTCCACATTTGATATTATTTCTTGGAATTGAATCATAAAGTAATAATTTCCGATTTAAAGATATGGATACTTTAAAGTTTTTGACAGATACTGCCAAATTGCTTCTCTCAAATGTTTTACCAATTACTATTCCAGCCAGCTTTGTTTCATCACATTGTTGGCAGCCTTTAATATCATCCTTTTTTTACAATCTTTCTCAGATTGCAAGTGAAAATGGTATTTCTCAGTTTCTCAAATTGAGAGGTGAAAATGGTTGTTTTTAATTACTAGAAAGTTGAACATTTTTCTTGTGTCTATTAGTCAATTACATTTTCTGGGAGGGCTATTTTTATTTCTTTTTTTTCTTCATTTGTGGTTAGAATCTGGGGTGGAATCTATTCTTCTTTTTGAATAAACCAGTATTTACGTATATGTTTCTTGGTTACAGTTAAAAACTTTAACCAACATGTTTAAATACTCTTTGAGAATGATTATACCCTTCTAAAGCAGGTAGTCTTCTGTGAGCTTCTCGACCCCTTCCAATGTACCGATTTCACACCCAGGTGTATGGCCAAAAGCCACGGGATGATTCTGATACTGCAATTAAAATGGTTTAGTCCAATAAGTAGACTTCCTTGAACATGTTTTCCTTGTGGTATTATTCTATGCAAAATTTGTATTGTGATTCTACTACTTTTACAAACCCCCAGGGGAATGTAGCAGTTTCAGACTTCACCTGTGCTAAGATGACTCCCAAATCACTATGTATTTCCAGCCAAAGTCAACAGATGGGAAAATAGATAACTATTGGCTTTGTAGTTGGGTCAGTTATGAGAGACAAAAGGAACTGGGGAAGTATGAGATACAGATGGACATAGTAAGACTAAGCTAAGAACGTACATGGAGACCCACACAAGGATATACACAGAGTAGAGGAGCCCCAGAAATAGACTCAATGAATCAAACAAATTCAGCTGGACAAGGGGGCACAGAAGAACAGAACATCACAGCACAACTTTCTAGATTTAGAATTTTGTTACTAAAGGCTGTTAAATGTATTTTTGCAATTGTGGGTGTAAGTGTTGACATTGGCATTTTCAGTTCCATTTGCTCCTTTGTCTAGGAGGAATTTGTCAAGGATCAGAGGACCCCCAGGTCTGGATTACACCTCCTTTCAACAAGACGGAAGCCACCTCTAATGAGAGGTGGTTTCACCTTTCAACTTGGAATGCAGATTGGTATTACAATTTGGTGCTATGCCCAAAGCTTGGGAGTACAGAGTGTGTTTAAGGTACTTAAACACACACACACACACACACACACACAATTTCAGCTAGAGCATAATATTAAAACACATTTAATGTATAAGAAACTTCTGTCAGTAGCTGGTACAACATAGACCAGGTACCTTTCTGTTCCACAACCTAATGGTGCAGGCTTAAGATTTAAATGCTCCAGAGGAATTCATAATTAACAAAGCCTTTAAAATACCTTTTTAAAATATCAGATGCTCAAGTGATCTTCTGCTGAGGAAATAGTTTAGTTTTCTGATGGGTGCCCAGACTATGTTATTGATTAAAGGAAACTCTGTAGCCTTTAGATGTGAGGCAGGCAGGTTGTGGAGCTGACATTGTACTGTTAATATTTGGAGACCTGTATGAATCCTTCTCCAGGTAGAAGACTCCATTTCTATGTTGACACTTTTTTCCTTGCAAATTTTTGGGAATAAGTTTGTAATTAAAAAGATATTTGGAACAGAAAATTTGGGGTTGAAACTTTTAAAGGGCACTTGTGATCAAATGGTCACACTGACATTAAAATAAGTTTTGTGATACATCAGATTTTGAGTAGAAATGCATTCTGATGAACCCACTAGAGTAAGTGCTTTGCACAATGAGCCCCTGTTCATCCTTTGCAGCTGAACTAGTTGACTTGTCTGAGTTGTTTCATGCCAGCAACAAATATTTATTGAGGATGTCTACATGTCAGATATTCTCCCAGGTTCTGGGAATAAAGTAGGAAACAAAACAACTAAGACCCTGCCCTCACAGAGCTTATAATCTAGTGAGGAGGATCACACAGTAAATAACCAAAAAATCAACCAAATAAATACCTACGTACCTACATACATACAAAGTACTACCAGTGGCAAGTAATCCATGAAAAATAAAATAGATGGTGTGATGGAGCAGAGTCAGGGAATACCTCTTCCTTAGAGGTGAGGTATAAGCTGAGATCAGAGATGTTGAACATGTAAGTATCAGGGAAAAGAGTATTACAGGAGATGGGAACAATTGATGCAAAGCCCATATGGTGGGAACAACTGAAGTGTTCAAGGAACAGAAGGAAAATCAACATGGCTGGAGTGGGATGAAGTGGGTACTAAGGCAAGATACACAGGCAAGAGTGAATTCATATGTGGCCCTGTAATAAGTAATGAGGTGGGATTACCTCTTTGCAATGTAAGTCATTGGAAGATTTGAAGCAGGGAAATGTCTTGAATTTGATTTTGCTTTAAAGGATATTCTACCCTATGTAAGTTGAAAACAGAGAAGTTAAGAGTGGAAGCAGTTGCAGTTGCAAGGCTATTGCAGTAGTCCAAAGGAGAGATGCTTTTATCTTAGACCAAGGTAGTAGCAGTATGGGTTCTAAGAAATGGTTGTATTCAGGTAGAGTTGACTTACTGATGTATTGATTGGAGGGTGGAGTGGCCAGGAGGAAAAAATAACAAGGATAATTCCTGGATTTGGGCCTGAACAACTGGGTGAAGTATGGTACCATTACTGAGGTGGAAAAGACTGCAGAAGAACTGGTTTGGTGGAGGGGACTCAAGACCTCTGTTTGAGATATGTTAAGTTTGAGATGATTATTAAATAGCTGAAGGCACAATTAAGTAGGCAATTTCTATATCAAGCTTGAAGTTTCAAGTCTATAGGATTGAGTGAGATCACCCAAGAATGATTTAAAAAAAAAGAGAGATCCAAGAACTGACTCTTGGGGCTCTCCAACATTTAGAAGCTGGGAAAAGGAGAAAATCCAGCAAAGGAGTCTGAGAAGAAGCAGAGTTAGAGAGGAAGAAACCCAAGGAAATGTGTGGCCCAGAAACAAGTGGAGACAGTGGGTCAAGAAGGAGAACAAGGGAGTTCCCCAGTGGCCTAGTGGTTAGAATTCTGGGCTTTCACTGCCTTGGCCCAGGTTCGATCCCTGGTTGGGGAACTGAGATCCCACAAGCTGCATGGCGCAGCCAAAAAAAGAGACATTAAGGCAGATCCTACAGACATTATAAAGAGAGAGAGAGAGAGAGAGAGAGAGAGAGAATAAGAAGGAGGATAAGACGAGAAGCTGCTAAGAGAACAATTAATTTAAGGACCCAGACTGGACCACTGAGTTTGCAATATGAAAATCACTGACATCCTTGACAAGAGTAGTCTAGGTGGAATGGTAGGGATGAAAGCCTGACTGAAGTGAAGTGGAGAAATAGAGGCAATGGGTGAAGATAACTCTGAAGAAGTGTTATGAAGAGATGCAGAGGGAAGGGGTTGTAGCTAAAAGGAGATATTGGGCCAGTTAGGTTTTTTGAAGATGAGAGATACCAGAGCAGGTTTGTGTGTCGATGACAGTGATCCAGGAGAGAGGGAGAAATCGATGATTCAGGAAAGAAAGTATATGATTAGAGGATCAAAGCCCTGGGGGGAATAAGATCCAAAGAGAGTGGCGAGGGTTGACTTCCTTAAAGAAGCCACTTCACTTAAGTCATAAGAGGTAAAGAAAGCAGCACATGCAGGCACAGGTGAAGGTATATAGCTGGATTTATTATGGAAAGATGATATTTTTATTTTCTTAATAAAAAATGTAGCAGAGCCATCAGTCAAAGAGGGCTGGGGGCAGGGGAGGTGGTGTCATGGAAGTTTAAGAAGAAAAGGCATGAAATAGCCATTTTGGACAGTGGGAAATTACATACTAAGGTTCAAAAACATTATTCATTTAATTGCATGAAGGTATCTGTCAAATATAATAGTCTTAACTTTAGAAAAGAGATAATAAAATATTCTTCCCGAGGATGATTAATCAAAAGATACTGCTTGGATTGCTCCAAGTCCATGATAAAAATGTTATCAACAGAGAAAAAATGGCTTTACCTCTTCGCTGCTATGGTCAGTGGGCATTTGTCCAATCTATGATAGAATTTATCCATTTGTTTTGTTATAGGTTAAAAAGGTGGTTTAAGACCCAGTCATTTTTTGTGTGATGCACAGTTTGAAGAAATAATAAAACCTGGGATGTTATGCCAATATTGTAAGACGTGGGTCTATAGATAAATCATCTATACTGAATCAAAGGTTGATGAGACATGCTATAAAAAGGCTTGAGTTGCCAATAAGTATTTGTGGGGAGGTGGAACTTAAGGAAGCAGAGGCATGATTAATTCCCTGGCAGGCCCAGCCTTCCTATCACTATATGACAACAGCAGGCCCAATATATGCAAGTAATTTTGCACACATAATCTTTGTTTCAACTCTGCCTGCAAGGTACATCCCTGTTTTACAGACTGGAATTAGGAGGAGTTCAGAAGTTATTTGCCCAAGATTCCACAGTGCCTAAGAGGCAAAGTGGGGTCAGAACCTCATTCTTCCAATTTCAAAGCCAAATGCTTCCTAAGATGTTGGATCCATTCATTGAACAGATATTTGTTGAGTATATACCATGCAACAGGCAATGTTCTAAGAGCCTTATATATTTTGCCTCAATTTCTTTTCACAACTACTTGATAAGGTAGGGAGTAAATACTTCCACTCTTTTACAGGTCAGGAACTTGAGGTTTAAAGGAGGGGATAAATTTAATCACCTAACCAATGGTAGACCCTGAATATGAGAGATGTCTAATTTTTTAGAAAGATGAATATTTCCTTTTTGAAGTGATACAAAGCCAATTTCACACAAGGAATTAATTAAGACAGTTGGATTGGTAAGGTTTGGGGCCCACTGCTCAGAATGAAATATAGATATTCTGACTAAAAGCACCTCAATTTGTTTTTGATTTGGGGTAACTGAGTAGATGTCCTAAAGTGAATGAGGAAACTGGATCCCAGCTACAGATACCCCTGAAATAATTTACCCAGACAGCAACAGATATTTTGTTTTTCTCTACATTTTGGCGCTAGTGTTCATTTTTGTGTGGCAGGTTCTCTTCTGATATTAACCTAACAACTGAGTCCAGGACCTCTCACTGAGATTTAGAGTGATCCTTTTTTACTTTTTCTGAGAGTATAATTTTCCCTAAAAAGAATTGAACCTATGAACATACAAGTAACTTCATCTGAGTTCCATTTGAGGTCCTGTCTTCACAAACATTGACAGCTTGTTTTGGCTTTCCGGAAGCCTTTTATCAAACCACAAGGTGGGTTTTGGCCAGACATGGAGAGCTTTCAACCTGTCTCCAAACAGTTGGTATGAAATAACAGGAAAAGCCTCTTTCCAAAAATAATTTGAGTGAAAAGTTTAAAATTATAGAGCTCCCATAAAAGAATGAGGAGACCATGGTGGGTCAGGAGAAGGTAGGCTGAGGCAGAATTTGCATCTAAATCCCCAAGCCATTAAAAAAATTGATATATAATTGACATATATTAGCTTTAGGTGTACAACATAAAGATTCAATATTTGTATATACTGTGAAATGATCACCACAATATGTGTAGTTAACATACATCACCACACATAGTTACAAAAACTTTTTTTCTTTGGATGAGAATTTTTAAGGTCTACTCTCTTAGCAACTTTCAAATATACAATACAGTCTGATTAACTATAGTCACCATGTTGTACATTACATCCCCATGACTTATGTATTTTATAACTGGAAGTTTGTACCTTTTGACCACCCGATTTACTTTTTTTTCCAGAATTTTTTATTGTGAGAATTTTCAAGGAATTATACACTCATATACCTTGCAACTAGATTGTACAGTTAACATTTTCGCTATATTTGCTTTGTTCCGTATTATCCATCTATCCATCCCTCTATCTATCAATCCCTCTTTTTTTATGTATTTCAAAGGAAGCCACAGACATGGGACCTTCTACCTCTAATTACCTTAGCACGCCTATCCTTAACCAGCTTTGTTTGCATCTGCATTTTCTTGTCGTACAACAAGCACAAAAATCACGTTTTTTTGTTTTGTTTTGTTTTTATCACAATGCTTTTATTATAACAAAATTCACATGTTTTTTATTAACACCTATTGATGTCACTCAAATTGCATGCTCCACAGGGCAGACTTTGGGCTAATGCTTTGGGGTTATGAAGACACCACCTATGTAATGAAATTCCAGGTTATTTAAAATTGTTGTCCTGTCTCATGTAGATTAATCACAGAACGGAAAGGGGGTTAATCATTCATTTTACAGATGGGGAAAGTGAGGCCCAGAAAGGTGGGGACTCTTGTTCAAGGTCATACAGCCCAGTAGACCTATTTGGCATAGAGCTTTTCTACAGAATGACAATGTTCTGCCTTGTCCTTGAATGAGGCTATGTTTTCCTTTTACTCTGGTCCTTGCACACCGCTGACTGCCTTGGTCTTTGGCTCACAAGGGTGTTTCAGCGGCAAAGTAAAACTCCTGGGCCAGGCTCCAAGCTAGGCTCCCAAATGACTGCTTTGTAACTTCATTTCTTCCAGTTACTTGTCACATCTCATCCAGATTTCTTTTCCTTGGCAATGTCCACATTTCATTCTGTTCTTCTAGAATTCCAAATTAATCATCTCATTTTTGGTGAAAGGAGATGTTGAAATGAAGAAGTGTTCAAAGTATTCTACAGCAGGCCTGTGACCCTCTTCTGGGCATTTGTAACACCCAGCTCTTTCAGAGACTAAGATCTAGGGAGTGGGTGAGCCAAAGGGGGAATGGTATCTCTCCTATTTTATATTCTACCTTAAAGATGTTTGTGATTCTAAAAATCATGTTGGTAAAATAAATAAAAATCATGTTGGTAATACATAGGAGGGCAATGAGATATTTCACCCTTAAATCACAGTCAAGGAAACTATCGTGGCATCATATGATTATTTTCGATACTTAAAAAACAGTATTCTTAAAGGAGTGTGTGTTTATATATATTCCATTGAATTTCCAAAAGGTGAATTAAACGATTAGTTTTATGTAACAGTTTTAAAAATGAAGACTATAACACACAAATTTGGGAAAGACAAGGCTGTAATTTCTGGGTTTGCCTCCTTTTTTCATGGGAGACCATATTGAGGTCAAGCAGAAACAAATTTTGTGTACCATGATTATAATACACGAAAGAGAACCCACTCCTTTCACACGACAAAGACAAGAGCTTGGCTATGAAACGAGGCTCATTATGATTGCTGACATTTTAGGGAAATGCAGTAATTTACATGTAAAGCGTGATGAAACAATTTTTATGGTTTTAAATGTATTCTGAAAGGCCTTGGAAGGCAATGTCATTGTAGTATCTCAGAAGCAGCCGCATCTGGAGAAAGGTTTCTATGGCAACTCATGAAAGCTTGATGTTTTTTTCTCCTTTTCAAGAGCATAAATCATCCCACGGCCTGAGGCTTCAGTAAAGGTCTCCTTTATTTTAGAAGCTATTGCCATTTGTTCTTGTGTTGTATATTTTGACTGTCTAAGAGAAAACAGAGCAAAGGGCTTCCAAGAGGGCTTGGAGTCTTTTTCCTATCTGGGGGCAAGATGTGAATAACGTAATTCTAGACTTTGCTTCTCAGTGATCAAAGTGATGGTACATACACATTGATATGTTTGGTTTATATCATGTGTTGTTTCAGTTTTCAAGAAAGTTGTGATCGGTGCGTTCTCAGGAAAGAGGAGTTAGCCTGGAATGAGGAGGAACTGTTTGGCCAAAGCACCTCTTAATGAGTAGTTCAATGGCGGTATCCTAGAGGGCACTGCGAGACTCTAAATGTCTTCAGATCTCCCTGTAACTGTCTTGGTCCCAGGGTTTTGGGCACTGACAGACTCCAGGTGGTTTTTATCAACATAGTCTTTCCAAGAAGTTAATTAAACATTCTATTTTTAAAACTCGGCGTGCTTTCCGAATTGTTTTTTAACAACATTGGCCTTTGTATGTTACAGGAAGTAATGTGACTAATGAAGAACACACAGTAACGCTGAGCAAGGTCTTGAATCTCTCCCAGACTCCATTTTCTAATCTGAAAAATAGGAATAACAATGAGAGCCTCAAAGGCTTATTGTTAAGAACTTAATGTGTGTGAATATTGGAAACTGTAGTGCTGTACAAATATAAGGCGGTTATTATAATTGGTTAGCCGGCTTTCTTTCCAGCTCCTTTTCTTTGAAAAAGTCAAGGGTATCCCTTTACCATTTCCGGTGTGACGAGAAGAAATCAGTTTCAACGTGTGTCAATATTTTAGTTTCCTATACTATATTAAATATATTATGTTTATATAGACACCATTTCGGCCATTTGTTTATTTCTTGACTAAGTAATTGTCATCTTTGCTGCAGGGTATTAAATGAATACACTCAACAAACATGTAAGTGCCAACTGTGTACTAGCATCGAGGACACAAAGACTAGATAATTAAATTCTTATCATTCAGGAAATAAGTTCTCTGAGTTTCAAGGCCACGGCATAAGCTGTTCAGGCTGATGCCGTGAAAGAGGGGGTTGTAGTCCAGCCCACACTCTGCTAGCCAAGCACCGATGTGAGCTGCACTCACCCAGAGAAAGGATGCCTTTTTGAAATTCACCTGCCATGAGTGTGTGCCTTTGTTACCGAGTCCAAGCTCGCTCTGCTCACCGCTCAACTGGACAATAAGTCGGGAGACAAGGTGTTGAGGCAGGGAATAGCGATTTTATTCAGAAAGCCAGCAAACCAAGAAGATGGCCAACTAGTGTCTCAGAAGAACCATCTTATGGGGTCTGGATGCCAGTTTCTTTTCTAGAACAAAGAGGGGGAGGAGGTGAGGAAGTAAGGTAAAAGGCCATTTGCAAATATCACCTGGAATGGGCAGCCTCAGGGAGGGGATGTGTTAATTTCTTTCTTGCAGGCATTCACACGTGGGTGGGGTCAGGATGTTTCCCTGAACAAAGGCACTTTGGTTTAACATTCACGGAGAGGGGCAGGGTTCCCTGAGGCGCAGGCCATTATGTATAGACAGTATCCTTTTAGTGAACAGAAGCAATGGGAAGCAAAGGTTAAAGTAAAAGAAACAGATCCAGCATGGAGTCAGATTTTGTTCTTCCCTGTAACACCTTCTTGTCATTTACACAAAGGTATGGAATGTGCTAGCAGTGACCCTGATGATTATGTGGTTCATGATGTTCTATGGAAGGCTTTCAGTGTTTCACCGTTTAGTAAAGGCTGCTGGCTATGTTTGTTATCTGGAGTCAGAGTGCCTGGATTTGAATACTGGCTCTGCCATTGGCCAGCTGTGTGACCTTGGGTATATTACTTGACCTCTCTGTGCTTCTCTTTTTACATCTGCCCACTTCATAGAGTTGTTAGGAGGATAAATAAATTCTTATATGTAAAACACTTGGAATAGAAACTGGCATGCAGTCAGTGCTCAAAATGTTCCTGTTTTCAGTGATATCTTTACCTCCCTCTACTTTGTGTTGAAGAGTTCAACAATCAGCGTCTGAATTCTACCTACAAATGCTGCTTTTCTTTAATGAATTTAATCTCACATTGGTGATATTTTTCTTTTTACCCCAGACCCTTTTGTTTGTGTGTGCGTGTTTGTGTTAAGTAACTGAAAAGGCATTCTCTGTAGAGACATCAAAGAATTCCAGTTCTTTGATCAGAAGGTCACTTGGTTGTTTCTAGAATTTTCTCATAAAACCAATTTGCTTTGTCAGAAGTGACAGGTGATGAGGGCTATTTGCATACTTTTGGCTTTTATCCTTCCTGAGGGAGTGCTTATATGGTTTACCAGTGTTATAAGGGTAGAGATGCTTTGAGGTACAGTGAATTTTTTTTCTCAGTTTAGGTTAACATGATACTTTTTTTTGGTAACTTAAAACTGAGAAAAAGTCCTTATGTAATATTGAAGTACTGGTGATTCATAATGTTTTCAAAACAATTAACTTTGCATTTGAAAATGCTGACAAATTCTGTTAAATATCAGGTTTTGATAGGAAGGACATGAGACATATGGACAAAGCAAGAAGAGACCCCTTTGTTACCTGCACTGTGTACTTTTCAGTCTCCTACAGTATGTTACTCTTCGGCCCTTTTCCGTGGCACAAAACTGGAAGCATAGAATGTTAATAAAGCTGCAAACCACTGATGTTTAGGTATTTTAAATAATTTGAGTTTCTAATCTAAATTGAAGTATCCAAATAATTTAATTGAAATAGTCATCACTTTGATGAAACATTTTCCAAGTGAATTACCTGGGAAGGGAGATGAAATATTTTGATCATTTCATGGCATTAGGCTTTAGTCTACCATTAGTAAGGTACGCCACGCTATGCTTATTCATCCAAAGGAGACTCCCTGAGCCAAAATACTACGGATCTTACACCATTTAGAGGTAACAAATGAGATGATCTTATCAAGGGCTTGTCAGGGACACATAGGGGCTGCCTCTGAAGTTGCCAAATGATCATTGTGAAATAGTAACTGATCCTACATGTTAAACTCAAGTTTAATTAGCTTTTTAAAAGTACAAAGTCATTATATGCTTGTTTCTAAATTAGTTGCAAAAATTAAATATCTGTTTAAGAGAAAAATTGATATTTTAAGATTCTTCTATTTAGATGGAGAGCAGAATGTTTTAAGACACTTTGCATCAATCGGTGTATAGATTACTGCATTTTTAACATTTCCTTTTTGGTCCATGGGTGGTGGCTAAGAGTTCAGGTTTGGGGCTGAACCCTGACCCTGCCATTTACTAATTGTATAATCTACGGCAAGTCAGTGAATGTCTCCAAACCTCCATTTTTTTCTTTTTAAAATGAGGATGATAATAACTCTCAGCACTGTGGTGAAAATCCGATGAGCGTTATGTATGAAATGTTATTTCTTCACACAGCAAAGCAATCCTCAATGCTTTATGATGTTGGCTGCTATTACTGTGGGGTTTTTTTTTTTTAGCCGTTATTCCATTGTGTCAGGAAATGATTGCCTGTTTCAACTGTGCCAATTACATTGTCTAGTGTTCTTAGGGCAAATGTAATTCTGCTACTTTATGATTTTTTTTCACAATAGTATTGCATTTTAAAATTCCCAGACTTCCCAGAGAATGTACCATCTCTCATATTTTTGTTCTATGGCAAAATGTGTTAAAAGTTCCAAATGGGGCTCCCCTGGTGGCACAGTGGTTAGGAATCCCCCTGCCAATGCAGGGGGCACGGGTTTGAGCCCTGGTCCGGGAAGATCCCACATGCCGAGGAGCAGCTAAGCCCATGTGCCACAACTACTCAGCCTGCGCTCTGGAGCCCGCAAGGCAAAACTACTGAGCCCACGTGCCACAGCTACTGAAGCCCACACGCCTAGAGCCTGTGCTCTGCAACAAGAGAAGCCACCGCAATGAGAAGCCCGCACACTGCAAGGGAGAGTGGCCCCCGCTCGCCACAACTAGAGAAAGCCCTCGCCCAGCAACAAAGACCCAACTCAGCCAAAAATAAACAAATAGATAAATTTATTTAAAAAAAGAGTTCCAAATGACTGACATAAACATGAACTCTTGGGAAACAACCCTGTTGTAAGCTGGAGCATTTCTGGATTCTTAGTTGTTTGCTTATTCTTTGATCAATCAAACCGTTAGTCCTTTTGCCAGTCATCACTAAGGAATCCCTTGAGATCTTAACAATCTTTTTTTATTTTATTTATAAAAAAAGTTTTATTGAAGTATAGTCGATTTAGAATGTTGTGTTGATTTGGAATGTTGTGTTAATTTCTGCTGTCCACCAAAGTGATTCCGTTATACATATATATACATTCTTTTTTTAATATTCTTTCCCATTATGGTTTATCATAGGATATTGAATATAGTTCTCTGTGCTATACAGTAGGACCTTGTTGTTTATACATCTTAACAATCTTAATCAGCTCCGGGCCAGACTCCAACTCCTCAGTTTCTTCTTCAGTTTCCTAAAATTCCCTCCTAAACTTGCAGGGACTTTCTTAAGCCATTGGTATTTGCGTCCATTATTTTTCAAATCAGTTTTTGTCAGCTGATATCCAACAAGCATGCATGAGACAAGTTGTGAGGTATTTCTAACAACATATTCTCGTATTGCCCTATTTAAAGATATTTTTGTAATTTCTATTTATGCCTTTTTAAGGCACATGAGCATAAAGAACTCTATTCAATGATTTGATAAGACCCTGGCTCGTTTTAGTAAATGTTTCTGTTTAGCATCAGATACTATTGGGTAACTGCACTTACCCAGTAGTACCTTTTATGTAATATAAAACGCTAGTGTATATAAGTGATGTTGTGTTTCATTCTGAGCCCTTTTGTTTAAGCCTCAACATGCTCAGCAAGGGTATCTGAATTCCATGATAGCACCTGTTACTAAGGCTGAATGTTATCTCATATTTCATTTGTTGAACTGATGCTTGATAAGAGAAACGGCATTGAATCATCTGCAATTTTGACTCTAAACAGAAAGGTTTTCTCTCTTTGTTTTTTCCTTATAAAGGTAAAATTAGGAAACTGGAGTTAAAAATCCAAGCCCTGTATTTCTAAATTAGGGTTCTGCAGTGCTTGTGCACATTGCTCGCGGGGCTGTGGACTGCGGCACATCACCCCACCACCAACTGGAAGTCCCGGCCTTGCACCCAAGGACAGGGGTCGGAAGATGGATTAACTCAAATAATGAAATTTCACATCAGCCTCTTTATTTATTTATTTTTAATTAATTTATTTAATTTATTTATTTTTGGCTGCGTTGGGTCTTCATTGCTGTGCACAGGCTTTCTCTAGTTGTGGCGAGTGGGGGCTGCTCTTCGTTTCGGTGCGCGAGCTTCTCGTGGCGGTGGCTTCTCTTGTTGCGGAGCATGGGCTCTAGAGTGCAGGCTCAGTGGTTGTGGTGTGCGGGCTCAGTAGTTGTGGCTCACGGGCTCTAGAGTGCAGGCTCGGTAGTTGTGGCGCATGGGCTTAGTTGCTCCGCGGCATGTGGGATCTTCCTGGACCAGGGCTCGAATCCATGTCCCCTGCATTGGCAGGTGGATTCTCAACCACCGTGCCACCAGGGAAGCCCCACATCAGCCTCTTTAAGAAAAAAAGAAAAGGTTTCTTCTTTTAGGGCAGCTCAGAGAGGGCGAATGAAGCCTCGGCTTTTCATTGTGGCTTTTATAGTAGGCTCATATCTTATGTTCCATGGATTCTTATCAAACCACAAGATACAAGTGTGTGTGGTTTTTTTAGAATATTCTACTTATTTAACGTGTATGTATTTATTTATTTATTTTGGCTGCTCTGGGTCTTAGTTGTGACACATGGTATCGTTGCCGTGGCATGCGGACTTCTTAGTTGCGGCATGCATGTGGTATCTAGTTCCCCAGTCAGGGATGGAACCCGGGCCCCCTGCATTGGGAGCGCACAGTCTTACCCACTGGACCACCAGGGAGGTCCCTACAAATGTGTTTTAAAAACACATTGGTCCAAACAAAGTGAAAAGTATCTTTTGAAATGTAATCTCTCCCTGAAGCAAAAATTGAGAGATGCGATCTATGAAAAGGATGGCTCTGAGGCCCCGTGAAAATCAATACTCGTAGTGGTTATAGGAACGGAACTGCCCAGCTCTGCTGCTGACTCGTTATGTGACTTTGGACACCTCTTTGTGCTTCAGTTTCCCCAGCCATAAAATGGGAATATCAATAGTACCTTTCACTGAATTCACTGAATTCTCACAGCATTAAAAATATACATTAAAACACTTAGACTAGCATCTCAAATGTTGTGAGCACTATATGAATATTAGCTATTTTTATGGGAATAATTTTTTTTCACAATAGTGTGATCTAAAAGTCCCAGAACTATTATTTTTAAAGGATGGGATAGAAACTGTTTCATTTATCTGTAAGGCACAGCATCTAGTCATTTCCTTGATTTTGTTTGGTCTCATAAAGCAAACGAGTAAGGTGTCTGGAACTGAGCAAATTCAGTTCATTGTGGTAAGAGCACCAGAGTTCTCTTGTCTGAGAAAACTCTTACAAAACTCTGTAAGTTCAAGATGCAGCATTTTAAGATTTGTGAGGTCAAAAACTACATTCAGGATGTACTTATACCAAAAACTACATATTCGAACTCTACGCTAAGCTTTATACTTTTTCAAAACTCACTGAACTCATTGGGTAAGGTTTATTGAATGTAAAGGTACCTCAATAAAACTTTTTTCTTTTTTAAGTTGAACTCATGATGGTGGGAATGTAGTAGGCATACAATAAGTATTTTTGACTACATGAATAATTAAATGAATGAATGAATGAACGGAGTCATTTCATTCTTCAGTGATGGATCATATGGGGAATTAGGACAATTAAGTGGGTTGAATCTTATGTCCTTGGTTTTGAAACTTTACATCAACTTCTAAAAGTTCGGTTTTAATAGTAAAGCTTAGGTCCTTTCACAGGTCCTTTCACATGTTTTGAAGGCCGACTCTACCCCCCAACTCCCCAATTTACCAGATTTTCAGATTTGCCTTGAGAATGGAGTCAGTGGCTCCATTTTGTCCTGTGTCTGCTGGGGCTTATACATTTCTCTTTTGTGTGGCTTTGTGTTTTCTTTCATGTTGTCAGACACATAATCATGTAATTTAGTCTTTAAAGATAGACATTTTGATATAGTGACCAAAGAAGTTTTTAAGATTTGAGACCTTTACCAAAAATGAAATCCCTTCTATTCTTTCTAGAAATAGCAGTGGGTTTCCCAGGCTTGGACTCTGGGTCTCTATTGAGAAACCCTAGCCACCTGTAAGTTGAATAACTTGAGCATGATGATAAGCCATGTGTATGAGCTAACATGGACTTTTCTCATTGGCTGTTAACATGAGGAGCTGATCTGGAGTCCCTGTAAAGTGTTTGATTCTGATTTTTTCTTGTATTTTCTCCTAGGTATGGCAGCAGCCAAACTCCTGCATGACTCTGGCCTGAATGTGATTGTTCTGGAAGCCCGGGACCGTGTGGGAGGCAGGACTTACACCATCAGGGTAAGACAATAATGATGGGCTGGAGAAACGTGACACTGAAGCTGAGTTTCTTGTTTCTTTCTGAAAGTCTTGAACTTCATTTGACTCTTTTTAAGAGAGTGAAAATTACTCTCCACAGCCTCTCAGTTTGCTTCCTTTTCAATCCTTTTTCCTCTGTCCTTTTTCTCACCTCATGATACTTGGCACTTGCTCAATAAATGATTACACCAATAATTAGGTGTTTGAAATACATTAATGAATAAAACAAAGACCACTGCCCTTGTGAAATGTATGTTCCCTTTTTTTTTAGTCGGAGAACTATATAGTCAACAAACAAACAAAAACAGAAAAGGAGGACCTGCTCTGGTGTCCCTGACTATTAGGAATCCAGTTATGTTTGGACATGTTCAAACATAGGGAGTTTTTCTAGTCACTCTTTTTCAAAGGTTGGTCCTTAGTTGTTTCAAGTGAAGCTAATTCATAACCATATAGAAAACTTTCTACTGAACATAAGAGCAGTTTCAAAGGTTTGAATTAGGACCAAATATTCCCTAATGCTATCTTTCAAATGTCTGGATGAGCAAACCACAAAGGAAGTGGTCATCTCCTGGATGGACTTAGAGTTTATCATACTAGGTGAAGAAAGTCACACAAAGAAAGACAAATATCATATGATATCACTTATATGCAGAATCTTAAAACAGTGATATAAATGAACTTACAGAACAGAAACAGACTCACAAACGTAGAAGACAAATTTATGGTTACCAAAGGAGATAGAGGGGGGAGGGATAAATTAGGAGTTTGGGATTAACAGATACACACTACCATATATAACATAGATAACCAACAAGGACCTACTGTATAGCACAGGGAACTATATTAAACATTTTGTAATAACCTATAATGGAAAAGAATCTGAAAAAGAATATATATATGTATATATACACATATATAAAAAAACTGAATCACTTTGCTATACACCTGAAACATTGTAAATCAACTATACTTCAATGAAAAAAAAAAAGAAAAGAAGTGGTCATTTCCTTTCTCACTTTTCCTCTAGTATTAGGTGCCTCAGAATTAGCCTGAGATACTAAGTAAAGAGAAATTCATCAATAATTCACAGCTTACAAATCTAAGCCACTAAAACCCAAAGCACGTTGTTGTATGTATTGAGAATGATGGGGTTCAGAAGTCTCTTGCCTATTTCAAGGTCAATCAATTTTGCTTTACATTAAGGAATGATTCAATAACTGTTAAGTTGCATGACTGAAGTAGAGTTGCTAACAGAATCCAGTTTTCTATGGATACACCTCAACGTGTGTCTAGAACCTATGAAATGCCAATTTGCTTATTTCAGGGCTGTCTTTTTTTTAATCTTACGAATAACATTTTCACATATATTTATTTTTTTTCCATGGGAAAACAGAACCAAAAAGTTAAATATGTGGACCTTGGAGGATCTTATGTTGGCCCAACTCAGAATCGTATCTTAAGATTATCCAAGGAGCTAGGATTGGAGACCTACAAAGTGAATGAAGTAGAGCATCTGATTCACTATGTAAAGGTAAGCCTGGACCAGCCTTTGAAGGATTTGAAGATTTCTCTATGGGTGTTTTCCATATATGAATTCCAGATCCTCCCCTCAGACAATCTCCTTCATCTTTGAATGATGCATATGTATTTTATAAGTATATTTCAACCATTCTGAGACTTTTTTTTTTACTGTTATCTAAAGGAGAATTCTAAACCTATTTGGGAAGGTTATTGTTGAAGTGGTATTGCCCATTTGGTAAAAAGTTTAACAAAACCAATAGAGAAAAAAACATTTGTGACTGATTTATTAAATACCTCTATTAAAATAACTGGGGTTCTTTCATGTGATACAAAAACCTGTGTATGGTTTTACTGATGCTGCCCTAGACTTCACATTATAGAGTATTTGCAATATGTC
This sequence comes from Mesoplodon densirostris, assembly GCF_025265405.1. NCBI lineage: Eukaryota > Metazoa > Chordata > Mammalia > Artiodactyla > Ziphiidae > Mesoplodon > Mesoplodon densirostris. Next base: position 98,876,530 of record NC_082681.1, read on the forward strand.
TAATGTAATATTTTGAAATTTGGTCATTATGTCCTATATATAGGCTAAACTCACTCTCTTAGAGATTTACATAAAAGTAAGTCAAGTCTCAAATTCCATCTTTCATGGGGAAGCTCCATTGATCCCCCCAAATTCCTGTGAGTTTACTGGGTTTCAATTTCCATGAACATTTGTGGCTCAGGGTTCTTGCTTCCATGTTACTTATGCTCATTCACATTCATGGCTGGTGACTCTCTTCTTTCCTTTGTTCTATGTCAACCTGGGTTCAAATTCATCTCTTTCTCTTGATTTTCTTCAGACCACCCCAAGCATTTTTGTACAGCAAAATTGAAGTTTTGAACAGTGTGGGTAAGGGGTTCAATTGCAAAAACATAAACAACTTAGAATTGAATACTGGACGTTCTAATTGTAATAAGCTCTTCAAACAGTGTGCCCTGGGGATTTCTCACTGGCCACATTTCTCTGTGGATTCCAGTCTCCCACCATGTTTCTGCCTTTAGACTCTTCTGGCATCTCCCTGATCCTTGTTTTCCCAGCATCATTTTCTTGGTCCACAATGTCACTGATGTTCTCTGACAAGCAAAGAGTCACCTACCCTGGACCCCACTCTGAAGTCCCACGGAAGGACTGGCAGAGGTTTTGAATTTCAGTCTTTCCTCTCTCTTCCTCACTTGCCTCCGTAAGTGGAAGCGAGCAGTATAGAGCCAAGTTCCTCACCAGAAGAAATCATCCCCTTAGGAGACAGAAGAACTCGCAACAGTCAGTTTTGATATACATAACAGTGTTGACACCTGGATATTATTTGTGGGTCATAATATCAAGAAAGACAAATAATAGACTGTACATTGTGAATCATTTAATAAAACAGGAAATAAACATCTATCTGATTTGGTATAATGCGGGTAACATTTATACATAAATGTTTTGGTTGATGTTCAGATTTTGTTTTATGAGCCTTTTCACCTGCTTCCCTATTTGTCTAGTGGAAAAAGAGACATATGAATTAGAAATGAAAATGTAGCATGGTGATAGAGTGTGACTTGTTGAACATCCATCAGCAACACTTAGTAAACATTCTTCATTGCGTTCCTCGCTTTTATACGTAGCTCATCTTGACTGATTTCTTCTGTCTTTCTTGTCCTAACATTTAAGACTTGCAGAGACTGAATTCCCAGAACACTAGGATCTCTTTTAGGTTTCTCCCGACAAAGGAGATGACTAGAAATTATATTCACTTTTCTGTCTATGTGTGGGCAGGGTTTCTTGGCAGTCAGGAGCTAAGTTCAGGACGCTTTGTTTATCTGGAAATCTTACGGCCGACATTATGTTCCTTGTTTGAAAGAGATTGCTTATAGTTATCAACTGTGGAAACGATGTAATACTTGAATTTTTCAGAGTGATGACCGACTAATGCTGCTTTCTTAAGGTATTTCGTATAATCCACGTGCAGCTAAGAAAATAGAATTAAGCAGTATCTCTGACTTGATACAGAATAAATATATATGCCAACATTGCTTTGCATGAAATTCAAAATAAATGTTATTGCTTTTGAATTATTACAAAAGGAAAGCATGTTTATTGTAAAAATATAATAAGAAAATGTGGTAGAGAAAAACAATTAAAAAACCCCTCCAATAATCCTATCTAGAGAAAATCACTCTAAAATATTCTTTTGGTACCTAGATTTTCATGTTCCTATATTGCTATTTTCTGACTTCTGCTGTACATGTTTGATATACTTACTTACTCTAATTAATTCTCATCCTGACACGATTGAAACACTAATGAATTTATGAAACAAAGGTTTTTTTCAGTCTTGATAATGGTGCTAATTTGACCTCCTTGTGGCTGTATCCAATGAAGCGCTACACGATAATAAATAATAGTAAAGACCTTAGAGCTAAGAAGTCTAAATATTTGTTCTCCACCATCATCACCTCCATGTCTTTGCTCATATGTCATTTTTCTGATTTTGAACCTGTAAAAAGCATCTCAGATGACTCCATCCATTTCTGGGTTTATTGAGCAGAACTCTGATAGCTGATCTGCTACTACATGCCAAAGAATGTAGTTCAGAAAGTTGTCTTCTCTGTCATGGTAGGCAGTACTTTGGCCATTTGGACATTACTCTCTATTACCTATTTCAATAACTACTCTTCCCAAGTGCAAATACTGTTCTCAAGTGGTTCATGCAAATATCTAGTATATTTCTGCCTTGTTTCTTCAGCGGACCTGCATGTATTTCTCAACCCAAAGCCTGAGAATATCAAGAGTATCAAGTGTGTTACTTCTCATATTGTCAGATCCTGCAATCCAAATCAGCCTGCTCAAGGACTCTGTTTTTTTTCAATTTCTTACATGGTCGTTAAAAGAAGACAGAGTTTTACATGCAGCCTTAATAACATTAAGCTAGGGAATTTGGATATGATGGTTGGAATTGAAACTGGTGAACTGGAGCTACTCACAAAATGGGGCAGGGGGGTGCTATAGCAGCCCATGATAGGATAGCTATCCAAAGGAAGGGTGTGTTTCCCAAGAAATGGACTCCCAGTATCACCAGTTCTCTGATAGTTCTAGAAGAAATGGTCTGTTGACAGATGGGATGTGCTCATGCTGGGCCCATAACAAGCATGCATCAACCCCTGGTGTGCTGTGATGTGCAGGGCGTTTTGCTGTCTGCCTCTGATCTGCCAGAAATGTTTCTATCTACTGAGTGACATTCATTTTTAGTACTACAGTAGATCTGTCTTATGTCGCTAAAATGTGGTTTTCCAAAACCTTGTTTGTGATTCAAAGATGTGATACCGAGCTATATTGGGATTTAATTATCAGTGGGAAAAGTGATCGCTTCACCTCAAATCTATATAATTTAGAAGGTGTTTCCTGCACCTCTCAAATCAGTGATGCAGTCCTTCGTGCTTAACAATTATCGTGAAACATCTGCGGAAGTTTTTAATCTGTTTCACAAATCGTCATGCTAATTTCTGCTAGGATAGTTTAGAAGGCAGCTGTTTACATGCCTTGAAAGTGACTTGTGAAAAATGTTTCATTTTAGGGACTATCTCATAATTAAAAAGAAAAGATAAAAAATATAAACCTCTTGGGCTTCCCTGGTGGTGCAGCGGTTGAGAGTCCGCCTGCCGATGCAGGGGACACGGGTTCGTGCTCCGGTCCGGGAAGATCCCACATGCCGCGGAGCGACTGGGCCCATAAGCCATGGCCACTGAGCCTTCGCGTCCGGAGTGTGTGCTCCACAACGGGAGAGGCCACAACAGTGAGAGGCCCGCGTACCGCAAAAAAAAAAAAAAAAAAGAAGAGCGTACAGTGGAAACTAGATCTCTAATGATAAGACCAGTTGAGTGATCTGCTTGGAAGAGATCACTGTCACTCAGTGTTGGGGAACACCAACAAAATTAGAGGCGAAATGTTGAAAATATTCAAATTTTAATTGCATTTGGCGAATGTAAACTGTCCTATGGTGCGGGACCTCAGCATCTCCCAGAAATCAGCAGACCGGGAGTGCCCAGTCCTCTTCAGACTCTTAGTATCCCCTTCTGCATGCCTCTCCCTCCAATCCTGTTAATCCAGAGAAGCCTGGATCAAAGTCCAGGGTGTACTTGCTTCTCTCACGATGACAGAAGAATCCAGAAACAGGTTAGACAAAATCTTGTATTTCATCCAGGAACAGCTGCCCCTTTCACATGAATGTCACACATGCCACACAGAGCTCACTGGTTCCGAGAGTCTGCCTGAGCTGAGATGGGCTTCCTGAACCTTCTCTTCCACACCCACCCCCATTCCATTTCATTTATTTGTTGGAAACATATATGTCTTATCATCATGGGAAACTTTTCCCCCAGATGTGTAGAATAGTCATTTCCTCTTCAGCAAGTGAAACCCATTTGTTTAGTGATCATTCTGAAGCTTGTGTTAGTTATTCTGGAAACCAAAGTACTCATTTGTGTTCTTTAGAAAATAAAGACAGATTTTCGGCATGTAATAATTTGCTGAAAATGATGCTTTCAGTGACTGGATGTGGAGCAATATTAGGGGATATGAGATGAACTTATTCTAAGCCTTCGAGGTTTCCTTTTAGAATTTAAAATATGATAAAATCAGTAAACATATTCTCTGTGTACAAATACACATGCACACACATCTGGATAAACTTAACAAAAACTAGAGTTGTGGGTAACAGAGTTAGTTTTAAATTATACTGGAGGTGGAGGGTAGAGCATGTATAGAGTTCAGTTATGATGGTGAAATTCATGAAAGGAAACAAGCCTGTAGCTTAAATCCTGGGTGAAATTTTATGTGACGTCTATACGATGTCATCAAGGGGTATGGCCAAGTAGCCCAAAGGAGATGCAACGACATGGGCCCAGCTCATCAGAGGATGGTGACTAATAAAGGTGATCATGTAACAGGTGAAAGCTTCAGCAGCCTGTAGGGATTGACAGGAAGTACAAGATGACCTAAAATGTGTTAGCCTAACTCACCACACCCTCACAGAGCCCACGCCTTTCTATTGGCCTCTGCTGCAACCAGTAAATAATAACAATGGTAACGTTACTCTGGTATGGACATCTAGAACCTTCCAAGTGCTTTCACACTTATGTCTTATTTGTACCTCACAAACGTGAGTCCCAAATAACTGGAAGTTATTTGGCTGTGAACTAGAAGTTTTGTTCCCATTTAACAGGTAAGAATGTAAAGGCTAAAGAGATTAATTGCATATGGCAGGAAGCGATGCAGTCAGAGCATGAACTGAGGCGCCAAGAATACACATTGAAGAGCTCACTGTCCTCTGGATGGGAGGGTTTCTGTCATTTCCTTCCGAGCCCCAGCACCTAGCTTGCCCCGCTTCCTTCCTGCCAAACTTACCCTCTCACTTCTTGGAAAAACCCTGTTAAAAGATCCACCTTTCCTTAAAATGTTCTGCAATTGACTCCAGTGATTCCACTGACTCCTTCCCAAGTCCTGTCTCCTCCTCACTTTCTTGTTCACATTTTGTAATTTACAGTTATTTGTACTTTAAGATTATGCACCGCACACACACACAACTTATTTCATTTATATTTGACTTTCTTGGATTCTTTTTTTTAATACTTTCACATAAAGAAGGTTTTTAGGTTTGCCTTTTCACTTACAAATATTTCACAAGTATTTTCTAATGTCATTAAAAGTTCTCTGTAGATACGATTTTAATATTCTGTCACAAGAACATTCTGTAATATGGTGGATATTTTGCCAATCGGTTACTGTTAAGCTTCTACACCCTATTCAAATCGTCTAACATGTAATGCACATCTAATATAGGCAACTACTGTGCAGGGCACAGGGCTAAGTTATTGAATTTGAGACAATTTGGGGTGAAGTCAGTGTGGGATTTGTGGGATCAAAGATTTTTCTTTTAATATGAAAAGAAATAAACAACAAAAAAAGGAAAAGTGACTAAATAAAATAAAGCAAAAAAAAGATCCCATGGCACAATTAAACCAGGAAAAGACAGCAGCCATAGATCATAAAATTTGAGAATTGATGACAAGAAAGGGTTTCCAGTCCTGGCTCTTCAATCCCAGAGCTACACCATTGCTGAAAGCAAACATGTTACAAAGTAAAAAATCACTAACAGGGCTTCCCTGGTGGCGCAGTGGTTGAGAGTCCGCCTGCCGATGCAGGGGACACGGCTTCGTGCCCCGGTCCAGGAAGATCCCACATGCCGCGGAGCGGCTGGGCCCGTGAGCCATGGCCGCTGAGCTTGCGCGTCCGGAGCCTGTGCTCCGCAATGGGAGAGGCCATAACAGTGAGAGGCCCGCATACCGCAAAAACAAAAAAACAGAAAAACCCACGACTCCAACAGTTTCTCTTAGAGCATCAAGGTTGGTAAGTCTGCCTTTCCCAATCATCCAGGCGACAGTTTTGCCAGTGCTTTACCACTTTCTCTACCTTTCAATCCTGTGCCATTTCTTTTCTGGGCACCTGCACCCTGCCCACTAAGCTAATGGCACACAATTTAAAATTTTGTCGTAGCATCACTCCACTTCAAGGTATCATTAAATGATGATTCCAAATAAAGAACTCAGGAATAATGGATCAGCTTGGATGAAATTGGCGCTAAACATTAAATACGTTTAAATAAAGATTTAAACAAAGAATTGGAAGAATTACGACGCTAGTAAAGAATGTACTACAGACCTTTTTTAAAAAAAGCCTTTATATGGTAAAAAATTATATAATCTATAAAATCAGAATGTGGAGAAGGTGAGAAGGGAAGAGGTATAAGAAAGGTGAGGGCTACTGAAATCTTCCTTCATAGCATGAAATAAGTATATACCAAAATTATACTTGTAGCTAATGAAAAAACAAAGGCTCAAATCTCTTAATGATTTTTATGATCTTTTGACTTTATGCTACAGGGCTCTTTCTCTTGGGTTATGCAACATTTATTTGAAGTTTAGCTCTTCCTTCAGTTCCTTCAGTTTATGTTTCTTCCATTAAATTTAAGTACATTTATGTCAGTGAAAACAACAAATATGATTTGATTCTCAGATGCTCGTATTTCTTTCTTTGCCCTTTCTTTCCTCCTTCCTTTCTTCCTTTTTTGTTTCCTTCCTCTTTCTCTCAGTCATCCATTCGTTCGCTTGTCCATCCATATCAACCATCCATCCATCCATCCATCCATCCAGCCAGCCAGCCAGCCAGCCAGCCAGCCAGCCATCTTTCTATATTGTAGACGCTTACACAGAAGTCTGGAATGTAATGTTATAGCTATTTTTTTAACCTGAATGGTACGATTTGAGGTAATTTGTTGCCTTCTTCATTGTATTTTTGAGTACTGCTTGAACTTTTTATGAAGAGCTCCTCTCATTTTTATTTAAAAAAATGCAATTAGAAAAAAAGACTCTAATTTTTTTCATATTCTTTTCCATTATAGTTTATAACAAGATATTGAATATAGTTTCCTGTGCTATACAGTAGGACCTTGTTGGTTATCCATTTTGTATCTAGTAATGTGTATTTGCTAATCCCAAACTCCTAATTTATCCCTCTCCACCCCTTTCCCCTTAGGTAATGGTAAGTTTGTTTTCTATGCACAGACTCTACTTTTGATAGTTTATGGTCTATGAGAAGAGGTTAGGCCCAGTGTTTCCAGCAGATATCTGTGATTCTCACCTGCCTAGGCAGCAGTCTCCTGGGTGACATATCTATTAACAATAACCAAACTGCTTCCAGCCAGGCTTAGTGACTGAGCTTTGACCCTTTGAGTGTAGACAGTCTAGATCCCAAAGCAGCTGTTTGAATGCAAACCCTCAAAGACTCTTATCCTGGTATTACTGGGCCACAGAATTTTCGCAGTGTCTGCTACAGACACACACACACACTTCATCACTGACTTTTTTGGTGACCTTGGCCATGTTATTTATGCTTTTGTACCTTGATTTCTCCATTTGCAAAAGATGGACATTTGTACCTGTCCTGCTGAGTGCTTTGAGATTTTAAAGAGAAAGAGAACAGAAGACACTGATTACCATTATTTTCACCAAGAAGCCTTCTGTGATACACTGAAGATACTAAGGATGTTCTGATAGAGCTTGTTTCCTTTCCTTTTGAAAACAAACTTTTCTAATAGGCTCTGAGGAGCCTTACTACCAAGTAAAAATTTAAATGGTGAGACACCAGATAGGATAAAGCTTTACAAATTCTTTTCAAAAGAGAACCAGGCCAATAAACTCATCCTGAAAATATTTTTGTGGGCTCCTTACACACTGAAACATAACTTCTCTCACTTTAAAATCCAGTCTTCTCTTCTTTATTTAGTTCCCATATTACTAATAGGCTAGGACATCAGCATTTGGCTGCATCTAGACTCACATGCCCAGACGGAGTAAACAGATAATAAAAAAGAGAAATTAAAATCCCCTTTTTTAGTTGTGTTACCTTCTAAGTTTCCTTGCGCTCCACTCTTCAGATCCTGGCATATGGGACCATGGTTATTATTTGGCCCAACTGAGACCCTTTCCTTTGGGTTACTAAGTGCTGATGGTCTTGTAGAGCTGTCAGGAGACAGTGGGCATGCCAGAGTTTACTAATCCCTAAATAACCTAAGTTCAGAGAATCAAAATACATTAATTTTCCCCCTTTTGACAAATACGTGAAATCTGGACTACTCATTAAAATAGCTTAAAGCAGCACTCTCTATTAGAAATATGAGATGTGCCACATATGCCATTTAAAGTTTTCTAGTAACCATATTGAAAAGTAAAAAGAAAGGTGAAATTAATTTTAAGAAAATATTTTATTTAGTCCAGGATATCCGAAATATTATCTGAACTTGTAGTCATATAAAACGTTATTTAATAAGATATTTTACATTCTTGTTTTGTATTAAGCTTTTGAAATTTGGTATGTATTTTATACTTATAGCACATCTTAATTTTGGCTCGCCCCATACTAAGCACTTTATAGCTACATAATGGCTAGTGGCTACTGTATGGGACAGCAGAGGCCTAGAAAGTTAGCAAATGCTATGGATTTTTGCAAATGTTTCTAATCCATCTTCAGTTTTTTTTTTTTTTTTTTTTAATTTATTTTTTTTTTTGCTGTACGCGGGCCTCTCACTGCTGTGGCCTCTCCCGTTGCGGAGCACAGGCTCCGGACACACAGGCTCCGCGGCCATGGCTCGCGGGCCCAGCCGCTCGCGGCATGTGGGATCTTCCGGGATCGGGGCACGAAGCCGTGTCCCCTGCATCGGCAGGCGGACTCTCAACCACTGCGCCACCATGGAAGCCCCATCTTCAGTTTTTTAAACAACCTGTCTAAAACATATGTCTAGGGCCTCCCTGGTGGCGCAAGTGGTTGGGAGTCCGCCTGCCGATGCAGGGGATACGGGTTCGTGCCCCGGTCTGGGAGGATCCCATATGCCGCGGAGCGGCTGGGCCCGTGAGCCATGGCCGCGGAGCCTGCGCGTCCGGAGCCTGTGCTCCGCAACGGGGGAGGCCACAACAGTGAGAGGCCCGCATACCGCAAAAAAAAAAAAAAAACAAAAAACAAAAAAAACATATGTCTAGATCTTATAACATAAACCCTACATTATGGCATAGATTAATTTTACTTATTCTAGCAACTGCAAATATATGGCATCACAAAGAACTTGGAAGTAAACAAAGAGTGAAATTCCTTATGTGCCTGTTGCTTCCTAAGGGCAAACCAGCTTAGAATCCCTTTTTAAAAACTCTCCTAGGTGCCCAGGAAAATGCCATGTCCCTGAGATTTTCATGCATAAGGCAGCGAACAAGTTGGAACTAAACGAGGTCGAGGTGGTCAGAGATACTTCCAGAGAGTGCTTTGGACACTTCTCAAAACCTTGAAGGACATTGCTAAATAAATTTAACGGACTAACTTCATGGAGAGCATAAATACTTTTTGCATGATGGCATTACCTTAATATTATTTTAATAAAGTTTTTAAATTGTCCCTGACTATGACTGGCACTGGAGAAACCACAGAACTGGCCCAAAGTGTTATAAAAGATTATTGGCTTAAAATATAGTTAAGGAAGATTCCCACAAGTAATGAGTTGTAGAGAAGATAAGGCTATAGTTCAGTGGAAGATGTTTATTTATTCATTTCATCTTTTAGCACACATGCTTCATGCGAAACTCTGAGCAAAAGGACTGCAAAGTGACCTGGAGCCTTTTACTTCTGACATTTACTGTTTCCTCTTTTTTAAGTTGGCAAATGTTAAGGGCAGCTGCTACAGACAGCATCAAGTCATGTGCAAACCAAGAAAAAAAAATCACAATTCATAATCACCTATAGTTCAGGCTCTCACATTGAACCAAACACACATGTGCAATGTGGTTCCTGAAAACTCAGTTCAAAATTGAATTTAATAGCAACAACAATAGCCAACACCGTTTGAGATTTGAATATGTGCAAAGCACCAGTCTAAGCATTTGATATGCATTATCTCAATCCTCAGAAAAGCTTGATGGCCATTATTATCTCTTATTTACAAATGAGGGCACTGAAGCACAAGGTATTTGGGTGATTTGCTCAAGATCCCTCAGTTGGTAAGTGATGGAGTGAGGACTCCAACTCTGATCCACCTCACTTCAGAGTTTGTGTACTTGGTTCCTCAGCTGAGCTACTGACCAACACAGAAATCGTATATAAGAGTTGGGGGGGGGCTTCCCTGGTGGCGCAGTGGTTGAGAGTCCGCCTGCCGATGCAGGGGACGCGGGTTCGTGCCCCAGTCCGGGAGGATCCCACGTGCCGCGAAGCGGCTGGGCCCGTGAGCCATGGCCGCTGAGCTTGCGCGTCCGGAGCCTGTGCTCCGCAACAGGAGAGGCCACAACAGTGAGAGGCCCGCGTACCGGAAAAAAAAAAAAAAAAAAGAGTTGGGGGAAGTCTCAAGAAAAACAAGGAAAAGGGTAAGGGTGCTGAGAACTGAACTGTGGACTCAACCCTCTTCTTTCCGCTCAGGTTCTTGCCCCCTAATACTACCTTTCTTCTGTCTTATGCCTCATTGCTAATTTTTTTTATCCCCGTTTGACCTCCTGAGACCCACCTGATCTCCTAGTGGCATTAGGAGCCCATGGAGGCCACTGACATGAACTTTCCATCTGGCTAAATAAAGGGCTATTGAGAGACATTGAACCATCTCATTTCATTCTTAATCCAGGAATTTTTAAAAGTATTAAAGCTGCTCATTCTGGTAAGACTGCTGGAACTCTGTTATATCAGATAAATGTGAGAGTAGACAGCCATACACGTATCTCACATTCATTTCATTTTCCCACTGCAAACTGTAAACATAATATAGTTAGAAGAAGCATTGCTTTATGTACAACTTCATGCTTAGGCAGAAAAGAGAAGATAAAACAATATATTTAAGGGTGAGCTATGTAGAGTAGATGTTTTGGCAGTTGAAGGGGGGCATTATGATACCTAATGACATTGATCCTTTGGATTAGAAAGGATGAGAGTCTATCTAAAAACAACATGTTATTTTAAGCGGCTACCTCTCTTTCTAAGGCCAGTGTAGTTGTGCTGCTGCTATTTTAGGGACCTCGTATTTCTCCATTGTTACCTCTAGGCATTTCTCCCAGATCATTCTTGACATCTTGTCTATGTATCCAGGCTGGTTTCTTGACTGTAGAACCCTGGGAGAAAAAAAAGCAATAAAAAATAAATTAGAAGAATGAATGAAACTAAATTTTTATTATGGCCTACAAGTACCTACATAATAGCCCCTTCCAACCTCCTGACCCAGCCCACTCTAGTCCAGGCACTCTGGCTTCTAGTGTGTCAAGTTTATTCCTATTCCAGGGCTTTTTCACTTTGAAACATTAAAAATGGCCACATACAGAATCTAAAACAATGATACAATTGAACTTACTTCTAAAACAGAAACAGACTCACAGACTTCAAAAACAAATTTATGGTTACCAAAGGGGAAATGTGGGGGGAGAGATAAATTAGGAGGTTGGGATTAACATACACACTACTATATATAAAGTAGATAAACAACAAAGTCCTACTGTATAGCACAGGGAACTCTACTCAATATCTTGTAATAACCTATAATGGGAAAGAATCTGAAAAAAATATATATATATCTGAATCCCTTTGCTATACACCTGAAACTAACACAACGTTGTAAATTAACTATACTTCAATTTTTAAAAAGTTTAAAAAAAAGATGGCTAGATGTTCTTTGACACCCCTCCTATGGGAAGGGAGAGGAGGATTCTATGCTCCCTCCTATTGGGAGGGCTCTGTAGCTGATATGACCAGTAGAATATGATGGAAGTGATGCTGTTCCAGTGTTGGGGCCCAGGCCTTAAGAAACTGGCAAATCCACTTCTCTCTTGGAGCTTTGAGTTACATCATGTATGAAGTCCAAATACCCTGAGACCACCATACTGGAGAAGCCACATATACTTACTCTGATCTCCTGTCCCAGCTGAATCCAGCCTTCCAGCCTTATCTATCAAGGCACTAGACTTGGCAATGAAGTTGTCTTGGACGTCCAGCACAGTCGAGCCTTCAAATGACTCCAGCTTCAGCCTCTCTCTGATATAGCCACACTAGTAACCTCAAGCAAGAACTGCCCAGCTGAGCCCAGTCAAGCCATAGAACTATAAGAGAGAATAATAGGCTAATGTTTTAAGACATGGACTGTTTCTTTATGCATCAATAGGTAATCAAAACATACTTGCTATTTCTTCCATTTGGAATGCTCTTTCTCATGTCTCAACTCAAGTATCCCCTCCTCAGAGGCACCTTCCCTGATAACCCCACCTTAAGGAGTAGCCTCTTCCACCCCACCTAATACTCTCTATCCTTAATTTATCCCTTCCCTGCCTTATTGTTTTTTCAATGCACTTACACATGCTTAACATAATATCATATATGTATTCATTTTTCGTATGCCTTCTCCTGGTAGAATGTAAGCTCCATGAAGGCAGAAGTTTGTTTCTGTTTTGTCCTCTGAGGTACCGCCAACACTTGGATGAGGACCTGGTGCATAGCAGGCTTTAGGTAAATGTTTTTTGCCTGAATGACTGAAAGAATGGGTCTTTGCCCCTATGTGAGCCTGTCCCTTTTAGAGTACAATTGGGTGGACTTTGATTTGGTATCGTTCTTAGGGGCAAAAGTGAAATATTTTAGTCACAAGTAATCTAGTCTCACATATAACAAATGCCTACCTCATCTAATATCAAGAAACCAGGAGACCCCCGCCCCCATCTCAACACGTACACCACCAGCTTCCACCAAAATTCCACAACTGAAGACTACTTTCTTTGTCCACAATTAAGTTACAAATAAACTTACAAATACAGAGGTAAACAAAACAAATCCTTGCCCTGATGGAGCTTACATGTTAGCTGTGTAGGACCAGGAGTAAACAAAAAAAAATACAGAGAGATATATTTCTATATTTTCAAAATATAGAAAACTCAATTTATATACCTAAAATAAAATTGGAATTAGCCATGTTTGATTTTATATTGCTTTTAACTTGCAGTAACTGACACAATCAAGAAATATGATAAAGTGCAAAATAAAAAAAGGTGTAAAATATGGATTTTCTTAAAAGTGAAGTTAATTTAGATGTACCAAAAATTCATATATTCTTTTGTATGAAACTTTAAAAAATGCTCATTTTAAATTTAACACTCTCAGCTCTAATGGGTATATGAGTTGATTTTCAAATATATTTTAGAGTTAAAAATTGGTTAACCACCAAGTTGTGGAATTATGCAAAAAGCTTTGGCTTTTAAAATCTGTTACTTTTCCCACGTCAAGATTTAATAATTTCTACAAAGGCTTTAAACGTTTTAACCAGATCTGCTAAATCTCCCATATACATTAAAGCGATGTGTAATAAAACATCTGCTCAGCCATATTTAAGAGATATATATATATGTATATACACACACATAATATATATGTTATTGGAAAGTCCCAAGTGCTACAAAGAATGGGAGGTGTGGGGATGTGAGAGAGTGGGATCCAATATCAAATAGAATAGTCAGGTAGGGCCTCCCTGAGGAGGTGACATTCTAACAAAACCTAACTCTCATCTGTAGGGTTTGCATGATGTAAATACTTCACTGTGGCTCAGGTCAACCTACCAACTTATCATTAATTAATACAGAGTTGGGAAGAGAGGAGCACAATCAGTTCTCCTGAGTCAGCATTCACAAGCCCCAGCGCCACACTGGAAGGTCAGAGGACCTATAGGCAGTTATAAGAACATTGGCTTTTACTCTGGTCATATGGGAATCCACTGGAAGATTTTAAATAGAGAAGTAACGTGATCTGACTTTTGTTTTAAAAGTTATATTCTACAGAAGTTCACTCATGAGCAAATAGATACTCTGTGTGTTTGTGTGTATGTAATGTGTAGCCACACATGTACATATATGCACATGAGCACATGGTTATATGTATATTTCTTCTTCATAGATGTTAGTTCCCCAGCCACCACTTGGCTCTTGCTTTTGGGTAGATACAAAAGAATTCACATCCTTTCCTGCGAAGGTCTGATCCTCTTTCTTCATTGAGGCATTTAACCAAGAGCCTGCTGAAATAAAAATGCCATACATTATCATGGCTTTTAAGAATATGTTGCTTATTCACCCTTAGAGCTTCTCATAAAAGTGAAATCAGGCACACATTGTGAAGCCTTAAGTTGTAGTCCCAATTAGTTATATTACTTCATTTCATTAATTGGTGATGAAAGTATTCTTAGGATTCTGCTCTGTCCTTCAACTCTGAGGCTCATAGCATTCTATCCAAACGGATTTATGTACATTTAGGAAACATAAGGGTTGTCAGCAGACATTCAGTAACTTTGAGGGGGAACATTTTGAAACTATACTTTGGCCAGTCTGCATTTCTCATTTCTATGGTCACGTTTAAATTTACTTTCAGTCACCGTAAATTAGCTAGCACCCTGTGGGCTGCTTTGGAATTTAAAGCAATCATATGAGACAATATCCCTGAATGGAATTTTACAATTGAAGCTATGCATAAGAATGGTGTTAGAGGTATTTTAGGAACCTTCTAATAGATTAATTTCGAGTGAGTCTAAATGATACAGATCAAAGGAAGAGAAAATACGTGTATGGTGACAGGCTTCCTGAGCATAAATACATAGGCTTGAAGATGGAAAAAGTGAGATGGCTGAAAATAATGTCCAGAAGAAGAAAGAAGTAAATGCTTATAAATTTCACAGAAGACATGAATATATCTTAAATACAATACATCTTAAAGAGTGTCTCTCCTAGCTATGAGAGAAACAGCCTTTGTTTCAGTGGTCTTTTGCTAATATCTTCCACCAACTTGAAGACGTGTTGGCATTATTAAAGTTCCTCATAGCCTTGAAAATATATTTTTTTGGGGGGAAAGTCAAAGATAAAACAACCAGCCCATCTGTAATAATATAAAGATTGGGATCACATAGGTTTAGAACTCAGAGGACCTGGATTTGAATTTCTGACTCACTACTTATTAGCTGTGTGATTTGAGGCAAGTTTCTTAACCTCTCTGAGCCTCTATTTCTTAATCTAAAAAATGAAGATAATGATAACACCTTTCTCGTAGGGTTGTTGAGAAAGAGAGAAATGAATTAAATGTGTAAATTCCTTGAAAGAATCCCTGGTACACAGCAAACGTACAGAAAGTGCTAGCCATGATGATGATGATGATGGTGGTGGTGGTGATGGGGATCATGGTAATTATGATGTTTGTCTATCACAATCCTTATTTCTCTTAGCCACCTTCTTCTTGCTCATGACTTCTCCTTTGCAGTGGTGGGTTTTTTTTAAACATATGGGTGTTGATCAAAAGTACCCCTTAAGTGAATTTCTTTGAAAACTCTCTCTTCCTGAAATGAATTGTTTCAAATAAACAGATGCCTCTGGGATATTCCTTTCATCTCAGTCCAGCTGGTAAAGTTTGAACTTCCTTCAAGTGTCTTCAGAGTGTATGTGAAATTCACAAGTTGCCTCTTTGCCAGACTTGCTTCTTTCTTCATCTGAATCTCACTCCAGGTTTCTCCTGCCAGGTCTCTTCTCTGCTAGACTCCAGAATGTTTTTCTAATTAGGATCTGCTCAGCATCCTTCTTACTGCCTCAACAAATGACTCCCTCAAATCAACACTATTCCGCCACCAGGGATTAATGTTCATAGCAGCAAAGCTCATTTGGGGGCCAAGGCAACCTTTCTATTTATGCATAAAGTCTCTTTTGATTTATTCCAAAGTGGAGTTCGTATTTCAAAGCATTGAATTTGAAATCTGGGAATCTTCTGACTCATCTAAGTGAATCATCATTTTGGTCTGTACCGTTAGAGATAGTAAGCATTTTCCCTCACACTATTTATGGAGTGAAAAGTTGGTATCTTTACCGGCATTAATCAGTGGCCGACTTTGGAACTGGGTGAGTTATTCAGTGGAAAGTAGAATACGTGTTGTGTTGGAAACGTTCAAGGATATGAATTTCCATCTTGTGAGGACCTCTCCGTAGAGAAAGGCAGACTGACTCTGGAGTCACAGCCCTTTGTTCAAGTCCTGGGCTTTCAGTAAATTCGCTATGGACCCCGGGTATGTCATTTACTGCTTCTTAGAACTCTCAAGTTCTAGTCTGTAAAGAGGGACTATTAGCTTCTACCTCCCAGTGTTGTCATGAAAATTAAATATGATAATATATAAAATGACTTTATAAATATCAGGCACTTTTACGATTCTAAAAAATTTTATGTGGTAGAGAAACCCTTCAGGAGAGAAATTTTTTTTGATAACTTGCTTATTTATTTATTTAAACTTGCTTTTTAGACACAATTTTTCTAGACTTAGATCATCACATTTCCTCAGATTTAAAAATGATAGTCCGCTAACCCAAAGAGGATAATTACTGACATCCGAGAAAAAACGCATTGTGAGAAAAATCATTTCTTTTAGAAGTCTTAATCTCTCTTTCTTTCTCTCTCTCTCCCCTTTGATGTTGTCTGTGCCTGAGTTACAAAGAGCTTTTTCATCTTCTCATTACTCTGTATAGTTTGGGGACATCAAAAGCATTCGGATAATATCTTTGAAAGACTAGGGACGCACCTGTCGTCTGGCACCTGTGACCCCAGTGAGGCTACAGTTGGACTAGGAAAGGGGTGCAGTTGTTTGGGATTAGTTGAGCTGCTCTCTGAGGCTGGAGTTCAGGGTCCAGGTCTGGAGGTTCAGAGAGTACTTGACAGAGAAGGTGACTAGATGAGCACCTTCCCTCACAAGGGTGTACTGGGGTGAACAGTTGGGATTGATTGTTTCTGCTGGTAAATCCCAGCATGCTGAGTGATGTTGTAAGGGCAGGAAGCTTTGTGTCTTCTGCTACAAAATCATCCATGGGCTCACACAGTGGAATTCCCCTAGAGGACCCCGGGGAGATGTGTTTGGAAAGAGACATTGTATTTATTAAAATTATAACAATAGCATCCTTCTAAGCACTTTACATATAGTATCTCATTTAATCCTTGCTTCAGCCCTGGAGGTAGGTATTATTATCCACGTTTTATAAGTGATGAAAGTGTCGGCGATGTAAAGTAACTTACCTCTAAGGTCACAGAATCAGTCTGTTTCTAGAGCCAACGCTCTGAACCTCTAAAAGACAGTTGGTGAATAAAAAAATGAAATGATGCCATTTGCAGTAACATGGATGCAACTTGAGATTATCATACTAAGTGAAGTAAGTCAGACAGAGAAAGACAAATGCCATACGATATCACTTATATGTGGAATCTAAAATACGACACAAATGAACCTATCTACGAAACAGAAGCAGACTCACAGACATAGAGGACAGACTTGTGGTTGCCAAGAAGGAGGGGGTTGGGTGAAGGGTGGAATGGGAGGTTGGGGTTAGCAGATGTGAGCTGTTATACATGGAATGGAAACGACAAGGTCCTACCGTGTAGCACAGGGAACCATATTCAATATCTTATGACAAGCCATCATGAAAAGAATATATAAAAAATGTATGTGTATGTATAACTGAATCACTTTGCTGCACAGCAGAAATTAACATAACATTGTAAATGAACTATACTTTAGTTTAAAAAAATTAATGAGAGTTGGCCATACCTTTTGTGGAAAGAAACATGTAGGAACAGTAGTGATGATATTAGTCTGTATTTACACATTTGCCATGGGCGAGGCGCTCTGTTAAGAGACGTATATGCATCATCTCACTGCTTGCCAGCAGTGACCCCATGACATTGATTCTATTAACAGCCACGTTATACAGAGGTCAGACAGTGGAAGTCATTTGCCTGAGTTCACAAGTGGTTACCTAGTGCTGTGTTGAACATCACAAGCTGTGCTCTCGCCTCTAATCGCGTGTATGTGGGTGCAAAAAGGGATCCTTTTCAAGTGACTTCTGATGTCTGAGTATTCTAAAATAAGGGTTGGCCATGATTATGATGAAGCCAGTGTCCCTTTTTTGCTAAGACTAATTGTGTTAGGTTTTATTTCTTTAATATCCTACAGTTCAGTCACCTGTGATCTATTTTTTACTCACCACCCCTCTGACGCTAAATATGTGGGGTTTTTCCCACGCCAACCAATTCTTTAGCTCTCTGGACATCAACTGGGTAACCTACAGTTAAATTCAACTCTGACACTACCTGAAGTTACCGTAGGCTCCACAGATTAAGAGCTCAGTCCCACAAAACTGCCCTCACTTCAGATGCCAGTCGAAATGTCCAGGCCTCGCCTCCTTCTGACTGACAAGCTAGAAATCAAAGGTTTCCCATGACATACTCTTCAGGTTTGAAACTTTGCTAGAACAGCTCACAGAACTCAGAGAAAACAGTTTACTTACTATTACTGGTTTATTATAAAGGACACAGATGAACAGCCAAATGAGGATGTACATAGCGTGAGGTCTGGAAGGGTCCTGAGTGCAGGAGCTCCTGTCCCCATGGAGTTGGGGTGTACCACCCTCCAGGCACGTGAATGAGCTCTAGTTCACTGACCCGGAGGCTCTCTGAACTCCCTTGCTTAGGGATATTTATGGAGGTTTCATTTTGTAGACATGATTGATTAAATCATTGGGCACTGGTGATTACATCAAGATCCAGCGTCCCCCTTCCTCCCTGGAGGTCCAGGGAGTGATTAGTGGTTGGTTGCCAAGGGAACCAACCACTAATCACGTGGTTGGTTGGTTCCCTTGGCAACTAGCCCCGATCCTGAAGCTATCTAAAGGCCCATTAAGAGTCACCCTCATTAGCATAAACGCAGGTTTGCTTGCAAAGGGTTTGTTACGAATAACAAAGACACTCCTCTCATCCCTATCACTCAGGAATTTCCAAAGGTTTTAGAAGCTCGCCAGGAACTAGAGACAAAGATCAAATATATATCATCACAATGTCACACTATTGAAGAAGTGTTGACCTAAAAAACTGCATAACGTGAGAGTTGCGAGTTAAGTTTGATTTGGGGCAAAATGAGGACTGCAGCCCAGGAGACAGCGTTCCAGATAGCTCTGAGAAACTGCTCCGAGGAAGTGAGCGGGGCAGCTAGGATATAGAGGAGTTTTGCAACAAAGGGCAGGTAGTCAAAAGATTATTGTTAATTAAAGAAAACCAGATATCTCAAGTTAAGGAATTTGGCGCTTTTCTATGTATGGGAAGATGCAGGAGTCGGGGCTCACTGAAGTCATTCCTTTGATATGAACCTCAGCTATCTGGGGCCTGTATTTTCACTTGCTGAGTTTCCTCAGGGCTCACCAGCTCACGTTGGAGGGCTGCAAATCATTGGTGACTGTGACACCCTTTGTTTATTGATATGGCAGGAAATATTCCATTTATAAATATTCCATTTATCAGAAGTAAAATTTTCCAAACCATAACATATCTATATGAGCATGCAATTTTACAACTCTTTAATAATGGTTATTTTAACAAGCATTTTATCAGTTTTTTTTCTATGAAAAACCACATTGGATTTATTAGTTAAACTGTAATATTAGAGCTGGGGAAACTATCTTTTGTGTAAATTATTTATGGAGGATTTTATGAAGACTTTTAGTGAGACTAAAATGATCTTTTCTCTAATTTAAGATTGCATACAAGTTAATGCAGCTAGCAGAACATGTAAAAATGCATAGAAGGGAAGATTTCAATATTTAGATTTGTTTAAAATTTATTGGAATTTGGGGATCATGTGGATTTTAACTCCCAGGTCCTTTCCTAAATAACTCAAAACATACAATAGTAATTATTTTTATAAGGTCCTTGGAAAAAACATTTTTACGATGGCAAATTCACTCTTGCTGCTGGCACAAACCTCCATGTGAACATTAATGGGATTTTTAAATTATGACCTGTGATTAAAAGTGAGCTTTGCTTTGTAGGCCTTCTGTTGCCCAAAAACTGGGTTTGCCCCTTGGTGGCTGTCGGTAGATACTCTCTTGGTGGTTGAGCCAATAGACACAACCAAGCCAAAGCGAGGGAGAGGGAAGGATTTATTATTACTTGCAGCAAGTAAGGAGAACACTGGGGATCTTTCCCAAAGCAGTGTCTCCCCAACAGCAAAACTGGGGAAGTTTTAAGCTACAGGTATATGCATAGTCATGAGGGGGCTTGAGCAGAGGAGAATTCAGCATAGGATTAGGACAAAGGTCTTCAGAGTACCAGCTTTAGTTGATTGAAGTCAGGAGGGTCAACATCATCATTCCAACCTCCACCTGGATGGGGGCGTTAGTTCCTGCAGAACTCAAAGGTATTGCTATGTATATCCTTTGAGGGAGCATTCAGGACCCTGCCCCAAGGCTGTGCTATTGTTTCTTGACTGCTCCTCCCTTGTTTCTACATCCCCCTTCCTTCGCTGATTAGCAATTGTTTGAATCTGCCCTTTGGAACTCAGGCAAGGTCAAGGAGGCTGAATGAAGCCCATTTCCTACAAACTAGGAAAGGGAGACACAGAAAGGATTTGTACCCGGGAGCCCCACAGGGTCCTGCTCAGTTTCACTTAGATTTGATTACAGACTTTCTCCTCTCAATTTCCCCCTGTCAGTCTGTTAAACTATGTGAATATGTTTGTAGCAGCTCTGGTAATATTTCTCATTTCCTTCAGCAAGTCTCCAGTGAGGATCACGGAGAGGATTGGGACCTCCCCACTAATCCTCTCCAAAGAAAACACCCCTATTCTCAAAGGAGGTCCCGTTGTGCCTGGTTCTACATGTTTTCCATGAGGTTTGGCCCCCCCCTAGAGCCCAGGGATTGCGAGTCTTTAGACATTGCTATAGTCTGTTGTGCCCATTCCATTGAATGGCTGCTGTGGTGGAGTTACCCAGGAAGCCAACTCTGAGATGGAGATGAGCATGCAGGAGGGTTATTAAGAGGTGCTCTGGGCATCGACAGCTGTAGATAAGAGGGGAGAGAGGCAGGAGTTGGCAGAGGGAGAAGTCAGACCGTTGCAGGAAGGAAAAGGCGGGGTACAAGAGGAGGGTCACGTCCCAGGTCTCGGATGAGTCCCTGGGACGGGCTGCCAAGAGTGGGTCCTTGGCTTCGAGCAGGAAAGAATTCAAGAGTGAGCCGCAGTAAAGTGAAAGCAGGTTTATTTAGAGAGATACACATTCCATAGGCAGAATGCAGTCCACCTCAGAAAGTGAGAGCAGCCTGGGAGAAACACACTTCACAGACGCAAGTGTGGGCCATCTCAGAAGGCGAGAGGCCCCTAAATATGGGGTGGCTCATTTTAATGGGCTGGGTAATTTCATAGGCTAATAAGTGGGAGGATTATTCCAAGTATTTGGGGGAAGGGGCGGGGATTTCCAGGAATTGGGTAACCACCCACTTTTTGGCCTTTTATGGTCTGCCTTGGCCTTTCATGGTGCCTGTGGGTGTGTCATTTAGCATATGCCAGCACATTACAATGAGAGTATAATGAGGCTCAAGGTCTAGTGGAAGTCAACTCGTCCACCATCTTGGATCTATCTAGTTGGTCCTAACCAGTTTATGCCGTGTCCTCAATGGCTGTCATTCTTTTAAAGGTTGTCCCCTGCCTCCTTCCTGTCTCAAAACTGTTATATATTTTCAATGGAAGCCTCTGCTAACTCTGCAAGGGATTCTGAAGATGGATGACACTTCAGAACTGTCCTGAGTGGGGCAGGAGGACAAGACCTTTCTACCCTCACATCAGTCAGTCATTGGAAGTGGGCTTCCCAGAGAAGGCAGCATGACCTTGGGCAAAGTGGTTTTTCTGCAGCTGGGGTCATCTCTGAAGGGGGCTAAGAACCAAGGGCTGCCTGCCAGGAACACTCCTAGCAGGTGAAGAAATAAGACCCTTACTTCTGAATGGGGAGATGGGCAAACTTATCACAATGTCCACCATACTGACCACTTGGGTAGACCACTCTTCTCTTTAGTAGTTCCAGACAAATCTTTACTTATTGGGGCTTTTGTAGACCTTGACACCTGGCTAACAGAATGGCTGTGGATGGAGAAGCATAGGGGCGTTTGGGGGTAAGATAGATGCAGTCATGAATCCTGCTGACTGTACTCTCCATGAAATAGCTCCCTTTACCCAAAAACTGGGAGTTCCATCAAGGGGCTTTGCGATATACAGCCATGTAGCCAGGTGACACCGTGAAGCCAGCCATGTGCCATGTTATAATTATGGTGCTATAATTCTCTCTATGGACCTGCCTTTCCACCTAGACTTTGGAGCTCCTTGAGCCTGGGATTGTATCTTATTTAATTTCTGTGTCTTCAGAGTGTCACGTGGTACCTGTCTCATATCTGTGGTCAGTATGTTTTTACTGAATGAAAGAAATTGTCCAAGTGTTCATAGCACTTAAAACGATGATGCCTAGAGATTTTTCCTGGGCCTTTACAAGCCTATCAGTAAAACAATTTTAATTCTCTTCATCATTTAGCTAAATATAGTGTTAGTTCTAATTTAATAGTTACATTTTGGTTAGGATTTTGCTTAGGGCTTTTAAAGTCACAAACACATTTAAGCAGACAGAGTGGAATGGCGATGAGGTGGGCCTTATTGGTGCCTGCTGCTTCCTGTGCCCCGGTGACCATCCAGATCTTGGATCTCCTGCTGCGTGAGAGGTGGTATGAGCTGGGGAACAGGCTTGACTTTAAGCATGGCTGAATTTGAACCCCTCTCATTAGCTGAGTGATTCTGGTGAAGTTGTTTATCCTGACTCAATCTGTAAAATGGATCAATATACAAAGGTTCATGCAGCATTATTCTAATAGCCAAAAAGCAAAAACAACCCAATGTCCATCAACAGATGAATGGATAAATAAAATGTAGTCTCTCCATACGGTGGAATATCATTGAGCCTTAAAAAGAAATGAAATTCTGAAACATGTTATTTACTACATCGATGAATCTGGAAAACATTATGCTAAGTGAAATAAATAAGATGCAAAATCCATTTATATGCATGTGGTACCTAGAATAGGCAAATTCATAGAGATGAAAAGTAGAATGAGGGGGTTAGTGGGAGGGGAAAATGAGGTGTTAGTGTTTAACAGATATGAAGTTTCTATTTGAGATGATGAAAAAGTTCTGAAAAGGGATAGTAGTGATGGCTGTACAACATTGTGAATGTACTTACGGCACTAAATTGTATACTTAAAAATGGTTAAAATGATAAATTTGTTAATTTTATGGATGTGAATTATATCTCAATAAAGCTGTTAATAAAAAATAAGGTTACTCTGTGGTGACCTAAATGGGAAGGAAATCCAAAAAAGAGGGGCTATATGTACAGCAGGAACTGACAAAGCAGAGTAAAGCAACTGTACCCCAATTATAAAAAATAATAAGGTTAATAACAGTACCTATTCCATTAAATACTTGTGAGGATTAAAAATGATACATGATACATACTACTAAGTGTAAAATAGATTAACCAACAAGGACTTATTGTATAGCACAGGGAACTATACTCAATATTATGTGATAACCTATAAAGGCAAAGAATCTGAGAAAGAATATATATATATAAAACTGAATTGCTATGCTGTACACCTGAAACTTACATGATATTGTAAATCAGCTATACTTCAATAAAAAAATTTTTTTTAACTTGAAAAAACGATCTATGAGAAGTACCATGCACAAGCACCAAAGGTTGTTGTTACTAAGCATGACCTAGAAAATAAACATTTGTTTTATGCAAAAGACCGCATAACTCTAAAAGGCAGTGGTGCTTAAGGACGGAGGTGTGCAGCTCTTTCTCTGGCCTTGAGATGGGTGCAGGAATCTTCTCTAATAATAATCCGTGTGTGTGTGTGTGTGTGTGTGTGTGTGTGTGTGTGTGTGTGTACAATTGGGTGAGAGCTGTCATTTCCCAGAGGAAAAACAGAGTGCTTCTCCACTGTACATTGACCCATTTTAACAGAAGGCATATGTTTGACATTGGTCACTGCCCTCCCACCAGCCCGAGCCATCCTGTGGTCAATGGTAAGTGTTGTCAGGACAGACACAGTGGTATTTCAGTTAATCACCATGGGACAGTGACCTGACTTCACAGATGAACTCATCATGAACCCCTTCCAAATATGTGATTAAAGCATAACTGCCCTCTTGGCATTGCTACTATTTGTTTTGAATCTCCTCTGGCCTCTAAACATGGTTTCAGATGAGCACAGCATTAGATTTTTTTTTTTTTGGCTGTGCCTTGCGGCGTGCAGGATCTTAGTTCCCCGACCAGGGATCAAACCTGTGCCCCCCGCACTGGGAGCACAGAGTCTTAACCACTGGACTGCCAGGGAAGTCCCTAGATTTTTATTTATGGGTAGTTGTAGATCATTCATTGTCATTGCTGTAGGGTATTCCATTGTGGGAATAGAACTCAATTTGTTGGTCCATAATACAGTTAACGGACATTTCACATTCTTGTGTATGTGTTTGGAGAACATTTTCTTGGGCATCTAGAAGTGGGTCGCAAGCTGTATGCGTAAGCATCCTTAGTAGGTACTGACAAAGAGTTTTCCAAAGTGGTTATACTATGTCACATTCCCATTAGCAGGACATGACAGTTCTGGTTGCTTCTTTTTAAAAAAAAAAATTTATTTATTAATTAATTTATTTATTTTTGCTGTGTTGGGTCTTCGTTTCTGTGCGAGGGCTTTCTCTAGTTGCGGCAAGTGGGGGCCCCTCTTCATCGCAGTGCACGGCCCTCTCACTATCGCGGCCTCTCTTGTTGCGGAGCACAGGCTCCAGACGCGCAGGCTCAGTAGTTGTGGCTCATGAGCTTAGTTGCCCCGCGGCATGTGGGATCCTCCCAGACCAGGGCTCGAACCCGTGTCCCCTGCATTGGCAGGCAGACTCTCAACCACTGCGCCACCAGGGAAGCCCACTGGTTTCTTCTTAATTGCACCAACACTCGGTATTGTAATCAAATTTGTCACCCTCAAGTCCGTGCCTCTTGGGGAAGAGCCCAAGATAAGTTTCAGTTACACTCCCTGGTTTTATATACAGAATTGTTTGTATGTGTGCACTTTACTGGAGAGATTACATGGTTTTCTACAGAGTTTCAGAGGGACCCATGTCCCAGAGAAGAGCAAGGACCACTGCTTCAGGTGTTTGGCTTTCTTATAATGGTACACACAGTGTTTATTTGAGCCAAGATTTCTCTTGGGAAAGCTAAAACTGCTGGGTAGCTGTCTCTATTTTTGAGAAGCACATTATGGAAGGCCTGAGCACTCTGGCATTTTGCTAGTGCTGATGCATGTTGGGTAATGTGTTGGCAATGTTCAAAATTACACGCCCTAAGAAAAAGAGATTACATTTATTGGGATATTCTAGATGCCTGTGCTAATTTGATCTCATAAACACTTACGTGTCTACAAATTGAAAGAGTGGAAAAATTGGAACAGGAAAATAGATTTTAGCTGTAGGCGTTATTCTGCTTTGGAAACAACCTCTTAACGTCAATGGTGTGTCCTGATGGTTTGCCATGTGATACAGCTGGAAATGGCTAATACAAGCAGCAGAGGATTAGGGGCACAAAATCCTGCATCCTTCTCAACACACTGTTATTCTTTGATGTAAATGTATGGGCTGATTTTGGAAACTCTCCCCTGTGGAGGCCTCTGTCTCCATCAGCATGTGTATTTACAACAGATTATGAAAGTAAAGAGGACAAAGATATTGATCAGGTTTTGCGGGGGAAGAATTACAATTTTCAGCTTCCTAGTTGAAACATTTTAATTTTTTTCAGAAGATACTAACTTCCATTGTATTTAGAAAACATTCAGTCAGTCTTCTGTCTCAGATCCTGAAGAAGTCCTCTTCTTATTTTAAGACTATTTGCCTTAGTCAATTTAGGCTGCTATAACAAAGTACCATAGATTGGGTGGCTTATAAACAATAGAAATTTATTTCTCATAGTTCTGGAGGCTGGGAAGTCCAAGCTCAGGGTTGCTGGCAGATTTGGTGATGCTGTCTACTCACTGTATCCTCGCCTGTGCAGTCCCATCTCAGGATGCTTGCTGGGGCCTCTGCCTGAAATGCTCTGCCCGCCACCCTGCTGAGCACATGGTTTCTCCCTCTCCTCTCATCTTTTCCCTCAAATAGTACCTTCTCAGTGAGGCCTTCCCTGTCCACCTTATTTAAAATTATAATCAACCCCAAACCACAACACCCCCTCTTTGGCTTTCCTACTCTCTTTTTCTTCATAGCACATATCACTGTCTAATATACGACATGTTTTTCTTCTTTATTTTCTTTAGTGTCTGTTTTGTTTGTTTATTTTGGTTACACCTATTAGAATGTAAGCTCTCAGGAGAGCAGAGACTTTTGTCTGTTGTCACTCACTGCTGTGCCCCCGGAGCCTGGAACAGTGACAGATACATAGGAGGTGCTCAAGAAGTATTTGTTGACCTATGTGATTTTAAAATTTCTAATAGCTGCATCGAAAAAATAAATGAATAAACAGGTGAAATTAGTTCTTGTTAATCCTCTCGGGTAGCAATGGGGGAGCTACAGCATTATTGACATAATAAACTGCACATATTTAAGGTATAGAGTTTAAGATTTGACATATGTATACACCTGTGAAACCATCCGCACAATCAAAGGTCTTTGTGCCCCTTTGTAATTATATATGTTTAATAGTATATTTTGTTTAACCCAATTTATCAAAGATAGTCATTTTTACGTATATGAAATTGTTAATGAGGTATTTAACATTTTTTCATACCAAGTTTTCAAATTCCAGTGTGTCTTACACTGTGTGTAAAGAAATATTTGTTGAATAAATGAGTGAATGAACTGGCATGGAAGTCATTTGAGTATGGGCTGGACTGGTCCTTGCCTGGGATCAGGAGGGAGAGCCACGGAAAAGATCTGGCTGGTCATTGAACCCATCATCAGCTTCTACCTGGTTTGTAAGAATCTCAAGTGGTTACTGGGTCAAAATGTCTTCCAGAGACCTTCTTTACACCAACCGAGCAGTGGCTCATGGAGCAGAGATCTAAGTAAGAGCTTGAGCTCTGAATGCACAAACCCAAGGTTACATTCTGTTTCCCCTGGCGTGCAAGCTGTGTGACCTTTGAACAAGCTTCTCAACCTCTCTGTGCTTCAGAACTCATCTGTAAAATGAAACATACAATTAGCAACTTACTGACTGAGTTGTTGTGAGAATTAAATTAAATTATTTAATTAAAACCGTCAGCCTAGTGTCTGACAAATGGTGGTCAATAATTAAGAGGCTGGGAACTTTCATGATCAAGAGTATTGGCCTTTGAATGTCTGAATTGCAATCCTGCTGCCACTTAGCAGTTGTGAGACCTTGAGCAGACGATAATTATTTCACCTCTCTATGTCTCAGCTTCTCCATCTGAAAGGGTGGCTGTGAAGATTAATGAATCAATACATGTAAAGTGCACAGAGCAAGGCCTGAACGGGGTAACCAGTCTCTGTCAGCTGTTGTCATTATTGTTTGTTATTATTATTATTCCTGCAAGGCTTTGCCTAATTTCTCAGCCAGTACCATCCCCATCTTCCCTGTTTCTCCCTACATGGACGATTCTGTTGCAGGAAGGGGGACCCCTTCCAGGGCCCGAGCGTGGGCTCTTGTCTAACACTTGGAAATGAGTTGTCCGAGGAGACACACGTGCTGACAAAGCAAGAGACTTTATTGGGAAGGGGCGCCTGCGAGGAGAGCAGGAGGGTCAGGGAACCCAGGAGGACGGCTCTGCCACGAGGCTCGCAGTCTCGGGTTTTATGGTGATGGGGTTAGTTTCCAGGTTGTTTCTGGCCAATCATCTTGCTTGGCCCCTAGTCTGACTCAGGGTCCTGCCTGGTGGCGTGCGAATCTCTCAGCCAAGATGGATTCCAGCAAGAGGACTCTGGGAAGTTGGTCCTCTCCTCCCTCTTTTGGCCCCTCCCGAATTCATCTAGTTAGTTTTCAGTGACAGCACCATGTTCCTTATCAGGACCTTCTGTTGTGAGACAACTCAGGCAATCGGGGTCTGGCCAAGGCGGGTGGTTTCAGTCAACGGTTCCCTAACCACTCCAGGCCTTTTCTGTGCTCAGTGCTGCTGGCCTGTTCCAAAAACGTTGTCACTGTTGTTTGCCTCTTCCTCCAGCTTCACCCGTGTGATGATGCAATCAGAACCCCGTGCTGGGGCTTCCCTGGTGATGCAGTGGTTAAGAATCTGCCTGCCAATGCAGGGGACATGGGTTCGAGCCCTGGTCCAGGAAGATCCCACATGCCTTGGAGCAACTAAGCCTGTGCGCCACAACTAGTGAGCCCGTGCACCACAGCTACTGAAGCCCGTGTGCCTAGACCCCACGCGCCTAGAGCTCGTGCTCTGCAACAAGAGAAGCCACCGCAATGAGAAGCCCGTGCACCGCAACGAAGAGTAGCCCCCGCTCACCGCAACTAGAGAAAGCCTGTGCGCAGCAACAAAGACCCAATGCAGCCGAAAATAAAACAAATAAATAAATAAATATATTTAAAAAAAAGAAAGAACCCCTGTTGACCACAGGTTCCAAGTGCTTAGACATGAGAACAGATAAACAGAGGAAGAAAGCCATTTGCCTAAGTAGAGCTTCCTTCCTTCCTCCCCCATAGGGTAGATTAAATTTCTTTTCTTCCATACTGGAAATATAGATCAAAACTTAAGCTTGGTCCTCCTGTTTTGTTTGTGGCCCAAGGATAGTCCTTTCCAAGAGCTGTAAAAGTCATTGAGTTCTAGAGAGGCCGGATGGCCTGCTGCACAGTGAGGAGGGCGACATTCCCATGAACAGCAGAGGAGACACGGAAAGGGAAAGGTCACTGTCGAGAAGTGGGATCGAAGAAAGGCCAGGCCACCCGTTCTTACTGCAGAGACCGGGGTCAATGTGGGGAAATAAGATGGCAAAAGGGCTTCCCAGATGCGACAGACTTCAGGGTGTGCGGTCTTTGCCTCAGAGAACAAGGGTCAGGAGAAGAGCAAGACATCTGGAGCATCAAAGTTGACATTAGTGATGTGCTTGCCTCCAAGCCAGCCTGTCTCTGAGAGCCCTGGCCCACTAGTTAGGGGGAGAATTGAGAAGGCAGATTTCAGATGTTTCTACTGAGCCTGCCGAAGCTCTTAGGCTACAAAGTAAGGCCTTGTGATAATCGAGTTGGTTGGTGGTTTTCAGCAAGTCTGCTTTAAAAAGTCAAACACAAATCTTCATGCCAGGGTGTCTGATTCTAGGAATTTACCCAAAGGAGAGCAATCAAAAATGTGGGCATGGGGGGCTTCCCTGGTGGCGCAGTGGTTGAGAGGCCGCCTGCCGATGCAGGGGACACGGGTTCGTGCCCCGGTCCGGGAAGATCCCACATGCCGCGGAGCGGCTGGGCCCGTGAGCCATGGCCACTGAGCCTGCACGTCCGGAGCCTGTACTCCGCAACGGGAGAGGCCACAACAGTGAGAGGCCTGCGTACTGCAAAGAAAAAAACAAACAAACAAAAACTTCTCAAATCGTGCATTTAAAATAGTTTCTTTGGTGTAAATTATACCTCAGTAAAGTTGGCTAAGAAGTGTGATAGTTAATTTTATGTGTCTACTTGGCTAGGCCACAATACCCAGATATTTGATCAAACACTGTTCTAGATGCTTCTGTAGAGGTATTTTTTTTAGATGAGTTTAACATGTAAATTAGACTTTGAATAAAGCAGATTGCCCTCCATAATGTGAGTAGACCTCATCCAATCAGTTAAAGGCCTTAATAGAAAAACACTGAGGTCCCCAAGGAAGACGGAATTCTGCTAGCAGATGGCCTTTGGACTTGAACTGTGACTCTTCCCTGGGTTGCCAGCCAGCCAGCCTGCCCTGTAGATTTTGGAGTTGCCAAGCCTCTACAATTGCCTGAGCCAATTCCCTAAATTAATCTCTCTCTCACTGCCCCCCTGCCCCCCTCCCGACACACACATACATCCTATCGGTTCTGTTTCTCTGGAGAACCCTGACTAATACAAGAAGAAAAGTAAGCCTGTATGATAACTCTTCCCTGAGAATCTTAGGGCCTTGCTGGGGAACAAAGAACAATCTGACCATAGAATTAACTATTAAAATAGTTTCTGTAACTACAAAATCAGTGTGAGATGAATCTTTGCCAAATGACTGAGAGTTATTGTGAGATCTTGGTTGACTGTGGACCTTGAGTTACTCCAGTTTGGTTGCAAGATGATGTCAGAATGCATGGCCTGACTTCTGACTTAGGTTTTCAAATGAACCTAAAGTGGTTTTTGTGGCTGTACCTGAACTGCCATTAAGTTAAGCCTCCCAGAGATGACATACAAGCTGCCATGTTAGTAATCCTTGGAGAAATATATGCCCCTTGTCTCTGTGTCGAGGCGTCCCTGGTCTTCTGGGAGAACCAGGCAGTGTAAACATGTCACAAAGAGAACCTTGAAGTTGTGTCTCTCTCTCTTTTTTTTTTTTTTTTGGCTGCACTGCTCGGCGTGTGGGATCTTAGTCCCTGACCAGAGATCAAACCCCAGCGATGGCAGTGAAAGCGCCCGAGTCCTAACCACTGGACCACCAGGGAACTCCCTAAGTTGTCTCTCCTTTCTGCTTTGACCTTGATCTCTGGGAACTCCTGTGTTGACCTAACGTATCTGATTCCTTGGAGAAGCTTGCTCGGCCCTGTTTTGTGGCTCTTCCTACAGATACTTGCATTCCTGCAATCGGTTTTTCATCCCCCTCTAACTTGTATAATATTTATAGTTGTCATTTTCTGACCCTCCACCATGCAGAGTCTCCTTGGCTCTGAGATATGTGCAAGTGTTATTGGCAAATGAGATTAGGTAATCCCACTTCTGTACTGGCATTTACATTTTACATGATAAATGTTCCAATTTCAGAGAGAAACCTTTCTATTCTGTTTGGTGTGGCACCAAATTTCTTTAGGTAACAGGGAATTTTGCTGGAAATCTTAATGCTAAAAAGTTAAGTTGGGTTCTGAGGACACGAAGGAACTAAAACACTTGAGTGTATGTCACATATTGATAACATGATTTTGCTTACAGGTATTTAACAACGTGGCATATTTAACTACTTTTCCATTGTAGTAAATGTTCCCTTTTAAAATTATCTTGTATCTCACAGGGCAAATCCTACCCCTTCAGGGGCGCATTCCCACCTGTGTGGAATCCAATTGCCTACCTAGATCATAACAACCTTTGGAGGACGATGGATGACATGGGACGAGAGGTAAAGCTTCCTAAAGCTTCTTTGATGACATTTGTATTCTTCATAATAAGTTCAGTCCTTAAAAGAAAGAAGGTGAAGCATGTCAACAGTGCCTAGCACATTGTGTAGCACAGTAACTTGCAGTAGAGATTTGTGAGATGAATAAGTGAACTTGTTTCTAACCTCTAAAAGAATGACATGTCCAACAGGCTGCAATTTGCATACTACTGATGAGGGGGGAGAAGATCTTCTGTCATTCAGCTTTCCTGGGATGATGTTTCTAATTTAGAATAGCCTCAGGACATAGCAAGTAAGACTTCTGGGTCTTTGAGTCACCACCATGCCCAAACCTGCAGCTCTTGAGTAAACACACACAGAGCTTGACCTGAAACTCCAGTTTAGACACGATCTGGTACATCTGTCTGATCTTTGTTAATGAGTTGATTTTTTAAAATTATTATTTATTTATTTTTGGCTGCGCCAGGTGTTAGCTGTGGCACGAGGGATCTACGTTGCCACGTGTGGGATCTTCAGTTGTGGCATTTGGGATCTTTTAGTCGCAGCATGAGAAATCTTTAGTTGCGGCATGCGAACTCTTAGTTGCGGCGTGTGGGATCTAGTTCCCTGAGCAGAGATCGAACCCGGGCCCCCTGCAGTGGGAGCGTGGAGTCTTAGCCACTGGACCACCAGGGAAGTCCCAAGGAGTTGAATTTCTGAATTGTTCTTTCTAAATTATAATAGTAACTTAGTAGTTGACATTTGGAAGCAGCCTGATTACAACATAGCCTCCATTTATAGCACAGGAAAGGTTATCAAAAATTAAATATGGGGCTTCCCTGGTGGCGCAGTGGTTGAGAGTCCACCTGTCAGTGCAGGGGACACGGGTTCGTGCCCCGGTCTGGGAAGATCCCACATGCCACGGAGCGGCTGGGCCCGTGAGCCATGGCCGCTGAGCCTGCGCGTCCGGAGCCTGTGCTCCGCAACGGGAGAGGCCGCAGCAGTGAGAGGCCCACATACCACAAAAAAATAAATAAATAAATATGGATAGAGTGAATAGGAAATCTACACAGACAACATGGATTGCGCAGTAAAAAAACCACTATTGGGGGAATTTGGAAAACTTGCATTTTCCTTCTTTAAGTTAGAGTTTTGAATACTATTGAAATAGTTATTTAAAATGGAAAATTACATTTGCTTTTCCCCTCTGAATTGTCATCTGAATGTAGATTCCCAGTGATGCCCCATGGAAGGCGCCCCTTGCAGAACAGTGGGACCACATGACGATGAAGGAGCTGCTGGACAAGATCTGCTGGACGGAGTAAGACTCGCCATTAGGCACAGGCATTGACTGTGACTCTCTTTCAGGTTTATTTAGCAATTCCGTTCAGCAGCTGTGAAACAAGTAGCTGCTTTGTGTCCATAACCACACCACTGGGCCAGGTGGAGTGCTGAAAAATATTGGAACCATGTCCTGCCCTAAATATGTCTGTACATCAAACCTACTTCTTTGGAATAGTTTTGCATCACAAAGGTCATATTACCCCCTAAAGTCCTTAGGACAGACCACATTGTGCCACTTCCCTTATTTAGAACAGTTTAAAGATCTCACTTATCAAGCTGTCGATGTAGGGATATTTGTAATACTCCTCACTGGTGGTCAAGTATGGAAAGAGTGCATCAGCACATGCATTTCAAACACCTGTGGGATGGAGTGGAATTCTTCAAGGCTTTGAAGAGGAACTTCTAGAGAAGTTCACAACTGTCCAGGAAACATGGATGACTGGACTGACTGCTCCCCCATTAGGTAGAAATGTGTAGCATTGAAAGAAAGTGTTCATGAGTCAAGTATTAAATTATGGTTGGCAGAGGTGGGAACTATACATGAGCTGTGGAAGCTGTATAGACAGACAGCGTGGAAAGGCCTCCCTGCTCTTGGACAGCAGGGAAAAAGGAAAGGATGGTAAGGGTTCCATCTCAAGCACATGGTGAATTTGTGGTAAGCAAAGTAAGAAAATGGCATTGCTATGAGACTGTTTGCCCATGCCAAACAGCATTAGTTGGGAATGTGGCTCTGGGGTTGATGTCTTCATTCTCTAGGCATTGTTGGGGGTGGGGGGGAAGTTGGAGCACTGGCGACTAAAAGTAAAAAGTTTTTAAGGATATCTGAATCTAAGATATAGAAATAACCAAAAGACATAAAATGTACATACTTCTTCATACATAAATTCAACTTCTTAGAATTTAGCTTAAAGAAGGAGAGAGGAAAGAAGAGAGGGAGAAAGGGAGAGAGAAAGGGAGAGGGAGATTCAAAGCATTATTTTTAAAAGGAAAATCTAAATGTCACATAATAGAAGACTGGTTAAATTAATTATGGTTTGTCCAAAAACTGGAATACTCTAAAATCTTTAAAAATCGTGTTGAAGAAGAATATTTAATGGCTTGAAAAAAATCATACTATTAAACAGATAGAAAAGCAGGCTGTCATCAAGTATGTACAGTGTGATATGTCATCTCATTTCTAAAAAGAAAACTGTACATTCACTGCAAGCAACCGAGATCCATCAGAATGTTTTTTAACATCTAATATTACAATGCAAACAGTTATCCACGTCATTAAAATTCTTCATCAAACATCATATTCATGGTTGCAGACTATTCCATGGGAAGTGAATACCATGTGTTTATTTATTATCATTTGACGTTTTAGTTACTTCCAGTTTTTAATCATTACCGTTATTATTATATAATACTCTATGATGAACATGTGCCTCTCCTACGTCTTCAGCCTTTGAAAGCAACCAATTTTGAAAGAGTAAAACCCTTTTATTGTCACGAAATCAATGCCTATTATTATTATTATTATTATTTTTTTTTTTTTTTTTTTTTTTTTTTTGCGGTATGCGGGCCTCTCACTGTTGTGGCCTCTCCCGTTGCGGAGCACAGGCTCCGGACGCGCAGGCTCAGCGGCCATGGCTCACGGGCCCAGCCGCTCTGCGGCATATGGGATCCTCCCAGACCGGGGCACGAACCCGTATCCCCTGCATCGGCAGGCGGACTCTCAACCACTTGCGCCACCAGGGAGGCCCAATGCCTATTATTAATTACATCCTTTTTAACACTTATCTGATACTATTTACCACTCTGTTTTAGAATGTAGTTTGTAATACAACTTATTTTGTTTGTAATAAAATTGCAGTATTTACTTTTAAATTTTATACATGAGATTTTCAAAATATAGTGAGTATTTTTTACCTGCATTTGTTTTATAACTCCTGTTATAAAAAGCTTTTAATAAGTTCATTAGGTCTTCTCTCTCCAGAGAGCTTTGAAGCTCATTGAAGATAGGACTAATTATATTTCTTTGGTCTCACAGAGATCTGAGTTTTTCTGCCATAGTCCTTGGCCTAATCCTCCCCTTAGTGAATATTCTAGGCTGTTGGCTGACAAAATAAAGCATTCTGAGACGTTAGGAATATATGAACACAAAGTAATTTTTAAATTTTTCTTAAGCAAGATAAGCATGATATCATTTCCTGGTTTTAAAGGAAGTAATCCCCAGAATATCCAACCTACCGTGGTTCAAACTAAAGCACAATCATATATTCAAAGACTAATGTTGATCGTTCTTTCTGTTATCTTTTTTTTTTTTTTTTTTGTGGTACGTGGGCCTCTCACTGTTGTGGCCTCTCCCGTTGCGGAGCACAGGCTCCGGACGCACAGGCCCAGCGGCCATGGCTCACGGGCCCAGCCGCTCCGTGGCATGTGGGATCTTCCCGGACCGGGGCACGAACCCATGTCCCCTGCATCAGCAGGCGGACTGTCAACCACTGCGCCACCAGGGAAGCCCCTGTTATCTTTTATAAAGTAGTTTTCAGAAACAGACTAAATTTATGATGTAGTCACAGCTGTGTAAATACACTTTTTAAAACCTATAACTAGAAAAAGAAATGCACCAAAATGAGTCTAGGGATTATCTTTTGGGAGGCAGAAATGTGGAAGATACTCATTCTCTCATCTTTTTATTTTATGAATTTTCCAAATTTTATATAATATGTGTATATTTTTCATGTAGAAAACATAATAACGTTTATCTTTTAAAGAGTCAACAGGGCAAGGAACATGAAAATATTATTGCACTAGCTTCCTTGGCCTTCCATCCCTCAGATATTTTTTTTCTCATTTCTTTTCTCAGTAAAGCTCCTAGAATAAATCAAATAGAGGATTAGGAATGGCCTGGTCCTCCAGAGACAAATTACTTTTAGATCTCCCTTGATTTCAAACCAGGGTTATTTCTTTCTCACCAAATTGGCAACAGTAACAACTAGAATCACAGCTCTATTTTTATATTTAATATCGGTTATCTAGCTAGGGCAACATTAGGTTTTAGTTATGTATGACTCCCTTATACCATCCGAATTCACCTATACAATAAAGAACAAAGAAAACGGGACATCAGGAAGCAGCAAAGGATGTTTTCACTTTGAAGTAATATTTTAAACCAATCTTTGGATATTTGTTTTAGATAGAAGCCAAAAATTGCCTCTGCAAAGAAAGCATGAGTCAGCAATTTCCATCCCTTCAGTTATCATGAGGAATCTTGCAAAACTAACTTGAAGTCACTTCAACATATATGTTACACTATTTGCAGGCTTAATGACGGGGACCGTCACAAAAGTGCTACAAGTAACTGGTATGTGTGTTAGGTGTGATTCTACAAACTTCCAGAGTCAAGGTACACTAGGGTAGAGGGGTGTCCCTTGGTCAATATTTGTCCCTTCAAGGTTGTCAACTTACTGATTTTAAAGCATTTTGAGGTATTAAAAGCATGAAGTTTGAATCAGGTATGATGTGGTTTGCAGTTGTACCATTTAGTGAGCTGTGCACTACATATCATTAACTTCCCTGAGACTCAGTGTTTGGGTTTGTGAACTGGGGAAAAATAATGACTGTCATTTTTGTGACAAACCGATAAGACAATGGGTTTTAAAAACCATGGAGTGTGAAAGAGTTCAATAAATGGAAGACAGTATTATTTATTCCACCCATTGTCAGCACTACCAGGTGGAAAATTCTGCTTCAGGTATAACCAGATTAACAACATGCAAACTTTATGTCAAAGTCAAAAGCGGGATTGGTCCTAATTAAAGATATCCCAGAGTACGCATTACTACTGGTGAATTTTAGGATCTGTTAGATTTCACTGGGCTGTTGGAATTGCATGAGATCATTCACTTTCTGGTGTGGCTTCAGATAGGACATAACCTCTCATTTACCTGCCAACCTCAAGCAAAAGTTCGTCTATCTATACTCTATTAATCACTTTTTCCCCTCATCCATTCTTTGAGCTGGTCTTCCATTAGACAGTAAAATAACTGAATAGATAACTGTGACTAATTCTGTACTTGGTACAGCACCTAGCATATCCTTTGAGCATTATGGATCATTTAAAAATAATGTTTAGGGAGTTTCCTGGTGGCCTAGTGGTTAGGATTCCAGGCTTTCACTGCCGTGGCCTGGGTTTAATCCAGTTGGGGAACTGAGATCCCGCAAGGTGTGTGGCATGGCCAAAATAAATAAAGAAAGAAAAGAAAAGTAATGTTTAATTGATATTTCTCATCAACCATGTATTCATTCAGTCATCTAACAAGTAATTTATTAAGTGCTTACTATGTGCCAGTCACTATTTTAGTAAAGAGGATACTATGGTGAGCAAGAAAGTTAAGATCCCTGTCTCACTGACTGATATTCTAGTGGGGGAGACAGCAATAAAAAATAATAAACCAATAATTAAGATAAGACAGTGAAAATAGTTTTAAAGCTACCACACTATGGTACAATGATAGAGAATGCCAGGGTGCTGGGAATATAGAAGCTGGTGCTCATTTTTATAGACATATAAGAGTTCATCTTTCTGAGAGGACATTAGAATAAGTATAGAAGGTACAGGATGAGATAGGAAAGGTAGGCATGGGCTAGATCACTCAGGACTTTGGAGGCCATGGTAAAAGATCTGAATCTTATTCTGGTTTTGATAGGATGCCACTGGAAAGTTTTAAATGAGGGAATGACATGACTTGATTTACACTATAGAAAGAGCACCACAGAGGGGAGGGCAATAAAAAGCTTTTGGCTTCAAGTGTAGTAAATAGATATTCAGTGAGGACAAGTGGAACGAGAGAGACCAGTCTGGAGGAAATAATTCTAATCATCCTGGCAAGAGGTGATGCCAATTTGGTGGTAATGAAGGTGGAGTGATGTGGTGAGAGACAACAGGACTTCCTGATGGATTGGATGGTGGGAGAGTGATGGAAAGAGAGAAATTAAGGTTGATTTCTGGAGTGTTGGCCTTAGCAAGTGGGTGAATGGTGATGCCTTTTACTGAGATGGGGATACCTAGGAGAGTAGCAAGTGTGTGGAGAGCAATCATGACAGCATAGCATATGGAATACATGCTGATTCTGAGCTAGGTCTTTTGATTAAGGGGAAAATATGTCTCCTATTCCCCAAATCTCTGATGTCATGTTTTATAATATTAGATTCTAGTGACAATTTTCTGCAACTTGCTAAATTGTTCTCCACTTAGCCAAGTTAAGTTTACTGCTTGAATAATTTCCAGAGAATGAAGAAGATGCTCCCCTGCATTTGCCAGCTTTGCTCTTGTTTCTTCCTGAGCAGATCTTCGAAGCAGCTTGCTACTCTCTTTGTGAACCTGTGTGTCACCGCAGAGACCCATGAGGTCTCCGCTCTCTGGTTCCTGTGGTATGTGAAGCAGTGTGGGGGCAGTGCCAGGATCATCTCAACAACCAATGGAGGGCAGGTACCCATTCATACCCCGACCGTTGAAACAGAAAACCACCACTGCCTAAAAAAGATTGGCATCATCCTTCAGTCATGAAAGGATGGAACAGGAGGCAGGCTTGTGGCTTTTAGAGCTTAATCATAGCAGCTCAAAGTGACTTTTGAAAGGGACAGTCTGTTGTTAAGTACCCAGTGTGACAACCCAGTGGCCAATGTCATTTTAAAATTAGGCTTGTCTCCTTTTTTTATGTACTTTGCAACTTTCAATTTGGATATACATCCGATGATTATTTGGTAAGTTGGTAAGATACCAGCTGATGAACATAACTTGAGTGCTTCTTGGAAAGCTGAACAAAAAATGTCAGAAACGTATTTTCAGTTTAAAACACAAGCACCACATGGAATTCATTCATTCATTCATTCATTCAGTGCCTATTTCCTGAACCCCAGCCTTGTATAATGTGCTGTGCTGGGCACAGTAGGAAATGGATTTGAGTTCTTAGCTAATCTCCTCGACAGTCATTTTCCTTTCCTTCCCTTCCTCTTCTTGCCCCCTCCTCCACCTCATCACCCTCTTTCTTCTCCTTCTCCCCTTCCCTTCTCTTTCCCCTTCTCCG
The DNA here is from genome assembly GCF_025265405.1 of Mesoplodon densirostris. Classification (NCBI taxonomy): domain Eukaryota; kingdom Metazoa; phylum Chordata; class Mammalia; order Artiodactyla; family Ziphiidae; genus Mesoplodon; species Mesoplodon densirostris. The sequence continues at coordinate 98,915,148 of NC_082681.1, forward strand.
TGACCTCCTTCCTAGACCTATTTGAAATAGTCTTTTTAAAAATTAACTGAACTGAAAATTTAGGAGAAGACAGTCAGCTCAACTGTGGGCGTGATCACGCAGAACATTTGGAAGCTTTTGCAGGTGGGTGCGGTGAGGTGAAATGGCCTCGGTGGCCGCAGAAACAGCAGGTACCTGACCCAGGGTGAGACAGACTGTAACAGGGAGTAAGCTGGCCTGGGGATGGGTGGGCCAGCAAGATTCTGAGACTGAGTAACAAGGAAACAGGAAACAGGCCTAGGTGTGCTCAGGCAAGTGGTGGCCCAGCAACTCAACCAAAGGATGCAGGTAGGACACAGAGCAGGGGTCTCGGCCAGGCAGGTGGGACATGAGAGTCAGGCTGAGGATGTCCAGCTGAGTTTGGAGTCTGGGAGTCCATCAGAACATAGCCTGGAAGGCTCGAAAACGTGTAAGTTTGTTGAAAGCCAGCAATCATTGGTTAGAAAACAATGGTGAAAGACACCACCCACAACGGCAGCATGAAATTGTATATCTCACACAGTAAAGATATGTGAGGAAAACTAGCAACTTAGCAATTTATATCCATTCCTATATTTCCTACCCACCTCTTGGGTCCTTTTTTCTTTCCAGGAGAGGAAATTTGTGGGTGGATCTGGTCAAGTGAGTGAGCGGATAATGGACCTCCTTGGGGACCGAGTGAAGCTGGAGAGACCTGTGATCCACATTGACCAGACAGGAGAAAATGTCCTTGTGGAGACCCTAAACCACGAGATGTACGAGGTAACCAAGAGCCTTAAACCAGGGAGAAGAGACAAGAGTCCCATAGATAATCAGAGCTTAAATAAAGCGAAGAATATTCTAGACTTCATAGACAATGCCTTTGCCAAAAGCAAAAAAGCTACCTCTATCTGAAAGAAAGGAAAACAGAACCATAATATTTGGGGGTGAGGGGGGAGATTTACAAAACACATATTATCAACCCTCTGTATTGGGCCCCTACATAATTAGAAAATCAAAGAAAATATTTATTTGATAAATATCAAGTGCCTCCTATGTGCCAGGCATTATTCTAGGAGTTGGGAACATAGCAGTGAACAAAAGTGAGGTGGGACGATTGGTCATGCAATTTTAAATAGGTCATCAAGGAAGCCCTCACTCAGAAGGTGATGTTTGAGCACAGAACCCAAGGAGATGAGGGATTGAGCCAGGTGGCTCTCTGGGGAATAGCTTTTCAGGTAGACAAACAGCCAGTGCAAAGGCCCTGAGGTAAGAGCAAGCCTGGCATGTTGAAGTAACAGCAAGGTAGTCAAAATGATGGAATTAAGAGGATTGAGGGGAAGAGTAACAGAAGATGAGATCAGAGATGTGACAGGGGTTCCTTTCATGTATGACCTTGAAAGTGACTGTAGGGAACTTAGCTTTGACTCCAAGTGCGATGGGAAGTCATTGGAGGTTTTGAGCTAGGGAGCAACAAGAGTTCATTTTGATTCTAACAAGTTTGATTCTTCTAGTTTCTCTTTTAAGAAGAGATTGAGTGGGGGATGAGGGTAAATGGGGGAGAAACATTAGAAAAAGAGCAAAAACAGCCCACCAGCAATGTTTAACCACGCCGTTTTTCTTCCAGGCTAAGTATGTGGTTAGCGCTGTTCCTCCTGTTCTGGGCATGAAGATTCATTTCAATCCCCCTCTGCCAATGATGAGAAACCAGCTGATCACTCGTGTGCCTTTGGGTTCAGTCATCAAGTGCATAGTTTATTATAAAGAGCCCTTCTGGAGGAATAAGAGTGAGTACTTTTCTTTGCTTAAAAGGTCCAAGAAACTTGGTGCAAAGTCACACATTTGCGTGTAACTGTTTTTCTTAGAATTTGGACGCAAAACATTCATCCAGGTTCTAAGGTCAGTTCCATCGAGTAAAGTACATTGGCACACACTCATGCAATTAAGTTCCCTTAGAATATGATCAACTCTTTTCATAATTCAGTATAAAGTTTACTAATCCTTTCACAAAATCTTGTGAAAATAGGTTATTAACATTTTCTGATACAGGTTTTTTTTTTTGTTTTTTTTTTTGCGGTATGCGGGCCTCTCACTGTTGTGGCCTCCCCCGTTGCGGAGCACAGGCTCCGGACGCGCAGGCTCCGGACGCGCAGGCTCAGCGGCCATGGCTCACGGGCCCAGCCGCCCCGCGGCATATGGGATCCTCCCAGACCGGGGCACGAACCCGTATCCCCTGCATCGGCAGGCGGACTCTCAACCACTTGCGCCACCAGGGAGGCCCCTGATACAGGTTTTTAGAGTATGAGTTTATAGAGCCGTTCACAAAGGTGGGGATTCTGAAAATTTCCAGGCAATTTCTCACTAGTGTCAAGATTCTACTATATGAAATTAAATTCATTTATGCATTCATATATATTCAATAAGTGTGTGGCTCTACTGGATAGAACATTACAGGGATGCCCACTAAAGTACTAGATTCTGCAACGATGGAAATGTTCCAGAGTGGCTCTGTCCAGGACAGCAGCCACTAGCCATGTGTGTGGGTATCAAACACTTGAAATGTAGCTAGTGAGACTGAGGACCTGAATTTTTCAATTTTATTTCATTTTAATTGCTTTAAAGTCAAATATAAAAAGCCACGCATGGCTATTTCATTTTAATAGCTTTAAATTCCAATGTAAAAATGCCACGCATGGCTACTATATTGGACAGCACAATGCTAGAGTCTTATCACATTGACTCTCATCACAGCTCCTTTTCTTCCAAGAGGAGTCCACGTAAGAACCGTCAGTACCTGGGACTGAGGTCAAAGGGAAGGATGGACTGAAATGAGGAGCTAGATTGCAGAAGGGAGAGGAAGGATGTGCTGGAGGCAAAGGGGGAAAGTTTCATATTCTTACCTTAGGGCGGTTCTTCCTGTATCTACCCCTTTCCACCACATTGCAGCCTCCTGATTCTCCCCCTTTGCAGGAAATTCTGTTTAGGACTGTTATTGGATTGGTGCATCAGTTGAACAAGTAATCTATCTTTCACAAAGGACGGTGCAGTGACCCACCATGGAGAGCTCGCTGCTGCTAAGCTGCTTCCTCTCGTGATCCAGGCCACCCGTTTTAGACAGCTGGTTGCTGGCAAGTGGATAAGGTTTAGGACCGTGGAATGGAGATTTTTTTTTTCTCTTCATGACTCAGAATGCCTTTATTTATGGAGAGAATCTCTAGCTTTCCATTCATGTCCGCAGACCTTTATCTTAGGTCTGCAGTGTGCCAGGCAAGTTCATTGTTAGGTACTAGTATCAAAAAGAAAACCCAAGATGCAAACTATTATATATAGGATGGATAAACAACAAGGTCCTACTGTATAGCACAGGGAACTATATTCAGTATTCTGTGACAAACCATAATGGGAAAGAATATGAAAAAGAATAGATATATATGTATAACTGAATCACTGTGCTGTATGGCAGAAATTAACCCAACATTGTAAATCAACTACACTTCAATAAAATAAATTAAAAAAAAAAAACAAAGAAAACCCAAGTTCTTCATCCTCAAGAAGAGGCTGGGTCTGACTCGGTCCTTATTGGTAATGAGCCTTGAGTTACACTTTAAAAAATGATTGTAGACATGAGAGCTTCTTCAAAGCATTTTCAATTTCTTTTGAGAAATTGAATGTGTTTCCTCAGCCAACATCTACTGAGCACCTATTGTATGACAGGCGCTGTGCTAGGCATTGGGAATTCAAAGGCATGTTTCCTTGCCCAGAAAAATCCAGACTTGGGAGGAAGCCAGTCTTGTAAACTGATAATTGCATTACAGTGTATTGAGTACACTGTTGGTGTTACCTAGGCTATTATAGAAACACAGCGGAGGGCTCCAAGACTCACATCCAATATCATTCCTGTTACATCGATAAGCAATTCAATAACAATATTTTGAAGGATTCTATAAGGGAATGAAATCTGAGGAAGTTAACTCTTGTAAGAAGGTCTTTGCTTTGCGTCAGACTTTCAACGCCATCCCTAAAGGCACTGTGATTAATGAGTAATACAAAAGCACAGGGAATATGAGTCAACCAGATTCAAAGGGGGTGATTTTTGCAGCCCCAAACAGCCTAGCACAGTGACTGGCACATATGAGGCACTCAGCAATCAATCAGTCAAGATTACTGTTTGTTTGTTTTATAAGTGCAGCGTGGTTTGGTTAAAGAGAAGGTAACTTTTTGCCTTTTGATACAGGTAGCCCTAGCCAGTTCTTGCTGCCTTGTAGAATGATTGTCCCAGGAAATGCTTTCCAGTTTCTTAAGTGTGTTATATCTTTGTGAGGTTACAAGGAGGGGCCCCCTCTTCTTTGCTGGTCTCCCACCAAATCATCCTAAGCTCAGCCACCCTCACCATCAACACCCTGCCCTCCCGGGGTCCCTGCAGGGGCAGGGGGTGCATCACAGCCACCTTAGCTTTGCCTCTCATCCCCACTTACCTGGAGAGAGCAGGCTCTTGCCAAAGCCTTATATCTTTCAGTATCCCTTGCTTTTGCTCACCTACACCATTTCTACTTTCCCTTAAATCTAAATGATTTCAACTGAAGTTTAAAATAACAGAAGCAGTACCTGCTTTTTTTTTTTTTTTCGGTACGCGGGCCTCCCACCGCTGTGGCCTCTCACGTTGTGGAGCACAGGCTCCGGACGCGCAGGCTCAGCGGCCATGGCTCACGGGCCCAGCCACTCCGCGGCATGTGGGATCTTCCCGGACCGGGGCACGAACCCGTGTCCCCCGCATCGGCAGGCGGACTCCCAACCACTGCGCCGCCAGGGAAGCCCAGTACCTGCTTTAAAAAAAAAATTACAGAAGTGAACTTATTCACTATAAAACTTTCAAAAAATAAAAGTGTATGAAAAATGTCCCTCTCCAATTGCCCCTCCCCTTAGGGAACCACTGTTCAAAATGTAAGTTGTTTATCCTTAGAGATTTATTGTAGGCACAGGTAATATTTTCAATATATTGTACATATATATTGAAATGTATATATACTTTAAATGTATATTAAAGAATATGCATAACATTTATATGCAAATATAATTTTAAATAAATGTTATATACTTTCCCCAAACCATTTTTTTAAAAAATCATAATACACATTATACTGAAATTTGCTCTTTCCTATTAATGGTATGCCACAAACATTTCTCCACATCAGTGCATTTAAATCTACCTCATTTCAACAACTGAATAAACAGTATTTCACTGTATGGCTCTATCAAAATGTACCCGATAGGTATGCTGATGATAGGCATTTCGATTGTTTCCAAGTTTTTGCTATTATACACTATGCTACAATAAACAGCTTCCTTCATATTGCTCTGAAGATTTGAATAGGAGCATTTCCTTTTGATAAATTTGTAAAAGTGCAATTACGAAGTCAATTGACTTGGGTAGACCAGCTAATAATTTTTTTAACTTTCTGCCAATCAGTAGGGGAAAATGTCCCATTTATCTATAATTTGTAAGTTTCATCATTAATAAGGCTTCAGGGCTGTGTGAAATCATTTTGTAAATTATCTATTTATCCTGTGCTTATTAATATTTTTCTGTATGTGTTGCAAATATTTTCTCCCAGTGTACCAGTTTAAAAAAATTTTTTTATGATGGTTTCATACTCCTATGAAATATATCTACATTCGGCTTTTCTGGACCAACAGTTCTTTTCCACTGATTTTTGTCACTGGGCTCCAAATATTTTTTACAGCCCTATATATAAAAAATTAAACATCAACTACCACTGAATATATTTATTCCTAAATTATGTACATGGACCACTGGAAAAAAGCGTATTGTTTTTCTTATAAAATATACAAGAGTAGTCATTTTTGAAAAGCTGGAATTGAAAAATAAGAATTTCTAATATCTTTCTCCACTATCCAGATGTACAATCTAGGTGTGCACACCCCACTTTGGAGAACACAGATTTATATTCTCTAATCCTTTGGCAGCACTGTACTATTTTAATCCCCGTAGCTTTATAATAATTTTGATATCTGGTAGGATATTCTCTCTTCATTATTTTTCCTGTAATTTTGTCCTTGGTAAATGTCAGTTATTCTTCCAGATGAATGTGATCGTCTTTTCAGAACTCCTCCTTCCACACTTCACACTCAAAAAGCTTCTGAATTATTTTATTCTGCATAGTCCTCTTTGTTACCTCCCATAGGTACAACATCTTCTTTTTTCTCCTTGAGAATGTTACTTGCCACTTTGGGGGAAATTTCTTCTACTCTTTGTCTTTTTTTCCTGAGAGTTCCTTTTTGTTTGTTAGTTTGTTTCTGCTTTTGTCTTTGCTTCTTTTGTTAAAGAATTTTGCTCAATGTCTAGAGGTCCTTGAATGGCCCTTCCTTTTTAAGAGTGAGGCTGGGGCTTCCCTGGTGGCGCAGTGGTTAATAATCCGCCTGCCTATGCAGGGGACACCGGTTCGTGCCCCGGTCCGGGAAGATCCCACGTGCTGCGGAGCGGCTGGGCCCGTGAGCCATGGCCGCTGGGCCTGCGCGTCCGGAGCCTGTGCTCCGCAATGGGAGAGGCCACAACAGTGAGAGGCCCGTGTACCGCAAAAAAAAAAAAAAAAAAAAAAGAGTGAGGCTGAACCAAGCTAACTGGAAGTCCCATGTGCATGAGCAGAGCTCCTGAGCTTTCTACCTACAAATGATAGAACTGCTGCTGATGCCACATGGTTTGTTCTGGCATGAACAGGACTCTTCCGTCTGCCCCTTGTTCCTTCACTTCTGCCCAGTGCACATGCATGGTGCAGAGGCCAACTTTGTGCTGTGAAGGACGTGTCCAAGGAGCCCCTCCACCCAGAAAGCAGGGCCTCCACCCCAGCCAGCCTGGTGTCCTGCATGATCCCTCTGTCCGGTCCAGCAGAACCCCAAGTGACCCGTGTGCCCTTGCTCTTTTCTCTTATCACATCCTGTCCTCTTTCTTGTCTTCTTATAGCAAGATGATTCCTTAACTATTTCTGTTGTATTCTTAAATCTTCTTAAATTCTTCAGCAAACTTTAAGCATTTCTCCTTCCCCTATTTCAGTTTTTCGCAATGTTTTTCTTAGCCCCAGTACACCTGAGGGACATGCAAGTACCCCTCAATCCAGTGACTGACTAGGACGTTGATTCTCATGGATGCAAAGTGGGGAGAGTCGTGGGGGCGGGGAGAGAGAGAAGCAAGTGCAGGTAAAAAGGCCTACAGGTGTGTCTGCTCTCACACAGGTCGGGACAGTGCCTACCCTCCAAGTTATTTCTCTGCTCTTTCTTCCTCATTTTGAAACCCACTCATTGGATTTTCTATACAACATTAGTTCCCAGGTCTTCCACCATAATTTTGTTCGAACAACCTCAATTTGCAAGTAAATGATGAAGCAGGAGGAGTGGTACACTGTAGTCGGATCTTATTATAACATTTCAAATTCTGCCCTGACATTTTCACCATTGCTCTGTTGTATTCTTTTGTTGAAATTACATATATTTTGTTCAGGAGGGGAATGAGAGAAGCTCTTTTGTGCAGAATGAGCCGAAATTGTTTTCCAAGGTGTTCCGGAGGTCCTGTTTGAAATGAGGGGTTGGGACTCTGTGCATTTTATTTTATTATTATTTTTTCTATATCCAGCAAAGATATCTTTTTTCTTTTTATTTATTTATTTTTATTGGAGTATAGTTGCTTTTTTTTTTACTAGTAGTTTCTGCTTTATAACAAAGTAAATCAGTTATACATATACATCTGTTCCCATATCCCTTCCCTCTTGCGTCTCCCTCCCTCCCACCCTCCCTATCCCACCCCTCCAGGCGGTCACAAAGCACTGAGCTGATCTCCCTGTGCTATACGGCTGCTCCCCACTAGCTATCTACCTTACGTTTGGTAGTGTATATATAAGTGTCCATCATCGGATGAATGGATAAAGAAGATGTGGCACATATACACAATGGAATATTACTCAGCCATAAAAAGAAACGACACTGAGCTATTTGTAATGAGGTGGATAGACCTAGAGTCTGTCATACAGAGTGAAGTAAGTCAGAAAGAGAAAGACAAATACCGTATGCTAACACATATATATGGAATTTAAGAAAAAGAATGTCATGAGGAACCTAGGGGTAAAACAGGAATAAAGACACAGACCTACTTGAGAATGGACTTGAGGATATGGGGAGGGGGAAGGGTAAGCTGTGACAAAGCGAGAGAGAGGCATGGAGTATAGTTGCTTTACAATGGTGTGTTAGTTTCTGCTGTACAACAAAGTGAATCAGCTATGTGTATACATATATCCCCTCCCTTTTAAGGAGGAGGGTGGAAAAGTGGAGGGACCCTGGGCATTTTAGTCATCTGTGTCCTCTCTGCCCTGTCTCTAGATAATCAAGAACTAGTTAGCATCGAATAAGTGGCTCCTCATAAAAGGTGAATGTTCAGTCCCTTCTATTTTACAGTAATAGAGTAGCGTTTCTTGAACACATCTTTGGTTTTATCTGATTTCCTGTGAAAGAGGAAAGAGAGGCACACATATTAACAGCAAGGAAAACAAGATTTCATTAAATGTTGGCCTGGATTAATTCATAATATCACATTGCTTCTTTGCAGAGAGGGGCTTACCGTTTGAGTTTTTCACCAAATGTTGGCTCCTTAGCCTTCCTTTTTTTTTTTTTTTTTTGCGATACGCGGGTCTCTCACCGTTGTGGCCTCTCCCGTTGCGGAGCACAGGCTCCGGACGCGCAGGCTCAGCAGCCATGGCTCAAGGGCCCAGCTGCTCTGCGGCATGTGGGATCCTCCCAGACTGGGGCATGAACCCATGTCCCCTGCATCGGCAGGCGGACTCTCAACCACTGCGCTACCCGGGAAGCCCAGCCTTACTTTTGACATCAGCTTGGTTTGACTTTGTATATTTAGGGTATAATATCTTATTTTCAGCCTTCGGGCTTTTCAAGTTGAAAAATGTGTGCTTCATTGTAACTGCTAAGGGTAGCTTGATAGGGTGATGATGCTTTTTTCCATTTTACTCTTCTCCAAGATTACTGTGGAAGCATGATTATCGAAGGAGAGGAAGCTCCAGTTGCCTACACGTTGGATGATACCAAACCTGATGGCACCTATGCCGCCATAATAGGGTAAGGCATGCTTATGGTGGTGTGATGATCTTCCGTGTTGACAACGTATTCCTATACTGTTAATAAATGTGCCCCAAACTTTGTTCAATAATTTTTTACCCAACGTCACTCTTCTCCAAATTCAGCAGTAGGAAAAATCTTATTGCTTTTTAAAAAAATAATGTCTTCGAACAAATTAATATTTAGAAAGGAATTAGAATACCAATAACATTTGAAAATTTGTTATACTAGTTTTCTGCTTCATGTTTAATACTGGGGGTTGATATATTCTGGTAAGCTATCTTTTGTGAAAACATGATATGAAGATTTGACTTAGGGTGTTTCACTAAGAGGGCTTCTTGTGGAGGCTGTGGAGGCATCCATGGTATTTACATGGGATGCTGAGATTTTCCAGGTCCCACTAGAGCGGGGCGAAGACCAGCCCAGTTCTCAGCTTGGCAGGGAAGAGCAGCACAGATGGGGATGTCATGGGCGGTGGTTACCTGGAGCAGCCAAAATTGAGATGGGTCTCAGGATCTGTATGAGTTTATTTCACAGAGCCAAGGATCAAAACAGGGAGATCAAAGCTAGTTGGTAAGTTGAAGGCAATCGTAGGGCTAGAAATGGAGGTGGATTCTAAAAGGCTGGGCACTAGGGAGATACCATCTTGAAGATAGAACCAAAGAGAAAGGGCTGGATGAAAATGGAAAGTCTCAAGACACATCTAAGATAGATATTTGAGACCCAGGGCATATTCCTGTTGAGCACCAGCCATGCAGTGGGAGATGGGTCAGTCATGGTATTATCCCAGGCAAAAATTATGGCCAGTCATCTGTTCTGAGTCCCTTGAATCCCTAAAACTAGAAGGTGCCTTTTAGTGTCGGGAATGTAACCAGGAAGTAGTAAAACATGGAACATAAAATTATATAGTGTATGATTTGTTTCTTCTGGTTCACTTTTAACTTGTACACTAGGCATATGTGTAGCTATAGACATGAGGCCAGGATGAAAGCAGCCATTGATTTCCCCTCCTTTTTCTTGTTTGTATGTTTTAGATTTATTCTTGCTCACAAAGCCAGAAAACTGACCCGTCTTACCAAAGAGGAAAGGTAGGGGGAAAAGTACCTCCTCTTTCTTCCCTCCCTCTCTCTCTCCCTCCCCCACTCCTCCCTTATTTCCTCTGCTCCTCTCTTCCTTCCTGCCCACCTCTGTACTCCATCTCCCTTTCCTTCCTACTTCTTTTCTTCTTTCTACCCACTTTCAACTTTGCTTAACTTTTAAACTTAAAGACTGCTTATTAATACTGTGTGTATTCCCAACACAACATGTCTGTTATGTTCATTATGAGGGTCTTGTATAAAGGCACAATGCTGATAACTGAAGAACCAAGCATTCGAAATAATATTTATTGAGTTTATTGTACGTAAGATACCATGCAAGGAGCTATGGAGGATACAAAAATGGATATAGCCCAGGAGCTGAAATTTTACTTGGGGAGGAGATAACCAGGTAGACAAATGACCACATTGCAGGGCAGTCTGCAGTACATCCTGCATGAATGATGCATAACTATTACAGATTATAAGTACAGAAGGACTAGTTTCTCTGGAGGTGGCAATTTCTTTCAGCAATTAGCATTCACCACTACTAATTATTTATTCCCACACCACCACTGATAACATATTTACCAACTAAGAGCCCCTGAATTATGTTATGGCACATTCCTAACCCTCACAACCCTGCACCCTCCCCACCACCGTTAGCATGATGCTTTATGACTATTGCCATCACTGTGCTTGGCCAGGGCTATGGAATTCTGACTGACCCACTCACTAAAAAAGTGACCCAAGGGCTTCCCTGGTGGCGCAGTGGTTGAGAGTCCGCCTGCCGATGCAGGGGACACGGGTTCGTGCCCTGGTCTGGGAAGATCACATGTGCTGCGGAGCGGCTGGGCCCGTGAGCCATGGCCACTGAGCCTGCGCGTCTGGAGCCTGTGCTCCGCAACGGGAGAGGCCACAACAGTGAGAGGCCCGTGTACTGCAAAAAAAAAAAAAAAAAAAATGTCCCCACTAGAATATTAACATCCACGAAGGTAGGAAGTTTTGTCTGGTGGGTTCACTGCTGGATCTCCAGTGCCTAGAACAGTGCCTGGGACAGATCTTTTCCCAATTTGTCTTTTGATCATATTTATGGCTTATCCATTTTATACTATAATAAAAGTTTAACTTTTTATAAAATTAGGTTGATCAGTTTTTAAAATCATTGCTTCCAAATGGTCTATCATGCATAGAAAAGACTTCCCATTCCAAGGTTATGTTTTAAATTACCCATTTTCCATTACTTTTCTGGTTTCATCTATTATGTGTAAAGCTTTGATCCTTCTGAAATATATTTTGGTGTAAGAAGTCGCATAGGAGTCCAACTTTATTTCTTTCATGGGTAGCCATTTGTCCCAGTGCCATTTTATTGAATAATCTGTCTTTTTGTCATGGGTTTAGAATACTCACCTTTATGATTCTAAATTCCCTTATGTATTTGATTCTACTCCTGAATTTAATTTTCTTTACTCTGTCTGACTGTTCCTCTGCTTGTGCCAAAGTAGTCCATTTATGTAAAAACAAATTAGAAAGAAACAAGGAAGGAAAAAAATGAGAGAGAGAGAGAGAGAGATGGTGGAGGGGGAGAAAGAAGGAAGGAAGGAGGGATGGAAGAGAGGGAAGAAGGGTGGGGAAATAAGGCATTTTCATATACTTTTGTTTGTAGAAAGAGCTCCTGGGTTTAAAATAATAATAGGGATTTCCCTGGTGGTGCAGTGGTTAAGAATCCGCCTGCCAAAGCAGGGGACACGGGTTTGAGCCCTGGTCCAGGAAGATCCTACATGCCGCGGAGCAACTAAGCCCGTGAGCCACAACTACTGAAGCCCGCGCGCTGCAGCTACTGAAGCCCGCGCGCCTAGAGCTCATGTTCCACAACAAGAGAAGCCAACGCAATGAGAAGCCTGCACACAGCAACAAAGTGTAGCCCCCGCTCGACGCAACTAGAGAAAGCCCGTGCACAGCAACAAAGACCCCAATGCAGCCAAAAGTAAATAAATAATTTAAAAAATACACTTAAAAAAATTAAAAATAAAATAATAATAATAATAATACTTTTGAAATCATTGGCCTAACTCTAAATCACCTGTAAGATCCCCTTTAACAATACTATTCTATAAAAATCAGAATGGAAATAAGTCTAATCTCATACCTTAACTGACTAATTATAACTTATGGCTTACATCCAATTCCCCCATAAGACTAAATTTAAGAGCTACCATTTACTGAGCATTTATTACGTATGTACCAGTTATTGAGCTGGAAACGTTATATGCTCTATATCAGTGGTTCTCAAACATAATCACCTGGAAGGTTTATGAAAACACAGTTGCTGCCACTGCTGTTTCTGAGTTAGAAGGTCTGGGATGAGGTCTGAGAATCTGCATTTCTAACAAGTTCCTGGGTGATGCAGCCGCTGTTGCTGATCCTGAGACCACATTGTTTTACCACCATTAGTGAAAAAAATCAGGTGAGTTTGTTGATAAAACTAAAGGTCAGAGAGTTTAAGTAACCTGCTCAAGACCTCATAGCATGGAAGAGGCAGAAACAGAATTCGAAGCTTTTCCTGCTCCGCTTTGCCCATTTCCTCTTCGTGGGATGGGGACAGAAAGGAAGGTGAGCAGGAATCATGTCTCAGTCCTCCCAGAATCTCCAGTGTTTAGGAAATTGACAGCAGATACACAATGTTTTCTTGAATGAATGAACAAATTGCTGTGTGCCCCCCGTGATGCAGGCAATGCATCACTTTCTTTTCTTTAAAACTATTTGTGGGGGCTTCCCTGGTGGCGCAGTGGTTGCGAGTCCGCCTGCTGATGCAGGGGACATGGGTTCGTGCCCCGGTCCGGGAGGATCCCACGTGCCTCGGAGCGGCTGGGCCCGTGAGCCATGGCCGCTGGGCCTGTGCGTCCGGAGCCTGTGCTCCGCAGAGGGAGAGGCCACAACAGTGAGAGGCCTGCGTACCGCAAAAAACAAACAAACAAACAAAAAAACTATTTGTGACCTGACAGATTTAAGATATTGGAACTAGACCAAGGTGCCTTGTTTTGAAAAATTAAAATGAAATGTCAAGTGGAAGCAATAGCTCAGAATCTTTTTGAATGATGGGAATCATAGGTACCTCTTTGACTTTTTCTTCCTTTTTCATTTTCACTTATTTTCCCCCCTCTCTTCCCATAGGTTGAAGAAACTTTGTGACCTCTATGCAAAAGTTCTGGGCTCACAAGAAGCTTTGCACGTAAGGCTTCCCAACCCTTCCCTAAGGGAGAGAGATCTTGCTTTGTTGTCAGGGGGCTAGCAGGGATGGGCTTGTGCAAGAAGAGCTCTAGAGCTCAAGTTTTCCCTGATCTATTCTCGGAGGAGTCTGCACCAGAGTTGGTAAACTTATGAGTTGTCCCAGAGAGTATGGGCCCTGGCTGTGCTAGTGGCAGCTTAGGCACCCTGCAACACTGATGTGTTTTAGGTGGTGCTACCCATGTCCCTGAGTTCAAGGTGATCCCTGTCAGCTGAGTTTCCTAGACATCTTGGCAGGTAGCCTGAGGAAGCTGTGATGTTCAAATTCAAAGTCATTCCCCTCCCCACTGGGTGGTTAAAGGTGGGATGGGATGGGTAGGGAGGCAGTGCGGTAGGGGCATTTGGTGATAGTCAAAGGGCCCAAAGGGCCCATAACCAGTAGCCATAACGACCTCCTTCATCAATATTTAAAACAATGAACCGACATTCTCGTTCCATTCACAACTGCTGGGTTTTTAATGTTTTGACACGGATTACATCACCTTTGAAAGCTATTATTAAATCCAGTTATCCGTGCAGCACTGGAAGACAATGGAAAAGGATGTACAAATGAGCAGTTAAAGCATGAGACAAATCTAATAAAGGGGCTAAGAATGTTTAACTTGTTAAGCCTCTTAAATCCAAATCTCTGCAGGGCACGCCATGACCTAGTTGAACAGCTACATGGCTTCATCTTATCCCTCAAACACTTATTTTGCTCAACTTTGCAGTGGCTTGCTTCCTCCTAGTCAAGTTGTTGTGGCTTTTGAATTTGTCATTTTTGTTCATCCTTTTAAAGCAAGAGTTACTTGTTATAGGTGAAACACATGCTCTTGAAGGTTTGGGGGATTCCTCCTCAGTAAATGAACAAGAATGATGAATTGATTGGTTTGGAGAGAAACATAATAATAATGAAGAATGTGTTTTGTTTCATTTTTTGCTTTCATATACCATTTAACAAGTTTAAATATAAGCATAGCCTCTGGGCACAAGTGTAATATGAGTGAGGTAGCAAGGCCCAAAGTAGATACGCATTAAAAATTAATCCTACCACAGCTGCTAAAATTGACTGGTCTTTCTGTTTAAATATTCGATTCAAGATACTTCTCCCTGGTAGATTCTCAAGCTTTTTTGAAGTTATGTTCTGAGACACCCTCAGGCTGAGGCAGTGCAGATCTGAGGATTCTCCGACAACCTGTGAGACGGTTGTTCAGGGAAAACCCCAGTGGGAGGGGAAAGCAGTTGTGCTCAAGTTCCCCCAAAGTTGATCATTTTTAATATGGGAAAGTCTCTTTTCCTAAGAAGAATGTGGATGATTAATTGCTGGTGATAAAAATGAGTTGGTCCTGGGAATTCCTGGCCGTCCAGTGGTTAGGACTCTGAGCTCTCACTGCTGAGGGACCGGGTTCGATCCCTGGTAGGGGAACTAAGATCCCACAAGCCACAAGGCGCGGCCAAGAAAAAAAAAAAAAAATGAGTTGGTCGTGCTGTTGTTTGGTGTGTGTCCTGGGAGCAAGGAAAGGTGAAAGATGAAGTGCAACTTTTCTTCTGATCGGCTGGCTGGAGACAGCCAGAGAAGGATGCTCACGAGATGGAAGAGGGCCGGGTCTGAGGCATCAGAGCAACTTACACCCCTCAGACAGGGCCTCGTGCTTTTGTAAATAGGATTCGTTACAAATGACTATCCGAAGTCCCATGTGTGACTGCAAATTTTTAAAACAAAACATCTTTTCCAAGTCTATTTTTATGCTCACATTTTTCTCTTTTAAGACTTGCCATGTTGATTTTATCTTTTCAAAATAATACCTAATGATAACACTTATGTTTAGTTATTGTAATAAAGAGCTTGAACTTTGCAAAATCTCAGCTAATGTTTTGCCTGTTCATGGCAAAAACATACTTTTCAGACCGATAGCTGCCTGCATCGCCATCAACAGAAGTGCCTACATCCCATGAAAACAATAATCCGTCTGTTCTAGCTTCTCTTAACGAAGTTGACTTGCGTGAAAAACATGAATCTGGTCATTCTTTTTCCTTAACAGGCACGCTTTTCTACTTTTCTCATCCTCCTTACTCCAGTAAGCATAAATCCCTTTTTAAACTTGTCTTGAAACCATTAGGCACTAAAAACTTCTTAATACGTAAGGCCAATTTAAACATAGAGCCAGACAATTGCAGCTTATGAATAGTACCTGGGACATGAATGAACCAAGTGAGAAAATTTTCTAAGTCAGAATTTCTTAGAAGTCTATCACCAAGGACATTTAACTGCCCAAAGTCCTATCTCTAAAACATCGGGATAATAAGGCTCTATTTCAGACAGATACTGATTGTCCAGTAGGAAGCCTACTGGACTGTGTTTGATTTATTCGAGACTAGATTGCTTCCTTTGAGTCTCCTTTGAGTTTTTGTCCCTCTGCCTTGCAGCCGGTGCACTATGAAGAGAAGAACTGGTGTGAGGAGCAGTACTCCGGGGGCTGCTACACGACCTACTTCCCCCCGGGGATCATGACTCAATATGGAAGGTAGAGTAAAAGTGGGCTCAGTTCTAACTGAAACTCCCTGAATTTGAGCCCGTAACTGTAAGAAGGTTCGTGGAGCTCTTCTCCCCTGTTCCTTGTAAATGCTGAAAAAAAATCCCCAAATCCCCAATTTCCTTTGGATCTTGTGAATCTCACTAATGAAGTCATTATAATTCTGCATCATGGTGGTGCCCTTGACTCTTAAGTCCTCTGAAGGAGCAATCCCAATCAATAGAACCAAAGAAGGTGGCAGCATAAGAATAGGAATTTAGATAGAGGGTTCACTTATATTGTCAGAAGAAGTGTCTTTATACTGAGTTTAGGGCTCAGTGGAACTTCCTCAGTGGGCACTGTATAAGTGCCAACACGGGTACAGCATTATAAAAGCAAATTGTGTTCTAGACTGGGGGTAAAGGGACTTGGGTTCAAACCCCTGATCCTACCAATAACCAACTTTGTCATCCTGGACAGGTCACTTCTCCTCTCTGGACCTTACTTTCCTTAGCAGGTGGATGAGAAAGCACAAGATGGCATACAGTAGACAAGAATCAGTATGTTAATAGGAGCATAAGTTAGTTTTCACATCTTCATTGAGATATAATTCACATACCATAGAGTTCACCCATTCAAAGTGTATAATTCAATGGCTTTTAGCATTTACAGTGTTGTGCAGCCAAGTATGACTCATTGGTGTTTAGTTCATTGTATTTGATGACAACAACAAGGTATGAATTAATAATATAGTAGTAATTATTATGACCATCAAAGTAATACTAAACGAAGCAATCATTTAATGCCAAGAGCTCAATCTAAACAAAATAGGAAATGTAGAGTAATGAGTAAAAGGCTGAGTATGCAACAAAAAAAGGGTGTTAGTAAATGTAAATGGCTAATCAATCTGTTTGTGAAAAACAGTCAAAGAAGGATTAAAACCTGCTTGTGAGAGGATACATAATGGCTTTGGTGAGCGCTTTCCCCATCTTCCTGAAGATGGCAAAATATCATCTATGAGATCATTCAGAGGGTGCCACCTGATTAGCTACTGGTCATTAAGTTAATTTTTGGATATGCTGATTGTAGAATATGTCAATAGTAATTGTTTCATTCAGCACTTATTGGCTAAGTGCCAACTATTTGCCAAGCACTCTGCTGAAAACTTCAATATATAAGCAGACCTTGAAGATATTGTGAGTTCGGTTCCAGGCTACTGCAATAAAGCGAGTCACACAAAATTATTTTTTTGGTTGCCCAGTGCGTATAAAAGTTATGTTTACTGTATTATACTGTAGTCTGTTGAGTGTGCAAGAGCATTATGTCTAAAACAATGTACATATCTTAATTAAAAAATACTTTGTTGCTAAGAAATGCTAAGCATCATCTGACAATGCAGGGTTGCCACAAACCTTCAACTCGTGGGGAAAAAAATGCAATATTTGCGAAGCGCAATAAAGCAAAGCACAACAAAACAAAGTTTGCCTGTACCAAGATAAGCCCTCCCTGCTGTAAAGGAGCTGACGGTGTTAGGAGCTAGGGTAGGGATGGGGAGAGGAGAGAATATCAAACATTGACTCAAACATACTATGGTAAGTACTCTAAGAATAGAGGGGCATAAAAATGCCATGGGGGCCCAGGGAGGGATGGGCTAGCCTTACCTAGAGAAAGCTGAGAAGGCTTCATAATACACATACCACCTGAGAATTGTAGAAGGCAGAGAAAGGCTATTGGGAAATGTATTCTAGGCAGACAGAACCATATGAGCAAACGCTTCCTACAGGAATCTAACAAGTTCATGGAATGTCTGGGGAAAAGTTACACGGCTGGGCCCTATGGGTTATTTTAAGGATAGAATAGAGAGTAAGAAAGGCAGATAGGATCCTTTGCGTCATAAAACACATTTAGGATCCTTTGCGTCATAAAACACATTTAGGAATACAAAACTTAACCTCTCAACAGAGAAAGACCATCAGTTCTGTGATGTGATTAGATTTCTGACCACGGGGTAGCTAGTTTCATGCTCAATCCCATAAGGAGTGTCAGGAAAATGCCTTTGGAGTGATGGAGTCAGTGGGGGCGGGGCGGGGGAGGGAAGGACACTCACCTGCACTAGCCTGACCCTGACCACATGAAAGAAGCAAGATAAACCCCATCATATCAGGCATTTGTGGTGACATGGCAGCACCCTCCTTCATCTTTATTCCTTCTCAGGGCCATGTTTCAGGCTTCACGTGACTAGCTTCAATTTGTAGGATAGAAACTGAGGCAGATCATATCTTAGTGACATACCTCTCCATCCAAGCAAGGACAACTGGCCCGCAGGGATTCCCTTGACCTTTCAGGTCCATGACATTTGGGATACTGCAAGGAATTTTATCTTCATGGCCTAGACATTACGCAGTAAATGTTCTGCTTCCAAATGGAAGACAGAGGACAGTATTGACAGTACAACTCTAGTAAAAAAAATAAACTCACATTTCTTAAGGTTTTTTACTTTAAGAAATGTGTGTTTATTTCTTAGACTGAAATATTGGGTTGGGTTTTTCTGTAAGATGTTATGAAAACCCGAATGAACTTTTTGGCCAACCCAACACTTGAGTGATTAAGTAGTGGTAAAACACATAAGGAAATATTTTACTCCACTCAGCCACAAGAAGTATACATGGAAATATCCTATAGTGTCTATTCCCTCACCTGCACGAGAAACGGCAGGGATTTTTCTTCCCCAGTTGTGGGGCTTTCTTTTTCCCCAAAGAAAGAAGATTTCCACATGACAAGTGGAGGGAAGATAATCTTCGCCTGTTTGAAATAAATTCTTGGTTTTTACATTTTTACATTCCAGAAGTCAGCATGATTAATTCTCTAAGCCTTTATTCTCTCTTCTAATATTTAATTCTAGGATTTGGCCAGGCCTCCCAGAGGTTTCCAATTTGGGTTCCATCTGTTTGAAAACAGTGATTCATGTGGTGAAAGCAGCACTGTTTAATGAACATGGAAAAAGCAAAATTACCTTCTCTTGCCGAGAGCCCTTCCTGAATACGCTTAGGCTCTCCAGCCCATGCTGGCTCTGAATAATTCCAGATTATGCTATGTATTATTATCGGCATTCTAGTATTCTATAGTATCTTCTATTCTCCTTCCCTTTTTTTGCTTGATGGCGACAATAAGGGTAGGTGAAGGAAAACCCACCAATTCAAGCCAACTCATTTGGTTTTCTGTAAAAGGCCCAGTGGTATACAGTGTTGACTAAGACAGAGCCTGGATGTTAGCTCTGGACATCCACATCCATTATCTGTAATATAATGGAAACCTGGAATAGGATGAATAATGATATGTTGATGGCGCTTCCCTTATGGTATTTTTGTCAGGGTAACAACAAACTGCCCCTTGTAGAAACTAAGTGCTGTGACACTCTGTCCTTTTGTGTAGCATATGGGCACTCTTTGTTAACTAGTGATGATGATGATACCCTAGGAAAAGTATATAACATAAAGACAGAGACTTTGACATCTGGTCGACCTAGTTCAAATCCTAGCTCTGCAATTTTCTAGCAAGTGGGTCTTGGCAAGTCAGCACACATTTCTCTAAGCCTCAGTTTCCTCATGTGTAAAATGGGATAACTGTAGCTATGCCATGAAGTTCTTTAAAAAGATTTAAAAAATAATGGAGGATGTATAACCAAGTGGTTAAGACTGTGGGCTCTGGAGTCAGATGACCTGGATTCAAATACCAGTTCTGCTACTTACTAGCTATGACCTAGTGTAAATTACTTTGTCTTTGTTGCTGGTTAGATTCCCCAGCAAAGCAGACTCTGAAGCAAAGATGAGCATATAGGGTATGTACTAGGGAGAGCCTAGGCATCAACGTCTGTGGAAGGGAGAGGAAGGAAGCAGGAGTGGGCAGAGAGAGAAGTTGGGTTTCTCCCAGTGAAGTTCCAGTGAAGACCTCAGCTGACCCTTCAGGGAGCTCTAGGACTAAGATGACCCTTCAGAAATGTCCAAAGTTGGGGCGAGGGGTCAGGTTTTTATAGCCCTGTGATGATCAGTCACTGGATGCAATTGCTGCTGGAAGGAGGCATGACCTTGAACCAGGCAATTTTCTTTAGTGGAGGCAATTGCCAAAGAGGGCTGACATCAGAAGGCCATCTTCCTGCAGCACTTCCAGCACCTGAGAATAAGTCCTTCATGTTTTTTTGTTTTTACTATATGATTCCACTTATATAAAATACTAGAAAATGCAGACTAATCTATAGAGACAGAAAGCAGATCAGTGGTTGACTGGGGAGGGGGGCCTGGAATGGGCCAAGAGCAGGGAAGAACAGCAAGGTCCTTCATTTTTGAAGGGAGGGCTAGGCAGGGCACCACAGTGTCCACCACAGCCTCTGTACCTCCATATTCTCACCTGCAAAATGGGGATTATAATCGTACTGACCTCATATGGTTGTGGTAAAGATTACTGCACTTAGAAGAGTGTTTGGTGCCCCCCAAAATGTTAACTGTTATAATTTAATGCAGTAAAACTCTTCATACTGGTAGAGCTAAGTGCTCAAGGAATGGTGGTTTTGGAGCCATAGTCATACTCACAGATTTGTTAAATGTTACTAATAGAAAAGGTTTTAAAAATTATTGGATCATGCCCCTTAGGAGATGGGGAAGCCAGAGCTCAGTGAGAAGAAGTGATTTGCCAAGTTCATTGGTGGAATGACCAGGCGGGAAACTGGGGGCACGTGTCCCCTCGCTCAAAGTTGGTGAACCAGCTCTCCATGTCTGGGCCTATACAGTCCCTCACTTTACGTATGTGAAGCAAATACTTACTTTACCTCCATTGATGTCCGTCCCTTTACCTGTAAGCTCTTGGTGCAGGAGTGAACTGTGGCTTTTATTCCATTTTGTCTGTGACAAAGATCATGTAAGAACTGGGGAACTCATGAACATTATTCCAAAATTGCCAATGGACTTCCTGACACTTAGAGTCTGAGGAAACGGATCAGCCTTGGTCTTTGTGGGAAGGCTCTCCTCTGGCTCTCTGAGACTGACCACTTTTATCTCTTTGCTTTGCTTTCAAGGGTTCTACGCCAGCCAGTGGGCAGGATTTACTTCGCAGGCACGGAGACTGCTACACACTGGAGTGGCTACATGGAGGGGGCTGTGGAGGCCGGGGAGAGAGCAGCCCGAGAGGTAAGGCCTGGGGTCATGGGCTGTGGGGAAGGACGCAACTCATGGGCCTGACAACCAGGTTAAATATGTCTGAGATCCTGGAAGCCAATTCCCCATGAACCCTCATCTGAAGGACAGCGAAACACCTTTTTAACAGTAGTCACAGGTGAAATGAACACCTTAACCCAAAAGTAACAATGAGTCCAAGGTAAAAAGAGTCCATGGGGCAAAAGATCACCATGGCTATACTTGAGAGATAACCTAGGTCTAATATTATAGAACCAAACATGTTTACACTAGGATTCAGGATTCATTTATATATTTTCCCACAGTTCCTCTGATCTCATCCCTATTAAGGTGTGTTCACGGCTATTAAAATTTATGGTGAGTCTAATGGTTGGAACTTCTTATGTTATAGATGGAAGACCTTTTGGATCTTTTCAAAGGTTCAGTGGACTACACTGGCTTTTACCCTGGTGTTTTTGATGGATATCCCAAAAGACATTGTTAGTCCTTTATTTAAAGAGCAGATTAGGAGAAAGATGGTGTCA
This sequence comes from Mesoplodon densirostris, assembly GCF_025265405.1. Taxonomy (NCBI): domain Eukaryota; kingdom Metazoa; phylum Chordata; class Mammalia; order Artiodactyla; family Ziphiidae; genus Mesoplodon; species Mesoplodon densirostris. The sequence continues at coordinate 98,936,846 of NC_082681.1, forward strand.
TTTTTGTTATTCACCAAGATGTGCTTTCTTTTCAGATCCTGCATGCCATGGGAAAGATCCCAGAGGATGAAATCTGGCAGCCCGAACCAGAGTCTGTGGTAGGTTATATTTTATGTCATGAATTTAAATCTCTTTCCTCTAAAAACAATTACTTGTGAATAGAGCACACTTGTATATATTCACAGACCTTCCCCTAAGTGATTCAACCCATGAATGTTTAAAGAGATGCCACGGGTTAGGGCAGAGGTGAGGGATTTAGAAGAACTTTGATAAATTTGCAGCTGCCACATGCCTTGCAGATTATTAGGAAAAAATAAATTATTTTTTGGTCGGATGAGACATTACTCGGAGAGTTCTAGACTTATTAAGAACTCAATAAATGTCTGTTGAATAAATCTCTAACCTGGTGATAGGGGGGAGGAAATGAAGATATGTCAGTATCCCCTGTCTGGGGACAAAGGAGTGGAATGAAATGGAGCAGATTTAGGTTAAAAATGCATTTTCAATATACCTATCATTTTGTAATAAAACCCCAGGAAATTTTCCTGACTGGAAGGAAGTATACACATCATAGAGGACAAGGGTCTAAAAGGTCAAAGTTATTCGTCTGTCAAGTGTAAGGTTAAAAACAGTAGCCTGGCCACTCCAAAGTCATTGTCTTAGTGCTTCTGTCAGAGATGGGATTGAGGACTGAGTGGACCACAGATGCATCCACTCAGCAAATATTTATTGTGCACCTGCTTTGCATCAGCCGCTGGGATAATGATACAGCAGTGCTTTCAGAGCTCAACATGTGGTGGGGAGAACAGATGAGAACAAAAAAGCCCACCTACCATGAAGATGACACGCTGAGAATGTAAAAAGAGGGGGTCATCTTAGTTTGGGGGCACTGGAAAGGCTCCGAAGGAAGTGAGATATAAACTGAGACTTGAAGTTAGTGGTCAGAATTAGTTAAGTAAAGGGCCCAGTGGGGAACGGGGAATGAATGTTCTGAGCAAAGGGAATGTGACATTTCATGGCCTAGGTTGGCAAGTGTGAGTCACGTTCAGAGAACTGGAAGAAATACAGACTTTCTGTACTGACACCAAATATTCTCTGAACCCAGGATGTCCCTGCGAAGCCCATTACCACCACCTTCTTGGAGAGACATTTGCCCTCCGTGCCCGGCCTGCTGAGGCTGATTGGATTGACCACCATCTTGTCAGCAACTGCTCTTGGCTACCTGGCCCACAAAAGGGGGCTACTTGTGCGGGTCTAAAGAGAGGGCATCTGTAACCACACCCTCTTCTGCTTTCTGTTTGGTGTGTGGGTTTGGGGAAGGAGTTGTAACAAAGTTCCATGAAGACACAAAGAATGTAGAGTGAAGTGGGGAGCATGACAATAAGTCAGACTTCGACCACAGGAAAACACAATATCTCTTTCTCCATTTTGATCTCTGTGTATTGTCTAGTACCTAGCTTAGCACTCTGTTTCACCCATTTCCAAGTTCACTGGTCTCAGAATCTTTACAGTAGTTAAACAGGCTTGTTAAAGGTCCTTGCTATCCTACCGTATACATTGCCCAGGCACAAAAAACTAGCTTTTTCCTACCTCTGTGGCTTTGTGCTTGTCCTTCCTCTTACCTGTAAGGTCCACATCTTCCAAGATGTCTGCATTTGTCCTTAGAATCCTGTATTGTTACAGCTGGAAGAACTTAGACACCACCTTGTCCTTACTTGCTATTTTAGAGTTGAGCAAACTGAAGTCAAGAGAGGTGGGACTTAATTGCCCAAGGCCCACAATAAGCCACTGATATTTTGTTGAGTAGAACACAGGTGCATTGCTTTATCCCATTTCCCAGGGTGAATTTCCCAATCACCCTCCCTACTCCCTGCCATAGTTGCTAATCATGTTGCCCCTTGTGCGGGTTTACTCTGTACTAAGTTGTTTTGTGCTACTCAGTATATTTCCTTAAGTCTTACTGTCTTCTGCAGTGTGTCTTCAGCTCATTTAAATTTTTTTGAGGGTAGAAGTCTTGTCTTTTCTTCCTCTTGTATCCTCCCTTGTATCTGGATACGAAAGTTAGTACACGTTTGGGTAATTAAAAATAAAGTTGATTGACCAGATGTCTGTTGCCTTTTCTTTTTGGGTAATGACTTTCAAGGGTTTTGACAAATCAAATCAAGATCCAGTATTAGGTATATAATTGTGGCTTAAAAGCATTGAGTCAAAATTTTCTTGAAGCTCAGATGATGCGTGCATTTGGATTGTGTGATCCATCATGGGTGGTGTCTATGTGAGCACTTGGTAAATGATTTATAATGATATCATAAGGATGCTAAAAGACACAGCTCCTTGCTTTCACCCCCTCTGCCCCCCAAAAAAGGCTGTCAAAATAATTGACATATTAATAAGTAAGATGCTTTAACTATTAAGACAATTATAATATTTCAGTTGACCTTTCATATTCCTTATCAGTGCAAAGCTTTTTACTAGGTACACTCATTGATTTAAAACCATAGTTCCATAGTCCATTAAATCCTATTTGAACTACTTTTTAAATGAGATCATCATTTCCAAGTATTCATACCTGTCAACTCCCAAGATGAGTTTTTATCAGGATATATATATATATTTTTTAACATCTTTATTGGAGTATAATTGCTTTACATTGTTGTGTTAGTTTCTGCTGTATAACAAAGTGAATCAGCTATATGTATACATATATCCCCATATCTCTTCCCTCTTGCGTCTCCCTCTCTCCCACCCTTCCTATCCCACCCCTCTAGGTGGACACAAAGCACCGAGCTGATCTCCCTGTGCTATGTGGCTGCTTCCCACTAGCTATCTATTTTACATTTGGTAGTGTATATATGTCCATGCCACTCTCTCACTTCGTCCCAGCTTACCCTTCCCCCTCCCTGTGTCCTCAAGCCCATTCTCTATGTCTGCGTCTTTATTCCTGTCCTGACCTTAGGTTCTTCAGAACCTTTTTTTTTTTTAGATTCCACAACTATGTGTTAGCATACGGTATTTGTTTTTCTCTTTCTGACTTACTTCACTCTATATGACAGTCTCTAGGTCCATCCACCTCGCTACAAATAACTCAGTTTCGTTTCTTTTTATGGCTGAGTAATATTCCATTGTATATATGTGCCACATCTTCTTTATCAGGATATATTTTAAATTCATAAATGACCATTCTCACATGCTGCTTTAGAAAATGAAGGTTGTTTTTCTTAGCATAAATGAAATTTAAGAAATCTCCCAGGATTAATCAATAATAGTATAGTTTCCAATTTTTACAGTGACATTTAGATTCATGAATTTGTAGGAACTTTAGAGACTAAATGAGGAGATTAAAGAACCCACTAAGACTTCTGTAACCATTTTGGTTTGGGGATCTGTCTAGAAATATAATGTATTTGGCCTAGGAGTGTCTTCTTGAGCATGCTCCCCTCGGAAACAGTCCCGCCCACCCTGAGAGTCCTCATACTACTAACTCCAGCACATACATTAAGAAAGAGTCAGAGAAGGAATTACCTTCTCCAGGAATCTCCTGGACCACTCATCCTCCAGCTGGGCCAGTGGAGAATGCTCAGTGTTCTCCCAGTGTTACATGCCTAGACCTCTTGTCCTGCACTTACCCTATGATATTGCAGTTGCGCCATCTTGTTAAATTACGTGATTTGAGGTGCCAAGTTACATTCAATATTAGTTACCAAGGTAAATCCTGAGATAGACAAAAATGGGAAACTTTAAATGAAAGACCTAAAAACCAGTTTCTTGTCTGATGAAACCCCTCACCAGTTTTGAGCGTATGAAAAGAGTGGAGAGGGTTTTTAAAAAAATTTTATTTAAATATCGTTGATTTACAGTGTTGTGTTAGTTTCAGACATACAGCAAAGTGATTCAGTTATACACACATATATATATTCTTTTTTTACATTCTCTTCCATTATAGGTTATTACAAGATATTGAGTGTATGTCAAATCTAAAAAATGATACAAATGAACTATTTTACAAAACAGAAATAGACTCACAGACGTAGAACACAAACTTATGGTTACTAAAGGGGAAAGGGGGGGAGGGATAAATTAGGAGTTTGGAATTAAAATAGACACACTAGTATATATAAAGTAGATAACCAATAAGGACTTACTGTATAGCACAGGGAGGGGGTTTTGAAGGGATGACTCGTGAAGAAGTCTCTTTAGAGAGAGCTGCCATGCTTTGAGTCCAACCCACCCCAAAAGGGAGGGCCAGGGTTTTACCTTCTCATCCAAAGTCTTACGAGAGGGGCTCCAAGGAGACCCCTTCGAGAGCTTGAGACACCCCAGAGGAATCTAAAGCCTTGGCTTCTGTTCAAGATGCTTCTGACTTGAGAGGGAATGCTACTAAGACTGCCAGAAAACAGAAGCTGAATGGAGATCAAAATTGACTAACCAGACAATTCTACATTACCTACTCTTTTTAAAAACAATGTATCTGTGCCGTCTTTTGCAGAGAGCTAATTTTCATTTTTCTTCATACTCATTTTCAAAGTTTCAACTGCCTTTTTGACTATATTTTAGTTGAGGTAGCTCTAATAACTGGTTGGATCTGGTTTTCTCTTGGGTAGGTGATGAGTCTCAAGCAGTGATTCTCAGCTGAGGGTACACATCAGAATTACTGGGGTGCTTTGGAAAGACCCGCATGTCTAAGGTTTACATGGAGAGTTTAATTTAGCAGGTTGGGAAGAAGACAAGTGTCTTCATAGATCTTCTCTGTGAAGGTCTTAGCCAAGGGCTAAGAATCACAAGTTCAAAGGTACAATAGGGCTTGGGCATATGGAGTTGAGCTTTTCTCAGAGGCCTGCTGCTCTGTCTCCGTCCTCTGTTATATCAATGTGAAAAGAAGATGCTTATAATATACTTGGAATAAAAGGAAACAGTGGGACTTGCCTGGTGGTGCAATGGTTAAGACTCCGTGCTCCCAATGCAGGCGGCCCAGGTTCGATCCCTGCTCAGAGAACTAGATCCCACATGCGTGCTGCAACTAAGAGTTCACATGCCACAACTAAGGAGCCCTCAAGCCGCAACCTGGAGCCTGTCTGCCGCAACTAAGGAGCCTGCCTGCCGCAACTAAGACCCAGCACAAGCAAATAAATAAATAATTAAAAAAAAGGAAACAGTGTTCCTCTATGAAAGTTAAGCATTAATTCGACATGTTAAAGAGTGAGACATGTTCCCTGGATCATAAGAACTGCTTGACTGGGAATTCCCTGGCGGTCCAGTGGTTAGGACTCCAAGCTTTCACTGCTGAGGACACGGGTTCGATCCCTGGTCGGGGAACTAAGATCCTAAGATCCCACAAGCCGCGTGGCATGGCCAAAACCAAAAAACAAAAACTGCTTGACCAGAGAAAGGCTATCTTGATTGGAAGGCATGGTTGTCTTAGGCTGGGTCCTCCCCAAAAAGTAGAACCTCAAACAAGGGCTTTTATGCAGATAGTTCACTTTTGGAAGTGATTTCAGGGAGCAGAAGTGGGATTAGGAAGAGAGTGAAACCGGGCATGTGGGAAAGCCAGTCCAAGGGTGAGTTATTGAATTGGTCACTGCTGTGGGCTACTGGGGCTCAGTGCGGCCAGGGACCCTCTGAGGAGCTATGCAGAATGTACCTTAGAAGAGATCACCTGAGGGGACCAAAGAAGGGTGTATTTATCTCCCACTGGCTTAAGTTTTCCTTGAACTGTTAACTCCCTTCCAGTTTTGTCCATGTATCAGAATGGCCAGTGAAGAACGTGCTATCAGTAACTTGCACATCTGGTTGCTGGCTGCTGCAGCAATGGCTGGAGTGAAAAAATAGGCTGGGATGTTGTGATGCCCAGGAGATGTCCTATATATAGGGCCCAGTATACAACTTAAAAGACAAGTTAGAAGAAGCACAATATGTTTTTGTTTGTTTGTTTGTTTTGGTTTTGTCCAAGGGAGAGATTCTGAATCTTGGGGGGAAAAAACATCTGTTTATGTGACACTCTTATGGATATTTTAGTTTTTAAAGAATACATCCCAATTTGAGATCTTCAAGGCTGCACGACCATCTACTGATAAGGTCCCAGGCAAGAAAGAGATCGATGAAACACTGTTTTGCATGCCTGTGGTCTCCTTTTAAAAATGTGGTCAGGGGCTTCCCTGGTGGCGCAGTGGTTGAGAATCTGCCTGCTAATGCAGGGGGACACAGGTTCGAGCCCTGGTCTGGGAGGATCCCACATGCCGTGGAGCAACTAGGCCCGTGAGCCACAACTACTGAGCCTACACATCTGGAGCCTGTGCTCCACAACAAGAGAGGCCGCGATAGTGAGAGGCCCACGCACCGCGATGAAGAGTGGCCCCCACTTGCCACAACTAGAGAAAGCCCTCACACGGAAACGAAGACCCAACACAGCAAAAATAAATTAATTAATTTTAAAAAAAAGTGGTCAGAAGTGGACCTTTGCACACCAGGCGCCTGCTTGTGTGATCCTACTACTCTGGCCGCAACCGATTGGACTAGGGTTGATTTCCTGTGTCAAAGACAGAACTCTGTGAGTAGCCAGTGGCCCATGGATTGGCCTGGCCCAAAGTCTTTCTGTGGCAGTGGTGAAGATGAAGTGGACACAAGGAGGGGGCAGACTAAGGCACAGGAATGGGGTAATGATGGCCGATCCTGAGGGAGTGACAGTAGAGTGGCTGCTGTGTCACTTGACCTATCGATGCATCTCAACAGCAATGACCGATGTTCCAGGACATCAGATGACTTGACTGAACCCCAGTGGCCTGACGTCCCCTACTTCTTCACTTCCTCTAGTTTTTCTCTGGAAACTGAGTGTATTTAACAGAGATGTCTTACCTCTGCCAACATTCATCTCCCTCCTATCTGCTTCCTCTTGAACTTCAACTTCTGCTTGTCCCCAGCGACCTGGTCCTCTGTCACTGTACACCTTTTAGGATCTTGTCTCCTGGACAATCTGTTAGGATCCCTTAACTTCCATCTTAACCTCGGCTCCAAACTAAGAAGGGCAAGTTCTCATTTCCACAATAAGTTACATCTTGTAACCAAAGAGAATAGTCTAGAATGCTGTGTACTCTAGGAGAATGTATAGGCAACTTGGTGTGATGTGATGGTGGGTTTGTTGTTTGTTTCCTGTTAGTTTAAGTGCTGAGGAAGACTCATCTGAGTTGAAAATTCTCCTGGGGAGTGATCTTAATGACATCTCAGCCTGTGGACACTAGAAACCAAGCTCCTGTATTAGAAATAGCTGATCTAATCAGACCCTGCACTTAGCCAGGGCTGCTACTTTCTGACGTGATTGTTCTTGGCATTTCTGCTGAGATCACGCAATGAGTCACTGACAAGTCATACGCCACTCCAGTGGAAAGACATTCCAGCCTCTGGCCTCCATCCATGATCACTTTGACCTCTTCTTTCACCTTTCTTTACATCTCTAATCCTCCACCATTTCTTCCGTAAGCATTCTGGTTCAGTTTCTTCTTGAAAATCCATTTCCCTGCGAGGCAAAATGCTGAGTGGCACTGAGCCTTTGTTCTTGACTTTGACATATCTGTTTTACCTCTAGGCCCTTTCATTGTATTTTAGTTTCTTTTCCCTAACCTGCTGTCATTTTTTTTTTTTTTTTTTTGCGGTACGCGGGCCTCTCACTGTTGTGGCCTCTCCCGTTGAGGAGCACAGGCTCCGGATGCGCAGGCTCAGCGGCCATGGCTCACGGGCCTAGCCGCTCCGCGGCATGTGGGATCCTCCCGGACCGGGGCACGAACCCGTGTCCCCTGCATCGGCAGGCGGACTCTCAACCACTGCACCACCAGGGAAGCCCTCAAAATCTTTTTAATACCAGAATCTTCCCTGGGTTTTAGAAAATCAAGCAGAAAGTCCTGGAGTTACGTGGGAGCAGTGAGAAGGAGACCACCAGCTGTTTCAGAAAAGACTTAGAGCTGGCCTGGGCCCTAAGCCCCCATCCTCATGGTTGCTTCCTCCTTCCTGGTCTCGTGTTGTCCTCTACCTGCCCTTCTCCTCTTCTGCTGTTTGCCCTCCAGTGCTGTCAAACGCTCAGGCCCTTAGTCCACTGGTGAAGCCTGGGTTTGGATAAATATAACTCTTTCTGGAGCTCGAAACTCAGGGATGACGTTGGCCCTTTGGACTATGCATCCCTATATTTTGGAAGCACTCCAAGGACAAAATTGGTCTTCAAAATAATGTCCTCTAAAAGTTGCTTGGAGGGAGTTCCCTGGTGGCCTAGTGGTTAGGATTCGATGCTTTCACTGCCATGGCCCAGGTTCAATCTCTGGTTGGGGAACTGAGATCCTGCAAGCCGTGTGGCGTGGCCAAAATAAAATTAAATAAATAAATGAATACATAAATAAATTAAAAACTGCTTGGAATGTTAAAACCAGGAAATACGTGATGTGTCTTTCAGAAATATAACAGCCTCCCTGCCAATTCCCTGCATCCTTGAGCTTCCTTTGTTTTAGGTACCCAATGCCACAGGCGCTACTTAAGCAAAGGACAATGTAGGCGATGAAACCCCGCATAGAGAGGAGCAGTATAAGGACAAGGCTCACAGAGGGAGCTCTAAGCATTACTGGTCGTTCCCCAACGGCCATCTCTTTTTGAGCCACAAGTTAGGACAGAAGGTTGGGTATTAGACTTATCAATATTCATCCTTCCACTTGCTTCCTAATAGAATCTTGATTTTGTTTAGCTATTCACCCACCACTATGCCTCAGGGTGAGTAGGCTGGCCACATCCTCAGTCCTAAAAGATGGGCACTGGTTAGTCTAAGCTGATCGTGGTGGGCCTGTTTCCTTTGTCAATGGTTACCTTAAGCCTGGGTATGTTACGTAATTCTGGCTAAGCAGAAAAGAAGTCTTCTTGGGGGGTGGGGGGGGTGGGCTGGAGCTTCTGGAAGAGAGTCCGTCACTCTTAAAAACAGACCCATGAAAGAAAAAGTCCCATCCCATCCTTTCTCTGGACATCGTAAGTGTCTGGATGTGACACTTGTAATGGCTGCTGCCATCTGACTTTCAAGCTAAGGGTGAGGCCCATACACAGAAAAGGTCAGGGCCAAAAGAGTCACAAAAAAACTGAGTTGTAGCCCTGACGCACCCTGCTTACAGCCTATCCTGTCTCGGGAGTGCTGGTCATATGAGAAATAAATTCAAAAAGTTTGCATACAGATTTTCTGGTACTTACAGTCCAAAGCATCCTAAAAGATACACCTGACTTGACAAAAATTAAAACCTTCTTCTAAGGCTATCTTTGGATAATAATCATGCTTATTGTTAATTATAATAACAGCTCCTTTCATTAAACATGTATTATATAGAAGACACTGTACATTATCTCATTTTATCATGAAATCACCCCCACCTACATTTGACAGATGAGGAGTCTGAGTCTCAGAGATGCTATGAGGCTAAGGTCTCAAAATCAGTAAGTAGTGGACATGGCTTCAAACCTACCTGGGAATTGTTCTTAACCTATGAGTGTTTTCTTCCCTGTCTACACTCCCTGATCCAGCCTTATAAGATCACTTATCCAGAATACTTAGGACCGGCGCTTTTTTTTTTTTTTTTGCATATATCTTTTTATTTTATTTATTTATTTTTTCTTTTTGCGGTATGTGGGCCTCTCACTGCTGTGGCCTCTCCCGTTGCGGAGCACAGGCTCCGGATGCGCAGGCCCAGCGGCCATGGCTCACGGGCCCAGCCGCTCCACGGCATATGGGATCCTCCCAGACCGGGGCACGAACCCGCATCCCCTGCATCGGCAGGCGGACTCTTAACCACTTGCGCCACCAGGGAGGCCCTGCATATATCTTTTTAAAAATATATCTTTATTGGAGTATAGTTGCTTTACAATGGTGTGTCACTTTCTGCTGTACAGCAAAGTGAATCAGCTATACGTATACATATGTCCCCATATCTCCTCCCTCTTGTGTCTCCCTCCCACCCTCCCTATTCCACCCCTCTAGGTGGTCACAAAGCACCGAGCTGATCTCCCTGTGCTCTGTGGCTGCTTCCCACTAGCTGTCTATTTTACATTTGGTAGTGTATATATGTCCATGCCACTCTCTCACTTCGTCCCAGCTTACCCTTCCGCCTCCCCGTGTCCTCAAGTCCATTCTCTACATCTGCGTCTTTATGCCTGTCCTGCCCCTAGGTTCTTCAGAACCTTTTTTTTTTTTAGATTCCATATATATGTGTTAGAAGACCTGACCTTTTTGAATCACTAGTATTTCCAAAGCTTAGACATTTTTATTTTCGAAAGAGCTTTTTCTTGCTCTCTTACCACGCAATCTAGTCCCAACCTCTTCTTGATAATGTTCTTTTGCCTTTTCCACAATGTGGATCAAAGAATGAAAATCATTCAACAATAACTCAACAGATATATATTGAATACTCTCTCTATTCCAGGTATTTTTCTAGGTGCTGGGAATAGAGTCGTGAACCAAAGTGAGAAAGACTCTTTTCTCATGGAATGTAAAATCTGATAGGTAGACGGTAAATAAGTAAGTAAGTAAATAAATAAATGCTGTCATATATTCTGTCAGTGGAGAGATGTGTTATCAAGAAAATGTAAGCAAGGTGAGGGGGTGGGCAGAGAGTGGTGTGGCAGTGAGGGATGGCTCTAGGAAATTTGGTGGTCAGGTTAGGCTTTGCTGAGAAAGTGACTTTTAAACAGTGGTCTAAATGAAGGGAATGAAGCATGGTGCTGTTTGGAAGCAGAGCATTCCAGGCAGGAGAAACAGGAAGCACAAGGTCCAGAAGGGAGAGGGGATGGTTGGAGTAATAAAGGAAGAGAAAAGGGGCCAGGGTGACAGGAGGAACAGTAGCAGAACACTAGTGGCAGGAAGTGAGGTTGAAGGGTTAGATAGGGGCCAGATCAGGTAGGGAGTCTTAGGCCATATATAGTAAAGGCCTTGGCTTTTATTCTAAATGTGAAGACAATCCACTGGGGGATTTCTAGTAGGGGAGTAGGTCTGACAGATGTTTACTAGAATCACTCTGTGGTGGATACTGTGGTTCACTGCCCACATCCTACCTTCAGGACTGCTGCCCTCATCCTCCCAGGTGCTGGAAGCTGGGAGGCTGACAACTCATGGCTGTGTCCCTTTCTGTGGGCTGAAGAAAGCCCCCAGGCCCAAAGATATGCCCCTTCCTAGGGGAAGCCCACATCCAATGACTGAGCAATGAGGGCGTACAAAGGACCATCCCAGCTTCACAGCTTCCATGGGATCAGCTGATGCCTCTGTTGCAATTGCATCAGAGTTCAACTTCACTTTCTGCCCCGTTTTGCTTCCTTCACTCCCTCCCAGGTGTTGATCCCAAGGGCACCCTCCAATAAACTTTGTGCATGCAAATCTCCATCTCAGTGTCGGCTTCTTGGGCAATCCAGTCTGTGACACGCTTTGCAATGTGGAGTCATGTACAGGAAGAGGGGAAGCAGGAGGCTAGTTCAGAGGCCAGGGCAGTTGTCTAAGCCAGAGACTCTGGTGGCTTGGTGATATCCATGGACATCCAAGTGGCAATGTTGGGTAGTCTGTTCACTATATCTGTTACAGTTTAGGGGAGAGGTTGGGGCTGGTGATACAATTTGGGGAGCCATGGGATTGAGTGTAGAGAAATGTCTCCTTTCAGCATTTCTGTTATATATTTCTGGAGTTCACACACCTGGTTAAACAATCTGCTGCTATATTTAGGTATTTATTGTCTGCTACCTCCCCAAAAATTTGAGACAACATCCAGTACATATAAATATAAAGTTAATAAAACAAAAACAGAAAATCAAGGCTCATGCCAAAAGCAGTTGATAGGTGAGCAGTAAGTGGATGAGGAGAATGTGGATGAACAGTTGGACACGGGGAAGGCCAACTGCTACGTAGGTGGGGAATCCGAGGAACTTAGCAGGGACACACTGACCCAGGCCTGAAATGTAACTATTTCATTTTGTCGCACTGGTGAAATATTACATCAGAAATCCTGTTGGATTGGGGTTTCTCAAAATGCACATTCAACTCACCAAGTGGATTCCTGGCACATCTCACCCTAGTGTGAATAAGCATCAAATTGTAGTCAACCAGGAATAAAATCTACTCTGAAAATGAACTTCTGGGCAACATCAGCCCAAGGTGACTGCAGGATGTTGGGAGACCCAATGATTCCTCCTTCCCCATGACTTCCTGGGTTCCTCTTTCCGCCCTTCTCCTCCATGTCAGCTTTTCCTCGTGTCTCTCCTTGGCTTCCTCCTGGAGCCCTTTCAGTTGGTGACCTCCTCCTTTCCCAAGATCCTGCTGATGCCCAGAAATAAGCCCACGCACCCATGGTCAACTAATCTACAGCAAGGTTGGCAAGAATATACGATGGAGAAAAGACCGTCTCTTCAGTAAGTGGTGCTGGGAAAACTAGACAGCTCCATGTAAAAAAATGAAATTAGAACATTCTCTAATGCCACACACAAAAATAAACTCAAAATGGATTAAAGACCTAGATGTAAGACCGGATACTATAAAACTCCTAGAGGAAAACATAGGAAGGACGCTTTGACATAAATTGCACCAAGATCCTGCTGATGGAGGGAGGAGGGTCCCATGTGCGTCCAGTGCTTCCCAGGGACCAGCAGGGGGATGCTAAAAGATACTTCATGGCTCGGCCTCAGAAAGATGGGTTCCCTATTTGAAAGAGTTACATGAAAAAGTGGATGGGTAAGAGAACTAATATAAAGATAGGTGGGGGGGGAGGCTGCAGTGAGTTTGATTGGCTTTTTGTCTACCCAGCTGACTGTGACCTGAGACCCTTCCCCTGGGACTTGCACCTGTGAGCAGTACTATTTCCTCTCCCTTGGGCATCCTTCCCTATTGTCAGCCTGGAGAATGTCTACATTTTGTCTTCAGCCAGTCAGCTCCAGAATATCTTTCTTCAGGAAGCCAAGGAGAGGAGAGTCATCTGGGTCCCGTGAGGGTTTTCCCTCGGGGCAACCCATCAAGGCTGTCAGTACCAATCACACTAGAACACCTGGCTTGGTAGGGTGACCCAGACAGGTGAGCAGGGCAGAGCGCAGGATCCCAGGTCTGGCAGGCAGGTGATTTAGTTGAGGTTCCATGGAGACTAGTGCAGGTGGATTCAGGGGCCCAGACCTCAGCAGGGGTATGAAAAGTCATATTCAGCAGGGGGGTGTGGAGGGTAGGAGATTGGCGGTGCCTGGGTTCCAGCTTTATCCCTGCTTCCTAGGGAGACATGGTGAGAACATGGTAGTTAAGGTGCACAGTGCAGACCACTGGCCTAGGACTGGGTCTCAGGCCCCATATTCTCACAAAGGGTCTGCCTGAGGGGACAAGACAGAGGCTCCACGCCCAGTAGCCATCAGCAGTCCCCTGGGAATTCTGTGGGAGGCCTAGCAGCCTCTGCTTCTTGTGTGTGTGTGTGTGTGTATGGGTCCTCCTGCCTGAACTTGAAAGTGTGCCCTGTCCTGGATTAAGATTTGCTGCTGTTATTCTCTGCCAACCTCCCGAGAAACCTAGACTGAGGATGGCTGGACACTTGCACGGCAAGCCCATCTTTTCCCCAAACGTTCCCTGACCACCAAGACTGTCGTTTCCCTTTGCTTACCCTGGCCATGCCCCTATGTTGCCTCTGCCTCCGGAGATGGAATTGTGCCAGGCACAGGCTCCTTCTTTCTGTCTCAGGGGGACTGGCCATGCAGATCCAGTTTTCCTAGACATTGATCCAGGAAAGATGTTATCTGCCAAGCGCTTGAAAGCACCCACCGGATGCTAAACAACCCTCATATTGTCCCAATACTGTCTTCTCTCTTTACCTAACTAGGAATATCTACTTTGGACAGATTCATGTGTGTGCCTGGGTCTGGGGGCGCAGAGGGTGGAGGAGAAGGTTGGCCTGACTTTGAGAAGCCAGGGGCTGCCCTTTCCGAGTGTGCCCTGTGTCAGTCCTCGCCCTTGAAGTGAGCTGAGGTGAGGCTGGATTTGTTCCTTTCTGTGCTTGTTAATTTTAATTTGTTAATTTTGTATTTCAGCCAGATACCCAGCTTCCCCTCAAGACTGGGCATGTCATAAATGATTGAGTGAAATAAATAATGAATAAATGCTTCTCTCTTGGATTCCAATTTAAATCCAGGGAGCCCTGGTGAGATCTGAGGACTGGTCTTGTCAATTATTTCTTCCAGACTAACCTCCGGTTACTAATTGGCTCATTTAAATTCCTTCTTTTGAGGACATGTTACAATGGAAGTAAGATAATTAAAAGAGCAGCAAACTTGAGTTTGCGGTTGGATACGTTTGAAGCTATGTCATTACCATTATGATACTGGATACCATATGAAAATGTGGTCCAGGGAAACAACAGTCAGTTTTAATCTTTCTCCTGCAAATGATGTTTCATAGTAAAATCTGAATATTAATGGTGATCCTTGATTCTTACTTGCTTATATCTCTATGCGTACCCAAAATACTAGCTTTAAGGCAGTGCTTTCCAAACTTTTTCACATCAAATCACATAGAAAAAAAAATGACTGTATTTGTATGGCATATTTTGTAAATGGATAAGGTTACTCCATGCCTGGAAGCGAGGAGCTTGAGGGCTCCAGGCACGCGAGACACATCCCTGTGCCCAGAGGGCTGATGGCCTCCAGATCGCTGCACACGTAGAACCCATTTGGGGTGGGACTTATCATCTGGGGAGACATCAAACATCATTTAAACAAATATGTAATTTTAAATCTTTATGGAGGGAAAGTAAAGATAAGGAATTATGATGGTGAATTAATTGTGAGGAAGGGATTGTCAGGAAAGGCATCTCCTAGGAAGTGATATGTCATCGGTGACCTGAAGGATCTAGCCAAGTGAAGAATGGAGAAAAGAACCTTCCAGAGAGAGGCAAGTGAGACAGAAAAGGACTGGCTATGTCTGAGGATTTCTAAGCAGAACTAGATGGCTAGAAGGTTCTGAGGGAGAGAGGAGGGATAGGCGAGGATAGGGAAGCAAGCAGGGGACGGAACACGCGAGGCCTTGGGAACCATGATCCATCACATCCAAAGTGCAACAACAGCTATTGAAGGGATATCGTCTCTGACTGAGGATCAGATTTGCACTTTTAAAGAGATCACTCAGGCTACTGAGTGGTGTGGTTTAAAAAAAAAAACAGGGCATTTTGATAGAAGACTAACGGGAGACATGATAGATAGCTAGTGGGAAGCAGCCGCATAGTACAGGGAGATCAGCTCGGTGCTTTGTGACCACCTAAAGAGAAGGGATAGGGAGGGTGGGAGGGAGGGAGACGCAAGAGGGAAGGGATATGGGAACAGATGTATATGTATAACTGATTCACTTTGTTATAAAGCAGAAACTAACACACCATTGTAAAGCAATTATACCCCAATAAAGATGTAAAAAAAAAATCACCCACCCCAAACTGAAACTTATAAACCCTATAAACCTATAAACTCTATAAACCTATAAACCCTGCCCTAATTTCTGCACTTTGAGACACTGCTGAGACCCTGTCAATGTGATATTCGCCCTTACAGCAGTGAGTCTAATAAACTTAGCTGTGCTTGATCGACATGTTTCCTGGTGGTCTTTTGGGAGGTCAACGGTTGACAAGTGTCTGGTAGGAAGCTCTGTTACCTAAAGGGAGACCTGAGAAGAAGGTTCTCATAAGAGCACAGTATTCAGTTGTGTGCAGAATCTGAAAGAATTTGGATTAGAGAATAGAAATTTATTTGGATGGGAGAATAGAAATTTCTGTTCTCTAGTTTATTAAAGGTGCAAAATTGGAGTCTAGTTTTGTGCTTATGTAAGACAAATACACTTCTCAGGACCACAGATTCCGATCTTTTTGTATCTAAAAAGCAAAACTGGGAAATGGCTATATTCAGGTGCGTGGTGGGGCGGGGGATGGGGCATTGGTGGGAGCAGAGGACAGCCCATGTGGTTTTAAATCATTCAAAGTTCCACTTAATGCTCCAAATTCAGGTGCCTGAAATAGCAGGAATTTGAGGACAGGCCAATACTGGCATTTAACTCTTCGCTTTCAAGAACATCAAGGCCCACGTGGTAGGCTGAATAATGGCCCTGGCAAAGATGTTCACACCCTAACGCCAGAACCTCATGTGGGAAAAGGGATTTTGCAGATGTGGTAAGTTAAGGATAGTAAAATAGGGAGATTATCCTGGGTTATCCGAGTGGACCCAGTGTAATCCTAAGTGTCCCATAAGAGGGAGGCAGGAGGGTCAAAGTGAAGAGGAGGTGATGCGTTCATGGTAGCAAGAGATTGGGGTGATGTGGCCATGAGCTAAGGAATGCTGGCAACTTCTAGAAGGTGGAAGAGGCAAGGAATGGATTCTCCTCTGGAGCCTCCAGAAGGAACCAGCTTTGTTGACACCTTGATTTTAGCCCGGTAAGACCCATTTCAAACTTTTGACCTCTAGAACAGTAAGATAATACATCTGTGTTTTTTTTTTTTTTTTTTTTTTTTTTTTGCGGTATGCGGGCCTCTCACTGTCGTGGCCTCCCCCGTTGCGGAGCACAGGCTCCGTACGCGCAGGCTCCGGACGCGCAGGCTCAGCGGCCATGGCTCACGGGCCCAGCCGCTCCGCGGCATATGGGATCCTCCCAGACCGGGGCACGAACCCGTATCCCCTGCATCGGCAGGCGGACTCTCAACCACTTGCGCCACCAGGGAGGCCCCATCTGTGTTGTTTTAAGCCACTAAGTTTGTGGTAATTTGCTACAAGAGCAATAGGAAACTAATGCAGCCCATAAAATTAAATGGCTGACATAGCAAAGGTATTCATGATGATTGTGAGAGAAGCTGATCTGCTCTCACTCCCTTTGGCACACTTCCCAATGAACTTGACTTCAGGATGCACATTATGGCCTGCTCTGCACAGTTCAACACCAGCAGATGGGCGCCCGTCTGCACCTCCTGTGTTCCCTGGCTGATGCTGATACACTGACCCACGGTAGCTGGCTGAAGACACCTACAGGACAAGCAGAACTCCTTTACTCATTTTCTTAATAAAATCGAATTCACTGCTAGACCTATTTGGTGTCTATTTAGTCTGGGGTGCACGGTTTACCAGCTTAGGTGTCGGTCTTTTCAGGGTGGAGTGGCTGAGGTTCTTTATGTTTAGCTCCACTGAGATCCCATAAACGGAACCTACAGGACTCTTAGGCATCGTTCAACATGTCAGGCACTATTAACCATATATTTTTTGAATTCATATAGCCCAGAATAATATAGGCTGTTTGGGGGACCTCCAAGTTAATCCCAGTACAATATAATGTGTAATCACAATTTTGACTCCCAGTGCTCAGAGAGTAGTTGCAGAAGTTTATTGCACCAAATGACTCCAAGTCAAACTTCCCCAAAACCCTCCTTACATTCTGTCTCGCTAGGCTGTCAAGGCAGCTTTTGAAAACCCCTCCTTCTCTCCACCTGCACTCCAGAGCCCCAAATTGATTTTCTAAATTTTCTCTTCTTCTCCCCACTTCCCTTCTCTTGCTTTTCCCAGATTAGTTCCCTAACTGATTTAAGGTAAAAGCCATTCCACCTCTATCAGCTCACACCAATGTTCTTCCTTACCCATTACCAAGATGGACACAACAGAGGCTGAAGAACCAAGCAGTTCTAACAAAAAATCTTACTGGGAGATTAGGGCAGTGGAAAGGCTGTAGATACTAGGCATTAATATTTTTGATCCGTGTCACAACCGGAAAGTAAGAGAATCACAGGTAGATGTGTTTGGAGGAAATTCTGGAGGTGACGCCTCTTTAGTTTAGCGAAGGATGAAATTGTCTTGAACACTTTAGGTTTTCCGTTGGAAGGAAACAGCAGTGTTTGGCCAGAAGATGGCACTCTTTTAAAACAAATTTAGGCAGCCCTTTAGCACAGGGGCCTTGGGAGACAGTGAGTCCTAGTTGATAAAGATCTCGGAGTGCGGAGAAGGGCCAGGTAGAAGGGAACAGATGACTGTAGGGGTGAACAATAGTCAGTGGAGCAAAAGGGGTTTAATATTCAGCACTTACTGATGCTTGTTGTGGTTTTCTTTAACATTTAGCCATGCCATCTGCTGTGGTCTGAATGTTTGTATCCTCCCAAAATTCATGTTGAAATTCTAACTCCGAAATTGATGGTATTCAGAGCTGGGGCCTTTGGGAGGTGATTAGGTCATGAGGGTGGAACCTTCATGAATGGGATTAGTGCCCTTACAAAGAGGCCCAGCAGAGATCCTTTGCCCCTTCCACCATGTGAGGACACAGCTAGAAGTCTATGAACCAGAAAGCAGGCCCTTATCAGACGTCAAATCTGCCAGTGCCTTGATCTTGGACTTCCCAGCCTCCAGAACTGTAAGAAATAAATTATTGCTGTTTAAAAGCCACCCAGTTTATGACATTTTTGTTATAGCAGCCCGAACAGACTAAGATACCATCTCATTATTTTTTATTTCCTTTCTGTGCCCTGTGTAGTGTTCTTACCGACTTGCTCCACAGTGATGCTTATAGAGGTTTGAGGACAGATCCTCAAAACCTCCCCTTAAATCTCATGTCCTTCTGGAAACTCCCCCTGCATTCATAGTATCTCAGGCTTTCCTGCCATAGCCACAGTGAATGTGTTGGTGTCTACAGTAGGCTGTTCTCCACGGGGTAGGCTCTATCTGTCTTGTTCACTGCTGAATCAGGGAACAGAGCCCTAAGTTCTAATAGAGGAGAAGAAATTCTTACTGTTACCCAACACCTTCCTTTGTTTCCATCCTGGTCCTCCAATGTCTCAGCCAGCTTCTCCTGGCTAAGGGCTATGTCTTGCATTTTTACCACAATCTCGGTGGAAAGCGGACAGTGTGGTTTTAAAAAATTAAGCCATTCAATATTGATGTGCTGCTTACTAGAATGATATCATAGTCAGCAGAGATTATATGCTGACAAAAGAGCTACGATTTCTATCTTATATAGTGAAGGTGCAGTTTTTCTAATAAACTTTGGCACTGCTCTTATCATCATGGCATTGACACAGCAGAAGATAAGAATTGTCTTGGGATGGGCTGCTGGAAGGGTTATTTCTTGAGGGGAATTTCTGGTCTAAGAGGGCTTTTTTCTAACTTTTTCGCCCCTATCTTTTTGCCCTTAACCAGGTCTTTCTTACCCATTCCAGGTAGTTTTACAAAATGGTTGCTGGCCTTGGTACTCATTTTTCAGGAAATCAAAGGCATCCAAAAAGAATTTGTCATTCACATGATGTAAAAACCAAACCTTGCATTTATTTGAGACCTGAGAACAATTTGGACCTGTGAGTAAAGCCTTCATATGTTTTGCTCGGTTAGGAATCTTTGAAAGGAATTTGAATATAAACATTCTTCTGAGGGGCAGATACTTCCCAGGTCAACCACAGTCCCTACTACTCCCTAATGTCTCATGCCTGCTGCTGTTCATTTTTAGCTGCCTGACTCCTGAAGACATTGGATTTTGGACTCCTGCTTATAAATGCACATTCCCCACACCTCCACCTTTAATTTTTCTATTAGTAACCTGTAGAGGGGGCTCCTTCATTGAGACAGAGTTTGAATCATTTCCAGAGTACCTTCCAATTTTGATTTTTGATTTTTCTTCCACATAAATAGTGAAGAATACAATCTTCTATAATACAAAAATAGTGCAGAAATACAATCTTCTAAATGCAACTCTCTTACCTAATAGGGATATGTTCACAGAGAGAGCTCCATTCTACCTGTAAAATCAAAGCTCAAGTCCACAATATCTTTTACCTGACAAAGGGCAACTCTCTATATTTTTGGAGTGTGTAAAGCGGATACTGTGGGTGCCCCTCTCTGGATTCCCCAGCTGCAGGGATTCCAGGCGGAGCTCAGTTCACAGCTGCAGTTCCTCACCCAAGGTAACACCCCTTCCTAGAGGGGGATACAGAGGCCAGACCCCTTTGCCTCAATGGGGGACGATTCTGAAGGGCCTCCCCAGCTCCCCTTTAGGATCTGCTGAGGCCCCGGCTGCAACTGCTTCGTAGGTCAACTCCTGCCCAGTCCTGCCTTCCTCACCCCCTTATGTGTATTTCCTGAGAGCCATCCCCAATAAACTTTCTAACCTGACTCTGCATGTCAGAGTCTCTTTCTAGAAAACCCAACCTAAGACAAGCAGTGAACCGAGATACAGAAAGGCTGAGTGACTTGCCCCTGCCGTACTGATAGGCAAACATAGATAGAATTCTGGCAACAAATGCATAAATCACATAACGTTGCTGTGAAAAGAATCCTTGGAAGCTATCAAAGGCAACCCACCCTTTTCCAGACAGGGAGACTGAGGCAGAGAACCAAAGCATTTGTTCAAGGAATCATAAGCTAATTAGGTGAGAAAGCTCTGATCAAACCACATTTTCTGTGGACCAGTCGGGCAGACAATATTCTAGCATTTAATCAGCTCCCAGGAAACCTTGAAAAAAATACAAGTCAAACTGAACTTTGAGAATTTGGAGTCAATACCAGGTGGCTTTTTAAGCCCATCCTCCATGGACAAAGTCTCATTGTGACCTCCTGCTATATGAAGCCATTTAACCTTCAAACCGTCACCTAAATAGAGGAGCCAGGTCTGAATCAGAGGTGATAGTGCACTTTATTAACAAACAAAACAGTACCACACAGGCAAAATCGTACTTCAATGGCAACACATACACACGTGTACTCCCACGTGTAGCACTGGGGCACGTTTCAGACAGAACATTAGGCGCCAAGTTCACAAACTAAACACAGTTCACAATCCTTCGATATTTTGTCTTCAGGCTAATATAAGTCTTTATTTAATAGCTGTGACAAAAAGGTTAACTTTTCAAATCTCATTCTCAACCTTACTATGGAGTGAAGCTGACTCAGCCTTCAGAGCTGTGAAGCGGCTGACTTAACAGGGCCAGGTTCGATCAGCTGCCTAAACTGACTTGAGTATCTCTGGGTGGAAAAGAAGACCTATGGCATCTTGGCGCTGGACCACCTCGTGTATGTTGGGAGTTCTCAGCTCCAATTTCATGCCTAGGCACACCTGGGCTGGCATTAATTTTTGATAATCTGTAGCTTAATGGGGCTGATCTAATTAGGATGAATTAATTGGTTTGCTAAAAAGTTTGAGAAGAGGGTAAATCACATACTCTGGAGTCCTTACATTCGAGACTTAGATATGTTAACAAGCTGATGACTGTTAAAACCATTGCCAGTTAAGTTGAAGTCAGCATTTCCCAAAAGGCGTGTCAGAACCGAGTTATTCAGTAAGCAAACAGAAACGACTGAAATAGATCAGGGATGTGATTTCTCAAAGCAGTTTGGTATAAAGTGCAGCAAGTCCTTATGTATTGGAGCATATCCAAGACAATACCATAACTCCCAAGTTAGCTAAAACACTTTTCAATTGCAAGGTGAAGAGTGGCAGAAAAATCCTGCTCTTTGCTTTGAGGACGTAATTTTGGATTTACAATAAGGTTAATTATGTAATAAACTTGGGTTGGCTCCTCTGGCAATGTTTAATTCCCATTCGATAAAAAGTAGACAGCGGATTAGATTGCGTTATGGGGAGATAATGGAGATAAAAAGGATATGAAACAAAATACTGAATATGGGAGAAGATAGAAGCAGCAGACTCACCAGCTATAAAACAACTTTAGTTGTTTTAGTACAGGGGCAAAGACAAGGGTATCACTATTAAAAATGGTATCATTCTACTATAAACAGTATACTCTATGATAAAAGTATAAAATAATCCAGATGCAGAATGATTGACCTGATTAATTTTAAAAAAGGAATTTGAATCTAGCTTATATAATAAATGTGTGGAAGTAGGTCCATCAAAATTTTAATTGATTAAAAATTTTTGGCACATAAAGAATAAGCTTCAGCTAGCTAGAAACTTCATTTAAAATGAAAGGCCTCATTCATCAATGATGCAGGATAAGGTATTACTGGGTATCTACCACATGGGTAGCTGAGTCCACAGAATCTTCTCAACGGCTTTATTTGATCACATCTGTGTTGATTTCCCCCAGATATTTATATTAAAAAAAAGATACTTTATGGCTGAAACCTTTGGAAGGGGTTTTTAAAAATCTGACAGTCTTCTTTTTTTGGCTGCACCTCAGGGCTTGCGGGATCTTAGTTCCCCAACCAGGGATCAAACCCAGGGCCCCCGGCAGTGAAAGCACCGAGTCCTAAGCAAGGGACTGCCAGGGAACTCCCCTGACAGTTTTTAAAATGGGAAAGATAAGAGGTGAGCACTGTTCTGAGCCCACATTTCTCCTAAGACAGAGAACTTAGTCTTGATATATAAAATCACTCAATTTCATGTCTTTTATAAATCTTAATAACTAAGGCAAGTGGGGTTATAGTAAGAGCCCTCATTTCCTTTCAGTATTTGACAGTCTCAAGAAATAACAATCACTCTCGGCGCCCCCTCGATGCTCTTAGCTGAGTGTCCCACGGAGCCCAAAGCGTTTACTTTGAAAAAATTAGTGTTCAAAGCAGGCCCGAAAAAAAAAAAAAAAACAGAAAGAAATAACAATCAGAAATTTGTCGTGTATTTCAGTACTTATTTGAGAGAAATTGGCATGATGGTATTTAAGGTAACCACGTCGAAGACATGTTTAAGTTAACAGATCTGCCTAATTTTACTATGGCTGTAGGAAAAAAGAAAAAATATATGCCACTAGGGGCCTTCAGAAGGCCAGGGTGTACCTGAAAAAAGGAAACTACTGCTTCCCTGGAATTGGCAGAGAATGTTATCGACAACAAGCCAAGTGACATCTTCCTTCCAGGAGGACGAGAAGAAGCCTACTGCAGTCGGTCTCACGCAGAGCGAGTCAGGGAGGCCTCCTGGGGGACACTCTTGCCACTATTTGAGTCTGCTCACCTGGGGAGCTACAGACAAGTCACAGCAAGTCAATTTATGCATTCTACCTTGGTAAACACTGTCCTCTTTAAGAAGAAAAAGAGGACAAATACAAACAAACCAGCACGAAGGCTAGATGTCTAGAAACTTCACAGGAATTAGAAGTGGTCAGGAGATTCCTGAGGCAGCCGCCCACAAGATGTTGTCCCCTCACTGGTCTGAGGGCCTGAGTCCTACCTCCACTGCTTTCCCTCATCCAAAGTGGGAGCTGCTCACCCCAGGAAGCTGTGAGTCTCTGGGGTCTGGGCCTACACTTCACCCTTTGCTAAGGACTTCAAAGGACAGTCACAGGCTAGGCCTTAACCTACTCGGCCTCTACAGGGAGAAAGTTAAATGCTTCATTTCTGCGTTCATCAGACGTTTTGTGTTAAAGGGGAGAAAAACAGGACACAGAAACTGTTTCTTATGAGCATGTCAACTTTAACTTCTTGAAATTAAGAAATTGATCACAAGGTTATCTTCTACCAATCAATACGAGCTGGTACAGACAAATCACAAGATGGAGTTTGATCTTACGGAAATTAAGGAGGTGATACACTGAGATTAAACTGAGGGGTTAAATCAGTGCACTTAAAGATGATCCGATGACACAGCCTTTCAATTTGTCAACATTTTGCTTTTGATGATGCTGGGAAAGAGTAAGCAGAAAGCATGAAGCTGAAACTTCAGCATCGGGTCAGCAGCCTGAATTTGCACACCGCAAACCATAGGACAGTTATTGATGTGGAAAATCCGATGATCTTCAGCAGGCCTGTCACGGAAGGCAGGTTCCTCTCCCAGAAGGTGTGGGTGATTTCTACAGCTGGAACATCCTGGATGAATGAACATAGATCTTTAGCAGAAAACTCTTACACGGACAAGGAGGGGCAAAACATATCTGTAAAATCAGTGTGTGGATCTGCCCTGGAAAGTGGCATCTACAATGACATCAGAGGCTAGAAGATGAGAGATTTTTACGTGCAATTCCTGGTCTATGCAGACGGAGCTGCCAAACTTACCTCTGATTCAGGTTCTTGGACCCATATATCTTTCTTTGCCACCTTCCCCAAAGCATTCAAGACCTGAAAGAAAGTGGCCATGGTATTATGAAATGAGGTCCTGTAGCTTCGACAGATTCAAGGCCCTGCTGGCCACAGATGAGCCTCGTGCGTGGAGTGAGGGACAGAGAAGTGGACATATAGACCATCAGTGGTAAGATCTGGAAAGAGATGCCAACTATGTTGCTGGACTCGGGAGGGAGAGCGACTCGGCTTCCTGTCTTACCTCTCTAGCTGCCCGTTCTCCGGCCTCTACTGCTCCTTCCATGTAACCGCTCCACTGTGTGGCCGTCTCTGTGCCAGCAAAGTAAATCCTGCCCGCGGGCTGGCGGATCACCCTTCAAGGGAACAGAGAGGTCACACAGAGTTACCTGGGAAGGTGCTGAGGATCAATGACCCAATCACTGCCCTCATCTACCCCGCAGAAGACAAGGAAACTCAAGATTGTTTCCAAAACTCCCATGCAACTCAGCCAAAGGTGAAAGGTTCCTCCTTGTTTCCTGGGCCTGCACCAAAGGATCTGGACTTTCAAGCCAGAGAGAATCAGGCCGTCAGTTCATCAATCACTAAAGGTGATGATGACCTTTTTCTAGCCAGCCAGAATTAGAAATATAAGAATGTGCATTAAGATCACACTCAGATCTATGTGCTGCATGTTTCCTGTTTGCAGTCCATTCTGCTACCTACAGTAAGGGGTGAGTTCTTCACGAGATCACATCTGACTGCAGACCCCAGCCATGCAGATACTCCCAGGGTGCTGGGAGGAACCGTGGTGGCGAGTGGGAAGACAGGGAGAGAAACTGATTTCTAGCAAAGGAGAGACCCGAAGGATTATATGTCTATCTCCTTAAAAAACAACCTCTGGTGGGCTTCCCTGGTGGCGCAGTGGTTGAGAGTCCACCTGCCGATGCAGGGGACATGGGTTCGTGCCTCGGTCCGGGAAGATCCCACATGCCGCGGAGCGGCTGGGCCCGTGAGCCATGGCCGCTGAGCCTGCGCGTCCGGAGCCTGTGCTCCGCAACGGGAGAGGCCACAGCAGTGAGAGGCCCGCGTACCGCAAAAAAAAAAAAAAAAAAAGATGTTAAAAAAAAACAAACCTCTGGGAGTTTGGGGTTAGTAGATGCAAACTCTTACATATAGAATGGATGGACAAGGTTCTACTGTACAGCACAGGGAACTACAGTATATTCAATGTCCTGGGATAAACCATAATGGAAAAGAATATAAAAAAGAATGCGTATAAATGCATAACTGAGTCACTTTGCTGTATAGCAGAAATTAACAATGTAAATCAACTATACTTCAATTAAAAAAAAACCTTCTGTACAGTTAGTTTCTATGGATTTATCTAGAGACTGCCTGAGGGTAGCAAAGAAGGCCTTCTCTCCCAAAGGCCTTCACCTCAACCCACTGTCACGCCTTTTTCCAACTCAGGAATCCTTAGCTTCATCTATTCCTGATCCTAATCCCATCTTCTAGAGTCCAGAAGCACTCCAGTTCATCAATACAGTTATCCCTAACAAAGGCTATTCATTCTCAGCTTGAGATTTGACACAAATAGCCGATACTAACTGCCCTTTGGAAAAGGAATTGTAAAAAGCACCCAAGACCTAAGTAGATTTTTCCATGAATCATTTAATCTTTCATCAGATATTGATGATTTTCACTGAAATACTGCACAAGTCTAAAATGATTGATTCTGGCATAAACCTAAAATTGAACTAAAATCATTGTTTATTTAATAATTCAATCAAGAAAAAACAAAAAGCTCATGTAAGATAAGGGTTAACAAACCCTTCTTCCTTCTCTGTGGACACACGTGACCTTGAGTTAACTTTCTAGTTCTGTTCCTCTAGAAACCTGATGAAGGTATAATGCCATATATGTTGCCAGGCAGCACTGCCTGTGGTAAAAATGGCTCTCTTGCATCCCCACATTGGTAAATTGCATCTGGGATGGGAAAAGTGTCATGAATTGTAAATATCTGGGAAGAGTCTATAACTCTGGGCTTTCTTTTTTTTTTTTTTTTTTTTTTTTGCTGTACGTGGGCCTCTCACTGTTGTGGCCTCTCCCGTTGCGGAGCACAGGCTCTGGATGCGCAGGCCCAGCAGCCATGGCTCACGGGCCCAGCCGCTCCGTGGCATGTGGGATCCTCCCGGACCGGGGCATGAACCCGTGTCCCCTGCATCGGCAGGCGGACTCTCAACCACTGCGCAACCAGGGAAGCCCTGGGCTTTCTTGAGTGTGGTACATCTTGTAACTGGGCATGTCCCTTGCGGGGACCCTGGACACTGCCTATGAGGCTGTTATAAGAGACCGTGGCTCCTGTGACGCATGGGGCTTCTAAGCTAAGGTGAACTCTCCCATCTTGCACACATGTCAACTCCCCGTGAGTGAGGATGCTCCCCCGTGAAGAGGAATGTCTGATGCTGCTCTGCCGGCAAGACATGTTTAGCCCATGTCCTTCTATGTAGACTGGTGTCCAGGAGCCTAGAGTAGTTGTGCGAGACTAAATGTTTAGTTGAGCTCAAGAAGGCCCCTTGGAGGACACTGCAGCTTGCAGAATTCTCACACGTAGCGCTGACATCTGAAATCCTCACCAGTGTTCTGCGATTATTTTATATGCTGTCAGTTACTGTCCTATGTACGGACATACTTCTTTTCCTGTGGACATCCAGAAATATACAAACTATCTGGGACATTAGAAATAAGAATGCTGATTGCCATTTTTAAAATTCCCATTGAGCTTTGCTTCTCTATTTTTTTTTTGGGCGGTACGCGGGCCTCTCACTGTTGTGGCCTCTCCCGTTGCAGGGCACAGGCTCCGGACGCGCAGGCTCAGCGGCCATGGCTCACGGGCCCAGCCGCTCCGCAGCATGTGGGATCCTCCCAGACCGGGGCATGAACCCGTGTCCCCTGCATCGGCAGGCGGACTCTCAACCACTGCGCCACCAGGGAAGCCCTGCTTCTCTATTTTTAAGTTTGGCTCATGCCTTGTATCAACTGGTATAGTGTCTGGGTAGTACCTTCCGTACTGAGTCATGATCCCCGGGGGGAAGTAGGCCGTGTAGCAGCCCCCGGAGTACTGCTCCTCACACCAGTTCTTCTCTTCATAGTGCACTGGCTGCAGTTAAATGGGGAGAAAATTTCAAAGGGAAGACAAAGCTGAAAGGCCACCAGTCAACAATAAAGGCTCTTATGTGCTTTACTTTAACAGGAAGTTTACATGAAAAAAAAGCAGCACTGCTCCTGGGCTCTGCGACCACGTGTGCTAGAATATTTAGTCCCCTTCTCAGGGCCACCTCTTCCTGTCTCTCATTTACAAATTCAAGGCATGTGTATGTCTCCTTGTTAGAATCTGCACTGCTTAGGAATCTTGAGAGATGAATTTTCTCTACCTCCAGAAAGAGGGACTTTAAATGTGGGAAGTTAATAAAATATAAGGAAAGTATTCAAAGATGTTGGATAGCTACAGATGATTAAAATCCATGAGGGTGAAGATTTTAAGTGTTCTGTGACAAATAAAATTATAGTCTGTACCAAAAAAAAAAAAAAAGCAGCGCTGTTTTTCTAACTTAAGGGGAAACACGACAGTACCAAGTAATGGCCTTTTGTGAGGTACCAACTGACAAAACGTGTATACTTTGACTTTCTCAACCTCTTGCCCAGGAGAGACGTGAAGTATTCCAATATCTGGAAGACAGGGCATCTCCATGCAGATTCTGAAGTCTTTAGGACCCCAACAACAATCAGGTTCTGGAAAGGTCTGCTCCAATCTCCGCATTCTCTAAATAACAGACTTTACTTCCCCATCTACCAAGGCATTACTGCCGAAAAAAAAGGCTGGGAGGGAGAAGGTAGAAGAAAAGCACAGTGTCTAAGAAAAAGGCTTTTTTCAGAACCCCTTCTCTCAGCTGGAAACGTGAATGATGGGAATCCTGCTAAAAAGGGAACAATTAAAGATGAAAAATGTTTCCCAAGGGACATGAGAGACCCTTCTCTGATTTCCCTAACACATTCTGCAAGTTTATTCTTTGAACAGTTCAGAGATAATCCCCTGAAAGAGCCCCCAGCTATCTGGTAAGGCCTTTAAAAAGAATTTCATTCTCATAATTGCTTTCAATGGTGGATTGAAAGCACTGAAATTTCTAAATGAAGTGTGAATTGAGTCTGCAGATAGAAAAGCAAATTAGTATGACTTTGACCTGGGCAGAGTCCAGATTCAGTCTATCTTATCAAGTATATACTACTGTGTCTTCACCAACAAATGACTATACAGCTGGGATTTTATTTTGCAGCAGTCATTTGACATTGACAAGAGGGCAGGGCCTCTGTTCTGGGAACTTATCTCAATCACCCTGGAGATAATACCTGTAGCTCCTGCCTGTCATTACAACCGGCTGCCAGTTATCCAGTGAACATTTAAACAGCCCAGGAAACTGCTGCATCAGAAATTGCATGCACTGACAGCAGCTTTTAATGGTGTTTTGTGATTGCTGAAGTTAAACCTCCAGTAAGCATATTTCTTCTCTTCGTAACACCGTCAGGAACCCAGAATCTGCTTTGCTTTACCACTTAGAGCAAACAGAGCAGAACCTGCTAGGGATTAAAGCTGGGGATTTCTTACTTGTAAAGCTTCTTGGGATCCTAGCACTTTGGCGTACAGCTCACAGATTTTCCTCTTCCTATAAAAAAGAACCAAAAAATGTTAAGGAAGTAATGACTGATGAGTATAGAATAAACACAATGAGTTCCAGGGCTCTTGCCAATGAACTAGATTTATTAAGGGAAAAATTAAAATCAATGGCCTTCTGTATGAACAGTTCCATGAATCTCTGCACTCAGATTAACTCTTTTCCTGAATACAGTCATGTGCTTTGAAGATGCAACAGAATTTTTCTTCTCTTTTACATTTTTGCCTCTTTCACTACCTAATACCATATCTATTCAGTTAAAATGGGGAAAATGAGATTAAATTCAGTTTTAGGAATTGATTCTAAGTCACCTTTCTGGAATATGTAAAATTCTAAAATAATCTCTTTTACAAGTCTATAGTAAGTATGATGGTGTCTTTTAACTATTCTATATTTATGTTTTAAAGATCTATGAACATATAAAACTCATTTAATCTTTTTTGTGTGTGTGGCACCGCATGGCACGTGGGATCTTAGTTCCCCAACCAGGGATCGAATCGCACCCCCTGCAGTGGAAGCGCAGAGTCTTAACCACTGGACTGCCAGGGAAGTCCCCATTTAATCTTTTAAACATAACGTAAAATACGCTACATCAGGAGAGGCCTACGGTTATTCCAAGCTAATAACCTGTCATTTGACAGAATGGTCTGTGGACACAGTACTGCGTCCAAAGGGCATCTGGGGGGTGGGTGGGCATGATGTGCTATGTGATGTTACCTCAAACAGTCTTTGGTCACCTGCATAATTCATTATGTAAGTGACCAGCACAGAACATGGCACATCTTATATCTTAAAAATCAGTAGCTTAATTTATCTAAGCACTTCTTGAAACAGATACATTTTAAACTCACAACCACTCTTGGTGAAATTAAAAAGTTCTAATTTACTAAAATCACCCATTTTAGAAATGAATGGTTCTATTTCAGGAATTGTTTGAACAGATTCCCACTGATCCAGTTATATACTTTAGGTGTTTACCTTCTTTAGTCTTTATATAGTTTAAATACTGAAAGTGCTCCAACATAATAAGGAGCTACTGTATAACACAGGGAACTCTACCCAAAAGTCTGTAATGGCCTATATGGGAAAAGAATCTAAAAAAGAGTGGATATACACCTGAAACTAACACAACATTGTAAATCAACTATACCCCAATAAAACGTTTTTAAAAAGTGCTCCAAAATATTTTTTACAGGCTAATAAGCAACTGTAAAAAAATACGGCAAAGGGTTTAATTCAAATCTGTAAGACAAGCATTAGAAGCTAAAGAGACAAACGGCAAAACATTGTTGAGCCGGGAAGAAAGGGGGGAAGGGAAAGTTATAGTTATTAGTAATAAACAGATTTTAAAAGACGCCAATTTTGGAATTCCCTGGAGGTCCAGTGGTTAGGACTCTGCACTTTCACTGCATGGGGCCCAGGTTTGATCCCTGGTTGGGGAACTAAGATCCCGCAAGCCGTGCAGCACAGCCAAAAAAAAAAAAAAAAGATGCCAATTTAATGTTGCCAAGTTATATTAGAAAATATTTTTTAAATGTTTCCCCAATCTCTCTGAATAATGTGGGACAAAAATGTAACTTTATAAATTTATCCAAATGCTCACACTTACACCATTTATACAGCTCCTTCAAGGAGCTGTTCATACTACAGATCAATAATGATAAAGGAAAGGCAGAACTGGAAAAAGTCTCAAGACTACTGTCCACCTGACTGTCTCTCTCTGTCTAATCCAAGCCCCTCATTTCAGACATAAGGAGGCTGAGGCTCAGTGCACTGAAGAGACTGGCTCAATATCACTCAGCTAATTAATGGCAGGTCGAGGGTCTACTCTCCTGAGCATCCCTCCTATAGTAAGTGCTCAATAAAAATTTACTGAATCAAAATCCATCCTCAGCCAAGTATGGTACCATCTTTCCTATGCTATAATAAGATAGGTGACTGATTCTTACCTACTTCACATGAGTGTTACAAGAAATAATTCTGACATTTTGAGTCAATTAGAAAACAAAAGTATTGACAATCATTATTCTGAAAAACTTAATAATGCTTAACTTATTTTCAGTATATAAAAAATAATAAAATCTTTGTTAAAACAGAGTGAACCTTAAAATCTAATCAACCTACTTCATAGGCAATTTTTCATTCATGAACAATAAACTAGTAATAACAGAAATATAAGCCATTATTTACTATAGTTCACATTATTAAATGAGTCAAGGATTAGTTCATACAAACACATCAGGAAATTATCTTCTCCATCCCTTCCTCCCATTAATATAAAAATTTTTTAGAAAAGTCATATAAGGTAAGGATGTTGGAGCAATGCACTGATTGATTAGCTGGACTCTAAAAATAACACAACATACTTTACTATTTTTTTAATTAACTAATTAATTAATTAATTTTGGGCTGTGTTGGGTCTTCGTTGCTGCGCGCGGGCTTTCTCTAGTTGCAGCGCGCGGGGGCTACTCTTTGTTGCAGTGCACGGGCTTCTCATTACGGTGGCTTCTCCTGTTGCAGAGCACAGGCTCCAGGTGCACGGGCTTCAGTAGTTGCAGCACGCGGGCTCAGTAGCTGTGACTTGTGGGCTCTAGAGCGCAGCCTCAGTAGTTGTGGCGCACGGGCTTAGTTGCTCCGCGGCGTGTGGGATCTTCCCAGACCAGGGCTTGAACTTGTGCCCCCTGCATTGGCAGGCAGATTCTTAACCACTGCGCCACCAGGGAAGTCCCAACAGAACATACTTTAACTGATGGCCAAAAGAGGTCATTGTGCAAGTTGAATTTACCCACGGGTTTCTAAATCTGGCTGCTCATCATAATCACTCAAAAGGCTTGTTAAAAAATACAAGTACTCGGGCCCCACCCCTAACCTACCAAATCATAATCTATCAGCCTCAGAAAAATTTTCCAAACATTCTTTAGGAAATGTTGATGCAGTTGGTCCTGAGAACCATTACTTTAGTCAATGACATTCGGAGTTCTAAGGGTTTTTGCCTTATAAGAATTTTGAGAAGTTTAGCCGCTATGTGGAATCATAACCAA
Source organism: Mesoplodon densirostris (assembly GCF_025265405.1). NCBI lineage: Eukaryota > Metazoa > Chordata > Mammalia > Artiodactyla > Ziphiidae > Mesoplodon > Mesoplodon densirostris. The sequence goes on from NC_082681.1 coordinate 98,968,578, forward strand.
ATGTCTACATTCAGGCTGGTATTTATTTTACTATTAATAAGGAGGGAAAGCAGGAAATCCAAAAGAAAATGTCAAGCTTAGTGTGACGTAATGAAAAAAAGCACACATTAGATGCTATTTCTGACTTTGTCAGAAGCTAGCTGCGGAGCCTTGAACAAATCATTCCCCATCACTGGACCCCCAAATTCTTCCTCTATTGGGTGAGTAGGTGAACAATAAAAGGGTTCCCCCTTCCTGACATCAAATCTCATGGCTGCTCAAATAAACAAATCCGTGTGCAAACATGGGAACTTCTGCAGCCTTTCTCTGACTTGCAAAGTCATCAAAGTAACTCTGAAAGCAAGGGCTGGTAGTGGATTTGCTGCTTAATTTTTAAATCAAATGCAGAGAGAAGTATACATTTGCATGCGTATTGGCCCTCTTCAAAAGCTAACAAAGGATTTAGGGTTACCCTAAAGAAGGGAAGCCCAGAAATGTCCAGAGGCAGCCCCCCAACAGCCTAATGAGTGTTTCCAGGTAAGAGTTCCAGGTAAGATTTTACTTGAACAAAGGATTCCAGTGCAAAACAAAGCAAAACAAATACAACAAAACAGAAAGAGAGAAAGGGAGAGAAAAAGAAAAAAGTCATTGTCCTAAAATAATTGTTTTCTACTAGGAAGCTCTTGGGAGAAGGGAACATCAGAGCTGTATCCCAGATAATCAAAGGAGCATACTTTTATGTATACAAGTTGGAATAGGTTGGAAGACCTATGTATGGATTTGCTTTTCAGAAAAAGTACATGTCAGAGAACCTTGGAGAAGGACTAATGGTCTGGCAAGGTGATTGGGACTTGGCCTCTTAAGCTTTATTCACAGCTAACTTTTTTTTTATGATTTTTCTCCATCCATTTACTGGGAAAGCCTACCTCTCAACCACTGTAAAATGAACACAAAGATGTGACACTAAATTGATAGACGCATATGGGCAAGGACGGAGTCAAGGGGGCATAGCGAAATACAAAAAGGTTGATTCGTTGGGATTTTGAGATTAATGAATTATTGCGTTTTTCATAATGCCGTTATCCTGTTGTTAGTGCAACAAGCACAATATAAAGCTAACCTTTTATACGTTTCAGGTGTAAATACTTACCTTAGTTCTTTATGGACTTTAGCAAGGCGGTCAGCTTTTCGAGCAAGGATGAAGCTGGAGAGAGAGGTTACATTTGAATGATTAGGCGACAGTGGTTTATCTTAAGAGTTGTCTCTTTAAGTGTTCTTGCCTCCACCTACTCAGCATTAGTAAACTCTCCCACACCCTCCCATTATTTCCCTCTACTAGAGCAAATGCCAGACTGTCTTCATCTGCCTCTCTGTCCTTCCTGCTAGCCTGTGGGATCCTAAAGGACGGGTCACCTCCTACTCAATATTTTACCCCAAAAGTTTAGCACAGTCCTTGGCATACAGTAGGAAATGAACTGTCCGATGAATTAATGTTGCTTTAAATGATTATCCTGGTAATGACTGTTGCTGTCTGCCAAGTACTTGATAAAAGCTGGAAAAACAAATATCAATAAGTGCTTGTTGGGAATTCCCTGGCGGTCCAGTGGTTAGGATTCTGTGCCTCCACTGCAGGGGGCATGGGTTCGATCCTTGGTTGGGGAGCAATAAGATCCCATATGCCACGAGGCGTGGCCATAAAAAAAAAAAAGTGCCTGTAGTGGCTGCCATGGTGGGTCACCCAGATCCCTCTTCAGGACCAAATGCTCATTACCCTCAGCTCACAACCAAACCCCTCCCTAGCAATTGCACTCTGTAGCAGAGAACTGCCTGGCGCAAGGTCCCATCCCTTCCCAGAATGACTGGCTCCGGAGTGTGGTGGGTACCAAAGCCCACCCCCTCGCCTCAGTGCAGACACCTCTGAAGGGCCATCCCCGCTCCAGAGCTTCCCAAGGGATGGCTTTGGCCTCTGTTGGGGCAACACCGGAGCCCAGCCTCTCCCTCTGCGCAATCCTGATTCCTTCCCTTTCCCCCATAGCAGTTCCTGAAGAACCTCCTGCACCCAAATCTCCATCTCGGAGTTGGCTTCCTGGAAAACTGGCCTAGCACGGTCCTCAAATTCAGTGACTCAGTAAAACTCAGTTATAATCTCTCTGCTTCCCTTTAATCAAATAGATTCTATTTATTATACTGATATTACTAATTGCATGTATATTTTAAAGAATTGAATTGTGACAAGAAATCCTTAGTTATACTATCATTAGAAAGCTTTCAAAAAACCCAAATGAGCTAAAGGACAATGAAATTATTTCTCCATTTAAAAAAAGTTTTAGGGCTTCCCTGGTGGCGCAGTGGTTGAGAGTCCGCCTGCCGATGCAGGGGACACGGGTTCGTGCCCCAGTCCGGGAGGGTCCCACATGCCGCGGAGCGGCTGGGCCCGTGAGCCATGGCCGCTGAGCCTGCGCGTCCGGAGCCTGTGCTCCACAACGGGAGAGGCCACAACAGTGAGAGGCCCGCATACCGCAAAAAAAAAAAAAGTTTTAAAATTGTATTTTTTTGTTCTAGACCGAAAAGACAAGTAGATCAAGACTGAAAATGCGAGGGCTGAAAACAGGTATTTCATCCTCTCCCTCAAGCCCCCCTCCCAATTAAACTGTTCCTCAATTTGATTGGCAATTCCTTTAGAGTTGTTATTCGAGATCATTCTAGGAAGCAAAGATACAAAGCTGTGGACTGTTTAAGAAATTTGAACCCTTGAACTTCTGGGGACATAGTCATGATTTTGGTTGATTTAACTAACACTTTATGTTGTGGCTTGCTGGTAATGATTTTAGTTAAATTTTAGGTTTCTGCAAGAATCAATCATTTTAGACTTATGCAGTATTTCAATGAAAATCACCAACATCTGATAAAAGATGAAATGATTTATCTGAAAACCCTTTTAGATCTTGGGTGCTTTTTACAATTTCTTTTCTAAAGGGCAGTTAGGGTTGGCTATATCTGTCAAATCTCAAGTCATGAATGAAATAACCTCTTTGATCTAATTGTAACAATGAACAACTATCATTGAACTTTCTTTGGTGTTTTATTGGAGAAATTAAACATCCTGGCTTTGGGTTGGGAACATTTCACAGCTCTAAAGTACAAGGTCCTTTCTAGTTTCCAAAAGGCACTAGTTATCATAAACAGTGCTGGGCAATTATACCACCCCTGTCTTCAAGGCTTTCATTGCCTAGAGCAAAGAGCAGGGTAGAGGCAATATAGCTTCAAGGCAAGAACAGGGTGGAAGCAATTGTCCAGATAAAACAGATCAGAGTATCACAGTTCTAGGAACTGCCTAAATAAGCCCGTTACCACCTAGAAGGCTTCCGCAATACATGTCCTTGTTAATAAACGTAAAGAAACGCCAGAAGAGCAGATGCCACAATATTTAATACCCAGGGCAAGAACAACGTCAATATTCTTTCATCTACAGTTGGATTGATCTTGACCGACAAGTCTCCTGAAACCTCTTCCTCAACCTCCTGCATTTCTTTGGCACATAGAAGGTGATGGCAAACTGCCCAAACAATCTATGTATTTTCTTGACCAGGGGGGGTCAGAGATGAACAGGGTGCAATGTTCCTATAGTCTTTACATTGTGAGCACCTGCCCTTACCAGGGAGGCTGGTGCTATTTCTTATATTTTATAGCCAGAGAAGTGGTTATAAAATGTCTTGTTGGCAGTCCAGTAGCATAGCCTTTTTCTAAGTCCCTAGGGTCATGGGTCTGCTCCTTTTGATTTTGTAATTTCCCTTCAGTGATGCAATGCACATGAGCTCAACTCTCCTCGGGGTGAAGGAGAAAACCACTGGTTTCTAAAAGTCACTGACTGCTATAGAAGCTGTGCTCTTTTATTGCAATGTGGTAGAATAAATAGCCCTTTTGTTTGTATTGCTTTGAGGACTAAAAGACATGGCAACTGGGAGGCTACGGCACTCCTTAGAAATTTCTCTGTGGGAGCCCCGATTCCCTCTCTGGACCCCTAGTCTCCAGAGGGCAGAGCAGCTGTGTGAGGAGAGGGTAGGAGAGAAAAAGAGTCCTCCTCTTCCAGACACAGAACCTTGCCCTGGCCCATCCCTGGTGAAGTAGTCATAGAGTAACCTACTGGAAAAAGTGCCCTACACTCAAGGCCTGGCTCTCCTTTGAACTGCACTTTCTCATTAGTCATCCATCTTATCTCCCAGGGTAACAATTAACATATTTTTCTTCACTTTTTTTTTTGGCTGTGCCACACAGCTTGTGGGATCTTAGTTCCTCGGCCAGGGATCGAATCCGGGCCCTCGGTGGCAAAAGCGTGGAGTCCTAACCACTGGACCACCAGGGAATTCCAACAATTAACATATTGACATTTGCTAGGTAGTGATGTCTAGAATGGAGAAAGGAATAAAGCCCAGAAAACATAACTTTGGAAGGTTTTACAGGATAAAGCAGTTCTCATTCCAGAATGGTTGTCAACATCCTGTAGGCAAGGTGGTCTACCATCCCACCTGTCTAGCTGCGCTTTTCACTCTGACCTCCACGTGTAAGTTTATGGGGGAAAGAAACATATGGGCACAAGTTCAAAGTGGTGTTAATTTTAGTAAAGTTTCTCTGTTCTTGTGCCACATACTCTATTACTCTAATATTTTCATACATGGAAACATGACATAAATTGTCTGTAGGGTTATTTAGCATTGCTTGAGCTCTAATCCAAAACAACATGTTCTGTCAGCACACACACCAATACACCAACAGAGTTTGAAAAATGCAGAACACCCAGCTCTAACTTACCCCATGATGGCGGGCAGCGATCCATCTGGTTTGGTGTCATCCAGGGTAATTGAAATCGGAGCTTCCTCATCTTCGATGATCATACAGCCACAGTAATCTTAACCAGAAGAAAATCAATAGGAGATTGAGTAACCTCACCAGAGATTTAAGAGGGAGATTATATATATATATATATATATATATATATATATATATATATAAATCTTTTGCTAAGAGGAAGGCAAATCTTAAACTATTGGTCTTTGCCCCAACTCTAGAAGTTATTTCCTATTAAATACGCACACTGACCATACAAGGATGTTTGGTCGGTCACCCAGACACATTAGAAAATGACCCATCTCGATGACCTTTATATAAAGGTCAGGTATGATCAGTGTATGAGTAAAATGAAGATGGCCCTGGAGTCCTGGAATACATGGGAAAGAGGGGGGTGTGTTAGAGGGAATCACCCCTGTGAAACCATGGAAGAAGTGGCAGGAAGGAATCCTTTGAGTATGAGCTGAAGGCTTAGCAACAACAGACACCATATCTGCCCAGACTCTGCCTCATTTTATCCTCACAACACCCCAACGGCAGGTCTCATTGTTACCATTTGACATAGAGGCTGAGGCTGAGAGAGGTGAAGTATCATTTGAGGCCACACAGCTAGTAAGCAAGTGGAGACCAGGGATGTGTAACTTCAAAGGAGTGCTCTTTCCATGGTGCTCCTTTGTCTCTGCTCATGAGACATATGCCAGGGGTCTGGGCAATGTGGTCCTGTGACCAGAGGGACCTCTTCCTTCCCCCTCACTGCCATCAAGCGCTCTTGGGGTCATTTTGTGTTGCCCGGGGTTATGAGGAGTGGACGGACTGAGATTTCTGATCCTTTCTCTACCAACTGGAAACACTTATCTTTTTTTTCTGTTCAGTGTGTAGCATAAAATGTTCCTAAAAGAGCATGGTCTTCGCTTAATACAATTTAAACATGAATAAGTGCAACCTACCCTTTTTCTTCCAAAAGGCCTCCTTGTAATACATCATGCACTTAATGATAGCCCCCATTGGAAGACGCTGAATTAACTGGTTTCTCTCTGAAGGAAGCTCTGGTCTGAAGTGTATCTTGGCAGTCAAAGTTGGAGGGACGGCACTAATTACGTATCGGCACTAAAACACACAGACACAAGATACCATCTCAAACGTTGAGTCGCAATCTTTTCAGGGAGAGTGAAACATCACATTTGCCATTTTGAATGACAGTAAGCGGTAACAATGTACAGTATGAGGCCACTGTGAGGCAACAAAACAGAATAAGGCAGTCGACCAAGGCTGGTAATTTGGAAGACTGAGTCAGAAATACGCCAGCATTAATTACGCCACTGCTTGGATTATATTTGGTTAGAAGCTGCAGAAGACAGGAGACCTATTTAATATAAGGTTCTCTTTTTTTTTTGGCCTTGATGTGCGGCATGCAGGATCTTAGTTCCCCCACCAGGGATCGAACCTGTGGCCCCTGCTGTGCAAGCGGGAAGTCCTAACCAATGGACCACCAGGGAAGTCCCATAATATACGCTCTTTTTTGACAAAACTGAATTACCTCATAAAGTTGATGATTCAACGTCTCTATCATGATGTTGTCACCTGACTGGTCAACATAGGTGACAGGACACCTCAGCTTCACTCTGTCCCCGAGGAGGTGCATTATCCGCTCGCTTACTTGACCAGATCCACCTACAAACTTCCGTTCCTACAGGAGAAGGCAGGCAGGAAAGGAAATGTTATAAAAGCCCAAGGAAGGAAGATCATATTTACTGCTGATCAGAAACCTCCAGAAAGTCACAGGCCATACCTCCACCCTCTGCACCCTTAACTATTGGAAGAACTCATTAGGACAGAGGCAGTCTACCAAGATACCTCAATCATCATGCTCTACACAGCGTATGGTGACGAAAAGCTCTTACCAGCTTATAAAATCACAGAATGGCGGGGGAGGGATAAATGGGGAGATTGGGATTGACACATACACACTACTATATATAAAATAGATAACTAATAAGGACCTACTGTATAGCACAGGGAACTCTACTCAATACTCTATAATGGCCTATGTGGGAAAAGAACCTAAAAAAGAGTGGACATATGCATATGTATAACTGATTCACTTTGCTGTGCACCTGAAACTAACACAACATTGCAAGTCAACTATACCCCAATAGAAATTTAAAATAAAATCACAGAATCAGAAGGAAGGTTCCCCTATACCACTGGCACCTTGACCGAATGCAAATAACAGCATGTCTGTGGGCTTCAAGTGCCCAAGAGTGCAGTGCATGGAGGGAACCCTGGGACAGGGAGGATGCTGCACTTCTCCCAGGGGATGTGGTTTCTTTCTTTCTTTCTTTCTTTCTTTTGATATTTTTAATAATTTAATAGTGAAAAAGTAAAATATATAAACCACTTATATGGTATAATCTTAATGAGGAAATACATTAAAATGTTAACAGTAGACGGGGTGAGATTATGTGTGAAGCTTTTGTCTTTATTCTTTATGTTCCAAGTATAAACACAAACGATAATGACCTTCTCTTTGCTAAAAACTGTTCAACTCAAGACAACAACCCTTGATTGATCTCCTTCAGTGGGCAAGGCCCTGGCATTAGGCTCATTAGAAGACACAAACAATATAGCAGACATGAAGTTGCGTGATTTTTGGAACCAAAAAGGCCCACATGTGACCCAGCAGCCAATGGGTAGGGGGGCCTTGGCTTCATAGTCTGTATGGGAATCTAAACTTTCAGAAGATTCCTTTTTTTTTTTTTTTTTTGCGGTATGCGGGCCTCTCACTGTTGTGGCCTCCCCCGTTGCGGAGCACAGGCTCCGGACGCGCAGGCTCCGGACGCGCAGGCTCAGCGGCCATGGCTCACGGGCCCAGCCGCTCCGCGGCATATGGGATCCTCCCAGACCGGGGCACGAACCCGTATCCCCTGCATCGGCAGGCGGACTCTCAACCACTTGCGCCACCAGGGAGGCCCGATTCCTTTTTTTTTTAATTAATTATTTTTTTCTAGTTTCACTGAGATGGGGATGTGGTTTCTAACTCCCCTTGGTTTCTTAAAGTCCCAGCCCAGGGTTGTCTAGGCAGAACAGGCTCATGGTGCCCTCAAGGATCACCTGGTCATCACCAAATGATGTTCTAAGAATCCAAACCTCAGCTCTTGAGAAATTTTTGCCAAAATGCCTGGAAGTTTCACTGCGGGGGCCGAAGGGTGAAGACTAAGAATCTGCCTGTTCCTCCAGACATTGTGAAACAGTTCCCCTGAGCAGCTCTGTAAGACCACAAGTGCTACACTCACCATGGTCATGCTTCCAGATTAATCTAAGGTCGGTTCTTAATACAGTGCATCTTGTAAGAACCAGGGGGAATGTTTTTAGCCTGCTGTAGAAGATTCTTTGAATGGTTACAAATACATGTAGGTAGACTGAAGAACAGCCAGACATTTGACAATCACCTTCTTCCAGAAAGCCTGTGTCAGCAGCCACAGAATGATTCTTACACTTGAAAAACTGGCTATTGTTCTAATGACACAACCACAGTTCTTTATAAAAATATTCCCAAAGCAGTTTAGCCCTAAATTCATGATCCATCCTTCCTCACAAAACTGGGACCATTTAATTTATAATGTGACTTCTGTTTTCCAAGAGTTACTTTGAATGTTAGTATAGTGGAAAGACCATGAACTATTTCCATTTGTGTTCACTATCCACTCCTTCACGTCTAGTATTTCTTGAACTAAACTATTAAAGGATAAGTCTAAGTTCTTTGTAAAGATACTGTGATAATGGTCTGAGATTCATAATGTGAACTGTGCACTCCAAAAGGTCATGTGGAGTTTGCCTAGAAGTATCTTGGCTCCCCTGAATGAGGGATGTAAATATAAAATACGAGTCACGATATCTCAGAAAGTAAAATATAGGTTAAAAAGAATAATGTGGGATTTCTAAGTGTAAGGACACTTAAAAAATGCAACTGCCTTAAGTTTGCTAAAGCTAAGGGTCAAATGGGCAATAACTCTTGGGACCATAAGAACAACTTGGGGACTTCTGGAGATCTCCCAAGGAGAGGAACATTTCACTCGGTTGACAAGGACTCTACACCTCACACTATGGAACAGAACATAAGTTAGAAGTAAACTGATCCTAATTAAACCTTAGCCTATCGAGGCATAACATTCCTAGAAAAGAGATATCCATTTTTTTCCAATAAAGGATAGCCTTGAAACAAAGAATCTCAGAATCTGGAAAATCAGGGAATTAAGATTCTGGTTTCACCACTGGTTTGCTGTGTGGCCAGCCAGTGAGTCAAATGAGTTCATTCATCAGTAATGGAAGTAGTATGGAAGCTGGGCAAATGCTAGTGGGCAGCAAAAATTTAGAAGCCAAGATGTAGAATTTACTAGTGAAAGAGTAACCAATATATCACTTGAATTAGAAGAAAGAATAGTCACTTCCATTCTGTAACAGTCAACATAAAATAATAACTCCGAGACACAGAATGGGACAAAAAAGCCTCATGTCTGGAACAGAGATGACTTTAAGTACAATTTTACAAGTACTAGAAATTTTTGGAAATAAGATGATTTTAGTAATTTAGCTCCTCCTACATAAATAGTCTAATTTTACCTTCTTCCAAAAGGAAGGAACTGAATTCCTCAAACCTAATGAATTCAAAATGAAACATTCTTTAGTTGTGAACTTATTTTCAGGAACAAGAAAAGGAAATGAGAAATTTTGTTTTCAGAAAAGTTTTTTGGAGATCGTTTCAAATTCACTCATGTTTCAAAATATAGAAGCAAGTATTAAGGTACTGCACTCGATGAGGGCAAGATCACAAATGAAGTTTAGCGTGAAAATGGACACTCCATACCTGGCCCCCATTGGTAATGGAGAATATCCGAGTGGTGCCTCCACACTGCTTCACATACCACAAGAACCACAGGGCAGACACCTCGTGGGGTTCAGAGGTCACATTGATATTCACAAAGAGAGATGCAAACTGCCTCGCAGTCCTGGTCACAGAACAAGAGCGGAAGTCAGGAGTAAATACGTACATGCTTCACAGGACATTACCTTTTTAAAACACAATTTAGCATGGCTGGAAAACAGTTCTATTGCTTTTGAAAAAAAACAACTCATGGACTCAATTTCTGAAGGAATGCAGATTTTAACTCTTGGGGAAAATAAACTTTTCCCTTACTTTTAGGAAATTATGGGTTAGTCCAAACATGCTAATCCCAATGCAATCTAAAGGGTTAATGTGCTTGTCAGAGTTCATTAAGGATATTGTCTTCATATATTTGAACAAACTTTCTCTCCTTAACACCCCCCCTGCTCCCACCCTGGTCCAGGCTACCACTGTCCCTCACCTGGCTTAAAACAATGGTGGCTGCTCCTGGGCCCTCATGATCCTTCTCTACATTACAGCCAATTAAGTCTTTTAACAGTCCAAAACTTAAACAAACAAACAAATAAAACCCCACTCTGCTTAAAATCCTTCAGTGACATTCAGAGCAAAAGGCAAAAGTCTTGAATATGGCCAATATATCTTGCACCATCAACCTGTCAACAAGTTCTCCAAACTCTCATTCCATCACTTCCTCATGGCATCTTTATGGTCCAGGTATACTATCCACTCATTGCTAAAATGTGTCAATCTCCCCATCTCAGGGCCTTCAGAAGCTGTTCCCTGTTCTCTATACTGGGGGGGGGGGAGCATTTCCCACACTATCCAACCTTCACATTTCCCGCCATTATCTGTGGCTAATAACTGGAAAATACCATGCCTCAACCATTTATCCTTCCATCCATCCCATCATTCAGGATTCATTCCTGAAAGAAACCATCCCTCCCCTTCATTATTTTTCCCCATCTACTAAGGCTCACTACTGGAACATCATCCCCCTCACTAACTATATCTCCTGTCTCCTCCATCCACTATGGCTTATTCCTGAAAGATACCATTCACTACATCATCCATCTTTCCTGTCTTCCCCCATCACTGTGGCTCACCCCTGTGAGATACCAACACCCCACACCATCTATTGGTCCTGTTTTATCCAATTCATTGTGACTCATTTCTGGAACATATATCCTCCCCATACCCACATGTCTGATCTCCACTCATCCACTGTGCTCATTTGTGGAAGATATATCATCCCCCAACACCATCCATCCTTCAGTCCTATATCCCCCATCAATTGGCTCATTCCTTTAAGACACCATTCACTCTTCCTGTCTCTCAATAACTGATACATCATTGGAGGAAAGCATCCCCCTCACCATCTATCCTTCCTGACAGTCCCCCACCATTAATTGCAGGTCATTCCTGGAAGATACCATCCTCCTACATCATCCATCTTTCCTGTATCCCCCATATACTGTGATTCATTCCTGGAAGATACCATTGTTCACACCCAGCATGCACCAACCTGTCCCCCACCCCCATCCACAGTGGCTCATTCCTGAAAGATACCATCCCCCACATCACTCATCTATCGTGCATATAGTCCATCCAGTGTGGCTCATCCCTACCTGATACCTTGCACCCAGAACATTCACCCTACCTGTCTCCCCTCACAATCACTGTGGTTCATGCCTCATGATACCACCCTTTCACACCATCCACTCTTCCTGTAGCATTCCCCCACCAAGCGCTGTGGTTCCTTCCTGGAAGATGCCATCACTCCAATGGCTTCCTGTCTCCTCCTAACCACTGTATCTCATCTTGGAAGATACCAGTTCCCTCACTATATTACTCCTGCTATATCCCCCATCATTGTGGCTCATTCCTGGAAGATACCATCTCCTCACACAACCATACCATCTAATCTTCCTGTAGACAACCCCCCCCACACATAACTGGTGCATTCCTGGAAGATGCCACCCTTCCCCCCCAAACACACACCACTCATCATTCCTGACTCCCCTCATGCACTGTGGTTCATTCCTGGGAGATACCATATCCTCACTCCATCCACTATTCCTGTCTCTCCCATCAACTGGCTCATTCTTGAAAGATATCATCTCAACATATAATCAACCCTTCTGTTTCCCCCCATTTTACTATGGTTCATTCCTGGACCACACCATCTCCTCACACCATCACTCTTCCAGTCTCCCCCCTACATACTATGGCTCATTCCAGGCACATACCATCCAAACATCATCCATCTTTCCTGTCTTCCCCATCTACAGTCACTGATTCCTGGAAGGTACCATCCCCCCATGCCATCCACTCTTCCTATCCTTTCCATGCACTATGGTTTAATCCTAGGCATACCATCCCCCCACGTCATCCATCCTTCCCCTCTTCCCCTACCCACTGTGGCTCATTCCTGGAAGATGTGGTGAATGGTATCTTCCTGGAATGAGCCACAGTGATGGGGTGGGGGAAGGAAGAGGGGATGGTGTGGCCCAGGAATGAATCACAGTAGAAAGAGGGGAGACAGGAGCGTTCATTGTATGTTAGTATGGTATCTTCCAGGAATGAGCCAGTTGATGGGGGAGAAAGGAATAGTGGATGGTATGAGGACGTGGTATCTTCCTGGAATTAGTCACAGCAGGTAGGGAAAGACAGAAAGGTGGATGGGTGGGGGGAATGGTATCTTCCAGGAATGAGCCATACTAGATGGGGGAAGACAGGAAGAGTATGAGGAGATGGTATCATCCCATTCACAATGACTCACACCTGGAAGATACCATGTTCTCACACCATCCACGTTTTTGCCCCCCCCATCAACTATGGCTGACTCCTGGGACATACCATCCTCCCACACCATCCATCTTTTCTGTTTCCCACATCCACAGTCGGACATTCCTGGTAGATACCATCTTCCCACACCATCCATCCTTCCTGCAACCCACCATCCACTATGGTTTAATCCTGGCATATACCATCCCCTCACACCATCTACCCCCTTACTGTCTCCCCCTATCCACTGTGGTTCATTCCTGGAAGATACCATCCTCCCACACCATATATTTTCCCATATAACCACAATCCACTGTGGCTCATTCTTGGAAGATGGAGTCTCTCACACCATGCATCATTCTTATCTCCCCCAACACTTGTCTCAGTTCTAGAAGATACCTTGCCCCCACCTCATCCACCCTTCCTGTTTCCCCCTACAGTCACTGTAGCTCATTCCTGAAAGATACCCTCCGCTCAAACCATCTAGCTTTCCTGTTGGCCCCTGCCCCCCCCCAACTCACTCTCCTTCATTGCTAGAAGATACCATGGAAACTTCTAGTCTCTCCCCAAAACTGACTCATTACTGGAAGACAACATCTTCCCACACCATCTACCCACACCATCTACCCTTGCTGTCTGCCCCCATTAATTGCATCTCATTCCAGGAACATAAATGCCCCTATCTCATCCATCCTTACCATCTCCCCCTACACTCTGTGGCTCATTCCTGGAATATACCATTCCTCCACACCATGCACCCTTCCTCCCCAACCCCCATCCTCTATGTCTCACTCCTAGAACAACCATCCTCCCACACCATCCATCTTTTCTGTCTCCCACATCCACAGTGGCTCATTCTTGATAGATACCATACACTCATCCTGTCCCCACCATCAACTATGGGTTAATCCTGGAACGTAATGTAACAGGAAAGAGCTAAATCGGACTCCACATTGGACCTCTTTCTTTGACTTTAACCTTTGCTTTTCGTTGCTTTTGTTATTCTAATCATACATAATGGCCTGCCTCAGGGAACCCTGCCCCTCTGCTTTTCAGCTCACAGGGAGACAATCTGACCCCACCCACCCATGAATGGCTGCAAGAAAGAAGAAACTAACACATCCCCTCACAGAGGCTGGTCATTCCAGGAGATGTTTTGCAAGACTGATGGCCCTTTTACTTTACTTCCTCACCGCCTCTCCCTCTCTGATTCTATAAAAGAAACTGGCATCCAGACTCCGAGAAGATGGTTTTTCAGAGACACTAGTCCGCCATCTTCTCGGTCTGCAGGCTTTCTGAATAAAGTCATATTCCTTGCCTCAACACCTCGTCTCCGATTCATTGGCCTGTCGTGTGGCGAGAAAGAGAGCTTGGACTTGGTAACAATAACATCCCCCACAGGATCCATCCTTCCTGTCTCTCCCCTTGCACTATGGCTCTTTCCTGGAAGATATCAGTCCAACAAACCATCCATCTTTCATGTCTCTCTCCATGCACTGTGGCTTATTCCTGGAAGACACCATCCTCTCACACCACCCACTCCTCCTTTCTCTCCCATCAACTGGCTCATTCCTGGAAGATACCATACCACCACACTGTCCATCCTTTCCCTTTCCCCCATGCACTGTGGTTCATTCCTGGTGACACCATCCACCAAATTAACCATCCTTACTGTCTCCCTTATGCACTATGGCTTATTTCTGGAAGATACCATCCTGTCACATCATCCACCTTTCTCCATCTATGCCCATCCACTGTGGCTCATTCCAGAAAGATATCATCATTCACATCATCCATCCTTACTTTCTCCACCATCCACTGTTGCTCATTCCTTGATGATACCATCCCCTCACACCATACTCTTCCTGTCCCACCCATCAGCTGACTTTATTCGTGGAAGATATCATCTCCCCACAGCATCCACTCTTCCTGTCTCCTCCATCAACCGACTTATTCTTGGAAGATACCATCTACACATACCATCCCTCTTTCCTCTCTCCCCCCATCCTCTGTGACTCATTCTTGAAAGATACCATCATCTCACATAATATATCTCTTATATCCTCCACCAACTGGTACATTCCCCAAAGATACTATCCCCACACCACACACTCTCCCCCCATCTACTGTGGCTTATCCTGGAAGACACCATCCCACCACACCATCTATCCTTCCTGTCTCTACCCACGCACTATGGCTCATTCCTGGCACATACCATCTTCCCACACCATCCATCTTTCCTGTTTCCCCTGTCAACAGTGGCTTACTCTCAGAAGAAACCATTCTGCCACACCATCCACTGTTCCTGTCCCCTGCATACAATATGGTTTATTCCTGAATGTACCAACCCCACACACTATCCACCCTTCCTGTCCCCCTCCATGGTTAATGGCTCACTCCTGGAAGATATCATCCTACTGCACTATACATCCTTTCTGTCTCCCCTCATGCACTATAGCTCATTCCTGGAAGATACAATCCGACCCATCCACCCTCCTATCTCCCCATCCACTGCTGCTCATTCCTGAAGATACCATCACGTCACACCATCCTCACACTCTTCCTTTCTTTCTCATCAACTGGCTCATTCTTGGAAGATACCATCTGCATACACCACCCATCTTTCCTGTCTCCTTCCATCCACTGTGGGTCATTCCTGAAAGATACCATCCCCTCACAACATCCATTTTCTTGTTTCCCTCATCTACTAGATCATTCCTGTAATATACCACCTCCGCACACTGTCCACTCTTCCTAACTCCCCCATCCACTGTTACTCATCCTGCAAGATAACACTTCCCCACTCTAAACACCCTTCCTGTCTTCCCCCATCCACTATGGCACCTTCCATGAAGATTCTTAATTCCCACAGCATCCACCCTTCCTGTCTCCCCCTATCTATTATGGCTCATTCATGGAAGGTACCATCCTCTCACACCATCTATCTTTCCTGTTTTCCACATCCATTAGGGCACATTCCTGGAAGATTCCTTGCCCCAACACCATCCATCCTTCCCTGTCCCTTCCCATCCTCTGTGGCTCGTTCTTAGTTGATGTACTAACTCCTTGGTTTCTGTTTAAAGATTGCTTCAACAAGGAATCTCTCCTTTGCCATCAGACAGGTCAGGTTCCCAGTTTCAGTCTCTCCTAGAATTATGTAATATGTGTATAATGACAGTCTCTCCTGCTAAAAATATATCAACTCCGTGAGGTTAGGGGCCATGCCTAACAAGTTCACCACCATTCCTCAGTGCTTCATACTGTGCCTTCACATAGGAGCCCCAAAATGCTGGCTGAATGATCTGTAAGTAACTCAGCTAATAACACAGATTCTCAGTGAAAACATATAGTTTATATTTTTCATTAATATAGACTAGCTTCCCTCCAGTTCTTCTATATTTATATGAAATTACTTTAATATCTTTCCAAATTGCTTCTGTAGCTGACCTCTATATTATCTGAAAACACAATTACTTCTTTTATTGCAAAGCATACAACCGTTTCATTAAAAAAAAAGTTCAGCTTCCTTCACCTACTTTTCTTCTTATGTTTTAGATTCATTTTATGCTCAATCCTGCTCTGAGTGTCTAAAGGGCCCCCAAAGTTGCTACTGATGGAAAGGTCATTAAGTTTCCTCTTAACTTTTTTCCTATAACTTATGAAGAAAAACACTGCAGTTCAAGACAGGATAGGAACGATCTGAAGGGAAGATAAAAAAATGTTTTAAATAGTCAAGGTTACTTTGTCCAGCAGATTTTTTCGATGAGGTCTTTCATGGTCATCTTATCCCATTCCTCCGCATGTGGTGCCTCCCATGGTGCATCAGCTGGAATCTGCAGAGAAAGAAGGGCCCACATTTAGGTCTGATGGTTACTGCTCACTGCCCTGCCAAGAGGCACTCAGGAGAACCTCTGAAAACTGGTTTCTCTGTCTATGTTGGACTGTGATTGGCATAGAATTCTATGTATAGATAGCGGTGGGTTTGGGATGGATAGCTCTTTGGATTCTATGCCTTAATGCTGTTGCCAAAATAATAATAATAATACATAAATATATGTATAAGTTAATATGTAATTATGATGGTCAACATCATAATTATTAGTGAAAGCTAACACCCATTTTAAAACTTTGGGGAAACGAATCCTTCTCTCCTTTACTATCTCAAGTGGCATAACATATGGATAAGATCACTATATGTAGGACTCCCGGCAAAAATATGTTACATAAATTCTCAGTGGCAGGGCTTCCCTGGTGGTGGAGTGGTTGAGAGTCCGCCTGCCGATGCAGGGGACGTGAGTTCATGCCCCGGTCCGGGAGGATCCCACGTGCCGCGGAGTGGCTGGGCCTGTGAGCCATGGCCGCTGAGCCTGCGCATCCGGAGCCTGTGCTCCGCAACGGGAGAGGCCACAACAATGAGAGGCCCGTGTACCGCAAAAAAAAAAAAAAAAAAAAAATCTCAGTGGCATAGGTTGAAAATACAGGCACACACATTAGTATCAGAGACATGTGGGTTTGAATCCTGTCCCTTGTTGTGTGGTCTTGGGGAAATTATGTAACCCCTTGGCACTGATTTTCTTCATTTGTAAAGTAGAAATACTAACAGCTTGGCAGAGTTGTTGGGTACACTGGAAATGATATGCATCAACATCCAGAGCAATGTTCCCTGCACTGTGGAAGGATGAATACTAAACACTTGCTATTGATATTTCAGTAACAGGTCATGTGCAAGCTGCACACACACTTTACCTCCTTTCCCATGTTATCCATTGTCCGCCACAGATTGTTGTAATCCAGATAGGCAATGGGATTCCACACTGGAGGGAAGGCACCCCGAAATGGATAAGTTCTCCCCTGTAACATTTAAAAGCAAAGGATAATACCTTAAATTAGGATGACATTCAAAAAATCCCAAACCAACCAGCCTAAGAGCCATTTTCAAGGAAACAGGATTCTCTACTGTGTCAAAAAGATCACCTTTGATGGACAGTAAATATATTTGACCTATACAGATGCCAAATTTTAATTAGATTAGCAAGATTTCCCTGGTGTTATATTACCCATTTTTAATTTACAGGAAATAATAGCCTTGAACTTGTTTCTACTTACATAGAATAAACAAACAAACAAACAAATAAATAAAGGTAGCTCATCCTAGTATCTCATATTGATGCCACAATATTCTCAGCTCCTGAGTTCCTATCTAATCTCTTTGAAAGGATGTTCCCACTCAGATGAGAGCAGGATGATGACATGGAGGACTGTCTTTGGACCACATACAGGACTGGAATAACAAAGTGGAATATCTCAAACTATGTCTTAAGGTTCACACAGGCTAAATAAAGACTGACTAGACTATGGACCATGCCCAAAGTCAAGAATCAAAATATTAGAAACGTAGAATAATGGGCATTTGCCGTTTTGGGTTGTCCAGCATCTGTTCCCCTTTCCTAGTAAGCACTTTGGTTTCTTCTTGGGAAACTGAATCTTCTCCTCTGTGAATAGATGTGTAGAAAGGACAGTCCTGGGTACCATCTCCCATTACAGAAGGCGATGGGTTAGGTTCTTTCTCCCGCCTCGGCCAGGCTGTGAGTCTGTGATATGAGTTTGGCCAATCACACACTCTCAGAGGACTCTGACCCTGCAATGGGTCACCCAAGCACAGAAGAAAGTTGACTCTGGGTTCTCCTTTCCCATGGCAGCATGCTGAGCAGATGCTTCCTGCTATAAAGACCATGGTTGTGGTTCCTGCCCCTAAATTGCTAGAGTTTCCCTGGTCTCTGCCCATTCCCAAGTGTGGCCCTTTAGCCTCCCATTGATTTTGTGGGCCCTCTGATATCCTTTCAGTAAATCCTCTCTTGTGGGCCTGAGTTGGTTTCTATTGCTTGGTACCAAAACCTCCAACACAAAGACAGCTAATTATTAGCGGCCATTTACTTCATTTCAGTTGTGTGACAGGCACTGTGATACTGTGAGGGGAGGATGAATCCTTAGGAAAAGAGAGCATGTCTAGATAGTTTCTAAGACTTTATTCCCCCCCCCCTTTTTTTTTGGTCGCACCGCACAGCTTGCAGGATCTTAGCTCTCTGACCAGGGATTGAACCTTTGCCCTCTGCAGTGGAAGCACAGAGTTCTAACCACTGGACTGCTAGGGAATTCCCTTTATTTCCTAATTTAATTCCTTTTTCTTTAAAACATCTTGTAAACCTTCATAAGGTGAAAACATTGTCTATTAATACAATTTTCCACAAGATTTTGATTTTATCAAATAGAAACATATTCAAATTTGTAGAAAGGCTACTGGGTGCACTGAACAATATTAAGAGCTGGATTTTAAAAAAAGGGCTAAAGCAAAACTCCTGACCATCAAGGTAGGGACATGAGACATAAGAGCATTTGCATTCATGTGCGCACATTCATACACACACACTCCAACTGAGTAAGAATATATGGCAGATATTAAGTGACAAAGAAGTAATTTTCTCTTCCACAGTAGCAAATTCAAATAACCTTGGCAGATTATGTGACCTGATTTCTTATCTGAAAGTGCTATGCTGCAGTGCTCCAATATAACTTTTTAAGACTCCAAATCCTTTATCATCATCACTACCATCATCACCGCCATTATTACTAACATTTATTGCGATCTTTTTCCATGCCTGGTACTGGCCTAAGCTCTTCATGTGCGTTATCTCATGTAATGCTCACCCCAACCCTCTGGAGGCAAGAACTATTAATATTCCCATTTTATAAATGAGGAAACTAAAGCCCAGGGATATTATCTAGAAAACAGTAGGACAGAAATTTCCTGCTCCCAAAACCCTTGTTTATAAACCTTGAGATTTCCAGCTTCCTATATGGTTGATGGAATGTTGAGATAGCTTTGTCCTAGAGACATCTTAAACTTCCTGATTAAAAGAAAAAGAACTTTGAAATGTGAAACATAAATCGTCCACACATCTTTTATGTTTCTAAGGAATAAACAAGGAAACTAAGAAGCTCTGGGGTAACAGGGTCAACTTTGGAAAATGCAGAAGCATGTTCTGAGAGAAACAGGCAGACACAAAAATAACTAGGGAGAGGAGAGAGACTGGGTTAAGTAATAGATCACGGGCAGCCTTCAGAACAGTTGGTTCTTGTTATAATTCTTCCCTTAATTGAAATCGGGAAAAACCTATATGTTCCTTATGTTCAAGTAATAGTCTCATACCAAAGTGATCTTTGCTTTGAAAAAAATTGTTTAAAAAAACCTTCAATATGCTTAATCATCTGGGGACATTAAGTACTATAAATAAAATTCAACAAAATGTGTCCCACATTCCCAATGAACTTCTTCATGGGATGATACCAACCAGAATATGATTTCACACAAGGTCCTAAAGACCCCATGATCTGAGCTTTGATAAACAAAGAGAGGTGGCAGGAGAGGTGAAGAGTTCAGGGAAAGAGAAAGGTCTAGCCTGGCAATCTTTTTTAGAAATGGGAGCCATGGAATATTTTAAAGAAGATCATAAAGGCCCACCATGACATTAATTTTTATGCTGTTGACAGAGGCACCAAGTTGATAAAAGGATTTCATGAGTGTTTCACTCTTAGCAGTTTTTGGTTTTTCTACTCTTTTTTTGGGGGGGGGCTACGTTGGGTCTTTGTTGCTGCGTGAGCTTTCTCTAGTTGTGGCGAGCGGGGACTACTCTACGTTGAGGTGCGTGGGCTTCTCACTTTGGTGGCTTCTCTTGTTGAGGAGCACGGGCTCTAGGCGAACGGGCTCAGTAGTTGTGGCTCGCAGGCTCTAGAGTGCAGGCTCAGTAGTTGTGGCACACGGGCTTAGTTGCTCTGCAGCATGTGGGATCTTCCCGGACCAGGGCTCAAGCCCGTGTCCCCTGCATTGGCAGGCGGATTCTTAACCGCTGCACCACCAGGGAAGCCCTGGCTTCTCTACTTTTATTCCACAGAAAAATCTAAATTTGCTAAAGAAATGCATGTATGTGGGAACAGGCACGTACCTCTTCCTTTCTCACAAGCTCCTGGAATGCTTATTTCCTCCATGGCCTGCGTCTAAACTAAACAACTCAAGACTACTTTTTGCATGTGTAAATCTCTAAAGTAGGGCAATGGGAGGGCCTGGAGATGGCTCTTGGCTGCGTGAGAACTGCTTGCGAACAGACCTTCTCAGTATCTTAAATGTGATTCTAGTTTTCTCACAAAAGTGTCAGCTGTTTTGCAATCCTAAACCACTTCTCAGCAAGAAATGCCTTTAAGACCTAAGAGTGTGAGGCAGGATCTCCTGGAATACTTCTACATGGCTACTGCTCTTTAAAACTAAAAATTAGGGCTTCCCTGGTGGCGCAGTGGTTGAGAGTCCGCCTGCCGATGCAGAAGACACGGGTTCGTGCCCCGGTCTGGGAGGATCCCACATGCCGCAGAGAGGCTGGGCCTGTGAGCTATGGCCACTGAGACTGCGCGTCCGGAGCCTGTGCTCCGCAGCGGGAGAGGCCACAACAGTGAGAGGCCCACGTACCGCAAAAAAAAAAAAAAAAAAAAAACTAAAAATTAAAAAAAATCTTGGGTAAAAGTCAAGTTCCATTTTGTGCCTATAATATGAAACCTTCCTACCCTTACTAAGTGGCCTTTAATCTCTAAAATGTCTTTGACACAGCAGAAGTTGATGTCGAGTAGAATACAGTGTCCCTGGAACTGTGCCCCAAATACTTAAGTTCCTTTGAGAAACCACACCTTCAATCTACCAGTGTTCATAATAAAGGGAGACTACTGCCAGGAGAGGACAGTTTTTTTTTTAATTTATTTTTTTTTATTTCTTGGATGCCCGCCCAATTAGGGCAAGGGGAGGGTGTTCTTAACACACTGATGCTACTGAGCAAGCTATTTTATGATATTAACATTTTATTATGAAATATGCCATATATGATAAAAATAGATAGCTTAAAGAGGAATAATAGAAATGAACAACCATGTGCACACCATCCAATTTGAGAAGCGTGATATCACCAGAAATTTAGAAGTACACCATGTGCTTCTCCCCATCACGTCCAGCTCCCTCTGCACAAGAGGGAGCCACTGTAGTGAATTTTGTGTTTACCATTCCTTTTCTTTTCTTCCATCTGCCCTGTATACATATGTAGATGATACACTGCTTTGTTTTGCCTATTTTTGAGCTTTATATAAATGGACTAAGACACACACTAATGTCCATTGTGGAGCAGTGAAAATGAATAAACTGTGAACAACACCAATCAACATGGATGTATTGATATCTTTAAAATATGTTGGTGCAGGAATTCCCTGGCAGTCCAGTGGTTAGGACTCGGCACTGTCACTACCGGGGCCCCAGGTTCAATCCCTGGTTGGGGACTAAGATCCCACAAGCCGTGCAGCATGGCAAAAAAAAAAATGTTGGTGAAAGAAGCAAGTCAAAGAATACATGTAGTATGAGTCCATTTATATAAAGCTCAAAAATAAAGAGAGGATAGTTTGTGGCTCCCACATCATTCTTTATTGTTGGTCCTATAAGATAAGCCAGCAAGTAGCATTCACTGATTGGCATGTTGGAGAATTTCAGCTCTCTGTACTTTTATAGTTTAGTTAAACAAAAGGAAATGAGTGTTGGGACTTCCCTGGTGGAGCAGTGGTTAATAATCCACCTGCCAATGCAGGGGACACAGGTTTGAGCCCTGGTCCGGGAAGATCCCACATGCCGCGGAGCAACGAAGCCCACGCGCCACAACTACTGAGCCTGCACGCTACAGCCCGCGAGCCACAACTACTGAAGCTGGTGTGCCTAGAGCCCATGCTCCGCAACAAGAGAAGCCACCGCAGTGAGAAGCCCGCGTGCAGCAACGAAAAGTAGCCCCTGCTCACTACAAGTAGAGAAAGCCCGCGTGCAGCAACGAAGACCCAACGCAGCCAAAAATAAATAAATAAATAAATAAATAAATAAATTTATATATTAAAAAAAAAGGAAATGAGTGGTATTAAAGAATATCATAGGCCAGGGAGGAAAGCTGCCAAATATTTTTCTTTAATCATCTTGAAAATAAACAGATATGTTCTGCATCGATTTAGGAACATGTCTGCCCAACCCATATGAATCCCTTGGCACCCTTCTAGTCCCACTGTTTTGTGACAGGCCTGTAAGAGAAATCTTTTGGTGGTTTATTTTCTATAGTTCATAACAACGTTTTAAATAAAGAAATCATCTAAAAAGAGACCCATTAAATAATATCGTGTTGTATTAGTAGTTAAAAAAATCATCTTCTTCCTCTTTCCATATGCAGGTAGACAAACTCTTTTCAAACATTATACATAGTGCTACTTTACCCAGAAGAAGCCATCATAATCGACATGGAAGCATCTATCCTATCTTTTTTTCTTTTTTTTTGGCCATGTCACAAGGTTTGTGGGATCTTAGTTCCCCAGGGACCAGGGATTGAACCAGGGCCCTCCACAGTGAGAGTGCCGGAGTCCTAACCACTGGACTACCAGGGAATTCCCATATCCTATCTTAATGTATTGGTTCTCCCAAGTAGCCACCTGGTTCCTCTGTTCTTCTTTGCAAGACCCTTTCTTCTCTCATCTACTGACTCCCCTGGGGTCTGATCCTCAGCCTTCCTTGGCCCACCCATTTACCTGGGGAACGCATCCATCGCCTGGATTTATTATTATTATATTTGCACAGTCTCATGGTTTGCATTTTTCATGCCTCTGCTCCCTCTACCTCTCACACAACTTCAAGAGCTAGCAGCACATTCCTAAGTTCATGACCTGATTTTCATCTTATGCTCAGTCCCCTCTCTTAGGACTTGTACAGCTAAAACAATTGAGTTGTGCAATCTCATCCCTGGAAAAAGAGAACCATTACACTCAGGTATAAATAATGCCATAACATCAGAATAAAAGGTTTCAAATGCATTGTCATGCCATCTTTCCCAAGGGACTCTAGGTATATACAGACATTACAAGCAAACCATTTAATATAGAAATAATATGAGTTCTTCTGGATGCTCTTGGGTAAATAAAGATAACTGAGAGGGCATTGAAAAAAATATTTTTCCTCTTTCACAAATGCCATTAACTCAGGAGAACTAGGCAGTTAGAAAAAAGATGAAAATATTACACTGTGAGGATGAGCGGCTGTTTTTCTTTAACAGCTTTATTAAGATATCATTCACATACTCTATAATCCATCCATTTGAAGTGTACAATACAATGCTTTTTAGTATATTCACAGAGTTGTGAAACCATCACCACAGCTAATTTTAGAACATTTTCATCACCCCAAGAAGGAACCCTTACTCATTAAAAGTCACTCTCCATCCTCTCCTACCCCATTTTGAAGAACTGCCAAACTATTTTGCAAAGCAGCTGCCGCCCTTTTACATTCCCACCAGCAATGTATGAAGGTTCCAATATCTCCATATCCTTGTCGACACTTGTTATTGTCTGTCTTTCTGATTCCAGTCATCCTGGTGGATGCAAAGTGGTATATCATTGCGGTTTGGACTTGCATTTCCCTGATGATTAATGATAGCCAAAAGTCAAATCTGGCTTGGTGAGTGGAAGGTCATATTGTTGAGCCCATACATTGTCTCTGGCCTTGATGCCATGGCCACTTTGTATGTGGGCCCACTGAGCAAGTGATAGTGGAAACAGATGGTGTGATGGCTTTGTACTGTGTCAATTTGTTCAGGCTGAACTGGATTTCCCACAGTTTTCTTTCCTATATATTTCTGGTTAGGTTCACAAGAGAGATTCTTATGGGAAATTTAGAGAGTAAAAGTGAAGCAGCCACTCATTTTGTAGTTCACACACATTATTGCTGATTTTCATGGCATGAGATAGCATCTGGGCCTGCAACTACTCCACCCTTCTGGGATCCTCCTTCAGCTTCTACAACTCCTAGGCCTGGTATATGTATTTAGCTCTATGATGAAGGGTCCTGGCTTCTGCAAGACATCCACAGTGTCAAGATCAGAGGCAACAAAGACTGACCTGGACTCCAGCTCACGCTTGTGGGTTCCAGCTTGTTCTTGCTTTCCTCCATCACACATCTATCTTCCCTTCCTGACTGCCTGCCCTTCAAGCTCCAGCATCAGATGCAAAGACAAGAGCCTTACAAAGACTCCCACAATTAGGTAAGGCCAAATCCCTACAATAAATCCTTTAATAGTTTTGCTTATCTCACTGAACTTTGACTGATTATCCTAAGGATGGATCATCTTGCACCTGATTATTAAAGCTTACTCTGCAGCAGATGGCCAATGGTCAGCATTCAACATGGGACACAAGGGCAACCCCAGCCAGTGAGGGACAAGGATAAATTATCTCAGCTTCTCTGTTCTTCATGGGGCAATTCTTTGGCACATTCCACACAGTTCCTCAGGGAGAACTAGGGGGAATTGAGCCTCAGTTGCCCACAGCTGTAACAACTCATTAACCCTTTATTGGCATTTATTCCCTTCCCTCCTATAACACTGTCTTCAGGCTCTATATCTGGAGGTTGGTAAAGTGCTATATTGAGATCCCTTGGATATTCTGAGTGATATATACTCCTATAGAGAGTCTGGGGGGAAATGTGTCTTATACGGAAGTCTATGTAAGTTGCTATTGGTGTTTGATGTGTATAGTCCTTGAGTGGAATAGCTGAGACATTAGAGGGTAGGTGGACAGACCCTTTTGAGAACTTTTTCTTTGGGGACCTAGAGTTTTTAGGGAAAGGTACTCTTCACTGTTACCAGATTTGATCTAGAAAGATCAGTATCACTCTCTAGTGAGAATGAAGGGGCTTTGGTCCCGGTAGAGTAGTGGTTCTCAACCAGGAGTGATTTTGCTCCCCAGTTTATATTTGGCAATGTCTGGAGAAAGTTTGCGTTGTCACAACTGGATGGGGGATGCTGCTAGATATCCTACAATGCACAGGACAGCCCCATTACAACAAAGAATTATCCAGTTCCAAAAGTCAATAGTGCCCTGGTTGAGAAACCCTGCTGTAGAGTAACATATAAATGTGAGTGAGTATCACTAACTTTTCTGGAATCCTACCCTTTCCATTTGCAAGATTCCTGGATTTGTAGCAGAAGTTGCCTCAGAATAACTCAGGGTGCAGGGTGTAGGGATCCTGCTGTCAGGCCTACTAAATTAGGGGTGTGTGGCCAGGCTATCTATGTTTTTAACAAATTCCAGGTAATCCTAATGTTCACTAAAGCTTGGGTCTTATCACATTATAGTGTTTGTAAAAAATTCCTCTTATTCATTTAGCTATGCATGTTGTCAAATTGTTTGAATGAAGAAAAGTAAAAATAAAAATACCTACACCATTTCTTTTTAATCCTTATCTTTATTAAACTTCAAAAAAGACTAAATGAAATGGGGACTTCCCTGATGGTCCAGTGGTTAAGACACTGCACTCCCAATGCAGGGGGCCCGGGTTCAGTCCCTGGTCAGGGAACTACAGCCTGCATGCTGCAACTAACAGAGCCCACATGCCACAACTAAAGGAGCCCACATGCTGCAACTAAGACACAGCTCAGCCAAATAAATAAATAAATATTTTTAAAAAACAAAAAAAAAAGACTAAAGGAAATGATGATTTTTGTTATGGTTGTCCATTTTCTTCATTAATATTTATTTCCTCTTGAATCTTTTTCTTAAAAAATCATTTAGGGGGCTTCCCTGGTGGTGCAGTGGTTGAGAGTCCGCCTGCCGATGCAGGGGACGCGGGTTCGCGCCCCGGTCTGGGAGGATCCCACATGCCACGGAGCGGCTGGGCCCGTGAGCCATGGCCACTGAGCCTGTGCGTCCGGAGCCTGCGCTCCGCAATGGGAGAGGCCACAACAGTGAGAGGCCCGCATACCGCAAAAAAAAAAAAAAAAAATCATTTAGGGCTTCCCTGGTGGCGCAGTGGTTGAGAGTTCGCCTGCCGATGCAGGGGACACGGGTTCGTGCCCCGGTCCGGGAAGATCCCACATACTGAGGAGCGGCTGGGCCCGTGAGCCATGTCTGCTGAGCCTGTGCATCCGGAGCCTGTGCTCCGCAACGGGAGAGGCCACAACAGTGAGAGGCCCATGTGCCGCAAAAAAAAATAATAATAATAATTTAGTTACTTTACTCTTCTTCCTTACATTTTTGATTTTACTATGCCTGGATTCCATGTCTGATTTCTCTTGCTTTTCACTGCTCCAAGGTAAAATCTTGTGATCATAATAAGTGAGATGCATCACAGGGTGGTACATTTGGACAGCTTTTGATAAATTTAGCAAGTTCACTATGTCTTTGAAGATATTCAGAGGTCCACATTATATATGTATTAAGTTTTTAATATATATGTAGGTGTACAGTAGGCATACCTTTGTTTTATTATGCTTCACTTTACTGCACTTCACAGATGCTGTGTATTTTTTTCTTTTTTTTACAAATTGAAGGTTTATGGCAATCCTGTGTTGTCAGATGATGGCTAGCACTTTTTAGCAAAAAAATATTTTTAAATTAAAGTACGTACTTTTTTTATACATAATGCTCTTGCACACTTAATAGACTACAGTATAGTGTAAATATAACTCTTATATGCACTGGGAAACAAATTTGTGCGGCTCACTTTATTGTGATATTCACTTTATTGCAGTGGTCTAGAACCGAACCCACAATATCTCTGAGGTATGCCTGTGTGTGTGTGTGTGTGTGTGTGTGTGTATAATTTGTTTAAACCCAACTGGTACCTGGCAGAGGCAGAGTTCATGTCTTCATGCTTTTGGTTCAGGCTCCCCCAGCCCCTACCTCTGTGCCTCAGTCTCCATGTTAGAAAGATTGGACCTGCAGTGCCACTGAGCTGGATCCTCCATCGAGAGCCTATTAGGATGTGCTTCTAGGCCTGGAGGTTGTAGGCATGAGTGAATATTGATCTGAGAGAGACATGGTCCCAAAGATCTCACCTAGCTGCCTAGGTTGGAAACCACTTCAGCTTCCTTTGATGCACTAGAGCACTTTGTTCATTGCCCATGGCACTTTGCCATTTTCTACAATGTATTAAACGAAATTAAGTACATGTCTTACCTTCTGGACTAGTCTCAACACACCTGAGAAGAAGGACTACACCTCATTTCCTACATTGCCTTGTAAATACCAAGGTTCTAAGAAATGCTTATTAAATGAAGGAATAAAAAGAAGAGTGGAATTCTTGCTTTTTTATAGCCCATCTCGTATCACATCTAGTTCCCCCAGGCCCCAGAAAGGGTCCAATCTCTTTCTACACAAATGACCCCCTCTTTTCCCGCCTCAGACAAGACCTTCGAATGAATGCCAATTTTGCACAGATTTTTCCTTATCAATTCACAGGCATACCTTTTCTAAAATAGCCATAATCAATATTACCATCAAATTTACTAGAATGCACTATGTGTAAGGTGTGAAGGGAAGAGAAAGATGGGAGACTCACTTTCTTAGGGAACCTAAATCCCTAAAACCATTTTCTATGTTTGCATTTCTCACTCTGATCTTTCTGGGTGCTATATGAAAATGAGTTCCATGGTCATAAATCTGGGGAATCCTGGTTTATAGTTAAACAGCTTTTTTTAAAAAAAATTGCTGGTCCTCATAAGACTCCTAATTTGCTAATGGACATCTTGGCTCTCAAAGACAGGATTAGAATGTGGAGCACTTGCAAAATTTATCTGACCAACAAATCTCCTCTTTTGCAAAGCACTTTTGGGATTAATATTGCTTGGAAAATATTCCCTTAGGCATGCTTTCTTCATATTCTGGCTAGCACTGGTAGGGGCCTGAGAGAACACAGGAAAACACAGGCTAGAAAGAAGACCTACAATAACCAGAATATTTTCCAAATGCTACAAATGGGAATAAATTCTCACACATACCTCTCCTGCACAAAAGGGTACATCATCCCACAATACTGAGTCAAATAGGAGAAATCAAATGAAGTTGTTAGGGGAACCACTGACCGAAACCGCCCGCCCTGGCCAGGCACCATAGTAACCACCTGCATGAGTTATCTTACAGCAGGAGGTCCTGGTAAGGAACGCAGAACTAACAAGCTACCACCAACTAGAAGAATTGGGGAAAGGTCAAAAGGAGAGAGGAAATGCCAGTCCACATGGTCTACCATCTTCCCAGAATCCTTTTTGCTGGAATCCATCTTGGCTGAGTGATGCACGTGCCACGAGGAAGGACCCTGAGTCAGAATGATTAGCCAGAGACAACCGGAAATGAAGCCCATTACCATAAAACCCAAGACTGCGAGCCATGTGGCAGATCAGTTCTCCTGGGTTCCCTTACCCTCCTGCTCTTGGCCTGGCGCCCCTTCCCAATAAAGTCTCTTGCTTTGTCAGCACATAAGTCTCCTTGGACAACTCATTTCCGAGTGTTAGACAAGAACCCACTCTTTGGCCCTGGAAGGAGTCCCCCTTCCTGCAACAAAATCACTTGTACATCTAGCTAAAACTGCAAGTGCTTTGTGCTGAGTCTCAGGTCTGGGCTCTGCCCCCTTGGAACAGGGCAGTACAGAGGAAAAATACATCAGAGCAGGTGGAGAGGGTCCAGGGCAAAGCAAACTTCTTGCCAGAGAGGCTGTTAACTGAGAGCATTCACTTTGTGTATCCCAGTGACTGGGTAGATGCAGCCCTGCCCCTCTACTGGATGGAGTTACCTCGGTGATGGCTCATGCGATCACGATGGTAGAGATGTGATAAGGGCTTGCACTGGGAGGGAGGGTGGACCAGCAGCCATAAGATTCTTAGCACAATCTTCCCAACATTGGACATCAGAAAAGTATTTTTTAATACACTACAGATTGGGGGAAAGTCACAGATACTCAGGACTTCTTGGGTGGGTGCCCAAATAATTATGTAGATTAGCGAGTGACTGCACCCATGTCTGTGTCTCAGGGTTTCCTTTTATCACTTGCTGCTGGTCAGGAAGTGTGAGCCAGTAGTGATTTCCTCCCATGTCTCTAAAGCCTGATGCTTTTTTCAGAGACATTTATCTGTTGGATATGGCTGTGGAAACTAGGCCACTGGGTACTTTGGCAAACACACAAAATTAAATCTCGGCCTGAGGTTCACTGTGTATCGTTTGAGTCTGACAAATTACATGAGAGCTATGGGAATGAAAGCAAACAGACTAATAGTTCGGTAATTATTTTCTTTGTGTGAAAAACCTGATATGAGTAAAGTCTTTTAAATGAAAAGGACCCAGTTCAGCAGCTTTTGGGATCAAAGTGTTGATTACATTTAACTATAATTAACACTTAAATTTTCTGTGATTCCACCTAGAATTTTCTTCTTCTAGTTGCACTAAACCCAAGCACAAGGCAAAAAATAAAATGAAGTGCTATGAAAACAATACTGGGCTGTTCAGATATAAAGTATCAACATTATTTCCATTATTTGTCTTTTCAGTTCCAAGTTCTGTGTCTGCTAAGGTTAATTATCAACTAGGCTTTCACATCTGTCTGTCGTCTGTCTGTCTGTCTCTGTCTCTTTCTCACTCACTTCTGTAGGACCTTGAACCAAATACTTGCATTCTTACAACTTTCTCCTATCTCTAAAGTAAGAATAACTGTCCCTAAAACTCTGAGATCCACTAGGTTTTCAAAAGGTATTCATTCATTGAGTCTGATACAAAAGTGAAAAAGCTTGGAGTCCACACCTGAGACAGAAGGCTATATAGTAGCATCGATCTTCTTAAGTGGCAGGACAGGGCGATGACAGGAAAGACTTTCTGGCAGGGTCAGTGGGACAAGAGAACTTCCCTTCTTCAGGAGGCCCAGAATGGACACGATATGGGATTTGAAACTGAGCAGGAACCTGTGGGGGGGTCCTCCCTGTAACAAATCCTTTCCATGGCCCCATTTCTACTTCGTAGGAAATAGGCTTCATTCAGCCTCCTAGACCTTCCCTAAGTTCCAAAGGGCAGATTCAAATAGTTGCTATTCAGGGAAGGAAGGGGGATGCAGAAACAAAGGAGGAGCAGCCAAGAAACAATAGTGCATACTGAACCTGCGCTCTAGAGCCCGCGAGCCACAACAACTGAGCCTGTGTGCCACAACTACTGAAGCCCGTGCACCTAGAGCCCGTGCTCCACAACAAGAGAAGCCACCGCAATGAGAAGACTGCACACCACAACGAAGAGTAGCCCCTGCATGCTGCAACTAGAGAAAGCCCGCATGCAGCAACGAAGACCCAACGCAGCCAAAAATAAAATAAATGAATAAATAAATTATACGTATGTTTAAAAAAAAGAAACAATAGTGCAGCGATGAAAGCAGGGTCCTGGTTCCTGCTCAAGGAATATACATAACAATATCTTTGAGTGTTTCTGCAGGAACTAAGGTCCCCACCCAGGTGGAGGATGGTAACTTCAGGCTGAGCACGAGATTCCTGGAGCACCACCCTGTTACCTCACCACCCACCGATCAGGAGAAAGTCACACACCCTGCAGCCCTCACTCTAAATTTTGCCTATAAAAGCTTCTACCCGAAAACCATTGGGGAGTTCGGGATTTTTGAGCATGAGCCACCATTCTCCTTGTTTGGCCCTGCCATCAACCTTTCTCTGCCCCAAACTCCAACGTTTCAGTTTGTTTGGCCTCACCGTGCATTGGGCCCTGGAACTTGCGTTTGGTAACAGATTCATAGGACATTAGGGTTTTTTTTAAGGTTTCAACTATTAGAAGGCTACTCTGCAAAAGTTTATGATTAAGCCTTTTGGTTGGGGTATTTGGGTGTGTGCTCTGAGGTGGGAGTAGGGGCTACAGAGGGAGGAAGTAGAAAGCAAGGACGGGGGAGGCTGGGGGAGATATGAACCTCAAACTGGCAACTACATTCTAACCTGAAAGGTCAGAACCTCTAGGAGTTGCGTAATCACAGAGACTAGAGCAGTTTCTCTTGAGGAAGCTGCTTTTATGTTTCATTCTATTCACAGGGTTCTTTTTGCCGTTAACCAAAATGCCAGGGCCCCACTTGAGGAGGTGATCGAAAAGTTCCACAGCCTCAGTGAGAGAAATGCTTTGTGTCTGACCTAATCCCCTTTCTATGCTGCCAGTGAAGGCCAGTCCAAGGCAGGAGGGTGACTTTAGACTACTTCTCAATGAATGGCTAGAAAATGCCTTCTGTAGTGAATCACTTCCTATTAAAAATGAATGAAAGGAAGATGAAAAGCATTCTGTGGATGGTAGCACAGCAACATGAATGTACTTAATGTCGCTGAATTGTCCACTAAGTATGGTTAAGATGGTAACTTTTATGTCTATTTTATCACAATTAAAAAAAAATAAATGAAAGGGGAAAATCGAATCATTAACCTGACTTTGCTATATATTGGGCTGTCACTTCAACTGAGTAGAAACTTCATTCTCTAGAAACTAAATCTGAGATTTACTCCTGAAAGTTTATAGGAAAAAGAAAGGAGCCTTTGAGCCTTTGAGCCTTTCCTATGATCCACAGGAAGTAAATGAGGTCTTTTAAAAATGGAGAGGAAAAAAAGAATGGAAGTTACTAGCAACTGTTTTTTGCAAGCTATGTCTATATATCTTTATACTGAATACTTGATAGATTAGAGTGAAAATATATAAACATTTTGAGTCTCTCTGCTTTTAAAATCCTATGTATAATTATAGTTTAGAGAAAAAAAATCCCTTTTGTATTACTTCATTTCTATGATCAACAAAGAATTTTTTATCATGAACACAGGCCCATTACCACTTGGCTGTCCTTACCTAATTGTCTTTCTTCATCTTCTACTCTGACTTATACAAATTACTTTAAATCCTCTTTTTTCTTTTTTAAACCAGGCAGAGTATAATGGCATAAAATAAAATACTCTTATCTAGATCATACTTTGATTATTAAGTTTACATAAGTCACTTATGAAAAAGAATATACAGCCAACAATTCCAAGCCATGCCCCAGACCTCTAGCCTGAGTATTTTAACACAATAATAGAATCCGTCTTCTTCAGCCTGCTGAGCCTAACTGGGCTGGCCTCGGGGTTTCTCAGGAGTCAATCACTCACTGAAGGCCAGAGGGGGACCAGATCTATGGCTCAGGATACAAGAGAAGAGGCCACACTGGTACTGGTGAACAGTACCACATATGACTCCTAGGCACACCCACTCCCCTCCAACCGCTGGAGTCCACAGGAGCCCTTACAGCCAAAGTAGCATCTTAGGACTCCAAAGCCTGTTGGGGTAAGGTGATTGTTGTCATATCTTGGAGCAGTTTATTAAAGGGGTTCACAAGTTAACTCTGCTCACAGAATAAGGAACGATGTGCTATAACTCACAGAACCTGGGCTCAAGAGATGGAAAGCCTCACTTCGGCTCCTAATCTCTCTGACTCTCAGTTTTCTCATTTGTAAGATGGGAGAAATAATGCTTATTACCTCAAAGGATCATTGGGAAGCTCAAATGTAACACAGGTATAGGCACATTACAGATGGAAGGCAACACCAATGCATAGAGCCAGGAGGGATGAATTTAGGTGATTAAAAAAAAGACGCGAGGGCTTCCCTGGTGGCGCAGTGATTGAGAGTCCGCCTGCCGATGCAGGGGACGCGGGTTTGTGCCCCGGTCTGGGAAGATCCCACATGCCGCGGAGCGGCTGGGCCTGTGAGCCATGGCCGCTGGGCCTGTGCATCCGGAGCCTGTGCTCCGCAACGGGAGAGGCCACAACAGTGAGAGGCCCGCGTACCGCAAAAAAAAAAAAAAAGACACGACAATCAACATCCCTACAAGAGCCTAACACCTTTGGCTTCTTGAGTTTCCTACTGAGAGGGGTTGAAAGTGAAAGTATAATTTTCTTTGACAAAAGAAAAGAGTTCTATGAGTTGGTATGGAAAGGTGTTAAAAGCAGCTTAAAAATATATTGTCCCCAATCCAAAGGAAACAACACCCTATTAGAAGCAAGAGGTCAAAGACGCAGCTATATCTGGAAGCATTAAGACAAACTGATAAAAAATACATCCTCTGCTTTCAATACAGCCTACTGGCTAAAACAAAGTTCACCTCTTAGCAACAACAAAAAAAATTACTTAGTATTCCAGAACATACACGTTCTGAAAAGCCTGTGATTTCAGTCGTTGGCATAGAAACATGGAGTAAATGGCTGTGGGAAGAACAGAACCAATACTCGGAAAAATCGCTTGCTGAGCTGTTACTATCAGGAAAGCCTATGTTGTTTTAAATAAATCTTTATCACACCATTCTCTGAAAACAAATGTGTGGTCTATATTTATAGTCTTGATTTTTATTTAGAGAGGATGTGAAAAGCAGGGAGAAAGTGAGAATGCATGAAAATGTCAACGTCTCCTTTAAAGTAGTTCCTGCAAAATGCCTTGCTCCATCTCTGGCAGTGTTCTCCCTCTTGACACCCTACCTGCATTATTATGATCTGGAGGAACCCATGGAAAGAAAAAAAAAAAAAAAGAGGAATCAAGTATTTCTTTCTTCTTCTCCAAGACCTGGCACTGCTAAATTTAAGTCTCCACAACTCAATGAAACTAACTCATAAAACGATCGTAATGATGGTGCATCTTCTTTACTAATGCAAGTAATCAATCAATCGATCCAAGAGGCATTCAAGTCCACCTGCTTCCTTTACACCTTCCAAAAGAAAAGAATCCATAGAGAACATTTTAAACATATCCAGCTGACACCACTTCAAAGCCACCTTTTAGGTTAAAGACATGATTAATTTATATTAACGTCACAAATCAGATGTAGTCTCCGAAATAAAGCCGCATTGAATTCACAACATTCATAAAACCTGCTCACTGTAGGAACCAGTCAAGAACCCTATTACATGAGAATCAGGATCTACTAAACCAGAATTAGAATAGAGATTCTATTCACAAGATCCATGAAGGATAAAGGCAGAAATGTTAGCCAAT
The DNA here is from genome assembly GCF_025265405.1 of Mesoplodon densirostris. Classification (NCBI taxonomy): domain Eukaryota; kingdom Metazoa; phylum Chordata; class Mammalia; order Artiodactyla; family Ziphiidae; genus Mesoplodon; species Mesoplodon densirostris. The sequence goes on from NC_082681.1 coordinate 99,002,997, forward strand.
ATTATTTATTTACTTATCTCCTCCCTTGAGATGGCAAGCTCCATGTGAGCAGAAACTTGGATCATGTATCCACCACTGTATTTCCAGCCTACAACAATATCTGGTACAGAGTTGATTGTCCAGTAATGACTTACTGAAACAGTGAATGAATTTAGCATAACCATACGAACCTTCTAAGAATGAAGCAGATAGACTTAGTCTCTGGGGGAAGGGACAGGTTGGAAAACACCAAACATCTGTCCCCAGTGCTTCTGAGGCTCAGGCTTGGAATGCCACAGTCATGTCAAAACTTGCACTGTAAGCACAATCTAGCAAAGGTCAAGAATAGTTCTCTGGTGAATACTAAAAATCATCCTAGAGTAGGTTGAAACTGGATGCACTACAGTCTGCTGACAGAAGAAACAATGGAGGCATTCTTTAAGGCTGCACATCAGGAAAATTTAAGAGCTGAAGCAATCTGGATCATAAAGAATATGGCTTGGTTTAACTAGACAGTGGCAATCTTCCAGTGATTCACCCACTTCATTTCAGTGTTACAGAAAAGAATACACTGTATTAGATTACAGAAGCTGGGGTTGTCACGAGAGCTGATGCAGAAAGTGTCACAAAGACAATTTGCACTATTAACCCAATCCACTATCATGCCAGGGGGAAAAGTCCTTTTTTTCCCTAGAAGCGAACAGAACAGTGAGAGTTGAGATATTCTTAAATAAGTGGAATTATTTTTTGCTATACAGTTTATCATCAGTCTTACCTGGAATAGTTAGATGAATATCTTTCTGCTTTTTCCCTAATCTGGCCTCCTCACTTTCTAGTTTCCTGGTCATTATAAAAACATCCACTACCCTGAGTATTTCTCATGGCAGAAATGATATGATTTATTAGAAACACTAGCAGAAAGGCACTTATTCAGATAAAATAAATTAACCTCTAACTGATGCACTAGTTTTTTTACCTTAACTTTGCTGTCTACCTTGGGTGAAAATATGTGTTCCTTGGCAGGGTAAAGTATGTGAGAGGACGGTTTTAATGGTAAGTATTTATTTATTTATTTATTTGCTGCGCTGCACGGCTTGCGGGATCTTACTTCTGCAACCAGGGATCAATCCTGGGCCACGGCAGTGAAACCACCAAGTCCTAACCACTGGACCGTCAGGGAGTTCCCTAATAGTATTTCTATTCTCCACGTTTTTATTAGATGAGATTGTCTTAAATGAAAAGAACAGTGTTTAGCATCTTAAATATGTGCTTATTTGTAAGTAAATCCTAAAATTCATGAAGAGCATATGCTCAGGGGGTAGGCAGACCACTACTAGTTTTATACCTTTGTTCAAGTCACGTTACCTCACTGAACCTCAGTTTTCTCCTCTGTAAAGTAGAGCATAAGTTTGCTCAGATTCCAGGATAATCATCAGACTCATATGCTTCCCAGTTGGACTAGACAGTGAATTTATACGACCGTTTAATTAGCAGTTTAAACTAAAAGCAAAGCATATTGAGTGCAAAGGATTTGGTTTCTCTCCCTACATCAAATATGATAATACAGGTAAAAGTGCTCCATAAAGGTTAGTTGCTATTACTCTTACCTTTGTTATAACTTACTAGTCCGGGTAAACAACATGCTGTGCAGAGATGACAAAGTGGGGAAGCAAAGGAGTTTTTCCTTTTTGATCATGGCCTATTGAAGCCAGCATTCGTAAACACTTTGTATAATTCTTTTGTAGTTTCTTCATTTCTCCCTTGACCTCTGAACCTAGTTTTTCTAAAGGCTACTGGTTTGTTTTTTCATGTGTCTCACTGCCAGACTTTCCCAAGCATCCCAAACCAACCCAGACCAGCTATCAGAGTTTCCCAAGATTCCTGATCTCCCTGATTGCACATCGGTGTGCATATACTTCAAGTATCCTTCATTCCCTGCTCTGAAAGGCCCTGAAGATGCCAGACCCACATGATTGCTGGGGTGGAATGGAGGCTTAAATGTGTCTGTTGAGAGTGATGTGGTTACTGGTGTGGGAATCCTGGCATTAGAATGAGTAAATAACCCCAGTCCTGATGACTCTAGTTCCAGGAAATGGGCTACAATGTCAGATCGGAAACTTGATTTCTCAAGGCACATTTCCAGACTCCAGCTGTTCCATGTTTGGCTTCAGTAAGAAAGAATAACATGGGCAACAGCTGCTGTTTCTTGAGTGGATATCAGCACTTAGAGTTTAAACAATCTCTTGTTTAAACAGTAGGAAACTGCACAACTGAACTAGACTTCCCAAGAGTCATGGCTAGGTGCAGAGAAAATTATCAAAGTGTGCAAAGAAATGTCAGGTAAGGATGAGGATGAATGACCCATTCAAAGTCTTAAGAAGTGGCCTCAAACTGTTGTGTTCCTTAGGTGCCTCAGGGGCTGCCTGGTGTGTGTGTGTGTGTGTGTGTGTGTGTGTGTGTGTGTGTGTGTGTGTGTCTGGTGCCTCCCCCACCTCCAGAGGGAGGGGAAGGAAGGAGCCTTCCACTCCTACTCCAGTTGGACTAGAGGTGGGGCTGTAGCCTTCAAGGGCCACAGTGGGTGAGGTGGAGGAGAACCAAGCTGAAGCATGACCACTTGCAGTGATTCCAGGAGTCTGAAGGGATTTTTTAAAAAGAAGAAGAAAAGAAAGGCAGAGTACTACTTTAAAGCTGAGAACCTACTTTTATGATTGCTTTGAGAAAAAACAACTAAAAGCAAAACCAAATGCTTTCCCAAATAAAATGCTCCCCTATTGGTCAGTTGAGTAAAACATCAGGCTTACCTTGACATATTGAACAAGACGCTCATTTACGTTCACTTTGTAAGTTTCTAAACCCAGTTCCTTAGATAACCGTAAGATCCTGTTCTGGGTTGGTCCCACATAAGCCCCGCCAACGTCTACGTAATCAACATGTTGGTTCTGTAGAAACAGAAAAAGTGTCCAGAAGACTTTAGTTAGAACTCTAAAACAAATGTTTCTATGTCTTATAAAAAATAACCCTGTATATTTTTTACAATTTAAATGTGCCTTACATCTCTCGTATAAAGTGCCACTGAAAATAGCAAATCTTTCTCCTCCACTCTAACCCTATAGTACACTCATCATTAAGCAATCCCATTTGTCGAGTTATTGGTGAGGCTGATTCAGCAATAACACGCATAAAGAATAAAGAACACTATAGTACGCCCTGCCGATCCAGATCCTTTTCAAAGCATTTAGCTTTATTTTCTATGCTTTTCTTTGGGGTTGTTGCTGGAGGGGTCACCCAGAGTTTTATTAGACCTAATTCTCTGATTTCCAGCAGATGAAATCTTCAATCAGCCCACACTGGTGGGCTCCTGATCCTATTTTAAAACACTTGCAGGGAAGAATGCATCATAGGAAAAGAGTACCAAAAGGTATGAAAAGATTCATATACCTAAAAAATATTTTATAAATATGCAAACCTTCCTCCATAAACCAAAATTTACTTTCCACTTCTTAAATGCACTTTTCCATTTTCCCCAGCTTTTTTAGTAACACATTTCCCCATGATTTAACCAATAAATTGTAAAAAAATAAATAAATAAAATAAAATAAAATTGTGCATTGGTGAGTAATAATTCCTCCATGTGTTTGCAATAACTTCTTATGGGTCTGTTTCTATTTTGTTGTTTATACCAGTTCTAATTCGCATTGCTGTTTCTCCTTGCTTGCCTGATTATTTTTTATTGCGCCCCACTGACTGAATTTGAGAAAATACAGAAATTATCTGAATCCTGGGAGGATTATATCTTTCTCAGAGAGGATTTATGTCTGCTTCTGCCCAGCATCTGGGGACGCTAACAATACTAGATAACTTTATTGCATTTTGTGTGCCTGAGACAATTTGAAGGCAGGTTGAAATGCAACGTGGCCTAGTTCTTTTGCTGTTCACCCTTAGCGCTAGGATGCAGTCCAACCCAAAGCACAAGGAGTTTACCAACACATCCCTCCATATACACACACTTTGGTGGGCTCTGGACTTGACCTTCAGTTGCCCTAGCTTTGTAAGACTTTTGAAAAGTACTTCTCAGTCTCTCACTTGCGTCTTCAGTGGTCAGCAAACTCCCACCTCTCCACCCCCAGGGGAAAATGCAGGTCAATGCTTTCTGGATGTTGGTCTAGTGATTCTTCACTATCTTGTTAGCTCTCTGATGCTTTGAAGGTGTGTGTGTGTGTGTGTGTGTGTGTGTGTGTGTACACAGTGTAATTTGTCTAGTCTCCTTATATGTAATGGGAGGGTTGGGATAATTTACCTAATCTGTTATTTCCAGAAAATCGATTGTCTAGAATTATGCAACCTTGCCTTCCTGGGGTAATATACCCTGATATTATCTTTCCGTTGCAAGATATGCTTTGCTAACATTTTGTTTAGAATTTTTATATCTGTGTTTATAAGTGAGACTGAGATTGCCCCATCATTCTCCTTTCTTCTTCAGCCCTTGTCTGTTTTCTTGTATTACAGTACTGTTAATCTCATGAGTTAGAAATCATACTTTCTTCTATTCTCTAGAAGGCGTTCGTATATAAATAGAATAATCTCTTCTTTGAACATTAGGTAGAACACACCTGTAGAGCTATCTAGGCTTAGTGTTTTCATTGTGGGAAAAATTTAATTTACAGGTTCAATTTATTTTGTGGTTAAAGCACTACTCACATTTTCTATTTCTTGAATCAGTGTTATTTTTTATAAATTATATTTTCTCATCATATATATATTTCATATGTTTCAAAACTATTGCTTTAAAGTTCATGACCTCTTCTTTTCATTTATTTATTGTTTATTGTATCAGTAGTTATATCTTCATTTTCATCCCTTTTATTGTTTAGAGATGTCTCTTTTTCCTTTTCCTTGAAAAATCTTATCAGACACTTGTCTAGTTTTAATAGGACTCTTCAAAGAATCAACCTTTGTTTCATTGATCATCTTTATTGAGTATTTTCTATACCATTGATTTATGCTCTTTTTTCCTCTTTTTTGGATTTTTTATACTCTTAATTTTCTAATTCCTTGCATGCTTAGCTTATTCATATTGAGTCTTTTGTTCTTTTCTAATAGAAAAATTTAGGCTATGAATCTTCCTCTAATATGGTTTTAGCTACATCCACAACTTTTAGTATTTCCATTATTGTGCGGCTTTAAGTATTTTCAAATTTCCATTACAATTTCTGTCTAGATCTATGTTTCTAAAAGTTTTGTCATGTTTTAATTTCTACAACTGGAATTTTTTTAGTTATCTTTCTGTCATAACTGCATTGTGGTCAAAGAATATGGATTATATGATATCAATCCTTGAGGCTTACTTTATGACCTAGCACATGGTTGATTTTCAAAATTTTCCATTTCTGCATGAAAAGAACATAGTCTTCTGTTAGGTAATATGCATGTTTTATACATGTCCATTAGAAAAAGATTAACTGTGCTCAGCCTTTGTTTGCTTCATTTATTATTGACTTAGAAAAGTATGTTAAAAATCCCCTACACTATTGGGCATTTATCTTTGATTCCTGTCAATTTTTCTTTATATTTTGAGGCTACATTATTCAGTATATACAAGTTTAGAATTGTTCGGTCTTCTGGGTCTTTTATCACTATGTATTGAAACTTAATTCAATGAAACATTTTTTTGTTTAAACCTTATTTTGTCTGATATTCATATAGGTAAAATAGCTTAGATTAGTATTTGTATACTATCTTTTTCTATCTTTCAGTTAGAGTTTTCTTTATTCTGACATTTCCCCCCTTTTAACTGAGACGTCTAACCCATTTATATTATTATTTCTTTTAAAATGTCTTAACTTTACTTATTTTATTATGGCTTTCTATTTGTTCCACTTTAACAGTTTCATGCCTGATTTCTTTTCTTCTTTTGGATTAAGGGTTTTCTTCCTTTTGTTTTAAGTTTTTCTTCTACTTGTTTGGAAGTTATACTGTCAGGCCTATTTTATTTCTAGCTATATTAACATGCATACTTAATATATTCTAAAGTTTATCAATATATTGTCTTTCTATTGAAAAATACAAAACCTTCATGCATCAACTGTGATCACCCTTCGTCTAATCTGTAAACCATAAAAGTACCTTGCTTCAGGTTTATTTGTCTCCCAACAAATTTGACGTTATTTTGTTTTATTCTGTTGATGTTGCTGAATTTTATTTAAATATTTACCAGTATCTTTGCTCATTGTCTCCTCTTAAATTTCAGACCTTTTATTTGTTATCATTTTCCTTCTTCTTAAAACACAGCCTTTATAATTTCCTCTAATCTGGGTCCTAAACTCTCTATTTTTGTCAGTCTGATAAAAAGATAGTTCTAGCAAGTAACAAATTCTGGTTATTTTCTCTTTCCCTCTCAGAACAGTGAAGATATTGTTTATCTTCTGGCATCTATTTTTGCTGTTGAAGGGTCACTCATAAGTCTAATTACTGATTTTTTCAGAGTATGCATAATTTGTCTTTCTCTTTTTTAAAAAAAATTACTTTTAGACTTGAATTTTTTTAAGATCTCTTTTCTTTGGTATACTGCAGCTTCTGTGTCCGGGTGAGAATTTCTTTTCCTTTTTCACGCTGTGGATTTGTTAGGTTTCCTGGTATCTTCCAACAATGCTGGAAAATCCTCAGCCATTATTTTTTCATACCATCATAACACTATCTTTCATGTCTTAGCTGCTCCTGCCCTTGCCCCACATAACGTATAATCCAATCTTTATCTCTGAACTGCATTATAGATAATTCCTTCTGATCTAGTTCACTCATTCACTTCAGCTGTGTCTAATACACTGTTTAATCTGTCCCTGAGTTTTTTCATTTTAATCAGTACATTTTCATTTCTAGAAATTATTTTAAAACTACTTGATCATTTTTTTAAGTTTCTTTTCCCTGCTGCTAATTTTAAGCACGTCTTTTCTTTAAAACATGCTACAGTAATTTTTTATTCTGTGTATACTTCAACTATTGCAAAATCTTTCTGGATCATTTTTTCTATTTATTTTCCTTTAGTGCCTTGTTTCCTTGTATGCTGTCACTTTTGACTATGAGTTGCTGATTTTCCTTAGAACTTTTTCTGTGTAAGTTATTTGAGGCCTGGGTGGAAATGATTTGAGTCTATTTCTGCCAGCCACCTTGGCACTTTAAATATTCTGTCCATGGTTTTCCACACCATATAGGTAGTGTAAATTTAGATTGAAGCCATGGATGAAGGCAAGCTTTATTTTTCTCCCTTTTAGAATGGTAAGGTTTATTTCTCTTTCACTTTCATGTACAGAGTATAGCACAGGGGATTCCAATTTGGAGTGTTTCCTATTAAATTCGCTACCTTCAACAGGTTCTGGATTTTATTTCCTGTTCCCTGCATGCCATACAGCCATCACAGTGGAATTGCAGAGTCTTCAGGGTTCAGTAGACATTCAAGGTGAAAGTCAAATTTTGAGCTCATTTAATCCATAGGCTTCATGTTTTTACTTTGCTTTGGGGATTCATTAGTTCATTCAACAACTATATCTTGAGTGCCTACAAGGTGCCAGGTACTGTTCAAGAAACTTCTGTTACATCAGTGAACAAAATAAAAATCCCTGCTCTCAAGGGGCTTTCATTTAGTCGGAAGAGACAGAAAATGAACCACAAACATAATAAATAAGTATCTTAGAAGTTGATAACAACAGTGAAAAAGAAAAAAAAACAACTAGAGAAGGACAAGGCAGATTGAAACTGCAGAGAAGTTTCAGAAGATTTCAGCTTCAAATACAAGGGACATGTAGGCCTCTGAGAAAAGGTGATATTTGCGTAAAAGACTTGAAGGAGGCGTGGGAGTTATCTATGTGCATATTTGGGACAAGAGCATTCCAGGCAGAAGAGCGAGCCACTGCAAAGATTCTAAGGGAGAAATCTGCCTGGTGTGTTCAAAAAACACAGGCCAATGTGTCTGGAACAGAGTGAGCAAGGAAAAGAGAACTGGAGATGAGAGTAGAGAAGTTGCAGGGCCGGGGGGGGGAAGGGGGCAGATCATGGTACACGTCACAAGACATTGAAAGGACACTGGCTTTTACTGTGAGTGAGAACGGCAGCCTTTGAAAGGTTTTGAGCACAGAAGTGCCAAGATCTGACTTAGGTTTGAAAGGCTCATTCTGGCTGTTGCACTAAGGCTAGATTATAAGGGGCAAGGGTAAAAAGCAGGGAAATTATTTAAGAGGCTATTGCAATAATCTGCCCTAGAGATCATGGTGGCTCCCACAGGTGGGCATCATGGAAGCAGAGGGAAGGGTTGAATTCTGGGTATATTTTGAAGGCAGAGCCAAAAGAATTTCCTGACAGAATGAATGTGGGGTCTCACAGTGTTGAACATGACTCCCGAGTTTTTTTGGGAGTTGCCATCCTCCTTTACCAGGAAGGCTGCTGGAATAGTGTTCTTTTTTTTTAATGAGTTTATTGGATTTGTTTCTTTTTTTAATATAAATTTATTTACTTATTTGTTTGTTTATTTTTGGCTGTGTTGGGTCTTCTTTGCTGCACGCAGGCTTTCTCTAGTTGCGGCGGGAGGGGGCTACTCTTCGTTGCGGTGCGTGGGCTTCTCACTGTGGTGGCTTCTCTTGTTGTAGAACACAGGCTCTAGGCACGCAGGCTCAGTAGTTGTGGCTCGTGGGCTCTAGAGCGCAGGCTCAGTAGTTGTGGCACACAGGCGTAGTTGCTCTGCGTGGCATGTGGGATCTTCCTGGGCCAGGGCTCGAACCCATGTTCCCTGCATTAGCAGGCAGATCCTTAACCACTGCGCCACCAGGGAAGCCCCTGTTTCTTTTGCTTTATTTTGCTATTGAGTTGTATGAGTTCCTTATAATTTGTTATTAACCCCTTATCAGATAGATGGTTTCCAAATATTATCTACCATACTGGTTGGCTGCCTTTCATTTTGTTCATGGTTTCTTGTGCTGGGGATAAGCTTTTAATTTTTATTTTATTTTATTTTATTTATTTAGGCCATGCCACACGGCATGCGGGATCTTAGTTCCCCAACCAGGGATCGAACCCGTGACCCCTGCAGTGGAAGTGCAGAGTCTTAACCACTGGACCACCAGGGAAGTCCCTAGAATAGTGTTCTGGATGAAGAAGAAAAGAAATTCAGTTTGGATGTGTGAAGTTTGAGATGTCTGTTCAACATCCAGGAGATCTGCAAACTTCTAACTTCAGGGCAGCACAGTATATATATATATATATATATATATATATATATATATTTTTTTTTTTTTTGCGGTACGCCGGCCTCTTACTGTTGTGGCCTCTCCCGTTGCGGCCTCTCCCGTTGCGGAGCACAGGCTCCGGACGCGCAGGCTCAGCGGCCATGGCTCACGGGCCCAGCCGCTCCATGGCATGTGGGATCTTCCCGGACTGGGGCACGAACCCATGTCCCCTGCATCGGCAGGCGGACTCTCAACCACTGCGCCACCAGGGAAGCCCCCCAGCACAGTATATTTTATTCAGCATTTTATTTTAAGAGGGAGAGTCAATCAGGCTTCCACTCTGCCATAATACCAGAAGTGATCTGTTCCTTTGACTTCTTTCATCTGTCCCTCATATAATCCTAACTCTCCCTTTTACTGACTATTGGTGTTGTGCTCCAAACCTTCTCTAGTCTCCAACATCCTTTTTAAGACAGGAAGCACAAAACTGAAGTCAGTATTCTAATAAAATTTAACAAAGACAGTAATAGAATTCTTGGGAGTTTCCAAAAAAGATGTCTTTAGAACACAGACACTATTTAAAGTAAATAATCCTAAGTGAAGTAGTAAAAAGCATGAGGCGTTTTACAGAATGCTTCTTTACAAAGTCGAAACATTTGAAAGGAGGTGTCCCAGATTCAGCATGAATATACTGGAACTGTAATACCATATTCTGCTATGTTGCCCCTCAGTCTTTAGGGTCTTGCGTTTGATCTCATTATTCAGTCTTTGAAGAGGCCACAAACACGCAACTATATTAGGAAACAAATACACCAACCCTGTGGTAGCCTTGCAGGCATTTCAACTTAATTAATTTGGTCCTGAAGAATTATGGGGGAATCACACTAGAAAAAATTGGGAAGCTCTGAACAAATAGAAGATCTATCTGAACAGTTGCCAAGTGACAATATCAAATTTGACATTTCGATACTTAAAGATCCAGAGTAATTTTTATGGCATCTCCTCCCCAAATCCTAATTGATTATGCTAGTAGAAGCAACTGTAAGAATATTAAATTCAGTTTCTGATTAAATACCATTTCTGTCCCTGCTTTGTAAAGCCCCCCCCCCGCTTTTCCCTTTTATTTATTTGAAATCTTATAGATGTCAAGTCCTACTTTCTAAGCATTTCAGAGCTCCTCTCTCACATACCTAAAGGGAATTTTAATATGATGCCTAATACGCAATAGTTCCTGTATGGTGCTGACATATATAAATGATGTAGCAAGAAAAAGCAGCCTGGAACAATAACGTAGATGGGGCTAAGCATGTTGGAATTCTCATTTCCCTTGTACAAAGAAACTTGTTCTTAACTGAAAAATCTGTAACACGACGGATGCTCCTATGTAATAACCAAACAGTTTTAGAGATAAGAAAAGTAGGGCAAAGGGACAACTTAATACCTATCTCCAAAATAAAGGAATGTTTTTCAGAAAATGACAGGAGAAGCATATCTAACAAGCTGGTACAGGCAGAATATGCAATCTTTCTTTTGCACTACAACACATTGCCTTCAATTAGAACTTGAAGTTGGAGGGAGCTTCAAGTACATTTAGATTATATCTCACTGCCCAGATGAGAAAAGTGACATGTAAAGTGCTAATAGTACTTACCCAAGGTATGACAGTGTGTCGGGCCAGTACAGGGGCCAGAATCCCAGTCTCCTCACTCCCAGACCAATAGCCTCTCAGAGGACTACATCTGAGGAGGTACTCAAATTCTCCAAATGCAATTAATCTGGATTCACATTAATTTAAAGCAAGGGAGCATACACCAAAGAGCCGCACTTCTGTAGCATACCCTATGGATCTTATCAAAATGCAGAGTCAGATTCAGCAGGTCTGGGACAGGACCTGAGATTCTGCATTTCTATCAAGTTCCAGGGTGATTCAGAGGCTGCTGGCCCACAGGTTACTTTGAGTAGCAAGGCTGTAGGGTACTCTTAGAGCTGAGCAAGGTAAAAATAGGCTTATGATACATCCCTGTACATCTAAAAAGGCAGAAAGTGAATGACAGAAGGGGAGCTTGGCTTGGTGTGACTGAAACGGCTGGTACAATATCCTAGTTCAGATGTTGGTTGGCTATTTCATATCCATTTATATTCCCCCTTTCCCATGCCTGCTTCTATTATGCAGCCTGGAAATGTTAAAGACTTGCTTTCCCAGGCTCCCTAGCAGCTCAGGGTAGCTGTGTGCCCCAAACCTAGCCAATGAGACTAAAGCAAATGTCTGCTGGGGTCTTCTGGTAAAGGAAAGGCTTTGTTGCAGATAAGACTGGGCCCGCCTCTTCACGCTCTTTGCTGCCTTGAATGAGGACTTGATGCTGACAGATGCTGCAGCCATCTGGTTACCATTAGGCAATAAGCCAACATTAAAAGAATGGCTGAGCAGAAAGACAGAAAGAGCCTAAAGATCCGATGACAAAGCTGAACCCTTGCCCCAGCCTGGACTACCTACCACCAGACTTCTTCTTATGTAAAATAACTGAATGTTTGTATTGCTTAACCCATTGTTATTATCACTGCATAAGCCACTCTGTTATAAATCTGACACATCTTCTAATTAGATAGAGGCTTCCTCTCCTTCCAGTCACTTCAACAGTCTGGTTTTGTCCTTACTGCCAATCCCCAGCCTTGAGCGCTCTGTTTCTGTGCTCTAGCAAGGGGGCTCATTAGTGACCGTCTCAATGCCAAACACAAGGGCCGTACTCAGCCTTCATCTTGTGTCAAATGCCCCTAGCATCTGATTCGATTTATCATCCCTTCTCTTTCCTCTGCTGATTTTCATGGCACCGCCCTAATCGGGTCTTCCTCCCCAGCCTCCACTGCTTCTCTCTGGCTCCTCTGCCTCTGCACCCCCTTTAAATCTGCATGTTCCCCAAACTTCCATCTTTGTCCATACTTCCTTTCTACCTTACATCCTTCCCTGTGTACTTTCATCAGTTCCAGATTTTAACATCCTGCAACCATTTCTTCAAATAGTAGTAAACACCAGTTGGCATGCATTTTTCCAAAATGGTGATGTAAGCCCAAGTATAAAAAGGCAGTGATGTAGCAAGAACTGGGCTTCCTTATGTCTAGCTGACCCCACCGGAGCAGCACACCTCTTAGGGAACAAGGACTAAAGAAAAAGCTACACAGAAATATGCTACATTTGCCTCTGCTTACTGTGGTCACACTTCTGTTAAGTTGTGGATTCTTGGATAAATAAATAAGGAACCTATACTGTGTGTGTATGTCTGTGTGTGTGTGTGTATGTGTGTGTGTGTGTGTGTGTGTGGTGAATGTACAGTCACTTCAAGTCCAGCCAAACCGTAACCTCACCTGAGACGCTATATACTCTATTTAGGTCTCTAGTATGGAAATGATGACGCTGTATTGAAGTTATTTGTTCACATTTGTTTTCTTCACTAGAATGTAAGCTACTGAAGGTCAGAAGCTGTCACTCTTTGGTGGGTGCTTGTTGAAAAGAACAGATACTTATTTAATGCAGTAGTTTAGGGTTATGGAGGACCAACGGCTTAACTGCATAAACTCTTGAGATTTCCTCCAGCTCTGTGACTTCCAGTGACCCCCATCTCTAGTTTGTGTGAGATTTTATACGTAAGTATTAAAATCATTTACCCTCACTGTGTATGTTCTTCCTCCAACTCTGTCCCGGGCTTCTAAAACCAAAACATTAACTTCATGTTCTGCTAAGAGTTTGGCGGCAGATAATCCTAAAAGGAAAAAAAAGGAAAACAAAGTCGAGGAACATACTAACACCTAAATGTGAAACATTCAACATTTAAACAGGTCTACATATAATATAAATGCAGGTATCAGACACAATTCATTGATTGTGCTATCTAATAAATTCTGAGCACACTGTGATGAACTAAGCCACCAATTTTATAATCTAGCATATATTACATTATGTATCATAAGTTAATTTTATTATCTATCATAAGGTTGGTTGAAAAAATGTAATAATTTAAAAAATATATTTTGGGGTTTTGGTGATAATCATATGTAAGGGAATTTGTTGAACCCCTAAATCAACCCTTATCATGCCACTCTTCTAGAAATCCTGATTGTGTAAACAGAAGTATGTTTTCCTGGAAATTCCCCCTGGCTTACACCAGCCCCCAGTATCTCTGTGCTTTTTTCAATTTAAAACCCCCCTATAATGACCTCCTATCATTTATACCTGGATTACATGCTTGCTATATCATGTTTTCCCCGCTAGATTAAAAGTTACCAAAGGCAGGAACCATGTTTCATACTTTATTTATTGGCTCAAAGCTGAGTACAGTCTTTCACTCATAAACAAAAACCTTCATAAAAGATAGATTTTTTTTTTGTGGTACACGGGCCTCTCACTGTTGTGGCCTCTCCCATTGCGAAGCACAGGCTCCAGACGCGCAGGCTCAGCGGCCATGGCTCACGGGCCCAGCCGCTCCACGGCATGTGGGATCTTCCCAGAACCGGGGTACGAACCTGCATCCCCTGCATCAGCAGGCAGACTGTCAACCACTGCGCCACCCGGGAAGCCCGTAAAAGACAGGTTTTTAAACCCAGTATAGTAAGGGAATCCCCTGGCAGTCCAGTGGTTAGGACTTGGTTCTTTCACTGCCGTGGCCGTGGTTCATTCCCTGGTCAGGGAACTAAGATCCCGCAAGCCACACAGTACAGCCAAAAAAAGGCAAAAAACAAACAAACAAAAGTATAGTAATACCAGAAAAGTAGAGGAAAATGTTGTGGATTAACATTATATCAAGGGTACATGCTATCAACATGAGTTATCACTGATGATAATCTTGCTCACCTGGCTGAGGTAACGTTTGCCAGGTTTCTCCACTGTAAAGTTATTCTTTTTTTCCCCTTCCATGCTATACTCTTTGGAAGGAAGTCTATGTACAGCCTGCACTTAAGAAGTAGGGAGGTATGTCCTACTTCCTTGAGGGCGGAGTATTGACATAAATGATTTGAAATTCATCTGCACAGGAGATTTGCCTCTTCTCTCCCATTTATTTATTTATTTAACCACTGACTTATATCCCCATGGAGTCATACATAGTTGTTTTATACTTTGGGTTATAGTCCAATACTATGTTATTTATTTTGTTGCTCAAATTGTTTCAGCTTTGGTCACTGGGAGGCTCTTGTGTCCCTTTGATGTGCCTTCATCATTTTGTGTGTATGCGTGTGTTTGAGCACTTCCTTACTTTCTGGCATTAAGAGATGTTCCAGGCTCATCTTGTCTTTCTCTGCCCAGCCCTACTATCAGCTATTTCTTCAGTGAGCCTTGGTTCCTTTTATTGGAGAACAGTATTAGAAATCAAGATCTGGGGGGCTTCCCTGGTGGCGCAGTGGTTGACAGTCTGCCTGCCGATGCAGGGGACGCTGGTTCGTGCCCCAGTCCGGGAAGATCCCACATGCCGTGGAGTGGCTGGGCCCGTGAGCCATGGCCACTGAGCCTGGGCGTCCAGAGCCTGTGCTCCGCAATGGGAGAGGCCACAACAGTGAGAGGCCCGCATACCGCAAAAAAAAAAAAAAGAAAGAAAGCAAGATCTGGGCTCTAGGTGTGCCCATCACTACTGGGCTATCATTGCTTGTGGGACTGCTCAGCTCACAGAGTAAGGAAATAAATGTCTGTATATACATTTTAAAATCTATCAATACATTTTTGCACTTCAAATGCTATCTTATACCTAGTTATCTTTATCCTCCTATTACAAAAAATACGAAGCAGACTACACAGATAAATATACTTCAAGGAGAAAAAAAAGTTAGAATATTAGGGTGAAAGAGAAATAAGAATGACACCAGGGATAAGTTTAGTAAAATGATACAAATGATACCTAAATATGTATACCAGTGGTTGAGGAGAGGAACTATTCTTAGTGATTTTAAAACTCAGTAACTTGACAGTTCTAATGGTATATATCCTAAAGACAAAAAAGAGCTGCAAACATTTTGTTCAGTAATCATTTTGTGGGTGCTAGGATTAGAACTATTATTTTGAGGCCATTATGTATGTAATGTGGAATAAAGCAAATGAGTAATCAGGCTGCTGTCACTGAGATCCAGGGTTTTGGGCCTGGAGATCAGGAAATTTAGATGAAAGAACAATGAAATTAAGTGCAAATTTAGGGCAGGAAATGTACAAGATGGGTCTGGAATCTCAAGTCACCAGAAAGCAAGGAGGCTAACAGAGACCACGAGGAGTATGACAAAAAGGCTCAGAAACCTACCTAGGTGAACTCTCACTGGCTAGAGATGGAACAATTTGAGTATCAAGTAAAAATAACAGGGACTTCCCTGGTGGCACAGTGGTTAAGAATCTGCCTACCAATGCAGGGGACTCGGGTTTGAGCCCTGGTCTGGGAAGATCCCACATGCTGTGGAGGAACTAAGCCTGTGCGCCACAACTACTGAGCCTGCACTCTAGAGCCCGTGAGCCACAACTACAGAGCCCGTGTGCCACAGCTACCGAAGCCCGTGTGCCTAGAGTCCGTGCTCTGCAACAAGAGAAGCCACCACAATGAGAATCCCGTGCACCGCAACAAAGAGGAGCCCCCACTGGCTGCAACTAGAGAAAGCCCGCGCGCAGCAAGGAAGAGCAAACGCTGCCAAAAATAAATAAATAAATAAATAAATAAATAAATAACAACAAAGGCAATGACTTAAATCCACTCGTAATAATACTAAACAAACAAACAAAACCTCTCACTGGTCACCTTTGGAGAATGCTAAGGAACCAACTTATCATTAAAAAAAACAAAAAAGGAGCTTCCCTGGTGGCGCAGTGGTTGAGAGTCCGCCTGCCGATGCAGGGGACACGGGTTTGTGCCCTGGTCTGGGAAGATCCCACGTGCCGCGGAGCGGCTGGGCCCGTGAGCCATGGCCGCTGAGCCTGCACATCTGGAGCCTGTGCTCCGCAATGGAAGAGGCCACAACAGTGAGAGGCCCGCGTCCCGCAAAAAAAAAAAAAAAAAAAAAAGAATTTGGCATTCATTCTGCCCTACTTATTTGCACCAAACCTTGAAGCAACCAAATAGCTAACAAAGGGAGGTTTCGCTGTATAAAAGTATGCTAGCTAATAAGTGAAGACAGGAATAATTAGAACATCAGCATTTTGCAACCCCTAATGAATTAATAGATCTGGTGCAATGATTGTCAACAGCTGCTAACATGACAAAAAAAAGAGATAACCAGATGTTACTTGCCTCTTAATGGAAGCACATACCACCATGTATGAAGTAGTTAGAAAGAAGGAAGGAAGGAAGGAAGGAAGGGAGGGAGGGTGGGGAGAAAGGGAAGGAGCAAACAAACTAAATTCTAATGTGATCCAGCCTCTAGATCTGATACTTAGGGGCCAGAAAAACATGTTAAATAATACCACTGGGATGCAATCAACAAAATCTAGATTATAGGATTTATACAGGAGTACCCTGGGTTTTTCTGTTTGTTTGCTTTTTAAAACAACTTGCCCCCTCCTGCTCTCTCTCTCCTTTACCCTTCACCAGCTTTTCCTACAATAAACCTCTTACATGGCTAGTTATGTCTTGATGTCTGCTCTCAGAGAAGCCAGACTGACAACAGTATTTTGTTCATATGCAGAATGGTATGAAATATACATAGCCAGAGTCAAGGATGAGTTTGGGTCTGTAAGATCTAAAATGCAGGGAGGCTAAACCATAATATCCAGCACTGCTGTCTGCTAATGTTTGACTCCTTCAAGTACAGTGTACCCTTACATTGCTGACGTCCACCCAAGATTTAGGTGTGCAACGAATATTTGGAATCTGCTCACAAAGAAAGGCATCCCGTGACCATTTAAATAAATGCAAACTAATGTCTGCAAACCTTGGTGCAATGTGTTTTCCGGGACACAGCCAAAGGCTTCTTCTGCTGACCATGATAAAAAAAAAAGGATGAAGGTGTGATGAAAAACATGTTTATGCATAAATCTTTGTTGTTATGTCTGACTATTTCTGTAGGATTAAGTCTTAGAACGCAGATTACTAGGTCAAAAGATTTGAATAATTTTTAGGCTCAAAGCACCACTCTATATTTAAAAGCAGAGAAACTCAAGATGCAAAAAGTTGAATTTCTTCCCAGTGCCCCTTAGCCAATCTAACCATAAACCAATTAGATAGATAAAAACACCCTTGGGTTTGCCAGAATTACTCGAGTAGCTCCTCTTCTAAAGAGAAGCAGAGGTGGCTCTGAATTCCAGCCGCAGTGGGACCTGCAGCTGTCCAGCCCCCAGAGGCAGCCTGGCAGTTGGTTTAGCACTTTACATCCTACAGATCAATTTCAGGTGCCTTTCCTGTTGCCTCTCACAACCATTCTTCAGAATAGATTTCATTACCCCATGTTCCAGATAAGGATACCAAGTGCCTGATATGCCCACAACAAAGTCTCCTGAAAAGTGAAAATTTTTACTTCTTACACCCTCACTTATAAGGCTGCAGCCTTAATAAAATTGAATCTAGTGTGTAATTCTCAACAAGTTTGGTGAGTGGGGTTCAGTGCCAATAGTAAATAAACACTACTCCAGAGGCTAAAGGAGGAGAGGGAAGCAGGGCTAGCTGAGCCAGGACAAATGAGCACACCAGTGACAAAGGTCGTTTCGCACTTTGGCATTTAAGGATATAAACAAAATTAAAAAGGTGGATGGACCTAGAGTCTGTCATACAGAGTGAAGTAAGTCAGAAAGAGAAAAACAAATACTGTATGCTAACATATATATATATATATATATATATATATATATATGGATTCTAAAAAAAAAATGGTTCTGAAGAACCTAGGGGCAGGACAGGAGTAAAAACACAGACGTTTTAGAGAATGGACCTGAGGACACGGGGAAGGGGAAGGGGAAGCTGGGACGAAGTGAGAGAGTGGCATGGACATATATACACTACCAAACGTAAAATAGATAGTTAGTGGGAAGCAGCCACATAGCACAGGGAGATCAGCTCGGTGCTTTGTGACCACCTAGAGGGGTGGGATAGGGAGGGTGGGAGACGCAAGAGGGAAGAGATATGGGGATATATGTATACATATAGCTGATTCACTTTGCTATACAGCAGAAACTAACACACCATGTAAAGCAATTATACTCCAATAAAGATGTTAAAAAAATGCCCAAAATAACAAACAAACAAACAAAAAAGCTGAAAAATAAAATGGTTGTCTCTGCATTACAGGAAAATGATTGGCCCTATCTTGGCAAGGAAAGTTTAAGCTCTTAGTTTGAGAAATAAGGAACATGTTTAAAACATTTAAAAGGGATTCCAGAAAAATGGTTTCCAAAAGGTCTTGGAATTTGAAGGGGGAAGATTTAAGTCATTTAGAAAAATATTTTTTTAAGATGCTGAATAAATTGGGGGGGGTAATGTTTCTGTTTGCATGTTTATTGTGAAGAAGACTCTGATAAGGAACTTCCATGATAATTTAAAGCTAGAAAATACAGAATATGGAAATACAATCAAGATGCCATTAGAAAAAGTTATTTTTGAATAATAACTAATAACTAATTTTGAATAAATAACTCAGTAAGTCATAAATAAAGCACAGGCAAACACTTGCAGTCCAGAAAGGCTTTTTCTAATATATTGACTGTGGCTGTCTGTTGATTCGAATGGAAAAAAAAAAAAACTAAGATAATGTCTGCTTACATCTTGAAGCAGGCATCTTGAATTATATTCCTTAATTCTTTTTTGTTATTATTCTGTGTATCACTATGCATTCTACCCTCCCCTCACTACAAAATTCAGTAATCACTTATAGAAAAAAAATCGTATGTCAACTCCACAGATTAGTTTAAGGGCTTTTGACATAAATTTCAAAATAAATAAATAAAAGCCTGTCTTTTTTTTTTTGGTAAATGGGATAAAATTGTTAGAAAAGAAAAAGTTTTTAAGTCTGAAGATAAGTCACCAAATACAATGTAGCTACTAAAAAACAGATTTTATGATCAAATATTTTTTTACTTTCAAATCAAATATTTGTTATGAAAAGAGAAAATCTCATATTAAACCTATTTCATCTTGTTCCAAAGAAATATAGATTAGCCAAAGTTTAGAGCATTGTGCATTATAGCTCTTCCTGTCATTCATTTTCTATCATTTAATGGCCACACAGAATCTAGGACAATAGAAGAAGCCTGCTTCCCACCCACCTCTCTTGGCACCCCTCCCCACCTCCAAGACAGGGAAAGGGTTTAGCACAGGGGCATGCTGGTAAATGGTTAACAACCATCCCTGGCCTCAGGGGATGGAGGGGACTCCTGATTTGCAGCATTTGGATTTCCATGGTGTATATACACTCTCCACATGGCTGATTCAAAATCACCAGTGTGATTACTACCAATGTGATATCATTGACCGTGAAACTGGGAAGAGAAGTGTTCAATCAGGATCAGTCCTTTCATGACAGTAGAAGCTGGCTCCAACACACACTGTCAGACCTATAGACTCCTGGCCTCAGGTCAGAGAGGGGAAGGATAAACAAGTTTGGGAGAGAGTCTATTAGATCGGCAAGTGTATGAGATTCATTGGTGTCCTAGACTCTCAAGTGCCCTAGTGTCTAGCCTGTGAATCTCCCATGGGTGTGTTTGAAGGAAGAGGTCTAAGTGGGCACTGGCAAAATATCCCTGCCCCTGCACCAAGAGCTCTTCCTCTCCCAAATCATGGCAAACTGAGCCCATTAGGAGGAAAAGAGCCCCGAACTCCCAAATGTCCTGTGGTTTTCTGTGACAGTAGAGAGCCTGGAGAAGCTAAATGCACAGAGTTTGTTAAACCCCTATTATGTATATAAGGATCTGATCACTTTCAAAATGCAAAATCCTGAAATAGGGAAAATAGCAGATTATGGCACAAGAGAAACTTTCATCACTTTGCAATTAAGTATTTTAAATAGGAATAATGAGTTTAAAACAATGTGGGCTTCCTTGGTGGTGCAGTGGTTAAGAATCCGCTTGCCAGTGCAGGGGACACGGGTTCGAGCCCTGGTCCGGGAAGATCCCACGTGCCGTGGAACAACTAATCCCGTGCGCCACAACTACTGAGCCTGCGCTCTAGATACCGCGAGCCACAACTACTGAAAACCGCGCCTAGAGCCTGTGCTCCGCAACAAGAGAAGCCACCACAATGAGAAGCCCGCGCACCGCAACTAAGAGTAGCCCCCTCTCTCTGCAACTAGAGAAAGCCCGCACCCAGCAACGAAGACCCAATGCAGCCAAAAATAAACAAATAAAATACATAAATTTATTTTGAAAAACCCAACAATATAATTCCTCTTCTGGTTTCTCTCTCTTCAACCATTTGGGTTTTAGAGAAACCAACATAAAATAGGTCAATGGATTTATTAGAGAGGCTTAAAAAAAAACCAAAACCAAGTCTGCTAAAAGCACACCTCATATGAGAGTTCAGGCAATTGTTAATCCTGGTTATTAGATCAGGAGAGCCTGGGTGAGATGATGTATCCAGCCAGCAGTGCTGTTGCCATGGCAACCTCAAACCAAGCTCCAGCTTCTTAAAGCCACTGCCCATGGAAACTGTGTTTCCACAGATTCTGCAGTGCTTCCAATGTCCTGAGATGGTTACATCCCCACAGAAATGGGATAGGAAATGATTTAAGCCACACAGCACACCTGGAGAAGGAATTAATATCAGCAACAAAGGCTTTGAGGAAATGGTCCTTTGCTTCCTGGGCTATAAATCTGTACCCCTGCCTTCTCTACCTCACCAAGGGCTCTTTCCTTTACCTTACTTCAAGTACATTCACATTATGAAAAAAGAGAAATTTGTCCATTTGACTCGTGCTACCCTTCAACTACTGATTTTCCTTCTACAACAAATGATTAGAACAAACCTTGAAATGTAGCATATTCCCCATGAAAAATGTCCAGTGACCCCACTTTCAATACGGACAAGTGATATAATCATCTGTCACAAGCTGCTGTATTTTTCTTCTTAGCACACATCACCACCTGGCACTCTATATACATCAGCTGCTTCCAACCACTGCAATCTTAGCCACTCTTGTCCAAACCATTGTGGCCTTTTGCCCTTGTCCAAGGCAACATGACCTCTTGCCCAGAGATCTGCCTCTTAACTAGTGTGTTATATGTGTTAGACACCTTTGCATCCCTAGAATAGAGCCTACCGTGTTGCAGGTGCTCAAACACTCATTGCAATGCACAGAGGAACCACATACCAAGAAAAGAAAACCATGCTCACCTGGATGAGGGCAACGGGGAAGTTTCTAATGCTACTTAGATTATATTTATCTCAAGCAACTAAGAAAGACTGACAAGGACAGGGTGTCTGGTCATTTAAACCTTTATGCCCAAGTAAATTTGCAGATTCTTAATACTACTAGTACATTTTCTGGTCTCTGAACCAGTATTACGCTTTTTTAGCAAAAGACAATGGAGAATATCAATGTGCATACAAACTTGTCCCCAATACCTACATACATACAATACAGCCATTCTTATTATCTATCACCTATCTATCTACCTATATCTATATCCATCTGTATTTTGTGCTTCCTTTCAGAGAAATAATTACCTGCTTTTGAAAATGCCAAATCTTCTGATCCCTTTTGATAAGCTAAAAAGACAGAACTGTCTCAAATGATAAATAGATAAAAGCTAACAATTAACTTCAATTTGCCCTGAATTCACAGACTCGTTGTCTAGACAGTCCTAATTTATTTGATTATTGTTCAGCATTCATCTTCACTTTAGATAAATGGATCTCACACGGCTTAGGGAATGCAATTACTCCTTAATTCATTATTTGCCCCATTCTTTCACTGAAACTGAAAATACACCAAGGGCACTCCACACTGCTGTCCTCAGATGCTGCACACTAGGATGCACTGTGGTTAGGAAGCAATTTCCAAAATGTTTTATGGAATACTAGTCCTCAAGATGCTCTGGGGAAAAGTATCAATGTTCATGGAAGTTGGGACATATGCTGTTTCTCCTTCTGGGAAGTGTATGGTGCACACTGGCATATTAGAGGCTCTGATAAGTCCTGCAGGGAAGAGATTCGTTTAACTTAGCATTTCTCCACCTTTTGCCTTAAAAAAAATTACATCTCAAAAAATGCACTTTGGGAAAGCTGGTTTCAGCTCTTAAAATACTGTCAAATATTTACAGTAATAAACTCACCTGGGCAGGTCCCAAGTGAACAACGCCTAGAGCACAAGCTAAGTGTTGAAGCAAAGTTTTAGTGTAGCTACGGCTTATGTTCTGCTGGCTCTCCTAGTTCTTCCTGTTTATTTCTTAAAGTGGTATTTTTCTTCAACTTTGACGTTCACCACCACCTATGAATGTGTATAGTGTACACCACATATTAAATATTTTAAGTTAATTTTCTATTATTCAGTGAAGTGATCTCTGACCAACAGAATTCTTACCTAACTGCACATTTGGACTCTTGGACTGAATACTCCAAGGAAAATAAAATGTACAGTCAAACAACAGTTCATACTAAAGTTTTAGAAGCAATGTTCCCAAAGAAGGAAAAAAGCAAAACCCATAAATTTTGCTCAAATCACATAGTGAGTGCTCGATCAATATTTATTGAATGAATAAATAAATGAATGAATGAAGAATACATGCAGACATGCAAGAAAAAGGTCTTTCACGTAAGCCACAGCTCACAGCTAACTCATTTAATCTGAAAAAAAAAAGTCACCTGAAAGGTCATCCTTGTTACATTTCAGAATTTATCCAAAATCCACAGCACTTCTGTCAAGCATTATTTTCTCCATGAAACCCTTTCCTGTCTGTCATTTCCTTCTCCCTTTTTGTGCCACCACTGAAGCCCTGAACCAACCTCAAACACCAAGGGCACTTCAGGTTCATGGTTGTAACCCCTGCTACATAGAGGGGTCCCATGCCTCACACGGTCACTGGAGAGACAAATGGACTAACGTAAATTAAGAGAACTTAACTCCTCCATTTGGGTCTGAATTTTGTCAGATGCCTTCAATGACCAATGTTCTTTATAAAGTAATTACAAATGCATATTAAATTGAAATGTGTATTTAATATCGATGGCTTCAATTCAGTACGTAAAATCTGTAAACACCAATCTTAGAAAACTATTTAAAACTCACATTGACCACCATAGCCTTCCATTTTCTTCACCAGTATCGTCTCCCCAAATTCTTTCTTTTCAAAACATGGCAGGTTCACTGTTATATTTATCATGGTCTTAAGGTAGTAAATGCAGGTGCCTTATTTTTCAGCCTAGATTTCTTGACTGTTTTTATTATTGTCTATTTACATATTCATTACTGGTAACTGTCTAATGACCTAATAAATCCTTTGAATTCTTATTTTTCTTATTTTTCACCATTCTGTGAGTCTCAGGATCAGCCCCAAATCTTTATATTATAGGGACAGTGACAATGAAGAGGTTTCCATAATATCAGATGTTGGCCTGGTGCAGGGAAAAAAAGGCTATGCATAAAAATATGCTTTTAGGGCTTCCCTGGTGGCACAGTGGTTGAGAGTCCGCCTGCCGATGCAGGGGACACGGGTTCGTGCCCCGGTCCGGGAAGATCCCACATGCCGCAGAGCGGCTGGGCCCGTGAGCCATGGCCGCTGGGCCTCAGCGTCCGGAGCCTGTGCTCTGCAACGGGAGAGGCCACAACAGTGAGAGGGCCATGTACCACCAAAAAAAAAAAAAAAAAAAGCTTTTATTTTTGGTGAAAAGGTCCAATAGCTTTCATCAGATATTCAAAGGGACATTTGCTCCAAAAGGTTAAGAACCACTGATCTAAACTATTCAAATAATTGCTATACATTGTCCTAAAACCACCAGGAATGGACTTTTCAAAAAGGAAATAAATTCTTCATATAAAAGTCATCCATCCTAATAGGGTGCCTAATATTTTAAAATTTAAATGTTCACGAAGCAGGGGAATTTCCTGGTGGTCCAGTGGTTAGGACTCCGTGCTTCCACTGCAGGGTCACAGGTTCAATCCCTAGTCGGGGAACTAAGGTTCCACAAGCCAGGCGGCCAAAAAAAAAAAAAATGTTCATGAAGCAGTCACATGCAATGTAATATAGTCTAAAACATGAATTACTGTGAAACAATAAGCCACTAGTTTTTAGAGTGTCAAGCCTCAAAGTAAAACAATAATAAAAGTTTACTGCAGTTCTATGAATGAGCCTATAAAGCAAGCCTAAGTGAGGTGGGGTATATTCCAAGGTCAAGTTATGCCACTAAGAATTTTGTGGCATTTGGTAATTCATTTGACCCTCCTGAGCCTCCGTTTTGGTCCCTTTGAGCTATTACAGGCTGCAATTCTGTGACCCTTGAACATGGTGAATATGTAATTAACTCAACTCTCAAAGCTTATCACCTGGTTTTTATGTTCTTATTGACAGTCTTACCTAATAAATCAACTGAATATTGCTGTAAAGTAGGATTTCTTTCCTTTGGCCTGGCAACAACTAGAAAAGGGCTTTTAAACTAAGGCTCAGAGGAGCCATGGGAAAGGTGTGAACGAGCACCTGTAAGGCAGACCCAGATCCTGATTTAAGTTAGTGTAGGATGTCAGTATGATGGATGATGAAAACCATTTCCAGAATGCAACATGGAAGGAAGAAGTGTTGGGGAGAGGGTCCAAAAGAGAAAGCTGAAGACATAGACCTTTAAGAAGCCAACTATACTGAAAAAGATACTGGAAGATATATCATACATAACGTAATCCAACCTCTCATTTTACAGCTGACAGAACTGTGGTTCAAAGATTTGAAGCTGCCTTAATTCATAAGACTAGATGAGAACATAATAAAGAACAGATCACCGGGCCTCCCTGGTGGCGCAGTGGTTAAGAGTCCGCCTGCCGATGCAGGGGATACGGGTTCGTGCCCCGGTCTGGGAGGATCCCATATGCCGCGGAGCGGCTGGGCCCGTGAGCCATGGCCGCTGGGCCTGCGCATCCGGAGCCTGTGCTCCGCAACGGGAGAGGCCACAACAGTGAGAGGCCCGCATACCGCAAAAAGAAAAAAAAAAAAAAAAAAAAAAGAACAGATCACCCGAAGGAGAACACAAATTGCTGGTAAAGCTGTAAAACATTTTTCAAACAAAAGGAGAAAGCAGTCCTAACAATCAACTTGTCTCAAACACTTACAACATTTAAAAATGTAACTGACTTCTTTTGGTTCATTTTGTGCAGTTCTGATCACTCAAATTTAAAATGAAAAGTAACTGTCATTATGAAATCTATCTCATACATGCAAATGTAGTCTTCAAACCAGTGCTCATTGCATGTCTACACTCTTGCAAACCCCTGTATGTGACATGAAACTACAATATTACCTCAGTCTTTTTGGGTGTACCTGCATCCAAATACTGGCAAGATTTATCATATGTAAAATATGTGTATGTCACACCTGTACAAAGATCGTATGACCCAATATTTGCCAATAACAGACTTCCACATTTCCTTTTCTTAATTATTGGTCTCTATGATCCAATTATACTATAGTTATACTATACTTATACAATTATACTATACTTAGATCTATTGGGTTTTGTTTTGTTTTCCTTTTTTGGCTGCACCACGTGGCCTGCGGGATCTTAGTTCCCTGACCAGGGATAGAACCCATGCCCCCTGCAGTGGAAGCACGGAGTCTTAACCACTGGACTGCCAGAGAAGTCCCTAGATCTATTGTTAAATATATTTTTCACATTAGCTGAGTATTATGTATAGATTCATATCAATTAGTATTGGCCAAATGCTAAAACTGCCCATTAAATGTCAGCTAAACCCAAAAGCTCATTCAACTATGAAGATATCAAAGAATCAGAACCCAAATAAATGTAATTCTTGTATTCTTTCTTCAACATTAAAAGTTAATGAAGTAAAAGAATCCTCACGGGCTTCCCTGGTGGCACAGTGGTTGAGAGTCCGCCTGCCGATGCAGGGGACACGGGTTCGTGCCCCGGTCCGGGAAGATCCCACATGCTGCAGAGCGGCTGGGCCTGTGAGCCATGGCCACTTAGCCTGCGCGTCCGGAGCCTGTGCTCCACAACGGGAGAGGCCACAACACTGAGAGGTCTGCGTACCACAAAAAAAAAAAAAAAAAAAAAAAAAGAACCCTTGCTTATTTTTTTGAGAAAACAAAATTAGGGCCAAGAAGTGTTCTGAAAGGCAGAAAATTCATGCTTATCTGGCAGTGAACCTCAGGGTACCTAAATAACCAAGGCACTGAAACTAAGTGGCATATTTTTCAATGTAAGCTTTCCTTAATCACTACAAAACTGTACAGTATGTGTTGCCAAGTTCTGAGTTAAAATGCCTAAATCACTCCTAGCAGAAATGATTCTTCAGGGTGATGTATTTCAGCAAAAAGGGAAACTGTGGTACGTTGTGGACTCGCTGGCAGGATTCAGAACATTAGTCAATCTTCTTACGAAATAGCTTTTCTGTCTCTGATGATGAGAAAGATTCCATCCCAGCTGCTCTTACACAGCACAGTGTTCCGGGCGGCTATGCTCTCAGTTCTTTTAGTGGAGCTCAGCTCGTGGATACAAATATAGGGAGGTTCTATTGCTTAGTCACTATTTGGAAAAAGCTCTCTGTCCAAGACACTTGGAATTTAATTTCAAAAAAACATGGAAAAATTCTGATCACCCAGGACTATCTGGTGTTATGATGAAAGCGTTTTTGCTGTGCCCTGGCTAACTGTGGGGCAGATGTGGCACACTGGGGTAATCTCAGCAACTACCAGGATCACATCGCTAGAGGCACAGTAGGCAACTGTCTTCCTCCAGTAGAACTCGTCATGGGTTTACGTTAAACACTACTCATGTATGACTTAGGGCTTCCTGACTCCGTATCTGTGCTCCTCCATACTCTCTTGTTTGGTGTGTCTTTTTTCCACCCTCTTACTTCTACCTGTTAAAATCATACTTATCTCTCAAGGCCCTGGCATTTTCTTCAGATTCATAATATTAATATTTCTCTCATTCTATGCATGTCAATTATTTTCTCACTTGATCACTTCTTGCAAGAGGATGGGGCACCTTGTGGGCAAGGACACTTCTTACTCCTCATTATATACTTCTTGCCCCGTGATCTAGCTACTGCCTGGCATATGGTAGAGGCTCCCAAAATGCTTGAATGAGTCCAGGCCCCAGGGCCACCCCTACCCATAATGAGCTGCTTTGAGGGGTACAGAATTCCCTTTCCCTAGATGTGTTCAAAGCTACAGCCAGATAATTACTAAGGAGATGCCATCGAGAGGATTAAAATCTTACGTGATTGGACTAGACTGTCTTTTAAAAACTCCTTTGGCCCAAAGACTCTGAAGTATGCACTGTCCCCTGGAGGTGGGCGTTTTCCCCCCCTCTTTTCCTTTTATTCTCTCTTCCTAAAGAGAGCTAATTCAGAAATTCTCAGTTAGGAGCAGATTTTAAAATCTTATACCACTGGGTTTCTGTCACTTGTTGTATCCGTGTCAGCTTATGAGTAAGAAGTAGCATGTAAAGTCAGTGACTCAACTGCTATATTTAAAATAACATCAAGAAAGAGGACATAAAATAAGTTCAAATGGTCAGATATAGATTACAAGCTCCACAAGAGGAGAGAAAAATCAAGAGAACCAGAATGATCAAGGAAAAGAGCGTTAATTGGGTATTGAAGAATGGATAGGATGTAAATGTTCAGAGAGAAGCACTTCCATGTTAGGAAAAAAACAAAAACAGGGAAGGAATGGAGGGACAAAATAAACATGGTGTAGTACTGGAGACAAGAGAGCAGTGTGACTAAAGCTATGTTAGGGATGGTGGGAAATGCTACTGGTCCAACAAGGTGGGACTAGATATGTGGAGGGGTGGGTGGAGCTCGAAAGGCTGGCAATATACTATTGAACATCCTGAGCAGAACAAGGTGATGAAAGAAGTGTTTAAAACAATCAAGTCTGGGATGGACATGAAGGGAGAGCCCAAAGTGTGGCCACTGGGAAGATGGTCATAACCTGGTGAGTTGAAGGGGTTAAGGGTCTGTCCGGGGGATGGGGGAGACACAAGAGAGGAAACAGCCCAAAGGAGGAGTTAGAAGGATCTGTTGACTGGGTATATAAGATAAAACAGAAGGATGTGTCAAAAATGATGGAAAGGATGGTGGTACCAAGAACAGAGTCAAGGAAGTGAGGAAGAGAAGCTAGGTTGGAGGGCAAGGAGGCTTTTGAACATGTTGAATATGAAGTAAGAATAAGACAGTCAAGTGTGAAATACCCAAGAGCAGATAAGCTATGGGACAGGAGTTGGGAGAAAGTAAAGGACTCAAACTAGAGACTTAACAGCTTCCTATAGATAAAGGGAAAGGTGAGGCCTTAGAATGAAAAAGAGAGGGAGTGCATAAGAGCCCCAAAGTGATGAATAGCTGAACCTCGAGGTCATTTCAAAAGTAGAAGGTCGGTCGCAAGAATATGGGCACAATGAAAGGAACGGAAAAGGAGCAAACAGTGTGGGATAAAAATTCAGGATCCAGTAGTGTCACAGAAGGCATGAAAGAAGTTTCAAAAAGGACTTGGTGATAGATGATGGATGATGGATAAGGACCAGAGCATGTTGAAGGTACCATTATACTACTTACAAATGAGTGCGGGGTGGGGGCTTCCCTTCTCAATTACTAATAGAGTACATAAAATTACTTAATTGGTGAGTGGGAGGAAAAAGGGATTTTGTGGCTGTAAGACATGCTGTTCCATGATTTTTAATGACAAAAGGGAGATATATTAAGATGCTGCTATTCTTTGTGCAGAGATAGTTATAAAAAAATGAAAGATAATTCTGTTCATATGGACTGCTTTTGAGGAATTGAGGATGTGTACGCTTCTGGGAGCTATTTTGTTATATAATAGGAATAACACTGCAGATGCAAAGTATTGGCCATATATTATAAGTATGTGGGTAACATGTTAAAATGTGCCAGTTCTGACAGAAGAAATATCCAAAAGCATTTAAAACTGATATGGGGACTATTAAGTAATTCATGGGATACTGCTAAGCACACACAAAGATGAGGTGTTTCTGAGCTCGAGAACCCTTGGGAAGTAATGCCTCTCACCTGCTCGTGAAACACCCAGTCTGTGTGCAGGGTTTATCCTAAGCCAGACTTGCATCTACTTTCATTTTAGTTGTGAACCATCTGGCAAGACACCACAGCCAGGAAGCAATGTTTCTGGTCAGTTTGGGTGTTAAAATCAAATCTGACTGATAAGAGATGATATTAAAGGAATCCCAGTGCCTGTTCCACTGTCACTGATGAAGTGGAAGTTGGGTTCTGGAATAGGACTGTGAACTACTGTGCAAGAAATGCTCTCTTCTTCCCCCAAGTGGAAATGAACAAATTAATAATTAATAGTGACCGTGGAAAGATCCAGGTTTTGAGGAGCCTGAAGCTTATGTAATTTGGGTGCCCTCTTCAAGAAAAAAAAAAGAATGCAAAAAGACAAATACAAGATTCAGTATGAAACTGGTTATTTATTTAGAATGAGAACCAGAAGCGACCTGCAGTTGTAAGGCCATAGAGCATAAGCATCATCAGCTACATGGTAAATCCAATTCTGCTCACGATCAACTACTTGGAGTAAAGTGTGGAAAGGGAGAGACAGCCAGTCATCAGGCAGAGAAAAAGTAACAGACAAAACGCTCCTTAAGGAATACTGGAACACAGAACAAGAAAAAGACAAGAATAAAGTCCCAGAAAGAACCCTGAATTGTGAAATATGAATGGTATAGAGATGGGAATAGAGACAGAACTCCTAATCAATTTACACAACACATTATCATCATAGTTATTTTCCAGTGATGAACAATCCCATTGCTTCTAGGAGGCTCACATACAAGAACTAGGCTTTTAGAAACACCAGTCCACTTCATTGCAGGCAGTCAACAAGTGTTTGTTGAATGAATAAATAAGCTAATAAATAAGCTAATAAATGAATGAAGGGAAACAAGAGAAGTACTTCTTTTTCGTACTCTCCACAAGGATCTGCTTTCCTGATGCTCCGACATACATGCATGTTTTTGTTGGCACTGGCTGGAGTTGTCAAAGCAACAGCTCATGCCAATCTCTTCTCTGGTGATTAGGACTGTTATCCGAAACAGGCCAAGTCAAAAGCTATCTTCACCCAAAAGAGTCTCCTCAGAAGGATTATACATAAAAATGGCTACTTTGGGGCACTCTACTTACTCCCTCCCACCTTATTTTTCCCTCTTTCAGGTATATTTCAGAAATGATTAACATTCTCCCAGGTTGTGGACAGACTAGTGTGGGACTCTAGTTAGAGCTGAAACACAATTCCTAAATTTCAGACATTTTACCAATTATGACAACATGTGACAAATTTAATATATCAATCATGATGAGGGTTCCAGGAAGATATGGGAAAGCCTTATGCATCACTCAGCTGGTCAGCTACAAACCCAAGCCAGGACCAGAGGAACCCAGGCTTGCCAGCTGGCTCATCACAGGGTAAGATTCAGGCAGTGGGGAAAGACACAAACAGGACATTCCCTTATCTGCCCTCAGCCCCTGCTTCACAGAGAGATTCCCTTTGGATAATAAATGCCCTACACTTTCTGCAAGTTCTAAAAAAAAATGGCTGGAGTAGGTTAAAACTAAGAGCCCACCTCTCTCCCCCCGCCCCCGCTTTTTTTTTTTAAAAAAAAACCTTTTCCTAAAAGATTCTTCCTCCTTCCTCTCCAGTTACCAAATTTTCTAAGGAAAAGCGCTTTGAGAAGAGCAGGACTGGAATAACACTCAATACTACCAAAATCCGTATACTGATGTTCTGTTTAGGGCAAAGGGCATGAAATCAGGAAGGCAAAGCAGCTACCTCAGGAATTAGGAGTGAGGGTCTTAAATGGGAGAAAATCATCGCCACTTCCCCGGTTAGGTGATTTGACATCTGCAGAGTTACCTCCGTTTCTAGGTTTTGTAAAATAGGGACGAATAAAGTACCCACCTTACAGGACAGCTGAGGATTGAGAAAATCCACGTGAACTGCTAAATATAACTGCACGGCAAGAGCTAATTAAATGTTAGTATTTCATAGTAGTAGTAAAATTATTATGCCTGCCTCCCCTAGTTCACACACCACCAGCAAACCCGGCTCAACCCCACCCCCTCCTCGCAGGATCCTGGGCCGGCCACCGTTGCACTCTCGCATGCACAAGAGAGACCCCCACCAAACGCCACCTTGCGGCTGCAAGTCCCTCACCCCAGGCCGGCCAGGGTCCCTCAGGCTATAGCGCTACGGTCCACACTGACCTGAGATGCCGCCTCCTATCACGACTACGTCGAACATGCGTCCCACTCTATTCGCCTTCTCCTGACCCTCCATGCTCTGATCGAGGATCTCCGGGGTCGTGGGTAGAGGAGTGGGGCCGGCCAAGGGCGGAGCGGACTTTTCTACCGACTCTCGGGGGGAGCCCGAGGGCGGAGCCGATTCCTCCACCGATACCCGGGCGGAGCCCGGCGCTGAGGGCGGAGCGGACCCTGGTACTGGTACTCCCGGGGAACCCGGGGGCGGAGCCGATTCTTCCAGCGATGTTCGGGGGTAACCTAGCTCTGAGAGCTGGGTGGACTCTTGTGTCGACACTCGGGAGGAGTCCAAAAGCGGGATAGATCCTCGTACCGACCTCTCGGGGGTGCTGAGAACCGAGGTCGGGGCAAACCCTTGTACCGATTCTCGGGAAGAGTCCAAGAGCGGGGCAGATCTTGGTGCAGATAGCCGGGGGGAGTCGGGCATGGAGACCTGGCTGGACTCTTGTACTGACAGTTGGGGAGAGCTACTGGGTGTAGGAGGCCCTCGTACCGAACTCCAGGGGAAGCCGGATACTGAGGGCGGGGTGAACCCAAGTAGTGACACTTGGGGAATGTTACTGGGTTGTGGAGGTGCTGGTACCTATATTTTGAGGAAGCTGGGCATCGAGGGCGAGATGGATTCTTGTACCGAACCTTTGAGGGAGTTCTTGGTTGTAGAAGTTCCTGGTATTGATACCCGGGTGGAGTCGGGTACTGAGGGTGGGGCGGACCGACGTCGGGACAATCGGGGGGATACTGAGGGCGGGACAGATCCTTGTATAGATGCCCGGGGGTTGCTGGTGTCCGAGTTAGAGGCTGGGGCGGCTCCGTCCGAGGTGGTTGAGCGGGTCGCAGACATAGGGATCCGGTCGGTCTGGAGGCGGGCGCCAAAGCCCCAGAGGCCAACCTTGGCGTCTGTGTCAATTCTTAGGCCAGGAGCGTGGCTGAGTTGGGAGGGCGCGCTGTGTCTCCGGGAGCACCCCGCGTCCGCTGCGGACGCGTTCGACAGGGGGTTGGAAAACTGACGGGAGAAGGTCCGCCACTCTGAATGGATGCTCTACATGCGCGTAGAGGACGAGGCCGCGCACAGGCGGAGACCGGGTTCGAGATCTGCGCAGCGGGGTCCCCGACTCTGGGAGCGCGCTGTGCCTCGCGCCCGCTCCCGCCGCCGCCACCTCCGCCGCAGCTGAGTTGTGTGCGCTCATTGTTCTGGAGCGCGCGCGGGGGGAGGGCCTGAGGGGCGATGTTCTGCTCTCCTCCGCCCCTCCCTCACGGGCGCGCGTCTCTCCCACCCAAGCTGGCCTGGATCCGCACCCTCGGAGACCCGCCCCGAGAGCCGGGCCCACTGCGGGGTGGGGAGACGAGGCGCTGAAGCGGCCTGGCTCCGCTTTCCCCGCCTGTACGCGGCGCGCGCGCGCGGGGAACCCTCCCGCCAGGTGTGGCCTGGCGGCGCCACCGAAATAGGGGGTGTGGCCTGGCGGGAGTGTGGGCGTGGCCACATGGGGGTTTCAACCTGGTGATTTTATTCTTTAACTAAAAGAGGAGGACTTGGCGGGGTAGGGAGTGGGCTTAGGGAAGCGGGTACTGAAGGAAGCGGACCGAGAAGTGGTCGCAGGGCCACCCCCCCACCTGGTTTGGCTCTTTTGTGACGTCACAAGGAGCCTGTGCGGTCTGCGCAGTCGCACTCCCTCCCTCGGGAGGGGGTTGGGGTGGGAACTGCCCCCAGGGGGAGACTTTGCAGTTATTGGTTGTCTATGGGGTTTTTCAAGCTGAAGTTCTTAACCAAAATCGAAGCAAGTAGGCGAGAAAATTAAGAACTCAGCTATCACAGATTAAGTGGGACCTGCAGTTTAAAAGCGAAGGTCAATGGATGACTAAGGTGCAGAACCAAATTAACACGTGTTTCCCCATCCTACTGAAAAGAGGACTATTTAGTGCGTATATTTTATTGTGCAGTCAGCCTCTTGTCTTGCTAGTTTTGTCCCTTCCTTAAATTTCCACCTTATCCTCCTAGAGCTGAATTTGTCATCACTAGAGCCCTCAAAAAGATGTAATTTTGACATGAATTCAGAGTAAGTGTTGAGAACTCTAGGAAGTTAACTAGTATCCATTCCCACTTAAAAACATTTCTCTTGCTCACCTGCCCACCTCCCCCCTCCATTTGTATCAAATCGTATCTTGTTGAAGAAACTGTAAAGAAATACAGATTTAGTTTTTTCTTTATACAGTTTTAATAGCTTTTACTTTCTAGCAAAGGGGTTGAGACTTATGACTAAATTGTCTTAGACTTTGAAGCAAAGAAAGAGGAAATAATAAAGAATTCAGCCCTTTCTAATGTGATTCTGTCCAACTTTCTCATTAGTCCCATTGCTTTATTTTCATTCAAATATTTGATTTCATACTACGTGCTAGGCACAGGGCAAGGTACTTGGGATACACATGTGACACAAGACAGCTGGAGACCTTCAGTGACATACAGCCTACTAGAGGAGCTACAGAGGAAATAAACCACATGCTTGGTGTGTCAATTCAAACTCTGATAAATATTATTTTGGAAAGGTCCATAGTGATAAAGTGTTTGGGCGTCTAGATCATTCTGGAAGTTAACTTTGGGAGGGGGGTATGTAAAAATGTCCTAGAAAGAGAGAACAATGTGGATGGAGGCCCTGTAGTAGAAAGAAACAGTTCATTGGAGTAGCTGAAAGGCAACCCATGGAGCTATGGCAAGGGGACAAGCGCAGGAGGCAAAGCTGCTGAGATCAGCTGGGCCAAAGTGAGATCCTCAGTCTGTATTCTAAAGCAGTAGGAGTTCAGCTAGAGATAAAAATGTGGGAATCTTATTAAATAAATAATGGATGGAATAGATGGGCAGAAATATGAGTATTTTATCTCTTCATTTTACTTGTTTGTATTGTATGTTTTACCTTTTGTAATAAAAACAGTACAAGTTATTTTAAGATAGATATGTAAATAATTGTGACATATTCTACAAGTATTATTTCCTCCCTTTGAGGCCTTAGGCAAATTACTTAACTTCTCTGTGCCTATCTCCTCAACCATAGAATCTCTTAAATTGTTGTATCAGTCAAGGTTCCAGCAGAAAATGGCACACCTCATTTGAAGAGAATAGCACAAAGGAAGTATTTTAAAAGATGTGGGAAGGAAATTCCCTTGTGGTCCAGTGGTTAGGACTCCGAGATTTCACTGCCGAGGGCCCGGGTTCAATCCCTGATTGGGGAACTAAGATCCCACAAGTGGCACAGTGTGGCCAAAAAATAAATAAATAAAAATAAAAAGATGTGGGAAGATGGAGAGAAACCACAAGGAATCGTGCAGTACCCGCAGGCTGGTGACAGCAAGAAGGCATGACTATAAAGGGGTAGGGGGAGAGAGCAGTAATCAGAACCTGGTGGCAGAGGTGTTTAGAAAGGGCTACCTGACACCAGCTGTGGCCTTTAGTTCAGAAAGGCAGTCAGTCCACAGGAAACCCAGAGAGAGGGAGCCAGGACATATAAACACCCAACCTCCCTCTCCTCCCTCCCTCCAACAGTCTCCTGCTGGTCCTCTCCATTGACCCAAGCCAATCAGAAGTTAGAAGGCAAGGAAGCCTGTTGATGCAGTCCATACAGGTCAGCCTTCAGGGAACATAACAGGTTAGAGAAAAGTGGTGGGTACACCTGGAAGGGCCAAGAGAATCTCTGTAGTGAGGTTTCAATGAGCAAATGAATATAAAATACCTGGATAATTAGTCAATACTTGCCCACATTTTAATTTCTAAAAACTACACTATATTCATGTCACGGACTGTTATTTACTTAACCATTATCCTCTTACATTAAGCATTTAGTACTTTCCATTTTTTATATAATACATAACATGGGGTTGAACATTTTTGTGACTAAAATATTGTACATATTTCTTAGAATTTCCTTGAGATAGAATCCTAAAAGTAGAATTATGGGTAAGAGAGTGGTGGCATCTTTAAAGCTCTTTGATTGAAATTACCAAATTTCTTGCCCAAGAGATTGTCCAGATTTATACCTCATCAGCAATGTCAAAGAATGGCTGTCTTCTTACTACCTCAACTCCAACATTAAGCAAGTTAACTTTTTAACCTTTAACTCGGAAGTTGAAAGTCAACATGGTATTGCTATTCTAATCAGTGTTTCTTTGGTTATTAATAAAACACTTTCTTCACATATTTAATAGCCATTTCAATTTCTTCTGTAGTAGATGATCAACTCCTGTCTTTCTGTAGTTGATTTCTGTAAGTGCTTTATATAATAACGTATTAACCACTTGCTTGGTATTTTCACTGCAGATAGCTTTTACAACTTATATTTTAGTATTGTTTATGGCATTTTACATATGCAAAAATCTTAAATGTATGTGAGTCTATCTATTCTTTAGTGACTTCTTCCGTTGCTTTTAAACAAATTTTATTTATTTATTTATTTACTTACTTACTTACTTATTTATTTTTGGCCACGCCACTGGCTTGCAGGATCTCAGTTCCCCGACCCGGAATTGAACCCCAGCCATGACAGTGAAAGTGCCAAATACTAACCACTAGGACACCAGGGAACTCCCTTCCATTGCTTTTAAACTTAGCTGAAGGGATAAAATCTATGTTTTCTTTGGTTTTTTGACGGTTTGATATTTTAAAACTGAATTATTTAATCCTAATCTATTGGTGTGTATTTTGTTATGTGCTGTAAGGTGAGGGTCTAAATAACACCCCTCCCCCCCACAAACACACAAATAGTTAATCAATCATAACAAAACTATCTGTTGAAGAATCCTTGCATTCTCCACTGATTTGTTTTACCTCATATAACACATATACTGAGATCTGATTTTGAACTCTTTCTTTTGTTATATTGACCTGCTTATTTTGTCACATTGCCATCAATGCCACATTGATTTACTTATTGTTGCTTTTTAGGAGGTTTTACCAGAAGGAAGGATTAATCCCTTCCCAATGCTCTTCCTTACAAATTATTTACTATATTCTTATATATTCTTTCTATTAATATATTCTTATATATTTAAATGAATTTTAGAATCATTTCATCAATTAAAAACTCTGTTGGTGGGACTTCCCTGGTGGCACAGGGGTTGAGACTCCGTGCTCCCAATGCAGGGGGCCTGGGTTCAATCCCTGGTCAGGGAACTAGATCCCACATGCATGCTGCAACTAAGAGTTTGCATGCCACAGCTAAGGAGCCCACCTGATGCAACTAAGACCCAGTGCAACCAAAAATAAATACTAAAAAAAAAAATCTCTTTTGGTTAATTTAATTGGGATGATGATTATTCCTAAACGTGGATCTAGGAAATTTATATTTGGCAATCTCTTTTAACATCTTTTTAAAAGATGTCTTTATTTTCAGAATACTTATAGGAAATTGTTTTATTTATCTCTGAAATTAAACAATTTTGTGAGAATAATATGAGTCTGAGAGTGTGAGTGTGTGTGCGCATATGTGTGTGGTATAAGTACTTTCAATCTGTGGATTTTTAATTTTGGGTTTTTATTAATCCCCATGCTACGACAGTTATTCTTCTACTCTAACTTGTATTACTACATCTGTTTTAAGTGGTTTCTTCCTGAGAAACACCTGTAATTATGTTATTAGAGCATCCTTCTATGTCCTTTATCATTATTGTCATCTCTTTGTCCGTTTCCTCTGAATTCTGAGAGAGCTAATCATATGTATCCTTCATATTACTCATTTAATTTTCTGCAGTTCTAATTCATTCTTTACTGTTTCTACTGTAGATTTTGACTATGCCATTTCAGTTAGGTTTTTTAAAAAAATTTAAATTCTTATTTCATCCAACTCACTTTCCATTTGCCATGTATATCTCAGTATAGTTTTTTTCTTTTGACTTCCTAATTTTGTTTCACAGAGATCTAGTTTTATGCATTCAGCATCAACTGTTTTTGAAAAGGCTCTTCTCTGTCTGCAGATATGGATTGCATTCTCATACACGGCTAGTTCAAGTGCAAAATGGTACAACCCCTGTAGAGAAGAATTTGGTAATATCTAACAAAATCACTTATGCTTTCACCCTTTGAACCATCAGTCCTAAATCTAAGTATTTACCATAATGATACACTTCCACAAATAGGAAAAAAACATAATTTATTGTGGAATTACTTTTAACAGCAAAATATTCAAAACAATTTACATGCCCATATGTAGGAAACTGGTTGCATAAACTTTGATATGTCTACACAATGAAACACTATGCAGCCATTTAAAAAAAGAATGAAGATGGTCTCTAGGAACTGATATGAGTGATTTTCAGAATATAAGTGATAAAATCAAACTATGAAAAAATACATATCTTTATGTGTATATATATGTGTGTGTTTGTATGTGTGTATTTGTACCTTTATGTAAGAAAAACATTAACTTATATTTGCAAAAAGAAACACAGGAAGGATAAATCATAAATGGAGAAATGTATGACAGTGCAGTGGAGGGGGTAGGGATGGAGTAAGATTTCTCTGAGTATTCTTTTTTAGTGCAACTTCCATTAGGGGTCTTCATGGGTTCAACTAAAACCTTCAGACTCACAAAACTACCATGGGCCAAATTTGGCATCTCACACCTAACTTTTGGGAGAGTGGATTGGTACTCAGAGCAACTATACACGCAACAATAAGGAAATGCATAGTAATATGTCACAAATATGCCAGTGGAGATCATGCAGTCTTCAAACATTATGCTTACAAGGAATTTTTTCATGGCATATGAAAATTATTATATTACATTGAGTGAGAAAAGCATGATAAAAATGTAAATGGCATGTGGTCTCAATTGTATAAAGCAAAATGTATAGGGTGGAGAATCACTGAAACATTAAGCTAAAAATTTTAGTTGTTTTTTTTTTTTTTTTTTTGCGGTACGCGGGCCTCTCACTGCTGTGGCCTCTCCCTTTGCGGAGCACAGGCTCCGGACACGCAGGCTCAGCAGCTATGGCTCACGGGCCCAGCCGCTCCGCAGCATGTGGGATCTTCCCAGACCGGGGCACGAACCCGCGTCCCCTGCATCGGCAGGCGGACTCTCAACCACTGCGCCACCAGGGAAGCCCTTTAGTTTTATTTTGAAATAATTATGGACTCACGGGAAGTTGCAAAAATAGTGCAGAGGTCCAGTCTACCCTTTTTTCACCTTCCCCCAATGGTAACATCTTATGTAACCATAGTACATTATCAAAACCAAGAAATGCATTTACAAAGGTTGGTACATGCTCACCAGCAGCACTGAAGTTATTTCTGAATGATAGTACTCATAAGCCCTTAGCAATAAGACTTGATATATATACATATCACTACTGAAGTGCTAACAAACACTTTAAGTTTTTAAAATATTTATTTATTTATTTGGCTGTGCTGTGTCTTCGTTGCTGCATTCAGGATCTTCCTTGCGGCATGCAGGATCTTTAGTTGTGGCATGCGAACTCTCAGCTGTGGCATGTGGGATCTAGTTCCCCGAGCAGGGATCAAACCCAGGACCCCTGCATTGGGAGCATGGAGTCTTAGCCACTGGACCACTAGGGGAGTCTCTAACACTTTAATTTTTAAAATACTGTTATTAGGTATAGTCTGAGTAAGATATGTAGTCTAGTTAATTGTATTGTCAATGTCAATTTCCTGGTTTGGCCCTCCACTCTCCTCTCCACTCTCCCTCCCCATCCCCAGCTCCCAATACACACACACATTCTATGCACCAGCAAGAGCAGCACAATGATTCATAATTTTTTTTTTGACTGTGCTGCTTCTTGGGCTTCATTCTCCCTCTATATGAATTTTTGCCTGGATATTCTCTGTCCATTCTTCTAGACCAAAT
Source organism: Mesoplodon densirostris (assembly GCF_025265405.1). Classification (NCBI taxonomy): domain Eukaryota; kingdom Metazoa; phylum Chordata; class Mammalia; order Artiodactyla; family Ziphiidae; genus Mesoplodon; species Mesoplodon densirostris. The sequence goes on from NC_082681.1 coordinate 99,042,433, forward strand.
CCCAAATGAGGCTGCCACAGGTTGTGTTCTCTGTGAAGCAAAACTTAGTTGGAGCTAGGAATGCAAAAGTTTTATTAGAAAAGGAAAAGGGCAGAAGCAGGATAGGTCAGGAGCCAGCAGGCAGCAGTGCAGCTCTAACAGTCTCTGCCGGCTTAGTGGGAGCTCCAAGCAAAGGGTGCCCACTAGAGGAGCCCCACATTGGGTGGGAATGGCCAGTCTGGAGTACCAGCGCCTTGCTCAGTCATCACTGGGAGTTGCCCTAAGAAGACTGCTTTTCCTTAATTATTGGCTTGTGCTTCCCCAAGAATATTGTCAAGGAGGCTGTAAAGTTGAGGCAGATCCTGAAGAAAATCACACCTAGAGCCCATTAGCTAACCACACTCCTCACTTCTGGGCAGAGGGTCCTTTCTTTTTTTTTTTTTCTTTCTGTCAATTAAAAACAATTTTTTTATTGAGGTACAGTTAATTTATAATGTTGTGTTAGTTTCAATTGGATAGCCAGGTGATTCTATTTTATATATATATATATATGTATATATATATATATTCTTTTTCAGATTCTTTTCCGTTATAGGTTATTACAAGATATTGAGTATAGTTCCCTGTGCTATACAGTAGTACCTTGTTATTTATAGAGGGTCCTTTCTTGAAGGGGAAAATGAGTGGCACATGTCTGCCACAGCACCCAGGTCTGGCTTCCTAGGCATGTGACCTGGTCAGTCCCACATTCAGAAGGACCCTGCCATTGTTTTAAAGTCCTGCTGTCACTGTCTTGAAACTTAATAATTTTATCTTTGAACTTGTGTTTTGTAAATGAAGCCCAAGGAGACAATGGTGCATGCACGTGAACTGAGGAGATAAGCACAAAATGCATGTTCTCTGTTCTTTATCGCCACATTTGCATGTAGCATTAGTGATGCCCTTTTTGAACAAGGGGCTTTGCATTTTCATTTTGCACTGGGCCATGCGAATTATGAAACTAGCTCTGACAACAGCCCTCCTTGACCAGGCTCCAATCTTGAATAAATGTCTATCTTCTGATCCTATTGTGAGCATTACATCTTCTACTGCATGCAGTATAAAAGTATTAAAATATATATCTGTTGCCACATTATGGGTTCTGATTTTTTTTTAGTGTACTCCACTCTTAGAAAGAATAAATGCTAAGAATTTATGCATTGTTTCTGTTATTTTATCTGTGTTTCTCCCTCTAATTTTCTACCCATCTCTTATTCCATTGTAAATTGTTACAAAACAAGATTCAACTGAGTAAATTTTTAAGATCTTATTGGCTTTATTCAATTATTCATGAATCAGGCAGCATCCAATCTAGCAAATAGAAAGGATCTCCAAGGCGCTGTACAAAATTAAAGATTTTTTTAGGCAGAAGGGAACAGGAAAAAGAAAGTTATACTAGGCAAAAAAACGTAATGGTGATTGCAAGGTTACTTTTCCTTAGGGGATGACAGGGGTCTATCTTGCTAACCTAACTAGTGTTTATCAGGCAACTTCTGATTGACTAGTTTAAGATCCCATTTCTAGGATAGCTGAAATTGTAATTAAGTCTCAGTATGATGACGTGGGGCTTAGCATAAGTGATCCCATTTGGGACTTGTTGTCTTGTTTTTAACAAAATGAAAGAAAATCACTGTGATTATCTTTGTGGAAGAGACAGTTATCCCCCAATATCTGTTTTCCATTTCTTCCTTAGGAATAGAACCCACAGTTTTTGCTGTCCAGAATAAAGACTATAATTTCCCAGCCTCCCTTGTAGCTAAGTGTGACTAAGTTCTGGCAAATAGATATAATTGGAAATATCATGTGAAACTCCCAGGACGTTTTCTTAAAGGGAGGGATTGTCCCCTCATCTTTCCTTCCTGTTACCTGGAATACAGACATGAAGGCTGGAATTCACATTGTTATCTGGGACCATGAGATAAAAGGAGGCTGGCAGAGTAGTAAGATGTAAGGAGTATGTACATTTCTAGACTTGTTTAAAATATAAATGTACTTTATTTATTTATTTTTGGCTGCACTGAGTCTTCGTTGCTGCACATGGGCTTTCTCTAGTTGGGGTGAGCAGGGGCTACTTTTCATTGCAGTGCACAGGCTTCTCATGGCAGTGGCTTCTCTTGTTGCGGACCATGGGCTCTAGGCGCGTGGGCTTCAGTAGATGTGGCAGGTGGGCTCAGTAGTTGTGGCTTGTGGGCTCTAGAGCACAGGCTCAGTAGTTGTGGCGCAGGCTCAGTAGTTGTGGCGCAAGGGCTTAGTTGCTCCACGGCATGTGGGATCTTCCTGGACCAGGGCTTGAACCTGTGTCCCTTGCATTGGCAGGAGGATTCTTAACCACTGTGCCACCAGGGAAGTCCCTTCCAGACTTCTTTACATGAGAGATACACTTCTTTTTGTTTAAGCCATTATTATTTAGAGTTTTCAGTCACGAGCAGCTGAGTTTAATCCTTCTGATATAGTTCCTTAAATGAATGCGGAACAGTAAATATGTGTCTACTGTTGCCCTGCTCAAAAAGGATACTCCCAACTGTTTCTGTTTAGGTCCACCTTACCAGGGGCAAAGATTCTCCTTTCTTGCCTCCCATCCCCAACTTTTGATCAAGGATGGGGTGGAAAAGGAAACTTATAAACGTCCAATATTGTTGAAAGTTGTTTGTCCGGAGGTTATCAGTTGGCAAGGCGAGGGGGAGGGGGATTCCTTTTACTCAGCACTCTGGTTATTGTGGCAGAAAAATTCATTCCTCCCATTCTTTAGTCCTTCTTCCATTTGAGCCTCTACTTTGCCATCTCTTTCCACTTTGCCTAAACTCCGTCTCATCTAATCTCTGGAAGAAGAAAAGCTGGTACACACATTTCTGAGACTCTTCATTGACACGAAAGTTAGAAGTTTCTTTGAATATATTTTTAAAATATTTTATTTATTTATTTATTTATGGCTGCATCAGGTCTTAGTTGTGTCACTCGGGATCTTCTTTTGGCAGGCGGGCTCTTCGTTGGGGTGTGTGGGTTCCAGAACGCATGGGCTCTGTAGTTTGTGGCACGTGGGCTTAGTTGCCCCAAGGTATGTGGGATCTTAGTTCCCCGACCAGGGATCAAACCCATGTCCCCTGCGTTGGAAGGTGGATTCTTAACCACTGGACCACCAGGGAAGTTCCGAATATTTTTAGTGTATCTTTTTGTTTTGTTTTGTTTTGTTTCTTGTTTTGTTTATTTATTTGGCTGTGTCGGGTCTTAGTTTCGGCACGAGGGATCTTGGTTGAGGCATCTTTCATTGCAGCATGCGAACTTCTCCCTAGTTGTGGTGCGTGGGCTCTGTAGTCTGTGGCACATGGGCTCTCTTGTTGAGGCACGTGGGCTTAGTTGCCCCGCAGCATGTGGGATTTTAGTTCCCTGACCAGGGATCGAACCCGTGTCCCCTGTATTTGTAGGCGGATTCTATACCACTGGACCACCAGTTAAGTCCCTTAATATATCTTTATTTCATCTACAGTGTAGACTGGAGGAGTGAAATTGGCCCTGAGTGTATCAGTGAGAGCAGAGGGGGCAGGGAAAATCATAGAACACAATCAGAATAATACTTTGAGTTATAGCCCCACTGTGGGAAGGAACCACACTGATTATCATGGTAATAACCAGAGATGGTATCACTGAGGTAGGACATATGTGGGCCGAATGAAATTCTCAGAAGAGTGTACCACATACAAGAAGAAATAGAAACGTTTGTGGTTGAGTTTCTTAATAAGTGACAGGTGACTTAACTTCAGAGTGGGGCACTGAATGTAGAGCCGTGAGATAGGAACTAACTGTCATCTCAGCTGGTCAAGGGCTGAAGTTAAGTTTCTATACTCAGACCACAAGAGCTGCTGGCCCCTTTAAAAAGGTTCTTGTGTGCAGTGACAGAGGATCAGGGAAAGGTAAGTCTTCCCAAGCACATCAACATCAGTTCTTTCCCAGACTTCTGGTCAGCAATGATATTGAATCAAGCCCTTTGGATAATTTTTTTAATGCCGTCTCTGGCTGTCTGCATCAATAGCCCCTAGAGGGGCTGTGTCTGACATTTATAAACGTGTTTACTCTTCCCTTCACCTAAATAGACGAAGAGTCGGAGAACCCTCTGAATCACGTGGCTCTAGGCAATTTGAAGTCCAGGCTCTTTAAATCATTCCCTTAACTTTCAATATTTCAAGACAGAATTTGAACAAGATGATTAAAACAACAACAACAACAACCAAACAGGCAGTGCTCTCCTTTGAGCAGATAAACAATTAAGCTCAAATCAGCCTCACTTAAGAGATGCAGCTCCAGGCATTCCCACTGACTGGGACCAGGAAGGCAATGTAAAATGGTAAGGTAAACAAACAATTATCTCTACAATTTGATCAATATGGAAGTGGAACCACAGGCAAATAAGACTTCCTTAGAAGCATCATCTTAAGAGGGACTTGAATTATAAACCATATAAGTGCTTTCAATTTCCTCAACTTGTTCTTTTGTGTAAATACTGTTCAAAAAAGCTGAGGCCATGTGCTGGTTATTCTCCATTTCTCCCTTATCCACTGTGATTTTCCACCCTTCTCTGCCCTGCTCTGATTCCCATGGAATACATGGCCTGGGCACCCCTGCCTTTTAGCTTCTGGTTGGGTTGGGCCATAGGAGTGGGGGTTACCAAGAGAGTGAAAGGCAGGAGAGAAAGTTCAGGATGTTTATTCCATCAACATCAACATCTCTGCCCACCCGCCCCCCCTCCCCCACCGCAAGTTGTGTGAGGTCATGGCCATGGTTGCCTCCCTCTAACCCCTTCTGTCCTGCCATCTTTCACAGCTCCAGCTGTCAGCTGGGATCACTTAACCCTGTTTCTTCCCCATGCCCATTCAGGCCAAATAATGGCTCTCCATCATTGCTAGTCCCTGCATGCTTTAGCATCCCTTGTTGGTTCCCTTAATCCAGCTCATACTTTTGTAAATGCTCCCTTCTTAAAAAGCCTATTCAAAAATCCCATCTGAGTTTGTCATGTGTTTCTGATCAGGATCCTGATTAATAGTCAACTGCATCAATGACCCTCTGATAAGTGAGACTTTGGAGCTATGTTTACTTCTATGTTCTATTTGTGAACGAGTGCCTTAAAATATTTCAAAAATGAGGTTGTAATCACAGTGTATATGCATGGTGAGTATACCATTCTAAATTTGCTGAGCTGGAAAAGAATGTTTAAAAAGAGAAGGTGTGACCTGATATCTGTTATCAGTCACCACAATCCTTTGCGTGGAGGTGAAAGTATGAGCATGAGTCAGCCTCATTATTTTCAATTGCTTCATGTTCCAAATTAAAAAAAAAAAACTGGAGTTAACAGCTCTTGTTACAAGCACAGAGCACCTGTGTCCACGGAAATCCTTTCAGTTTACATCTGTGATACATTAAGATAAATTTTAAAAAAATTTCCTGAGGGAACTAAAATCTGAAATGGTGATTATTATAATAATTTATTTAAAAAAATGATGAGAGTCTCAAAAAAACAAAACAAAACAAAAAAAAAGATGAGAGTCTCATAGGGATATCAGAGACAGGGCAAGCTGAGAGAGTTATGGATAAAAAGTTGTGAACAGAAACTATGCAAATAGCAGAGTTGCCAGACACTGCATAGTCTTCGGACCACTTCTCTATGATTTGAAGAGGGGAGGGCTCTAGGAAGCCTTGGGTATTGTCTCTAAGCATGTAGTTTGGTACATAATGGGGATTTTTCTCAGTACACACTAGCAGACCCAGTGTGGGGAGCATACAAGAAGACCACAGATTTTTAGGACAGGGGTTCTTAACTGTGGGTCAACTAATAGAATTCAGGAAGATCTGTAATCTTGAGAAGGGAAAATCTTACATCTTCACTTTTGATGCAGAAAACTCGGCCTCTGTATACCAGCGCCACATCGAATCTTGGAGACAGAGTTTTGGGTGAAGTAGACAAGAATAGCTTTATTGCTTTGCCAGGCAAAGGGGGACACAGTGGGTTCTTGCCCTCGAAAATGTGTGTCCCAACCCGGGAGGATTTGATGAGGAGTTTTATAGCAATGGTTCAAGGATGGAGTTGCTGTTAAGGATCAGGGTATGTGCAGGGCCTGCACTCCTTTAATGTGGCCTCAGGTAGTCTCTTTTTTGTTTAATTTAATTTAATTTATTTATTTTTGGCTGCACTGTGTCTTGGTTGCTGTGCGCGGGCTTTCTCTAGTTGCGGAGAGCGGGGGCTACTCTTCGTTGCGATGCGTGGGCTTCTCATTGTGGTGGCTTCTCTTGTTGCGGAGCACGGGCTCTAGGCACATGGGCTTCAGTAGTTGTGGCACACAGGCTCAGTAGTTGTGGCGCACGGGCTTAGTTGCTCCAAGGCATGTGGGATCTTCCTGGACCAGGGCTTGAACCCGTGTCCCCTGCACTGGCAGGTGGATTCTTAACCACTGTACCACCAGGGAAGCCCTCAGGTAGTCCCTTGATGAGCTTCTCTGGTTCCTTTAATCTGGCCTCAGGAAGATGCTAACATCTTCCATTTGTTGGGGGTTTTAGTTCTGTAAAGAGCTCAAAGATATAGTTATGTTTCACTTGAGGCGGAACCATGACCTTGACCCAAGGCTGCACTATTTGCTTTTTCTTTTCTTTCCTTTTTTTTTTTTTGGCCACACGATGTGGCATGTGGGATCTTGGTTCCCTGACCAGGGATGGAACCCCTGCCCCCTGCATTGGGAGCATGGAGTCTTTTTTTTTTTTAAGTAGTATAAATACCTTATCTAAACCCTCTTTCTATGACGGCTGCCATAGAGCATGGAGTCTTAACCACTGGACTGCCAGGGAATTCCCAAGGCTGCACTATTTTCTTGGCTGCTCCTCAGTTGTCTCTGCATCCCCTCCCTTCCTTGATTATCAACTGTTTGAAAGGCTTATGTGCCCAGGAGCCCCACAGGGTCCTGCTCGGTTTCACTTTCACTAACCTCTAACTGAAATTAGCATTTTTTTCAATTTTGAATGTGGGTAACAAACAATAGAAGTATTAGCAATACCTGTGACTTTGTCACCAACAAGAATCACAAGCATTGCTATGTCATATAGTAGTTCTTGCAGCTATCTTGTAAATCCTTTACATTACTTACAATACTTCAAAATTAGTCACAAAGTCCACAGCTAGACCTTACTATTTAATGCACTGATAAAGAATTGCCCGTATTATTGTATTATAAAAATTTTAATACTTTGATAACTGTGTTTTGATGTAATTGGTTTCCTTTGTACTCTTAGATCTTTTACTTTATTAATCTAGAAAGATTATTATCCAGATTGCCAAAAGGTCCATGACACAAAAATCTTTAAGATCATCTGCCTTAGTCAATAGCTCTGACTTAGAAGTCATTGAAAGTTTTCTAGTCTCTATTGATTTTTAGGTCCCAACGACCATTTCAGTCATTACCTTTTTTACAAAACTAAATTTATTTATTTTTGGCTGCGTTAGGTCTTTGTTGCTGCGCGCGGGCTTTCTCTAGTTGCGGCGAGCGGGGGCTACTCTTTGTTGCTGTGCTCGGGTTTCTCATTGCGGTGGCTTCTCTTGTTGCGGAGCATGGGCTCTAGGCACGCAGGCTTCAGTAGTTGAGGCACACGGGCTCAGTAGTTGTGGCTCTCGGGCTCTATAGAGTACAGGTTCAGTAGATGTGGCACACGGGCTTAGTTGCTCCAAGGCATGTGGGATCTTCCTGGACCAGGGCTCGAACCCGTGTCCCCTGCATTGACAGGTGGATTCTTAATCACTGCACCACCAGGGAAGCCCTTCAGTCATTACTTTTTGAATGATCAGAACAGATGTTTGGCTTCTGCTGAGTCTAGGAGGGAGTAAATTCCATGGATAATGCTCCCAGGAACACTGTCCCTGGGGACAGAGAAATCCATTCTCTATTACTTTTCCTGTTACCATCGAAGGGTAGCAGAATATGGCACACCAAAATGTCACTTTGGCATAAAGATTATTTTGATCTGGAGGCAAATGGGAATCAACAGAAGCAAAATGAAGGCTTCCAGAGCTTTCCTTATCTAAATAAAAGCAGACACTTCTGAGAAATGAGGACTGCCATAAATCCCCTCTCCAAGGAGAGTTTTATGGCCATGAAGAAGATGGAAAGTCAGCACCAAAATGGACCCCCCACAAATAACCCTTACCTTCCATTAGTTTCTGCCCTGTATTTACCTTCCAACAGTTTGCTACCCTGGGAAGCCTAAAACCCTGTTTCTTTGTCTTGTCAAATCTCTGCAAATTTATTGTTCTGTTCTTAAGGGACTATATAAGCCCAAGTTTTAACCACTCCTTGAGTTTCTCATTGCTGAGTGCTCCCATGTGCATGCATGATGCACATGTTAATAAATTCTGCTTGTTTTTTCTTATTCATCTGTCTTAGTCTATTTTATAGGGCCTCCTCTGGAGAACCCAAGATGGGTAGAGGAAAAACAGTCTTTTCTTTCCCTACACCATTTTGGAAAGCTCACTTGCCTGCAATCAAGGAGCAAAGGACAAAGCTACCAAGTTTGATAGGTCAAAGTCATGGTTTGCTTATAAATACCTGATGTCCCAGCAGAAACAGCAAGCAGCCCTTTGAACACTTAGACTAAAATTTTTTTCTGCCCTATTATCTGTGGGCTACATGGAGTTACCACTGCAGGCAAGTTTCCAGTTGTTCCAACAGGACTGCTTCCACCTTGAACTCTTATCAACAACTTAGATTGTGTATTCATTTCTATTTGCATTGTTCAGGTTCCCAAGAGGATTGCATACTTCCATATGACAGGAGCTGTCTGAGTTTCATGCCAGTAATTATACTTACATAGGTTAGCACATGCTCACCATCATCACTGAAGTTATTTCTGAATGACAGTCCACACAAGCCATTAGCAATCATCCTTGACTTATATACATATCACTATTGAAATGTTAACACTTCAATTTTTAAAATACTGGTATTTGGTGAATTCCAAGCAAGATCAGTAGTCTAGTTAATCATATTGCCAATGTCAATTTCCTGTTTGGCCCTCCACTCACCAGCCCCACTCTCCACCTCCTACACATACATTCTATGTACCAGCAAGAGCAACACAATGTTTCATAATGTCACCCCTTTGTTTGTGCTGCATCCTGGGCTCCATTCTCCCTCTGTATAAATTTCTGCCTGGATGGTCTCATTTGTTCTTTTAGGCCGAATTAATCATTATCTCCTTATGAAGCTGTATCTATCAGTAAATGTTGTAGAGTCCCATTTGCTTCAAGGGTCTGCCTTTCTAGGCAATCCACTTTCCTTTCTTTTCCCCTACCCCCAAATAATCAAATTTAGGGTTTTTCTTCCCTTCCTCTCATTTCTTTTTGTATTGTTTGTCTTTCTCATCATCTTCTTGCCTGTTTCACACTTGCCACTATCCATGTCAGAACTTTGAGGTGTGAACCTATTCTTTCTGTTTTGTCACTATAAACAAGATCCAAAGCTCATTCTCGTCATGTTATCTCAAAGCCATTTGCCAAAAGGATCCAGAGAATATTTAGGGTGAAACAACAGTTCCAAAGCAGCCTCAGAGGGAAGATATATTCAGTAGGATTAATCCCTTGCTTCGAGGAAGAAGACAGATCCAATATTCCTAACTTGTTTAGGATATCTGCTTCCTTGGCTGGCACATTAAATCAGGGATAGCAGACCCTCAGGCTTCTGGCCTTTCTTTGCTATCACTGTCTCTCTCTCATTCTTTCTCTCTCTCTACTTAGCTCTTACCCAAGTGAAATGTAAAATCTTTCAATTGGGTTTAAGTTTTAAATACTAATGGATGCTTGGGGAAATTGGCCATGGGTGGAGTTTTGTGAAAAGAAGAGATTCTGCAGGATGATATGTGCCCTCACATTCACTTCCTAGCCACCTTTCCTTGCCTACAGAATAGGCTGCAATTTGTTAGGTCAGTGCCTGCTGTGTATTCTAGGGGCCTTTTAATTTTTTATATCCCTCTCTCTTGGATGGAGGAAGTTTAGATTATATTGGAGCCAGGATTTTATTTGCTCAGTGTCCTACTTTGCTCTCCCCAAATCTCTGAGGGAGAGATTGTTATTGTTGATATTTTACTAGAATATCTCTATCTCTCCCAGGGGTATTATTACATAGCTGATGACTCATTGACTAGAAAGTCACTAAGTAACTGCCCCTTCCATAAGATTCTTCCAGCTCTGCTGCTAGTCCTTATGTAGCTTTCCAAGCAATTCTTTAAAAGACAGGATGTATAAATTTTATATCCCTTTTGAAAGAAATTCAGTCATCATATCTTATTGTTTTTTACAACCTTTGTTCTACTGAATATTATTCCTTTTATTACTTATTTATTTTATTTGTTTTTGGCTGCACTGTGCTGCTTGCAGGATCTGGGGGCACGTCAGTGAAAGCACCAAGTCCTAACCACCAAGACCACCAGGGAACTCCCAATTTTTAAGGGCTTTATGGAGGTATTATTGACATATAATTAACATATAATTGACATATTATTGACATATAACAAACTGCACGGATTTAAAGAGTATAATTTCATACGTTTTCACATATGTATACACACCTGAAACCATCACCACACTTAAGAAAATGAACATATCCATCAGGCCCCAAAGTTTCCTTGAGCCACTTTGCCATCCTTCTCTCCTGCCCCTGCCAACTCCTAATTCTTAGGCAGCCATGGATCTGCCTTCTGTCACTGTAGATTAGTTTGCTTTTTCTAGAATGTTGGATACACGGACTCAAAATAGAATGTATTCTTTTTTATCTGGCTTCATTCATCATATTATTTTGAAATTCATCCATGTTATTATGTGTATCAACAGTTCATTCTTTATTGCTGATATGGGGTATCTGTAGATATTGGACAATTGTAGATATACCACAATTTCCTTATCCACTCACCTCCTGATGGACATTTGGGTTGATTCTAGTTTTTGGTTATTACAGATGGAGCTGCTATGAACATTCATGTGCAAGACTTTGCATAGTTTTATACTTTCATTTCTCTTGGATAAAACCTTCAGGTGGAATGCCTGTATTGTACAGTGGGAACATGTTCAACCTTTTAAGAAACTGTCAAACAGTTTTCCAAGTGGTTGTACTATTTTACATCCCTACCAGCAATGTACAAGAGTTCCAGTTCCTCCACGTCTTTGCTATATTCTGTTGAATACTGAGTGCTGTCTTGACAACATGGACTTGCTCTAATTATACCTAAGGAGAAAGTCGGTTTTTTGTTTTTTTGTTTTTGGCTGTGCTGCGCACCTTGTGGGATCCCACTTCCCCGACCAGGGACTGAACCCAGACCCTCCTTGGCAATGAAAGCGCAGAGTCCTAACCACTGGACCACTAGGGAATTCCCTTTGTTTTCGTTTTTGGTATAGGAGTGCATGTAAATCTGTGGTTGAGACAAACAATCATACTGTTATAACAAATGTTATCTGCTCTTAAAATCCAGGTTCCTATTACCTTCTTACAGAAAATCACATCCCACTGAGAAGAAATAAGACAATAAAATTCAAGTATTAAAAAATAAGAAAACCATTGACTTCATATTTCATAGCCAAGGTATTTTAACACATATTCTCCGTGTCAGTGCTGCTGTTTCGCCCTAGGAGCCCCCGTCTTAAGTGCTGGGTGCAAGGACTCTGCATGCGGAATAGGAATAAGTTTTGCAAATTTATATTTGCAAATAGATGATACATTTCTCATCACATTTTTGGGGTTTGAAATGTAAAATTAAACAGTCAGATTGTTTGATGATGAATGCTTTTTTTTTGATAATACATAAGTGATTTGCCAAGTACTCCTCTGGTAAAGGAATAGACTTATATGTATTAAACTCATCCAGGGCAGTGATGCTAAGGAATTAAGTCACAGACCAAGCTATCTGATGAGCATTTCTTCCCTCAAGAATTACTGTTTGAAAAATGCAGACAAATGCAATAGAAGTTTTTCTGTGTTTCTAGTCCCTCACTGTAGATTTTGCTCTGGAACATTTGTACAAAACATAAAGCCATTACTATCACTTCTGGCTGTACACCACTCAAATAACACAGGGACTAACTAGTTAATGATGAATCAACTCTTCCTGCCAGAGCTAACACCAGCAGGATGCAGTCTCACTACTAGAAAGTCCTTGGGCTCTACTGTTGATGGCTTTATGGGTTGAGTCACCTTGAGGCAAATTCCCTTTGGTAGTTCAGTAAATAAAATCTTTTCACTGCATTTGCTAGAGCAAATACAGTTAGAGCAATGATCCAGGGTTTTGGACTATTTAAAAACCCTAAAATTCTTGAAGTCATCCCACAGTGGTACAGTGTTTTAACCTTCTATTGTATTGTGTTCCAATCAAAGTTTCAGTGAACCATTCTGTCTGATTGTTAGAGATGACAGATGTGAATGAAGCCATGTCCAAGACAACAGGGATCATCTTAAAATTAAGTAAAACTGAGATACACAATATGTTTTCAGTATCTTAAATTGCTGAGAAAAAAATATTTTAAATGAGGGATATAATTGTTCAAAAGCGATATCAGGTGGAAGAGAAGTTTTCCACTCAAGAGCAGAGAGGAAATACAGAATGTATGTATCTTTTAAAATTTCACTTAGCATTAAGTTATGGGCATTTTCCGAATTTGTATGAACTCCTTGTAATCATTTATGATTGCATAACAGCCCATCAAATGTATATATAGACTTAATGTCTCACATTTGTTTTCATGTTTTTGCAAATTGAATTAATGTTGTGATGAAAAAAATATGTAGAACAAAGCTTTTTCCATATTTGGAAATGTTTCTTGAGGATAGAGTCCAAGAAATGGAATTACTTTAACAAAGGATATTAATCTCTTAGCTTTACTATCAAACGTTAAAGTACTTCCCAAAAAGATTGTGCCAATTTGCACCCCACTGGCAGTAAGAACTTGTTTCATTGAAACCTCACCAGGGTTAGGCGTTTTATAATTTTTTAATATATGCTAATTTAAGAGAAAATATTGCTGTGTTTTAATTGCATTTTAAATTACTAGAGATTGTTTGTTCTTAACATTTGCTTGCTTCTGAATCATCTACTTGTACCATTAAACATTTATATCTTTTGAAGTATCCATGCTTTTATTTATTGATGTATATGAGCTTCTTAGACATTAAAAATATCAACCCTTGGTCTATCCATGCACAATTTACCACAAACGAAAAATCAGCACTTCTGCCTGGGTCTGCAGTTCTAAAATAGCCATAGGTTGAAACATCCCTAAAAGCAAAACTAAGTCTAAGCTAAATCTTTTTTTTAAATTGCAGTTTTGTTACCGACCCTCCAGAGTTGGTCCCCAACAAGGGTCCTTCTGCCTGGCGTCCTTGGAGCCAATGGAAGGAGACAGAGCTCAGTTCAGAAGCAAAAGGAAGCTTTTATTCTTTTTTTTTTTTTTTTTTTGCGGTACGCGGGCCTCTCACTGTTGTGGCCTCTCCCGTTGCGGGGCACAGGCTCTGGACGCGCAGGCTCAGCGGCCATGGCTCGCGGGCCTAGCCGCTCTGAGGCATGTGGGATCTTCCCGGACCGGGGCACGAACCCGTATCCCCTGCATCAGCAGGAGGATTCGCAACCACTGCGCCACCAGAGAAGCGCTGTTTTTTTTTTTAACATCTTTATTGGAGTATAATTGCTTTACAATGGTGTGTTAGTTTCTGCTTTATAACAAAGTGAATCAGTTATACATATACATATGTTCCCATATCTCTTCCCTCTTGCGTCTCCCTCCCGAAGCTTTTATTCTTGAACAAAGACGGGAAGTAAGCGCTCTCACATGCTCTCCTGGCCAAGCCCCGCTGTGGGCGGGGCTGCTTTGTAGAGATCTGTGCACCGGGAGGCGGGTGGAGTTCTCGCGAGGCGGGTGGAGTTCTCGCGAGGCGGGTGGAGTTCTCGCGAGGCGGCGCTGGCGTGTTGCTCACAGTCCAGATCGCATATCTGCGCACGACCCACCACCACCATCTTGAATCCTCGTGTCGGTGCTGCTGTTTCGCCCTTGGAGCCCCGGTCTGAAGTGCTGGGTGCAAGGACTCTGCACGCGGCACTCTCTGAGCAAGCGAAAGTAGACAAAGCACAAAGGAAACGAAAAAGGTTAGACTTTATTACCCAGAATTCTATTTGTATTTCCCTGGCATTGTTAATGGGCTTTGCTGGTGACAGTTTAACTTTGACCTCCTTTCATAGTGTCTCAGTTTACCGCTGCCAAAACAATATTCCAAGGAAGATATTTTCCGCTGCGTTCGTATTTTAGCTATTTGCACTCATGGTCTTTCTGTTTCCCAAACTTATAATACCTTCTGTATTTTGTAACAGTTTGTTTGAACCCTGTTCCCAGAAAACTGACTGAGCCAGAGCTTAGTGTATAGCTTATCTCAGGATCACAGTCTGCGGGGAAGTGAAGGAAGCAGGACCAGGTGGGGGTATATATACCTGTGCTGCAGACACAGCAAAGGTCTCAGCTGATTTTCCAGGGAGCTCTGAAGCTGGGATGGCCCTTCAGAGTTGTTATCCTGCCCTGAGATAATGGGACTAGGCTTTCCACCCCAAGCATAACTGGTCTTTGGATGAAGTTTGCTCCTAGAGAGGGAGTGTGACCTTGTGGCAGTTGGCTGTTTTTTTGGCTTTTGGCAATTCCTGGACTGGGACTTAGCTAAGAACTATCAGCCACCAGCATTCCTGGCCACGGGGATAATGAATGTCTCAGTTCTCAAGGTGGAATTTGGGCTGATGGATCACAGCATCTGCTACAGGGTTGAAAACACTGGCAAGACTTGCAGTTCTTTGGGTCGACTGACTTCTCTGACATATCTGGTCTTCTATAGGCCTGAGAAGTTGAGTATGGCTTTGTTAAACCTAATCTGGTCTCAAGTCCAATCAATTCTGGGTCTTATCTAGTGCTTTATCTTAGAACTTTGGATCAGGTTCATGCTCTTCCTGGGACATAGAACTGCCATATCTGTGTGGCTATGTAGGTTTTAACTGAATTACACATACTCACCTTATTGGCCCAAGGAGAGGCCTGCACCAAGCCCTCCAGACCTGATAGGATTCTGGGAAAACTGGACTCCCTGAGACCATTATATACCAAAGTGGGTCTCACTTCTTCCTTTTCCTCTAATGTACCACATTCTCATTCAATCTGGACTTGATAGTCCTTGATTGGTTCATAAATCAATCAGTCTTGAACTTTGATGTTGACAGAGCGGTTACCCAGGCATTGGCTTGAATGCTTAAATCAGCTTTGAGGTGAAATCTGTAGGCCCCAACAGAGGATATTCGTTTTGCAGGGTCATTTCTCTTTAAATATATATTACGATCTACAACTAGGGAACAGATGTGCAGAGGCCCCTAGAAATAAAAGATGGCAGTGCTCAGAACCTAGCTATATCTATGGTAAGGCACGGTGAATGCCTAATGAAGAATCATAGTTTCATTGCTCAAAAAAATGCCAGTGCCACTCAAAGCAGGTGAGGAGGAGTCAAGGGAGATGTTAAGTCCTGCCTTGAAGATTGGCAGGACTCACAGACCATCTTCTTATCTGACCCTTCTCCCTGAGATGGCCCAACCCCTTTGGCTTTGCCTCTTCTCTTCCACATTACCATGTACTCATACAAAGAGTAGTGAGAAGCATAATTTAACTGCTCCTGGAGTCAGAGGAACTTGACTCTAGGCTTTCTGCATGTGCGACTATAAAGAAATCAGGTAACTACCCTGAGCCTCAGTGTTCTCCTCTGTAAAATGGGGGCAGTAGTCCTGGCCTGGTTCTTGTGGTTGTTCTAATGGCATTAATGTATTAATACTTTATTTCTTGAGCATCATGGAAGTACAAGGTGTTCCACTTAAGTCAATTTTTTCAGATAATAGACCCACCTCGGTGGCATAATATTAACTATTTTTAGCAGAAATCTTTTAAAAACTATGTTATACACTTGAAGTTTTGGAAAGTAGTTCACAGTAAGCATAACTTAATCTTTTTGATCACTTAGGCCACCATCATGAATATCAGTTGTACCTTGATGTCATATGGTCCATATAAGCTATGTTTTTCTTCAATTTTAACTTTTTTTTTGAAATATAGTATACATCCAGAAAAGTGCACAAACTGAACACAACTGGGTAATTAGCACTCAAATAAAGAAACAGAACCTGCACCCCTCCAAGAGAAAGCATCATCCTGACTCCTAGTAGCATAGATTAGTTTTGCCTTAAACACTATCTCACTGTAATTATATTTATTTAACAAGGAGAATTTCTCATCTCTTCTTATATGCTCTCACAAATTTTATCTTATGTGTAATTCAGTATACTTTCATTCTGCCTTGTTTATTGGTTAGTTTTTGAGCAATTCATTTATTCAGGCTACGTTTTTGAATATTTGCTATATGCCAGGCACTGTTCTAGGAATTGGGGACAAGACACTCATAGTCCCTGCCCTCATGGAATTTACATTCTATTGGGAAGTACAAACAACAAGAGTAAACACATAAAATTACTACAGATTGTCTTTAGTGTTATGATGGGAATCACTAAAGTGCTATGATAGGTGGTAAAGTGAAACACTTTTAGTGAAATTATCAAGGAAGGTCTTTTTCAGGAGTGACGCTGAGGTTGAGTAAGAGCCAGTCATGCAAAAGCCAGGGGAAGCATGCTCTAGGCAGAGGAACAGCAAGTTCAAAGCCCCCAAGTTGAAAAAGAGTTTAGCATATTCTAGGAACTAAGATGGGGCCTATGTCCCTGTCCCTGTGTGGAGGAGGTGTTTTTTTTTTTTTTAAGGTTATGATAACTTTTTTTTGGAGGAGGTGTTTTGAATGAGGGAAGTGTGGAAAGGTGGTAAGGTCTTTCCATGTAAGGTCTTTCAGGGCATGGTGACAATTTTGGATTTTATTTTCTGAGCAGTTGGAAACCATTAGAAGGTTTTACATAGGCGAGTATAATGATCTGATCTACCTTCTAGCTGCTGGATATCGGGAAGAGACAAGTTAGAAGGTGTTAAAGACTAGACAAAAGGCTCAAAATGGAGTCGCTTATGCTAAGCCCCACATTACCAAACTGAAATTTAATTTAATTACAGTTTCGGCTCTCCCAGTAATGGAATCTTAAACCAGCCAATCAGGAATCTCCTGATCAGCACTAGTTAGGTAATCTGACTGATAAACCCCTGCCATCCCCTAAAGGAAAGTAATCTTGCAATAATCAATCTGCTTTTTTGCTTAGTCCAACTTCCTGGTTTATGCTTCCTTCTGTCTATAAAATCTTTTACCTTGCATGACTCCTCAGAGCTCCTTTCTATCCTGCTGGATTGGATGCTGCCCAATTCATGAGTTGCTGAATAAAGTCAATAAGATTTTAAAAATTTACTCAGTTAAAGTTTTATTCTTTAATAGAGGCTACTGCAATAGTCTAGCTAAAAGATGCTAGTGGTTTGGATCAAGATTGAGGCAGTGGAGATGGAAATACCAGACAAATTGCAGATCTGTTTTGGAAATAGAATTGACACGGCTTCCCAGTGAGTTGGATATGGGATGTGTGTGTGTCTGTGTGTGTGTGTGTGTGTGCACACGCGCGGAGGGTAGGTGAAGGAAAGGAAGGAGTTCATGTTGACTCCTGGGTTTCTCCTCCAAGCGACTAGATGAATGGTGGCATGGTGGGGTCACTATTTAGTGAGGGGGGAAGCTTGTTTTTTTTCACCGATTCATAAAATTAAGACAATGTTTTTTTCATCAAAGTATTCTCATAAAACCTATTATAGTACTAGGTGAATGTTTGTTAAATAAATGAATTGAATATCCTTTAAGATCAACTGTTACTTTTATAATGGTCAATGTACTTGCCCCTAATAAGTCCACACCTTTTAATTTCTTATTTTTAATCTTATGCGGCCTGGAAACCCCATAATAAAATCCTCTCAACTTCCTGCAATTACATCTACAAACCTTTCTCAGCATTTGCACCAGTCTTTTCCTCATTCCTTCCAGTTGCAGTAGAAACTGAGCTCTGAATTCTCTCTCCTTAGTATTCTCATTATTTCTGGCCATTGTCATTCCTTCTCTTCCTCTTCATCTCCATCTTCCTCCCCCACTTTTATTTTTAACCCTTTCTTTTCTACACTCTCTTTCCCATCAAAATGTAAATCTGCAAATATCTCCCATTCAAAAGACAAAGGAAAAAAAGCTCCCTCTTAAAAAATTGAAGTATAGTTGATTTACAATACTGTGTTAGTTTCACAGACATAGAAAACAACTTATGGTTACCAAAGGGGAGAGAGAGAGGGGAAAGACAGAAAAGTTTCTTTTTGTCCCATCTGCTTCACCTATTGCTTATTCAATCCATTCTCATTTTCTTGCCCACTCACTGTCCAAGCTCTCTCAACTCCCTTGCACAACCAAACTTCTAGAATGAATTGTCTATACTTGATGTTTCTCCTAATTCAGCTCCCACTCTAGCAATCTGTATTCTGTCTCTGCCACTCTGCTCAAACTGGTTTTGCCAAGTTTATCAGTAAGTGTTTTGTCACTAATCTAATTAACATTCCTCAGTTGTCATTTAATTTGGCACTCAACGTTCCCTCCCTCCCTGAGGCACTCTTTTCCCTTTCCTTCTGGAGCAGTACACTCTTGGATTTCTATTTACTTTTCTGGTAGCTCTCTCTCCGACTCTTTTTCTTCTCCCTCTTTCTGGATGTTTTTGTCTTTCATTATATTGCCCTAGGCATCCTCTCTTCCATTCCATGTCCTCTGACTGGGTAGCTCATTTACCCCTGTGGCTTCCTTTACCAGCCATACGGTGGAGACTCCCAAGTCAGACGTCTCTTGTGAGCTCCAGACAAGGTTCATCCAACTGCCACCAAAATATCATAACTTGTGTGTAGGCACCATAAGCTCACTCAACAGGCCTAGAATAAAACTCTTCATTTCCCTGCCATCACTGCTCTCCCTCCTCTATCATCTTAATGAATGACATCATCTTTTACCTGGCTGGAAAGTCAGCCTTCCCTGATTGCCTTCACTGGTTTAGGTCTCCCTGCCACGTGTTCCCTTAATTCTCCTCCAATAATGACACTACATTTTAAAATTTGCTTTATAATACTACATATTTTATTAGAATCATTTGTTCAGTGCAAGATTCATGAGGGCAGGAACTGTTTCTATTTTGTTGTCATAATCCCAACAACTAGCATAAGGAGCTGGCTTATAGTAGGTGTTGAGTATTTGTTTAATGAATGAATGAAATATGTTAGAATTGTGAATTAACTCAGAATGATAGTTTGGGGCTGTCTCGTATGAATAAGTTACATGGGACTTAGTGCATGAACTTTCTTTTTTAGGTGATTAAAGGGAAGGTGAGGAAAAGGCATAGATGTTTCCTGTGTATTGTTAGACATTTCTTCAGCAGTCTTCCTCTGATACTCATTAAAGAAAATGTTCCAGGCCTGAAGTGAAGTAAATGCTATCCTGGTTTAAACCATCACTGCCTACCAAAGTAGTTAAGCATTAAATAGACAACCTAAATTTCATGGAAAAATACGCTTTTCTTTTAATAAGCAATTCTGCTAATTGTTCTAGCCAGTTCTTCCATTTTCAAAACCTAGTCTCGTAATCAAAAGTGAATTTGACAGTCCTGTGTTTAGAGAGTTTTAAGTTATTAAAGTCAGTTTTTATTACGATGTTTTCCTATAGTTGTTTACATGTATTTTTATTTGCTTCTGTCTCTTAGTGTGAAGTAATAGAAAAAATATATATTGGCCTCTGCCCCCGGTTCCTGGCACAGAGCTCTTAAAACCCTTGTAATTTCCTAAGTGATAAGAGTACTAAAGGCATCTTTTGTTCTAATGAAGCAATGCTTGCTGGGCTCCTGGATGGGGACTGGTCACCAGAAAGACCAGGCTATGACTACGAGCTTGGAACGTTCAGGCTCATCCCCCATCTTCCAGGAAGGGGAGGTGGGCTGGAAATTGAGTTAATGATGAATCTTGCCTAAATGATGAAGCCTCCATAAAAATTCCAGTGGTATGGGGCTCAGGGAGCTTCTAGGTTGATGAACTCATGGAGGTGCTGGGAGAGATCCTGGAAGCTCTATGCCCTTTCCTACATACCTTGCTCTATGCATCTCTTCTATCTGGATGCTCATCTGTACCCTTTGTCTTATTCTTTTTATAATAAACTGGTAAGTAGTGTTTGCCTGAGTTCTGTGTCATTCTAGCAGATTACCCAACCCAAGGAGGGGGTTGTGGGAACTCAATTTATAGCCGGTTGGTCAGAAGTACAGTTGATAACCTGGGACTTGTAATTGGCATCTGAAGTGGGGGTGGGGCAGTCTTGTGGGACTGAACTCAGACCTTGTAGGATCTGATGCTAACTCTAGGTAGATAGTGTCAAAATTAAATTGGATTGAATTATAGGACACCCAGCTGGTGTCTCAGAGAATTGCTTGGTGGGGGAACCCCCCCCATTTGGTGGCGGGAAGTGAAGCGTTCTGTGTGAGTAATAAAGAAGAGACACACAAGACAAGCGAGTTTTTCCTACTCACTTAGCAAGTCATAGAGTTGAAGTGAGAAAATAAATTCTAAAAAAATCAATGCTAAGTGAGTATTGCATAATATTGGTGGACTATCACATGAGGAACGTTGTAATCTAAGACTACTAATTCCTTTAGAGCTCAACAATGTAGGCTTCGTTTCATCTTCTTCATTTTCTATATTTTTAAAATCCTTAAACATGTATGAAAGATTCACTGCAATATGAAATCTCTGTTTAAAAACTGCAAAAGCAGCTCTTATGTAACACACATTTTTAATAAAGAAATCCTTGCACCATTATCTAAATACCACAGCTGTCACTGCTTTCATGGACTTTATTTCCTAAATATAGAACAGTTATTAATCACACGATGGGTGCACATACTGTGCAAATGTCTGGAAGAGGAAAATGAGACCAACATACATATTTGACATTATAAATATATCGCAACTTGGCATATTGACATAGTTCCTTAAAAACATAGAGTAAGAAAAGAATCTCAGGTTTAAGACTAATCCTGAAATTACATAACCTTGGCCTTTCTCAGTGATTTGTAACTTATAGTAAGGCAGTTCTGCATACATACATGCATAACACAACCTTAATAATTGCACATTTCATCTAGGGTTAGGTATCTTGGTATATCAGGATATGAGTTATTCACTTAGGAAAACTTCCCAGGAAAGCCTGATCACAAATGCATCTTTTGTTTTCCTTAGACTTCAGGATTCTCAGATTTGCCAAATTCTGGAGTTAGCCCTAGACCCATGGAAACCTGTCTTTCTCTTCTGAGAACGTCTTGTTCACTGCCAAGTTTACTCCATGGTACTGTTAGTCACGGAGAGAGACTAGAACAAAGTTTACACCATTTATTATACTCCAAAACCGTAATGCTTTCCACCTAACCTGAACATGATTGAATTAGGATATGTCTGTAATAAGTGCTTATGCTTTACTTACAACAGATCTGAATACAGATCAACTAATTTTAGATTAATGATCACCTACCAGTAGTATATTAGTTATGTAATGCTGCATTACAAATCACCCCAAAAGTTAGCTGAAAGCAACAGACATTTATTACCTCCCAGTTTCTGTGGGTCAGGAACCTGGGTGCTCCTTAGCTGGCTCAGGGCCTCTCATGAGACTGCAATCAAGGCCTTGGCTGGGGCCACAGTCATCTCAAGGCCCAGCTGGAGGAGGACCCACTTCCCACCTCGTTCATGTGGTTGTTGGCAGGATTCAGTTCCTTGTGGGCTGTTTGGACTGGGGGCCTCAGTTCCTCCCTGGCTGTTGGCTGGAGGCCATTCTCAGTTTCCTGTCACGTGAGCCTCTCCTTAGGGCAGCTCACAAGTTGACAGCTGGCTTCATCAGGGCAAGCAAGCAAGAAAAGCCAGAGAGAAAGTAAGCAAGGCAGAAGTCACCGTCTTTTTGCTCTGATTTCTGGGAGACTTCCTCATCTATATTTTCCAAACCATCTATTGAATTTTTAAACATTTGCTGTCTTGTTTTTGAGTTCTAATAACTTCTTTTGATTGTTTTCTTTTTTTAAACATCTTTATTGGAGTATAATTGCTTTAAAATGGTGTGTTAGTTTCTGCTTTATAACAAAGTGAATCAGTTATACATATGTCCCCATATCTCTTCCCTCTTGCGTCTCCCTCCCCCCCACCCTCCCTATCCCACCCCTCTAGGTGGTCACAAAGCACCGAGCTGATCTCCCTGTGCTATGTGGCTGCTTCCCACTAGCTATCTATTTTACATTTGGTAGTGTATATATGTCCATGCCATTCTCTCACTTCATCCCAGCTTACCCTTCCCCTGCCCCATGTCCTCAAGTCCATTCTCTAGTAGGTCTGCGTCTTTATTCCCGTCTTGCCCCTAGGTTCTTCATGACCATTTTTTTTTAGATTCCATATATATGGGTTAGCATACGGTATTTGTTTTTCTATTTCTGACTTACTTCACTCTGTATGACAGACTCTAGGTCCATCCACCTCACTACAAATAACTCAATTTCATTTCTTTTTATGGCTGAGTAATACTCCATTGTATATATGTGTCACATCTTCTTTATCCATTCATCTGTTGATGGACACTTAGGTTGCTTCCATGTCCTGGCTATTGTAAATAGAGCTGCAGTGCACATTTTGGTACATGACTCTTTTTGAATTATGGTTTTCTCCGGGTATATGCCCAGTAGTGGGATTGCTGGGTCGTATGGTAGTTCTATTTATAGATTTTTAAGGAACCTCCATACTGTTCTCCATAGTGACTGTATCAATTTACATTCCCACTGACAGTGCAAGAGGGTTCCCTTTTCTCCACACCCTCTCCAGCATTTATTGTTTCTAGATTTTTTGATGATGGTCATTCTGACTGGTGTGAGATGATATCTCATTGTAGTTTTGATTTGCATTTCTCTAATGATTAGTGATGTTGAGCATTCTTTCATGTGTTCGTTGGCAATCTGTATATCTTCTTTGGTGAAATGTCTGTTTAAGTCTTCTGCCCATTTTTGGATTGGGTTGTTTGGTTTTTTGATATTGAGCTGCATGAGCTGCTTGTAAATTTTGGAGACTAATTCTTTGTCAGTTGCTTCATTTGCAAATATTTTCTCCCATTCTGAGGGTTGTCTTTTCGTCTTGTTTATGGTTTCCTTTGCTGTGCAAAAGCTTTGAAGTTTCATTAGGTCCCGTTTGTTTATTTTTGTTTTTATTTCCATTTCTCTAGGAGGTGGGTCAAAAAGGATCTTGCTGTGATTTATGTCATAGAGTGTTCTGCCTATGTTTTCCTCTAAGAGTTTGGTGGTGTCCGGCCTTACATTTAGGTCTTTAATCCATTTTGAGTTTATTTTTGTGTATGGTGTTAGGGAGTGTTCTAATTTCATTCTTCTACATGTAGCTGTCCAGTTTTCCCAGCACCACTTATTGATGAGGCTGTCTTTGCTCCACTGTATATTCTTGCCTCCTTTATCAAAGATAAGGTGACCATATGTGCGTGGGTTTGTCTCTGGGCTTTCTATCCTGTTCCATTGATCTATCTTTCTGTTTCTGTGCCAGTACCATACTGTCTTGATTACTGTAGCTTTGTAGTATAGTCTGAAGTCAGGGAGCCTGATTCCTCCAGCTCCGTTTTTCTGTCTCAAGATTGCTTTGGCTATTCGGGGTCTTTTGTGTTTCTATACAAATAGTGAAATTTTTTGTTCTAGTTGTGTGAAAAATGCCATTGGTAGTTTGACAGGGATTGCATTGAATCTGTAGATTGCTTTGAGTAGTAGAGTCATTTTCACAATGTTGATTCTTCCAGTCTAATAACATGGTATGTCTCTCCATCTATTTGTATCAACTTTAATTGCTTTCATCAGTGTCTTATAATTTTCGGTATACAGGTCTTTTGTCTCCTTAGGTAGGTTTATTCCTATTTTATTCTTTTTGTTGCAGTGGTAAATGGGAGTGTTTTCTTAATTTCACTTTCAGATTTTTCATCATTAGTGTATAGGAATGCAAGAGATTTCTGTGCATTAATTTTGTATCCTGCTACTTTACCAAATTCATTGATTAGCTCTAGTAGTTTTCTGGTAGCATCTTTAGGATTCTCTGTGTATAGTATCATGTCATCTGCAAGCAGTGACAACTTTACTTCTTCTTTTCCGATTTGGATTCCTTTTATTTCCTTTTCTTCTGTGATTGCTGTGGCTAAAACTTCCAAAACTATGTTGAATAATAGTGGTGAGAGTGGGCAACCTTGTCTTGTTCCTGATCTTAGTGGAAATGGTTTCAGTTTTTCACCATTGAGGACGATGTTGGCTGTGGGTTTGTCATATATGGCCTTTATTATGTTGAGGAAAGTTCCCTCTATGCCTACTTTCGGGAGGGTTTTTTTTTTTTTTTTTTTTTGCGGTATGCGGGCCTCTCACTGTTGTGGCCTCCCCCCGTCGCGGAGCACAGGCTCCGGACGCGCAGGCTCCGGACGCGCAGGCTCAGCGGCCATGGCTCACGGGCCCAGCCGCTCCGCGGCATATGGGATCCTCCCAGACCGGGGCACGAACCCGTATCCCCTGCATCGGCAGGCGGACTCTCAACCACTGCGCCACCAGGGAGGCCCTCGGGAGGGTTTTTATCATAAATGGGTGTTGAATTTTGTCGAAAGCTTTCTCTGCATCTACTGAGATGATCATATGGTTTTTCTCCTTCAGTTTGTTGATATGGTGTATCACATTGATTGATTTGCGTATATTGAAGAATCCTTGCATTCCTGGGAGAAACCCCACTTGATCATAGTGTATGATCCTTTTAATGTGCTGTTGGATTCTGTTTGCTAGTATTTTGTTGAGGATGTTTGCATCTATGTTCATCTGTGATATTGGCCTGTAGTTTTCTTTTCTTTGTGACATCTTTGTCTGGTTTTGGTATCAGAGTGATGGTGGCCTCGTAGAATGAGTTTGGGAGTGTTCCACCCTCTGCTATATTTTGGAAGGGTTTGAGAAGGATAGGTGTTAGCTCTTCTCTAAATGTTTGATAGAATTTGCCTGTGAAGCCATCTGGTCCTGGGCTTTTGTTTTTCGGAAGATTTTAAATCACAGTTTCAATTTCAGTGCTTGTGATTGGTCTGTTCATATTTTCTATTTCTTCCTGGTTCAGTCTCGGAAGGTTGTGCATTTCTAAGAATGTGTTCATTTCTTCCAGGTTGTCCAGTTTTTTGGCATATAGTTGCTTGTAGTAATATCTCATGATGCTTTGTATCTCTGCAGTGTCAGTTGTTACTTCTCCTTTTTCCTTTCTAATTCTATTGATTTGAGTCTTCTCCCTTTTTTCTTGGTAAGTCTGGCTAATGGTTTATCAATTTTGTTTATCTTCTCAAAGAACCAGCTTTTAGTTTTATTGATCTTTGCTATCTTTTCCTTCATTTCTTTTTCATTTATTTCTGATCTGATCTTTATGATTTCTTTCCTTCTGCTAACTTTGGAGTTCTTTTGTTCTTCTTTCTCTAATTGCTTTAGTTGAAAGGTTTGGTTGTTTATTTGAGATGTTTCTTGTTTCTTAAGGTAGGATTTATTGCTATAAACTTCCCTCTTAGAACTGCTTTTGCTGCATCCCATAGGTTTTGGGTCGTCGTGTTTTCATTGTCATTTGTTTCTCGGTATTTTTTGATTTCCTCTTTGACTTCTTCAGTGATCTCTTGGTTATTAAGTAGTGTGTTGTTTAGCTTCCATGTGTTTGTATTTCTTACAGATTTTTTCCTGTAATTGATATCTACTCTCACAGCGTTGTTGTCGGAAAAGATGCTTGGTAAGATTTCAATTTTCTTAAATTTACCAAGGCTTGATTTGTGACCCAAGATATTGTCTATCCTGGAGAATGTTCCATGAGCACTTGAGAAGGATGTGTATTCTGTTGTTTTTGGATGGAATGTCCTATAAATATCAATTAAGTCCATCTTGTTTAATGTATCATTTAAAGCTTGTGTTTCCTTATTTATTTTCATTTTGGATGATCTGTCCTTTGGTGTAAGTGAGGTGTTAAAGTCTCCCACTAGTATTGTGTTACTGTCGATTTCCTGTTTTAAAGCTGTTAGCAGTTGCCTTATGTATTGAGGTGTTCCTATGTTGGGTGCATATATATTGATAATTGTTATATCTTCTTCTTGGATTGATCCCTTGATCATTATGTAGTGTCCTTCCTTGTCTCTTGTAACATTCTTTATTTTTTATTTATTTATTTATTTTTTGCGGTACGCGGGCCTGTCACTGTTGTGGCCTCTCCCATTGCAGAGCACAGGCTCTGGACGCGCAGGCTCAGCGGCCATGGCTCACGGGCCCAGCCGCTCCGTGGCATGTGGGATCCTCCCGGACCGGGGCACGAACCTGTGTCCCCTGCATCGGCAGGTAGACTCTCAACCACTGCGCCACCAGGGAAGCCCCATTCTTTATTTTAAAGTCTATTTTATCTTCACCCCACTGCCCACCCCCGTCTCCTCCCGTGAAGGGGCTTCCCAGTGTGTGGAAAGCTTTCCTCCTTCACAGCTCCCTCCCACTGGTGCAGGTCCCGTCCCTATTCTTTTGTCTCTGTTTTTTCTTTTTTCTTTTGCCCTACCCAGGTATGTGGGGAGTTCCTTGCCTTTTTGGAAGTCTGAGGTCTTCTGCCAGCGTTCAGTAGGTGTTCTGTAGGAGTTGTTCTACATGTAGATGTATTTGTGATGTATTTGTGGGGAGGAAGGTGATCTCCGCGTCTTACTCTTCCGCCATTTTGAAGCTCCTCTCTGTTTGTTTTCTGAATGTTCTTTTGTTATAGTATCCTAGTGTTTTTTCACACATGCCATATTTTCTCTTAACTCCCTGGGGACATTAATAATGAAACATTTATATTCATTATTGTTCAACTAGAGAGGCAGAAGACGAGGATGTGTGTGTGTGTGTGTGTGTGTGTGTAAATCTTTGTGTCTGATGCTAGAATGTGAAGCCCACAGGGCAGGGAGTCAGGAAGGAAAGATGGCTGTAAAGTGAGGAAGAGAAAAGGCAGGGTAGAACCCCACAAGGACAGACTGAAATCCATGTTAGTTTTTGTTGACCCTGACCTTAAGTGGGTGTGGCTGTGATGCTTCCTCGAAGAGTAAAACACACACACACCTGCCTCAGGCATTGGGGATGCTACAGGAGAATCCGGGGAAAGGTAGAACAGTTGCAGGTCCAGCTGCTGCCTCACACCAATGAGTGAGTCGACAGATCAGCAACAATATGTATGAGCTACAAAATGCCTGCTGCTTCCCTTCTGTGCTCCAGATTTCCCAAGACTCTCCCCTGTTACTGACCGTAACTGGAAACATACAAGAAAGGGAATTCTGGAAAATGTAGTTCAGCCTAGCCAAGCTGACACATTGTAACGCCACCACAATTACCAAGCCATTCCTATAGATTGCTAGCTAATCAATTATACCACAACGCTTGAAAATGCATCTCATAGAGATTTACTTAGTCATCCAACATTTATTGAATCCCAGTAGGTACAGTCCCTGCTTTCAAGGAATTCACAGTTCAATGGGAAAAACAGAAAAATCAATGGAGAGCAAGAGTTCAGAGGGAGTTCCAGAACTCTACATTCTCTGGTTACAATAATCTATTCCTCAGTCTCCGTATCACCATTGACAGGAATGAAAAGGAGACCAGAGCTCTGCACGTTTCTGGCAAAACCTCCATGTCCAAGCCCTCTTACCCGCTCACTATCTGCCTTGAGAGCACCAGGAATGGTCTCACAGTGACGTGAAGCCCATGACAGCTCCCATCTCAGCTCCCATTTGTCTTCCTTGCTTTGTTTTTCTCTGTAGCACTTACAACATTTTGACCCACGGTTTATCTCGCTGAATTATTTGTTTGTCTATCTTTATCCATTACAATGTAAGCTTTAAATGGGCAGAGAATTCTTCTGTGTGATCACTGTTAATGTCTTCAGAAGAAACTGCCTCACACTTAATATACATTCAATACATACTTGGAAGTAAATCATCTACTCATCTCAAGGAGGCAACCCACGATACCTATCATGGTTTTATTTAACTGAGAAAGAGATGGAATGAATAAAAGGTATTCAGATGCCATATTTATCTATCAGTTTAGATGACATGAATGTTCTGGAAAAATTCTCTTTATTCATATATTTAGAAGAAATGATCCACAGAAACAGCCTCAGTGAGCTACCTAATCTTATCTTCTGAGGAAGAGTGTAGAAGAATGCTTATCTTGCTCCTTGGTGTTTTTGACAGACCACCAGTCCTCTATTGATTCTGGTTTTCTTAAAATTGTGAAGATTTTTTCTAAAATATTATTTGAACCTGAGCATATTTATATAGTTTTTCCTACTCATCATTTTTAATACCCCAGCAGTTTCAAGGTTTATAGATAAGCTAAGACAATAGTTCCTAGATGCCAGTTGGTCTCAAAAGTATAATTTAATGTCTTCTTCCCAAAAGCTGTTGTTTGGCGTTGCTGGTATGCAGTGCCAAATCTGGGATTATTTAAGCCAGATGAAAGTAAGAGTGACTGAGAAGTGGGTTTTAAGGGTCATCAGGATTTTCTTCAGAACCAAACTGCCATCTGTTCCTCATTACATAAGAGGCAATGCTATGTGCTCACCAAATGCCATTTCGTTTTCTACTGTCTGGATACACAGGAAGGTTACAATTCCCAAATTCCATTGCCTTGAGGTTGTAGCCGCGGCACTGGATTCTGGATAATGAGTTGGCATGTAGAAGTGGGTGGAGAACTTGTTTTCTAAATGGCATAGTTTCAAGATGGTGGAGCTTCTATACCTTGGGTGACTGAGTGTATAGCACAGTCTCCCATTGACTGTATTGATTGTGTAATGTGAGTGAGAAGTAATCTTTTGTCGGGTTAAGCCGCTGAGCTTTTAGGGTTTGTTATTGTTTCCTGACTAATCTGCCCACCTTTGATAGGAACCTGTGACTGAACTGAAAAATTCAGAATTTAGATTAGAATTATATTCTGGTTCCTAGGCACACATCTCAGAAAAAGCTACTTTACTCCACAATGTCGGAAGTTCCTAACTAGGAGTTTGCTGGGATCCCTCCCTTCTTTCTTAAGAGGTGTCATCTGCTTATCTATAACCATAGCCAAAAGGTTTGGTCTTATTTTCTGCATATGCTCTCTCCAGAACATTTCTCTTAGGGGCTTGGTGCTTTCTGCTACCTTTGGCTTAACTGCGGGAAACTTTCCAGGGCCGGAAATTGCCACAGTGTTCTCTCTCAGAGATATGGGGGATTCCCTCTGGCTACCCTGTCCCTAAAGGGATAAAGTGTTTTTAGAAAAGAGGAACAGAGAGTAGAGATATAAATCAAAGTTCTTGTTTCATTTGAGTTTCTTTTCCATCTCCCAAGGGATGCACCCAGAGCCATAGGTCTTCCCTTGGAGAAGGCCACCCTTCGCCAGCTCCCCCTGATTCCTAATTGGCTTTTCTCTCCTTAGTTTTGGCCTCTGCTTCCCAAGAATACTATCTTTCAAATCTTTCAGTCTGAATAGTCTCTCCTCCCTATCAGGAGAACCACATCCCATCCCACAGAAGATTGGTGTGGCTCCGTATTCAACAAAGAGGTGCACCACCCAGCTCTTCTTCAAGGAAGGCTTTGCCTTCAGGGTCTGTCTCATCTGCAGAAAGCAGCCTTGTGGGAGCTCATGCCCTTCCAGGGCAGCCCATATCCAATGACTAAGGGTGGCAGTGGTATAAAGGTCCTGCTCTTTTGTCCTGATAGGAGGCAACTCTGATGAACAATTCTATCTTCAGAGATCCTCACTGGATTGAACTGGGCTGTATTGGGCCTGCACTGTAGCTCAGCTTCTCCCTCTGCTCCCCTTTCTTGTAAACATATTGATCTCTAATAAGCATCTTGTACCCCAGACTCTATCACAGCTTCTGCTTCCAGAGAACTCAACCTGCAAGAGGTTCTCTGGATCCTGTCCAGTTCCTGAAGTCATCACTAAATCTCCTGCGTTTTGCCCGATAGATCTTGATGTTTGTTACCAGTTGTTCTGCAGGCAGTGGTGGGGGAAGGCTGTGTGTATGGGTAGAGATCTACTACTGACCAGGAGAGCTGTCAGCTATGCAGCTCCAGAACTCAGTGACTTACTCACGTCTTTTAAATGCTATCACTCATTTCTTTTAGAGATCATATAATCCAAATACATATTGAGAAAAAATATTCCCTCAATTAGCAAAGAGCTGTCTCTGCTTTTAGATACAGTGTAATATGTCTCTTTTTTTGGTATTATTTTGAGAATAATACAACTGCTATCATTGATATTTCTGCTATAATTCAATAATTCAATTCTGCTATGGAAAAGAAAATTAAATGGGACAGATGAAAGCCACGAGAAGTGTTAAGCATAAATAGTAATAAGTTAGAAGCTCATTAGATATATGCAGAATTCACAGAATCTGTTAAGTATAGATAATGAGTAAGCATGTAGCTTGTGAGACAGGCAGAACATATAAGAGGTTTTAAATTTAGACAGTAAGTTAGTAACCTAAAAGATATGTTAAAAGATAGATAGAATAAATGGAGTATGGAATAGAATAGACAGGAGTGTTCTTATGGATAGAAAGTAATGGAAAAACCAAGACCAAATCATGATGATGCTACTTCTGGTTGACAGTTATGTCACCCCTAAACTGGCCACCTATTGGTGGCATCCTGTAGGGTACAATTATGGCTTCACACGTGCTCTTCCCAAACAAAAGAAATGAATCTCATAGCTGTTCTGCAAGCTTATTGACAGGCTACATCTGTGTCTAGGAGTGCCTGTCTCTGGAACCCACAATACATAGTTTTCTAACTGCATCATCAGTGGGCAAAGGCTGAGGGCGCAGAGAAGGAGAGAGAGAGAGGACATTCTGAAGATTCAGGTGTGTGGTTCTTCCACCCTGCTTGTCTTATCTTAAGTGTATTAAACTATCCCATCTTTTCCTTCTTGCTTCTCATTGTGTTTCAAATAGATTTAATAAACTATTTGTTTATTATTTGCTTCATAATTTGATCTGTGAACCTTCCTGTTCTGTAACCTCTGGGATTCTGGAATAGCTTGCCTGATATCGATGATGGCTACCATTGTATCAGAATGATTTCCCACATGATACAGTAGGTCACCATTATTTTGTTTTCTTACTAAGAAACTCATTGCTCTTAACAGGCAATCACAACAGAGCACCACTAATATTTAATAGCAACTTTTTCTGTTTCATGGGGAAGCACATTAGTTTTTTACTTCAATGACTATGGTGGTTTTAAAATAAGTTCACAGATTCTTTGATGTTTCTCCTTTCAAGACAAGATGTGGAGTTTAATTTCCTTCTCTTTAAGTGTGCACTAGATTTAAGAGACTCACTTCTAATGAATAGCATATGGCAAAAGTGGTGCTATATAATTTCCAAGACTAAGTCATAATCGCACTGTGGCTTCCTCCTTGCTTTACTCTGTCTTGGATCATTTCCTCTTAGGGAAACCAACTGCCATGTTTTGAGGACACTCAAGCAGCCCTATGGTATGACCAGTCTGGTGAGGAACTAAGGCCTCTGGCGAACAGCCATATGAGTGAGCTTGGAGTTGGATCCCCCCAGCCCCAGGCTTTCCTTCTCTTTGAGTGTAGGATGACTTCGGTCCTGGCCAACATTTTGATTATGACCTCACAGCAGACCCTGAATCAGAACCACCCACTAAGCCACTCAAATTTTCGATCCACAGAAAGTGTTGGATAAATATTTGTTGTTTTAGGCAAATTTTGGGGTAAGTTGTTACTCAGCCATGGGTAACTAATGCAATAACCCACTATGATGGGTAGCTGAGGGTGAGGGCTTCTTACATATGAATATTCATGGGAAAAGGGTCTTTTATTTCCTTCCAAAATTTTGACTTTATCTTGTGACATACAGAGAGCAGTGAAACCAGCAATCTATAGAGAATGAAAAACAACATCTCTAGGTTTTGTGGAAAGAATTGCAGGAAACTCTGCATTTAAAATTGTTTAATTTTCATGAGTCTGTGCCACCTTCATGATATTAAAAAACTTGGAATAATTTTCTTTGCCCTTTCTGTGTTTGAGTGATGAATGATCTCTCTAAGGGAGTCAACGCCTCGTCAGAGGCAAAAACCTCATGTGGATTTCATGCCTTATCATTGCTCCTCAAATTTGTATTTAACCTAAGGTTGTATTTAATGTGTCAAAAACCAAACCTACCCCATAGAAAAAATATGTTTACTTAATTTAGTATTAGGCTTAAGTCAAACTTCAGGGAACCTCGAAGATTCAGTACTTGCAGGAAAACTGATTTGCAGTCCTGCAGCAGATTTACTTCACAACACAATCGAGTTTATGCCCTTCTTGTTACCATGGCCTGTATATCTTGTGGTCATGCCAAAGTCTTATTGTTTTCTGGTGGACTTGATAAATGGTCCAAAATGTTGGGAGACAGAAATAGTTTGGCTTTTAGCAACTCTTTTACAGTCTTACCTTTCCATCAAGGATTAGCAGGAAAATCTTGAGAGACGACTGTATGCCTTGATTTTCTGTACCAGTACACCCACACAATTGGAATTGTTTTAGAAATTTGTTTCTACATTTTATAGTACTTATAAAACTTTGTGGCATAAATATACATATACGTTTTTGTCCTAAGCTTCAAATGCCCTCACTGGTTTGTAAATTCCTTGTGGGCTGTTTGGAACAAAGAAGAAAGCACAGATAGGCTTTAGAACCAGACAGACGTGGGCCTAAATGCTGGCTCTACTGCTTACCAGCAGCATGACTCAGGCACGGTACATAATGTCCTTGAGCTTTGGTTTCCTCCTCACTAAGATGAACACAAGGATTTTAGTCTCACTGTGGCCTTGTAAGGGCTCAGTGAAGTACTGTATGCTAACAATCTGTCACACGGTAGACACTCTTTCCTTTTCCACCTTTATTCGTCACTCTGGGCCATCCATCACCCATGCCTTCCACCCATGCATGCTCCAGAATATTTCATGGTGCCTACTGCAGTGTTTCTCAGGGGATATTTATTGGATGTAGGTATTATTATTTTATTAATTATATCAATAATACTTCCTTTCCTCAGCCCATACATCTAATCCACAGGAGAGTCTAGTACTTTCTTCAAGATATATCCTGCATCTGCCCTCTTTTGTCACTCACCCTTGGCACCATCCTAGTCCAGGTATGGAGCACTGCAGCAGCCTCGAACTGGCTTTCCTTTTCCACTCTTGATCTGCTTTAATGCCTCCTTCCAAGTAGCAGCAAAAGTAATCTTCTTAAAGTCTGAAACCAATCATGTCACCCCATAGCTCAAAGCTCTTCCTTGGCTTCTCTCTGTATCTGGAACAAAAGCAGACCTCCATCCCATGACCTACAAGGCCCTGCATCACTTGTCCCTGCTCATTTCTCCAACCCAGTCGTAGACCACTTGCCCCTGCTTGATGTGCTGCAGCCCCACTCATTTTCACTTGCTCCGACATGCCCAGCTTTTCCACCCCAGGGATTTACATAAGCTCCTGCCATGCTCTTCCCCTCTGATCTTTGATCTTTGTGGAGCTGCTTCCTTCTTACTTTAGGTCTCAGCTCCGACGTCATCTTCCCAGAGAAGCCTCCCCTGACAGTCCATTCCAAAGTAGATTTCCCTTTCCTTCTACCTTCTTCCCTATATCAGCCCCTTATTTCTCTCCTGCATAGTACTATGATGACTTATTTTACTGATGTCTCTGTTTAATTAATTTTTATCTCTCTCCCCTGCAACCATGTAAGCTGCATGAAGGCAGGGTGCTTGTCTCATTCATCATTATTTTCCCAGTGCTCCTTGCATCTTATGGTGAATAATACAAAACATTAGCTTGTCCCTCCTTTTTTACTCTTCAGTAATCTTCATATTACCTTCCTTCCATCTATAGCTGATGGATAAAGAATAATATAAAGTTTTGGATAAATTGAGAACAAACAGTTGATTGATTTAGTCTGTGTGATTTGCCTTTTCAGTAAAAAGCTTTTACTGAGTCTCCTGGACCGCTCAGTAATGGAGCTTGCAAATAAATACAGCTTAACCAAGAGGCTTTAAAACTCCTTTAAATATTAAGAAAGGCTACAGGATATATTGAGGAAGGGGAGCAGAGAATGTTAGCTTTAATACATCCCAAACTTGAGTCAAGAACCCTATGGCAAAGAGAGGGTAAATAATCTACTGTCTTAAGGAAGTAATTAGCTAAAAAATCATCTAGCACATAATACCCCTACCTAGTAAAATACCCACTAAGGTCTTTTTAAAAATTAAAAAAATTAAAAAAAATTTTTGGTCACACTGCACGGCATGCAGGATCTTAGTTCCCCGACCAGGTATCGAACCTGTGCCCCCTGGAGTGGAAGTGTGGAGTCTTTCCTGCCTCCTGGACCGCCAGGGAAGTCCCACCACTAAGGTCTTTTACAGGGTTCATCTCATTAGATTATTATCATGAATCCTTAGCAGGAGTGCTTCAATACAAGGGTGCTAAGGATATTGCTAAGCATCCCCTAGGTCTGCCTGAGCAGAAACTCCAGTCATCAAAACAGACTGCCAACGTGTGTCAGTGGAGAGCTCTGCCTGCAGATCAACATGGCAGCATGTGTCCCACATGCCAGTGGAGTAGCAGGTGAGCTTTCCTTCAAGGAGCATTTGTAAGAGGAGAGAAAGTGGTAACAGTCTGTTCTGTAGTAAAGGTTTCTGTGACAGTCACATTCCTTCTGAGACCCTCTAGATAACTCCAGGATCCAGTTGATGCTGGAGGGGGGTGGGGGTGAGACAGGCAGTGATGAGTCTCTCAGAATTCTTTGTTCCCTCCCACTGTGGACAGAGCTCTGCTCCTAGAAATATCCCTCCTCCTCATCAGAGGAGTCAGTTTCCAGAGCACAGGTGCCGGGTGAGTTGGATGTTCCCTTATATTCCTGAATTGTAGAGGCTGTACAGTTGACAGAGTAAGGGCATATCCAGCTGTTGGCAGTGCCAACCACAGCCTTGTGGAGCACAGTGCTGGCACACAGCAGGCTTTTTTGGTTAATATTTTTTAAAATTTTGAAATTATTTTATTTTATTTTTATTTTTTTGCGGTACACGGGCCTCTCACTGTTGTGGCCTCTCCTGTTGCGGAGCACAGGCTCCAGACACGCAGGCTCAGCGGCCATGGCTCATGGGCCCATCCGCTCCGCGGCATGTGGGATCTTTCTGGACCGGGGCACGAACCCGTGTCCCCTGCATCGGCAGGCAGACTCTCAAGACACTGCGCCACCAGGGAAGCCCCTGAAATAATTTTAGATTTAGAGAAGAGTTGGAAGATAATACAGAGAGTCCCTGTATTCTCTTTGCCTCGCTACCCCTAATGTTAACATCTTACATAACCATGTGTGGTTATCAAAACTAAGAAATCAACATTGGTATAATACTAGTAACTAAAGACTTTATTAGGATTTCATCAGTTTTTCCCACAATAGGCTATTGATGGCTATGATTTCCAAACAGGAATACCTTTGAGTCAAAAAATAAAAGGGGGGCTTCCCTGGTGGCGCAGTGGTTAGGAATCCGCCTGCCAATGCAGGGGACATGGGTTCGAGCCCTGGTCCAGGAAGATCCCACATGCCATGGAGCAACTGAGCCCATGAGCCACAACTACTGAGCCCGTGAGCCACAACTACTGAGCCCATGCACCACAACTACTGAGCCTGCACTCTAGAGCCTGCGAGCCACAACTACTGAGCCCATGCACCACAACTACTGAGCCTGCACTCTAGAGCCTGCGAGCCACAACTACTGAAGCCTGTGCACCTAGAACCAGTGCTCCACAACAAGAGAAGCCACCACAATGAGAAGCCCACGCACCACAACGAAGAGTAGCCCCGGCTCGCTGCAACTTGAGAAAGCCCACATGCAGCGAAGACCCAATACAGCCAAAAATAAATAAATAAATAAATAAATAAATTTATTTTAAAAAAAGATAAAAGGGAGTACATGTTTGATAAAGTCAAAAATGAGACTCAGGTGTCGGTATTCAACTAGTGGGTCAGGAACCCAGTCTAGATAAAGAGAGCAGCCAAGCATCATTTAAGTTTTCTGAATGTTGTCAGGATACATACTTCTCACTTCTTAATTATGTTGGTCTTTTCTTTAGGCACTATAGCTCTTTCTCTAGTTAACTCTCTCTGCTGTTTTCTTCTCCTGTCAGTCTCTGGTCTTTGGTAATTAGTGGTCCAAGTGAGTAACAAAGTGGTTTGTTAACAATGAATTAGAGCAGAGGGCCAATTTTACTTTGTCCTAAATTAAGATGAAACATAAATTTCTAAGTGCAGCCATGTGTGGGAATTGTAGCAAACAACTGAAAGTAAGTGCTAATAGAATGATTTAATAGAGACAACACTTAATCCAGGCACTTTTGATTTTTTCCAGCTCTAAACTTCGTATTCTTAAATGAAATTAAGTTTCTACATTTAAATCTGGTGTCTGCCATTAAGTTCTAAACTAGAAAGTTCGGCCTGATACTTCATTGCTTGGGACAGGTAAGAAACCAGACATTAAAATTTGATTCGAGGTAATTTGTTTTTTAGAGACCGTAACTGCATGGGACAACCATAGATCAGTGATTTGAGACACCTTTTAGATTCTTGTTCATCTCTCTTTTTTGTTCCTTCACATGTAAATTCTCTTCTGAATACAGTTAACTTTCAGTGCTGGAGCTGTGAGTTTAAACAAGAGGATTTCTCAGAAAACCCTTCAACAAATTCTAAAACCGATTTATTACTATGTGTGGATTATCCCTGTCATGGTAGGACTTATCTTGAAATTGGCACTACCAGACTTCCTTCTTGGCATTAAGACTTGCCTCAAATGAATCAGGGTCTTGGCCCATCAGCAATAACTTTACAGTGTGCAGTGCTCTATAGCTCACAACGCTTTTCTACTTTTGTTCTCATTTTGTCTTTAGGCATCTCAGTGGCATCTGTACTTCATAACTCAAACAACTGGAGCTTTGGATGTGTAGTTGCCCAAGGATCCAGAGTTAGTAAGTGACTGAGTTGGGATGAGACTCTAGGTGTATTTCTTTTTCCTAGCCAAGCAAATTCTTGGTCTTAACTCCAAACAAACCTTAGACACTGTAGTGCTGCCCTCCATGCTGCAGGAGTCTTTGTGTGCTTGCTCTTCTCTCACAGTAGAAGTGGCCTCAAATTTCAATAATGTTCAAATGTCAGTGACTTTCAAATGTAATTTGTCTTTGGCTCTGAAATCAGTTGGCCAAAACTAATCTAATAACATGGAGCTTTCTTTGTTTAATCAAATCATAAGAGAGGCAGTAATAAAGGGCCTTCTCAAATTTTCAGCAGGGGTTATCTCTTTTTATTACTTTAGCTGTTTCCAGTGGAAGTTTTTGCTGCTATAGCATAACTAGAAAATCTAGTTCTGTTCTAGTGTTACTGACCTTGCCTTTTCTAGACTCTTGCCTTGATGACTCTCCCCTGGTCTAACTTTTGTTCATGTATGAGTTTGCCTTTCTAACATTGTTAGGACTCAAGTGAAAGCTTTTTTTTTTTTTTTTTTTTTTTTTTTTTTTTTTTTTTTGCTGTACGCGGGCCTCTCACTGCTGTGGCCTCTCCCGTTGCGGAGCACAGGCTCCGGACACACAGGCTCCGCGGCCATGGCTCGCGGGCCCAGCCGCTCCGCGGCATGTGGGACCCTCCGGGATCGGGGCACGAACCCGTGTCCCCTGCATCAGCAGGCGGACTCTCAACCACTGCGCCACCAGGGAGGCCCAAGTGAAAGCTTTTTTATCTTGGGTTTCCTCATTTGCAAAGCACTATGACCTCAGCTTTTCCTGCTCTTAATACCATTAGAACTTTTAAGACCTAATCAGAGTTGGACGAAGACTTAATTTCATGAAAACACTTGGCAGACAAATCATGGGAGATGGATAGGCCCTGCTTGGATATGATACAGTAAAAATTAGCATAGATTGAGAAGGGAAAAATCTGCCTTTCCATTCATCAAGTTGAGATAACAGATTAATTAAGTTGTAAATTATCAGGAAACATTTCTCTCCAGGTCATCACAGCTGTAAAGTATCATAAGAACATGCTATTTTTTCTTAAAGCAAAACATGGACATTGCTCCAGTTTATTTTATGACAGTACCATTAATATGGAAACCTGATGATGATAATATGAAAAGAAGGAAGGAAAGAAGGGAGAGTGGAAGGGAGAAAAGAGGGAGAAATAAAGCTATAGAACAATATCACAACTGAAAATAGGCTCCGGCAACATATCAAAAGAAAGATACAGTATGACTAAGGGACCAGTGTGGCTTGAGATCAGGAAATCTATCAACCCAATCTATTAAAGCAGCAAATTAAAGGAAAAATAATCAAATGATTATAACAACATGTACTAAAAAGGCACTTGATAAAATATAGCCCAAACCTCCTTCTTTGACGACTTCTTTCTTACTCAGTGAGAAACTTTGTTCTGTAAGATCATAGACTATCAGAAACTTAACTTTTTGAAATTAGCTCAGTAAGATGAAACTCCCCACTCTAGCCTGGAATGTCTGAGTCTCTACGACAGAGCGAAGCAGTCTGGATTTCCAACCCAGGTGCAGATAAGGGGTTTCAGGATACAACATTCCACATCTATATTAATTTTGTTATCCCTAAGGACACAGGAGCTTGGGACCACACAGCAGTGCAGACCTGATGTTGATGTGTTTACACACGGCCCTGCTTTCCTTTGGAGCCCATCATTTACCTAAGTTCCACTCCCCCACTCCCCCAATCCTGCAAGAACTACCATTTCCTTTGGTGGGAGATGCCCCATGACTCCTCTGTTGTTCATTCTTACTTATTGCAGTGAGTCAACAAACCTGACTCTGTCAGACTACAGGTTTGTCTATGGTCTTTTGAGGCTGATTGAACTAAAACAGATGGCCAATGGGTGGTTGGTTTTCTAGGAAAAAATTGTTCGCTCACAAAGCACCAGGGCAAGACTCTTTCTGAAGGAAAGGGAACTGAGCCTGTCAGATTTTGGCTGTTCGGGGTTGTTTTGTAAGTTGCTTATGGCCAAGATTTTGGCCAAAATGTAGCTCAGCAGGGCCTCAGTGTCATCTGCAAGCAGTATTACCCTTGGTGTGCAGCCAATCCCCCTCCCCTATTGCCCTTGCATGACCAGCTCAATCTTACAGTTGAGAATAAGGAAGAAATTCAGATACCTTTATGCTGGCTTCTAGACAGCAGTTTCTCTTGGAGAATGGCATTCTTCAACAAACTTCTCAGTCTTTGCTGCAACCTGGTGAGAATCTTCAGTAACCAAATGAGTTCATCTTCGTAGGGACAACTTCACTTACGAAAAGCAGCCTCACCTGACTTGAGACTAAACAATCTTTCCTTGGCCAGACATCACTTGTGTCTCATTCCCGTGAATGTTAAAAAGCTAAAGTTGGGCTTCCCTGGTGGCGCAGTGGTTGAGAGTCCTCCTGACGATGCAGGGGACACGGGTTCGTGCCCCGGTCTGGGAAGATCCCACATGCCGTGGAGCGGCTGGGCCTGTGAGCCATGGCCGCTGAGCCTGCGCATCCAGAGCCTGTGCTCCACAGCGGGAGAGGCCACAACAGTGAGAGGCCCGCGTACCGCAAAAAAAAAAAAAGCTGAAGTTAATGGCTGGCAATCCCTTCGGTTTTCTATCTCTGTTATACTTATTTCTCATCTTAGGTCTGCAAATGAGGGAAACAAACTAGAAAATTTAATTACTTATTCTCCATTAAGTCTCTGATGCAGACTTTACTTTTTACCCACAAGTGACTTCTTCCACATCTTAAACTCAGATATGTTATTCTAAAATACCTAAGCAGCTAGCTGTGGAGAAAAATTGAGCCTAAAGGCATTAAGTCAAGTCATATCCTTTAAGGTGTTAGGGGCTTGACTTGACCTGCAAGGACCTTGACTCTGCCTCTAACTTTCTTTGTTTACCTTGCACATGTCTATTTCCTTCTCAGTTTCCCAGTCTGTGAAAGGGTAGGTGGTTTCAGTCCATGTCCATAAACTCTGCTGGACTCAAGAATTTTGCAGAATTTCCTGTTTGGTTGCCAGAAGCCCCTAGGGCTCTGAGTCGGGTTTTGCTTTGCAGAGAGGTTTGCCCAGCTGCACCACTACTCCTTACCATGTGAGGGCGCTGTGTGCCTGCAATTGCCTTTGAATCTCTTTAGACATCACATAGACTACTCTTTTAGGCACCCACAGGTAACGTTTAACCTAACAGTAGTTCTGCCTCAGGACAGAGGCTTAGCTCAGCTGTGGCCATGTTGTGATAGCCCCTGGGGAGTAAAACCATTGGGGGGAGCCCTAGGAAGAGAAGAGACCTATTGGGCAGAATAACAGTTGGGGGTGTGGACAGGCTGGTTGTATATGGAGCTGAGGGTGGTCCCCACAAGGGGGCCACATGCTGTTTGGAAGCAGAGCGAGGGACCTGGACTAGTAAGCAGCAGTGCGTCAGGCTGTGTCAAACACGGATGGAAGAAATCTTAAAGGCAAGTGGCCAGTTAAAAAGTCAAGTTGCCAAATCAAATAGAGGATAATCCATTCTGTTTACGAGGTTAACTAGTTCCCCCCCCAAAAAAACCCCCAGGAAGTCCTGAGCAATGGAGCCCATTGATGGGAGTAAGCTAAATGACTGGCGGCAGCTGGGGACTTCTAGGATACTGGGGAGGAGTGATGTACCCCAGGTATCGTCCATCTGATGAGCATTCAGTGATAGGTGCCAGAGGGATAGAAGCTGTAGTTTGTGTGGAATTGTTTTGGGGGTGAGAAATTGCTGGCTGAAGCAGAAGACGTGCAACATTCACGTTATGTGTGAGAAATGAAATGGCATATTTCACTGGGAGTGATGGGAGAGGAGCTGGAGGTGCACGCTTGACGAGACTTGAGCTTATCCTCTAAATGTGGCTTGGGCTGAAAATCAAGTGCTTTAGTCCACACGTTGTAAAGTTTTATTACTAAGTAAGGTGGTCGTGGCTGGGGTAACCGTGGTACCTGTGTTAAGTCTGGAATAAGCCGTTTCTTTGAAGATCCCCTCTAGGGTAGTGCCACGACAGCCTTTGGGAGAACTCATACAAAATCCAGAGAAATTCAGAGCTTGGAAGAGCGCAAGATTTCAAGTTCCCATACCTTGTTCTCAGTCAGATTCGGGTGTCACAAAGAGTTTCTCAAAGGTTGCCTGTTATGTCAGGTAAATCGCCAAGGATCTCCATGTTAAGAGTGTGACAGAAGGAAGAGGTGAACACAAGCCTCTTGGAGCTATTGACTCTACCTGAAGCAGTATCCCACGGAGGCAATGCCCAGGTAAATTGCCCTAATTCCATTCACAGTCTTGGATTTTGTCCTTGCTGTAGGTGGCCATCCATCCATTGTCCACGCCAGATTGTTTTCTCCAGCTTCAGTAACAGCTAAAAGCCCTTCCTGGAGGCTGGCAA
The DNA here is from genome assembly GCF_025265405.1 of Mesoplodon densirostris. Lineage (NCBI taxonomy): Eukaryota > Metazoa > Chordata > Mammalia > Artiodactyla > Ziphiidae > Mesoplodon > Mesoplodon densirostris. The sequence continues at coordinate 99,084,047 of NC_082681.1, forward strand.
GACTGGGGGTATCCCAGAGGTATAGTTTAACACAGACCTGTGACCTTCTCGTGTGAAGGAGCAAAAGCAATTAAAGGCTGGGCTACACTCTGATCTTGGTGACATGGCAGAAGTTGAACTCTCCATTAGCCAAGCCCTGGAACAACTCCTGCTGGGAGTTAGCGTTAGCAAACTCAATCTGTCTGGCTTCCAGAAGGGAGTCTCCTTCTGCAATGTGCTGGGTCCTGGGAACTAGGCCAGTTGAGCAGGTATGTTAAAACACAGAGGCAACTCCCTTGGCTCTGTGTTTGAACTATTTGTGGAGATGGAGCACTTAAAGTATGAATATGAGGAGCAGGGCATTGTGGGACACACAGATAGGTCTGGTGGCACAGCCGAGAAAAAAATGGCTGCATCTTGTGGTAATGCTGATGAGGCTAGTCGCTTAAAGACGCCTAGTGCCAAAGACTTGGCAAAGTCAGTAAAGTAAGACAGAAGTCTGTTTCACAGGGTGGTTTTATGAGATACTGCCCCATTCCTAGCAGAGGCGACCCATCAACAGGTGGCTTACATTTTCTGCTGGACTGTTGGACCAAGGCTGGGTTCACAAATCTGCTGATTCTCTTTGATAGACCATCATGTTGGACTGGAGACAGGTTTATTCAGCCGCACTGCTCAGAAGGATGAAATGAGCATGGGGGATGGGAGATATAATGTAAGGTCCTGCTTGTCAATGTCTACTGCTGGGCCAGGGTGCTTCCTAGTAGAAGGGGCAAACACTCTCTGAGCCTGGGGCATCGCACTATAGCAGCTCACCTGTAGGACATGCCTCCTCTGTGGAGGCTAGTGTGAACATGGCTGGCTTCAGGGCCCCATCTCCTGTTCAGTGGAGGCAAGCAGGAAATATGCGTGGGGAGGTGAATAGAGCTGATCTCCAGCCATTCTCAGTTCTACTCACTTAGAGGCTGGGCAGCTCATTGGGCTGGATCATTGCCTCCTTCACCTCCATGTACCTCTTCCTGGGCTTAACAATTGGGCCAGTGCCATTGATCATGCATGTATGTGCAGGGAGCACATGTCTTGTGATGAAAGGGCCATGACTTCTCTCTCGATTACCAAATTTCACGACTAGAGCTGTGGGTCTGCCCCATGTCCCCCCTCCCTAGTAAGCTGAGACCTAAAGAATGTTGCTGTTCTGTTCCCTATGAATTTTGAATGTTGTAGTTCCATATTCAGTTATAGTTGAACAGAACAGCTGGACAAGTGGGTGAGCTTGATGGAATTAGTCTGGGATGGTAGCAACACGGGCACTGCAGCATCAGAGCAGTTACTACTTGAGATTATAGGGCTAGTATTTCTGACCCAATGGCTTCTCTGTAGTCCTAGTCTTTTCAGAGACATCTGAGTTGCAGAGCTGCACGGTCTTCATGGGAGCCCTAGAATCTGAGAGGTTGGTTTAATCTGATCCAACTGATCAATGAATGGGTCCTGTAATGAGAGCGGAAACTCTGGTTCCAAAAGCTATAGGCTTCCCTCAACTCTAATTTGCTCACCTACTAGATGACCCCAATTTGAAAAGGAACAGACACACCAGTGTCCATCTCTGGAACAAATCTGTTCCTTTTCAAATCGGGGTCATCTAGTTTTGTTTCTTACTTGTCCAGGTCTCCCAGACGTCTGTTAGCCTTTTGTCATATGTGAAAGACTTCCTAGTGCATTCATTATAACACCTATGTAATCATTGGCCTGATGAGGCCAGGGAGGGTAGCCTTTGCTCTACAGACTCTCAGCCCTTTATAGTTCTGTTGTATTAGAAGACTCTTGGGAACTTCAACGGTACCCTAATACATTTGAGGTTACCGTTGGCAGGATCTACTGCTAGGACAGCAAATAGGCAAAGCTTGCATTGAGAAGGAGATGCTCATCTTTGTATGAGAAGCATCAGGTAAATGTCTGTTTATGTCTGATTCTGAGAATAGCGCATATAGGGAAAAAAGGAGCAAGTAAAGTGGAGAGGAAGGTGTTTCAAGCTGAGCAAGGGAGGTAATTGAATACACTTAAGAAACAGAATAAGCAAATGTTCAAAACAGAAATCAAATAACTGTACTTAGAGGCAACTTTAGCTAACAGAAAGAACAGCCAGGAGTAGCTGTCACTAAGTCAGGCAGCCCAAAGACATGGCATACTACTTTATCCCCAGCGTCTCGAATGAGTACTAGTGCTATTAGTGAGATGACACATGTATATCAAAATGTTTAGGACCGACCCCGGAGGAAGATGGCGGAAGAGTAAGACGCGGAGATCACCTTCCTCCCCACAGATACATCAGAAATTCATCTACACGTGGAACAACTCCTACAGAACACCTACTGAACGCTGACAGAAGACCTCAGACCCCCTAAAAGGCAAGAAACTCCCCACATACCTGGGTAGGGCAAAAGAAAAAAAGAATAAACAGAGACAATAGGATAGGGACGGGACCTGCACCAGTGGGAGGGAGCCGTGAAGGAGGGAAGGTTTCTACACACTACAAGCCCCTTCGCGGGCGGAGACTGCAGGTGGCGGAGGGGGAAAGTTTCGGAGTAGCGGAGGAGAGCACAGCAACAGGGGTGTGGAGGGCAAAGCGGAGAGATTCCGGCACAGAGGATCGGTGCCCTCAGGCACACACCAGCCCGAGAGGCTTGTCTGCTCGGGCCGCCGTGGCGGGTGGGGCTGGGAGCTGAGGCTTGGGTATTTGGGTATCGGCTTTCAGTCGGAGCGCAGGGAGAGGACTGGGGCTGGCGGCAGGAAGAGAGCCTGAAGGGGTTAGTGCACCACGGCTAGCCCGGAGGGAGTCCGGGGAAAGGGTCTGGAGTTGCTGAAGAGGCAAGAGTCTTTTTTCACTTTCACTTTTGTTTCCTGGTGTGCGAGGAGAGGGCATTAAAAGGGCTGCTTAGGGAAGCGCTGGAGACAGGCGCGAGCCGCGGGTAAGGCGTGGACCTCGGAGACGGGCGTGGGCCGCCGCCGCCGCCGCCCGCCGCGGCCCGCCGGCCGCCGCGGCCCACCGCCGCCGCCCCCGCGGCCCGCCACCGCCGCCGCCTGCCGCCGCCCGCCGCCGCCGCAGCCGCGGGGCCTGTGTGCGAGCGTGGGTCACTGTCCGCCCTGCCTTCCGGGGGACCTGTGCACCCCGCCACTGCCGGGGTCCCGAGGCCCGGGGACGGCTTTCCCGGGAAAGCGCACGGAGCGCCACGGGCTGCTGCAACGTCACGCTGGCCTCTGCCGCCGCAGGCCCGCCCCACACTGCGCGCCCCTCCCTCCCCTCTGCCTGAGTGAGCCAGAGCCCCCGAATCAGCGGCTCCTTTAAACCCGTCCTGTCTGAGCGAAGAACGGACGCCCTCCGGCGACCTACGCACAGAGACGGGGCCAGGCCCAAGGCTGAGACCCGGGAGCTGTGAGAGCAGAGTCAGGGAAATCTCTCTGTGCAGCCTCGGAGGCAGCGGATTAAAGCTCCACGGTCCATTTGATGTGCCCTGCGTCTGTGGAGTGCATGAATGGACAGCGAATCATCCCAAATTGAGGAAGTGGACTTTGAGGACAAGATTTAAGACTTTCCCCCCTTTTCCTCTTTTTACAACGAATTATTCCAAAGTAAGGAGGTGGACTTAGAGAGCAAGATTTCAGACTTCTTGCCCTTTTCCTCTTTTTACAACGAATTATCCCAAATTGAGGAGGTGGGCTTGGAGAGCAAGATTTTTGATTTTTCCCCCTGCTCTCTTTTTGTGAATGTGTATGTGTAATCTTCTGTGTAAGATTCTCTCTGTATAGCTTTGCTTCCACCATATGTCCCAGGGTTCTATCGGTCCGTTTTTTTTTTTCTTTTTTTTTCTTTTTTCTTTTCAATAATTACTTTCTAATTTTAATAACGCTACTATATTTCATACTTTATTCTATTTTACTTTACCTGCTCTTTCTTTTTTTCCTACCTTCCCTTCCTCCCTCCCTCCCTCCGCTCTTCCTTTCCTTCTTTCTTTTTCTTTCCTCCCTCCCTCCCACCCTTCTTCTTTCCACTTTCTTTTTCTTTCCTTCCTCCCTCCCTCCCTCCTGTCTTTCTTTCTTTCTTTCCTTCCTCCCTCCCTCCCTCCCTTCTTCCATTCACTCTTCCTTTTGCTTTCATTGCTCCCTCCCTCCCTCCTTTCTTTCCTTCTTTCTTTCCATCCTTCCTCACTCCCTCCCTCCTTTCTTTCTTTCTTCCTTCCTTCCTTTCTTCCCTTCTTCCTTTCTTTCCCTCTCTCTTTCTTTCTTCTACTATTCTTTCTTTCTGCTTTTTCTCCCTGTTATTCTGAGCCGGGTGGATGAAAGGCTCTTGGTGCTGCAGCCGGGAGCCAGTGCTGTGCCTCTGAAGTGGGAGAGCCAACTTCAGGACACGGGTCCACAAGAGACCTCCCAGCTCCACATAATATCAAGCAGCGAAAATCTCCCAGAGATCTCCATCCCAACCCCAGCACCCAGCTTCAGTCAACGACCAGCAAGCTACAGTGCTGGTCACCCTATGCCAAGCAACTAGCAAGGCAGGAACACAACCCCACCCATTAGCAGAGAAGCTACCTAAAAACATAATAAGGCCATAGGCACCCCAAAACACACCACCAGACGTGGACCTGTCCACCAGAAAGACAAGATCGAGCCTCAACCACCAGAACACAGGCATTAGTCCCCCCCACCAGGAAGCCTATACAACCTACTGAAACAACCTTAGCCACTGGGGTCAGACACGAAAAACAACGGGAACTACGAATCTGCAGCCTGCAAAAAGGAGACCCCAAACACAGTAACATAAGCAAAATGAGAAGACAGAAAAACACACAGCAGGTGAAGGAGCAAGATAAAAACCTACCAGACCTAACAAATGAAGAGGTAATAGGCAGTCTACCTGAAAAAGAATTCAGAATAATGATGGTAAAGATGATCCAAAATCTTGGAAATAGAATAGACAAAATGCAAGAAACAGTTAACAAGGACCTAGAAGAACTAAAGATGAATCAAGCATCGATTAAAAACACAATACATGAAATAAAAAATACTCTAGATGGGATCAATAGCAGAATAACTGAGGCAGAAGAACAGATAAGTGAGGTGGAAGATAAAATAGTGGAAATAACTGCTGCACAGCAAAATAAAGAAAAAAGAATGAAAAGAACAGAGGACAGTCTCAGAGACCTCTGGGACAACATTAAATGCACCAACATTCGAATTATAGGGGTTCCAGAAGAAGAAGAGAAAAAGAAAGGGACTGAGAAAATATTTGAAGAGATTATAGTTGAAAACTTCCCCAATATGGGAAAGGAAATAGTTAATCAAGTCCAGGAGGCACAGAGAGTCCCATACAGAATAAATCCAAGGAGAAATACACCAAGACACATATTAATCAAACTGTCAAAAATTAAACACAAAGAAATCATATTAAAAGCAGCAAGGGAAAAACAACAAATAACACACAAGGGAATCCCCATCAGGTTAACAGCTGATCTCTCAGCAGAAACTCTACAAGCCAGAAAGGAGTGGCAGGACATAATTAAAGTGATGAAGGAGAGAAACCTGCAGCCAAGATTACTCTACCCAGCAAGGATCTCATTCAGATTTGATGGAGAAATTAAAACCTTTACAGACAAGCAAAAGCTGAGAGAGTTCAGCACCACCAAACCAGCTTTACAACAAATGCTAAAGGAACTTCTCTAGGCAAGAAACACAACAGAAGGAATATACCTACAATAACGAACCCAAAGCAATTAAGGAAATGGGAATAGGAACATACATATCAATAATTACCTTAAATGTAAATGGACTAAATGCTCCCATCAAAAGACACAGAGTGGCTGAATGGATACAAAAACAAGACCCATATATATGCTGTCTACAAGAGACCCACTTCAGACCTAAAGACACATACAGATTGAAAGTAAGGGGATGGAAAAAGATATTCCATGCAAATGGAAATCAAAAGAAAGCTGGAGTAGCAATTCTTATATCAGACAAAATAGACTTTAAAATAAAGGCTATTAGAAGAGACAAAGAAGGACACTACATAATGATCAAGGGATCGATCCAAGAAGAAGATATAACAATTGTAAATATTTATGCACCCAACATAGGAGCACCTCAATACATAAGGCAAATACTAAGAGCCATAAAAGGGGAAATCGACAGTAACACAATCATAGTAGGGGACTTTAACACCCCACTTTCACCAATGGACAGATCGTCCAAAATGAAAATAAATAAGGAAACACAAGCTTTAAATGATACATTAAACAAGATGGACTTAGTTGATATTTATAGGACATTTCATCCAAAAACAACAGAATACACATTTTTCTCAAGTGCTCATGGAACATTCTCCAGGATAGATCATATCTTGGGTCACAAATCAAGCCTTGGTAAATTTAAGAAAATTGAAATTGTATCAAGTATCTTTTCCGACCACAATGCTATGAGACTAGACATCAATTACAGGAAAAGATCTGTAAAAAATACAAACACATGGAGGCTAAACAATACACTACTCAATAACGAAGTGATCACTGAAGAAATCAAAGAGGAAATTAAAAAATACCTAGAAACAAATGACAATGGAGACACGACGACCCAAAACCTATGGGATGCAGCAAAAGCAGTTCTAAGGGGGAAGTTTATAGCAATACAATCCCACCTTAAGAAACAGGAAACATTTCGAGTAAACAACCTGACCCTGCACCTAAAGCAATTAGAGAAAGAAGAACAAAAAACCCCCAAAGCTAGCAGAAGGAAAGAAATCATAAAGATCAGATCAGAAATAAATGAAAAAGAAATGAAGGAAACGATAGCAAAGATCAACCAAACTAAAAGCTGGTTCTTTGAGAAGATAAACAAAATTGAAAAACCATTAGCCAGACTCATCAAGAAAAGAAGGGAGAAGACTCAAATCAATAGAATTAGAAATGAAAAAGGAGAAGTAACAACTGACACTGCAGAAATACAAAAGATCATGAGAGATTACTACAAGCAACTCTATGCCAATAAAATGGACAACCTGGAAGAAATGGACAAATTCTTAGAAATGCACAACCTGCCAAGACTGACTCAGGAAGAAATAGAAAATATGAATAGACCAATCACAAGCACTGAAATTGAAACTGTGATTAAAAATCTTCCATCAAACAAAAGCCCAGGACCAGATGGCTTCACAGGCGAATTCTATCAAACATTTAGAGAAGAGCTAACACCCATCCTTCTCAAACTCTTCCAAACAATTTCAGAGGAAGGAACACTCCCAAACTCATTCTACGAGGCCACCATCACCTTGATACCAAAACCAGGCAAGGATGTCACAAAGAAAGAAAACTACAGGCCAATATCACTGATGAACATAGATACAAAAATCCTCAACAAAATACTAGCAAACAGAATCCAACAGCACATTAAAAGGATCATACACCATGATCAAGTGGGGTTTATTCCAGGAATGCAAGGATTCTTCAATATACGCAAATCAATCAATGTGATACACCATATTAACAAGTTGAAGGAGAAAAACCATATGATCATCTCAATAGATGCAGAGAAAGCTTTCGACAAAATTCAACACCCATTTATGATAAAAACCCTGCAGAAAGTAGGCATAGAGGGATCTTTCCTCAACATAATAAAGGCCATATATGACAAACCCACAGCCAACATTGTCCTCAATGGTGAAAAACTGAAACCATTTCCACTAAGATCAGGAACAAGACAAGGCTGCCCACTCTCACCACTCTTATTCAACCTAGTTTTGGAAGTTTTAGCCACAGCAATCAGAGAAGAAAAGGAAATAAAAGGAATCCAAATCGGAAAAGAAGAAGTAAAGCTGTCATTGTTTGCAGATGACATGATACTATACATAGAGAATCCTAAAGATGCTACCGAAAAACTACTAGAGCTAATCAATGAATTTGGTAAAGTAGCAGGTTACAAAATTAATGTACAGAAATCTCTGGCATTCCTGTACACTAATGATGAAAAATCTGAAAATGAAATCAAGAAAACACTCCCATTTACCATTGCAACAAAAAGAATAAAATATCTAGGAATAAACCTACCTAAGGAGACAAAAGACCTGTATGCAGAAAATTATAAGACACTGATGAAAGAAATTAAAGATGATACAAACAGATGGAGAGATATACCATGCTCCTGGATTGGAAGAATCAATATTGTGAAAATGACTCTACTACCCAAAGCAATCTACAGATTCAATGCAATCCCTATCAAACTACCACTGGCATTTTTCACAGAACTAGAACAAAAAATTTCAAAATTTGTTTGGAAAAACAAAAGACCCCGAATAGCCAAAGCAATCTTGAGAACGAAAAAAGGAGCTGGAGGAATCAGGCTCCCTGACTTCAGACTATACTACAAAGCTACAGTAATTAAGACAGTGTGGTACTGGCATAAAAACAGAAAGATAGATCAGTGGATCAGGATAGAAAGCCCAGAGATAAACCCACGCACATATGGCCAACTTATCTTTGATAAAGGAGGCAGGAATGTACAGTGGAGAAAGGACAGCCTCTTCAATAAGTGGTGCTGGGAAAACTGGACAGGGACATGTAAAAGTATGAGATTAGATCATTCCCTAACACCATACACAAAAATAAGCTCAAAATGGATTAAAGACTTAAATGTAAGGCCAGAAACTATCAAACTCTTAGAGGAAAACATAGGTAGAACACTCTATGACATAAATCACAGCAAGATCCTTTTTGACCCACCTCCTAGAGAAATGGAAATAAAAACAAAGATAAACACATGGGACCTAATGAAACTTCAAAGCTTTTGCACAGCAAAGGAAACCATAAACAAGACCAAAAGACAACCCTCAGAATGGGAGAAAATATTTGCAAATGAAGCAACTGACAAAGGATTAATCTCCAAAATTTATAAACAGCTCATGCAGCTCAATAGCAAAAAAACAAACAACCCAATCCAAAAATGGGCAGAGGACTTAAATAGGCATTTCTCCAAAGAAGATATACAGACTGCCAACAAACACATGAAAGAATGCTCAACATCATTAATCATTAGAGAAATGCAAATCAAAACTACAATGAGATATCATCTCACACCAGTCAGAATGGCCATCATCAAGAAATCTAGAAACAATAAATGCTGGAGAGGGTGTGGAGAAAAGGGAACACTCTTGCACTGCTGGTGGGAATGTGAATTGGTACAGCCACTATGGAGAACAGTATGGAGGTTCCTTAAAAAACTAAAAATAGAACTACCATATGATCCAGCAATCCCACTACTAGGCATATACCCTGAGAAAACCATAATTCAAAAAGAGACATGTACCAAAATGTTCATTGCAGCTCTATTCACAATAGCCCGGAGCTGGAAACAACCTAAGTGTCCATCATCGGATGAATGGATAAAGAAGATGTGGCACATATATACAATGGAATATTACTCAGCCATAAAAAGAAACGAAACTGAGCTATTTGTAATGAGGTGGATAGACCTAGAGTCTGTCATACAGAGTGAAGTAAGTCAGAAAGAGAAAGACAAATACCGTATGCTAACACATATATATGGAATATAAGAAAAAAAATGTCATGAAGAACCTAGGGGTAAAACGGGAATAAAGACACAGACCTACTTGAGAATGGACTTGAGGATATGGGGAGGGGGAAGGGTAAGCTGTGACAAAGCGAAAGAGAGGCATGGACATTTATACACTACCAAACGTAGGGTAGACAGATAGTGGGAAGCAGCCGCAGAGCACAGGGAGATCAGCTCGGTGCTTTGTGACTGCCTGAAGGGGAGGGATGGGGAGGGTGGGAGGGAGGGAGATGCATGAGGGAGGGGATGTGGGAACAGATGTATATGTATGACTGATTCACTTTGTTATAAAGCAGAAACTAATAAAAAAATAGAAAAAAAAATGTTTAGGACCAGGTGCCATAAAGACAAAACAGGGTGATGTGGTTGGGGTAACTACAGCAGGGGTGGCTCTTTTAGTTAAGGTTATGAGGGAGGCCTCTTCAGTGTAGAGACCTGAATGGGAAGTAAACAGCAGAATGAATGCGTGGAGGGAGGGAGTTTCTTTTTACCAGAACCCTAAGTGCAAGAGGACAGAAATGTGACCAGGGTGGCTGAAGAGTTCTGAATAAAGAAGAAAGTGGAATGAAATAAGGCAGACAGGGGCTGGATTATGTAGTCTTGTAGACCACGGTAAAGAGTTGGGATTTTTTTTTGTAAAGTATATTGTCAACTTGTTGGGAGGTTTTAAGCAGGGGCGTGATACTTGACATATGTGGTCAATAGGTGATCCTGACCTGTGCAGGGGTGAGAATGGAGCAGGGCCAGTTAGGAGGATTTGGCAGTAGTCTAGCAGATATGGTGGTGACTCAGGTGGATGTGATGGAAGGTAGTGAGAAGTGGATCTAATTTTGAAAACTTTGAAGCTTTAACTTCCATGACTGTTGACGAATTGGCTGTGGGATACGAGATGAATCAAGGGTAGCACAAAATTTTGTCCCAGACTACTGGGTAGATTGGCTGAGTTGAGTTAGGACTGGGTGTGTGTGTTCTTGATCATTGAGATCAAGAACAGTCACTTATCTTTGTATCTCCAGGGTCTAGCCCCTGACACACAGCAGGTGCTAAAATGGTTGAAATGGATAGAAATATTGCTATTAAAAAATTATAGGGAATTCTCTGGTGGTCCAGTGGTTAGGACTCTGTGCTTCTGCTGTGGGGGACACGGGTTTGATCCCTGGTTGGGGAACTAGGATCCTGCATGCCGCACGGCATGGCCAAAATATGTATGTGTGTGTGTGTGTATATATATATATATATATAAAATATTAGAATTAGGGAATTTAGCAGGGAACTCATCATTCTCTCAGTAGGAAGCCTCTCCTACTCCATCCTTTGTTTCCTGATTATCTAGTTTTTCTAGTGTATAAACTTACATTCTCCACTGACTGGTTGTCTTTGTTTCTGAGACCGTGGAATGGGGACCCTGTTGATTAAATCACAGAGCCTTCTTGTCAGTGTACTGAAATATTTATGTGTATCTTGTGTGTGAGTCCACGTTCTGGGTCTTCCTCAGATAACCCCCCTGTAACTCCTAGCTGCCTTAGGCACATTGCAAATGACCCCAGGATTGTCATGCTTTGCTCTATAAGGTTTTTTACTGGGGCAGGAATATTCAGTTAGATGCATTAGATCCCAGGGACTTTGGTTTATATTTCTACTATCTGACTTAGTCGGAAAAACTCATCTTTCTTACGTCTGTAATATAGCAGCAAAGATTTACAAACTAGTATCAACTCTGCTACCCACAGTGAGAATGCTAAAGCTGAGAGGTTTTTCTAAAAAATCAAATGTAGCTGTGCAGACATTGCCATTTGGGGCTGATCTAAGAATCTGCTTTATAAGTTTGCTTGTAATAATTGCAAACAAGCTATCTCAAAAATATCTATTTGCTTGCATCGTTTAAGGGTTAAAGACTTTTCATATAGAAAAGTCAGAGGCTTCATCTTTCCTGTTGCTCCCAATCAAACTGACAGTATTGGCCATTTCAGTATGCAACATTAGAGTGAGGTAGAAAAAAGCCAGAGGCTCATTGTCACTAGCTATATTTCAGTATAGCATTTTAAAAAAATGCTGCAGTGATTTCTCCTGCCCTTTGGAAGGTGTGTTCTTCTCTGCAGTTGCAGCAGGGGTTCTGTGTCTTTTTCACATGGCCTACTTAGTTTGAAATCTGTCGGCAGTTCAGAATAATGCGTATAAAAGTCTAAAATAAAACACATGGGTTTTCAAATAAAATAATTTGAAAGGTATCAATTTTAAAGCAAACTTGTAATATAAAAATATGTACCTTAATGCATTAAATAACAAGACAATACATTTTAAATACAGGCAAGTTGAAGTTTAAAGACAGCAGTGTGAAGGCTGCTTAGCTTGAATCACAACATTGAATTGGGGTGGTCTTTGGGCAAGACAGTATGCACGTCATACTGGACATCCAATCAGTTCTGATTTTCTTGTTTGTTTAATGGATACAAGGGTTGAAAAATCTCAATTTCACAAATGTATTGGTTCAAAAAAAGGTGAAGCTTCCCTAATTCACATTGTAAGGCAAAAACACTTGACTTCTCCAAGGTTTTTTGAATTAAACTCCAGTTGTATTAAATCATTTGCACTAAGATCAGTAAGCTATTTTACAACTCAACAATATAGAAATAACCCAATTAAAAATAGGCAAAGGATTTGAATAGATACTTCTCTTAAGAAGAAATACAAATAACTAATAAGCATATTAGTCATTAGAGAAATTCACACCAGAACCACAGTGAAATACCACTTCACACCCACTAGGATGGCTAAAATAAAAAAGACAGACAGTAACAAGTGTTAGCAAGGATATGGAGAATTGGACCCTCCTACATTGCTGCTGGGGATGTAAAATGGTGCCACTGCTGTGGAAAACAGTTTGTCAGTTTCTTAGAATGTTAAATATAGAATTATCACATGGCCCAGCAATTTTACTCCTAGGTATATATCCAAGTGAATTTAAAATATACATCAACACAAAAACTTGTACATAAATGTTTGTAGCAGCATTATTCATAAGAGCCAAAAGTGGAACAACCCAAATGTCCATCAACTGATGAACGAATAAACAAAATTTGTCATATCTATACAATGGAATATTATTCAGCAATAAAAAGGATGAACCTTGAAAACAATATGCTAAATGAAAGAAGCCAGTCACAAAAGGCCACATATTATATGATTCTGTATATATGGAATGTCTAGAATAAACAAATCCATAAAAACAGAAAGTAGATCAGTGCTTGCCAGGGGCTGGGAGGAAAGGGGATGGGGAAATGACTGCTAATAGCTATGGAATTTCTTTTTGAGATGATGAAATACTTGGAAATTAGATGGTGGTGATGGTTGCACAACCTCCTGAATATACTAAAGAAACACTGAATTTAATACTTTAAATGGGTTAATTTTTTCATATGTATATTATATCTCAAAACCACTATTTTAAAAAAGTCAATAGGTCATCTTTGGCTAAGCCAAATTCTTTGATACAGTTTTACATTTAAGAAGAGATTACAAACCCATGGTTCAATTTTACCATCAAGAAAAGAGTTCTGCAGTGTTTGTAGGTGTTAACAGCTATCTTTTGTCAGTGAACTAGACAGAATTTTGAATTGCAGCTTCATCTTGGTAAAGAACTTCTTCCAGCATTCCACGTATGTGGCCTTCTGTGCCTTTCTAGAAAAAAATGGTTTTCATGTGTAATTGGTTTTCTTGCAAAAATGATTTTTTAAATGTGGGGTGAGGTATTTTCACAGAATGGTATATGAATACCCCTTGTAAAATACCTTGTATCACCCTTGTGCATGTCTTCACTTCCTAACCATGTACAAAAGGAGTATAAGGAGAAAAACATCTGTTACTCATCACATTTACACTGTGCATGACTTACAACATTGCACAATCTGTTAGTAGTAACTGTTTAAATGTCTTATTTAAAGTTACTTCAACTCAGATGTGTTTGAACTTGCCTGGCCCACCCTTGTAGTCCATGTACTGTCTGTTACAAAAGTCAGGCTGCTTTATGGAGAGCTGTGTTCTCATTTGAGTGTGCTAGTTTTGCAAAAACTTAACAGGAATGTCTCACAACCTTCCATGTATAGATTGAAAACTAACTGTAGATAGGGAGTACAGGAAAGCAACATGGCTTTCCTGGTCGCCTATGAAATAACTTTCTACTTCATTCCGCAGTAGCTGAATGTCTACCTGACCCAGAATTGGGCAACTGCCTTGTCCAGATATCTGTAGACACAAAGACAGTGATCATGTGACAACTGGTGGCTACTCTACTACCGTAATTTTGAGGTAGTGATAAACATAAATTTGAGATCTGCATCAAGGTAATGTGGAATGAAAAGAACTGATTTCTGTTGTGACAAATTCATAGATTCTGCTAATGGTGAATTTATTAGCTGAAGAAGTACTAAATTTAAGTTAGAGATTAGTAAAAATAAAGATGAATGCTTTACCAATCAAATTAATATTCCATGGATATTATAATACTTTGGATCCCTAACTTAAGAACCCCTAGCGTAAAAGATAGATTGCTTATTTTGGCTTGCAGCAGATGGGTCACGGTCATCCCTACTGTGGCAGCATATTTTATAAGACTCCTTACTCAGATAAGTTATTCCGTGAGGCCAGGGATCCAGCTGCAGGTTTTCAAAGGATCTCTGACCTTGAGAAAGATCTCTGACGCTCCTTTACCTCATTTAAACAACAACAAAAAGTTTTATTTTGAGGTAATTATAGATTCATGGTAATTTGCAAAAATAGTACAGAGAGTCCCGTGTACCCTTCACCATCTTCCTGTAGTGGTAGTATCTTACATAACTCTAGTACAGTGTCAAAACCAACAAACTGACATTGGTACAATTTTTTTCATGTTTAAATTAGGATATTGGGCTGCCTTGATTTGAGGAAATTAATCACTTAAGTTGATAAACATCCACTGTTTAACCCAAAGTGCATTTTGATAGTTCTCAGTCTGGAGTACTTGGGGTTTGCTAGCGAGGGTCAAATGTCTACCACATGACAAGAAACAGGATTCCAAATTTGGGGATGTGATGAGTTATGTGTTATACCACTTCTCAGGAGCCACCCTATATCCATGCGCTTAGCCTTGGGTCTGCCCAGTCTTTTGGGCAGAACTTCACCCACCAAGTGGCTTTCACTTTTTCCATGCAAGTAGTTGTGCTCCAAAAAGAGGCCCATGGGGCCTTGAGAAAACCCGCCTCATGCTCTCAAGATGTAAGATGAAAACTGACCATTTAAATTTCTAACTTTTCTGACTTTTCTAGTTCTGGTGACAGCTTGAGCAGCTATCTTTTTGAGCATGAATAGCCCAGTGAGACCTCTTAATATCCAAGATATACTAGGTAATACCTGATAGCCTATCTAGCCATTTGGTTTTGTTTAAGGCATGATAGACCTCAAGTGCCGTTATAAGTACCCTCTGCTTCATGCAGCACCATCAAACGTTTGCTTTGTATTGTCTCAGGTCTTGATATGCCAGCACTTAAAATTCAATATAATAAAGTCTGTCTCAGCAACTAGACATAATATCTCTTTTTTTATGGTAATCTTTTATTTATTTATTTATTTATATATTTATTTTTGGCTGTGTTGGGTCTTTGTTTCTGTGTGAGGGCTTTCTCTAGTTGCGGCGAGCGGGGGCTGCTCTTCATCGCGGTGTGCAGGCCTCTTCACTAACGCGGCCTCTCTTGTTGCGGAGCACAGGCTCCAGACGCGCAGGCTCAGTAGTTGTGGTTCACGGGCCCAATTGCTCCACGGCATGTGGGATCTTCCCAGACCAGGGCTCAAACTCGTGTCCCCTGCATTAGCAGGCAGACTCTCAACCACTGTGCCACCAGGGAAGCCCCCGACATAATATCTCTTAAGAGGCAGGGGACTGTCTTAGTCATCTCTCTCCCTAGCACATGAAAGCTATATGAGGTCTGTGGAATGCGGAAATGTATATTAGCAGAAAGCCAGACTAGCATTTTGTGCATCTCTAACACATGCTTGCTCAACTGCTTAAAGTATCTTCTATGGCTGTTTGACCACATTTGCGAGATACTCTCTACCACCCAGTCTGGGGCCACTTCTGTGCTGTCACACCCCCTTAGTGTGGATATGACTTTAAATTGAGCTGGAGAAAGTTGAGTGTGGGCTTGAAGGGTGTTGGAGTGGTGGCCACCTAGTCACAACATTTGAAAACAGTTGTGTAGTTGTGCTATGATTGTTAAATGGCCCACCTGAGCCCACCTAGGACTAGTGCATCAAATGACCCCTAGAAGATGGCATTAGCCTTTGTGTGGTGGAGACTGCACTGAGTATTCCTCCTTCCTGTCACACAGCTCTCTTGGTGTTCAGTTTGTGAACCAGCAGCCACCTTGCAAGGTGCCACATGTTACTTTCAGGGCTTCTGAGACTACGCTTTGAACTAAGGCTTTCTGTGTCTGTTTTTGTGACTTCTTTGACATCGCTGGAGGCTGACCCCTCTCGCTGTTTTCTTTGCTGCCTTTAATATTATCAGTTGGGCTGGAAGAGATGAGTTAACCACCAACACCAGGTCCTTTGTTTCACTTCTGTGAGATCATAGGCCACTGTGGTAATGCTGTGATTGGAATGCCATGTCTGGGACATTGGTGAGTCCGACACTAGGTAAGCCAGCATTCTCACAGTGAAGAATGATGACCCTATTAGCTTTGTTCTACAAATAAACAGTTTATATCATCATTCCTTATATCGACTTTGTTCCTATAAATTCTGTGTAATTAAGGACATTACTGATAGGATGAGCATCCTACCAGAATACTAGTTATTCTTTTTCTATAGACACTAAAAATTATGACTACTTTTTAGCACTCTTCTGTCTCAAGTGAAGTTTGGTGTGAGTGCAAGAATTCAGTAATAAGGTCGTGGCAAATCACTGTAACCTATTTTTTTTTAATTCAAATAGCTCTAGGTTTCAAGATAGTGCTACTCTAACTCATAATAGGATGGTAACCTAATTTGTCTATTGGTATATTTTTTATGACTCTCTCCTCAAGGAATTTAAAGTCTGGAGGGGAAATCAAATAGGTCTTACAAATTTCGCTTAAGTTGATGGAACAGGTACAGGTGGAAATTCATACCCCTTTCACTTCATGCTGAGAACAAAGATAAGTTAAAATTTAAAAAAATTAAAAAAAATTTTAATTATGTTTTATTGGAGTATAGTTGCTTTACAATGTTGTGTTAGTTTCTGCTGTACAGCAAAGTGAATCAGTTATACGTATACATATATCCCCTCTTTGTCTATTGAAATAATTTTGAATGTATCAGATATACAATAATGCTTTGCAAATAACTAGTAATAAAGAGCAAGGCTTACCATACCCAAGTAAAAAATGTCTAGGCTGTAGGTAGCTCTAAAGTCTTGGAAGAATTAAAATACAAATTAGGAGTTGGGAAGAGGACTCTATAGACCTGATGTGGAAAACTTTGTACTAGACTGTGGCTTCAAGTCCATGCATCTCCCATTTCTGACTCGAATTTGTTCCTGAAGACATGCTAATAGCAAAATTTGGAAATGCAGGATTTTTACTTTAAATGGTAAAAATGTGTGATCATTCCATTCCCAAACCCTAATCCATTCCCCCCAATTCTACTAAGAAACAAAGCAAATTCTTAAATACCTATAACAATTCATAAAGGATTTTTTGCATAATAGCATGTTAAACCATTATTTCTAGTTACTTAACACTTACTGAATTCATCAGCTGGGCATATTTGTTTTCAGAGTACAACAAATGTGAATTGTTTTCTTCCTATATAGCAACAAACTCATTGGAGGAAGATAGGCAGGACGTGGACATTATTTCTCATAGACTTCTTGCCCTACTTCTGCAGGCTGCATTCCCTTGGCTTCTGTGAAGGCTGACTTCTGGCTGCCTTTGGCCAATGGAGAC